>NC_044394.1:82287015-82936170 GCF_006542625.1 Nomascus leucogenys
TTCTAACAACTCTTCTCTCCTACTCGTGGGCTTCACCCATGGTCAGGCTATGTCTGCTTCTCCTGAAGGTGATACAGAGGCCTCCCATCTTGTGAGGACTCATATGTCCTCTGTGCATACAGGTTGGCTTTTTTTTTTTTTTCTTTTTTGAAACAGTTTTGCTCTGTCTCCCAGGCTGGAATGCAGCCCTGCGGTATTGGCTCATCGCAACCTCCACCTCCTGGATTCAAGCAATTCTCCTGCCTCAGCCTCCCAAGTAGCTGGGATCACAGGCTCACAGGTGTGTGCCATCACACCAGCTACTTTTTTTGTGTGTTTTTAGTAGAGACAGGGTTTCACCATGTTGGCCAGGCTGGTCTTGAACTCCTGACTTCAAGTGATCCGCCTGCCTCAGCCTCCCAGAGTGCTGGGATTACAGGCGGGAACCACTGTGCCTGAACTCTGCATATTTTCAATATGCAGTGGGTGGAATCTGGATTCAGAAGCTGTGGATATGGATGGCCAACTGTACCTGGTTCAACCCACTATTTTACGACAGAGGAAACCCAAGTCCAGCTCACACATCCGGTTCGTGGTCAAGGAATGCAGGCTCCCAGCCCAGAGTTCCACTGCCCTGCAATTCTTCTGTACACTCCACCCTCCAACTGTGGCTGGCAGGAGTAGAGGTGGCTGGAGGGCATTTTCATTTGCACCACACCTAATCTGGGGCTGTTTTAAGCAGGAATCAGCAATCAAACAGCAGTGCCATTAGTTTCCAAACTTTCATGGTATCAAGTTAAAATGCAGCCTTTTATTGCTTCTCCATGGAAGCCACCTCTGTCTATTGCTTCCTATATCCTAAAAATAAGACAATACTATTGTTTCTTTTTAAAGAAGAATGAAAAAAGAGAATGAGATACAGTCCTCATACAGATTCTCATAAAAATCAAACAAAGAGACCCGGAGGGAGAGGCTGAGGGCATATTAAATTTCAGGACTGCCTTCTGATATCCTTCAGATCAAGGCCCACGAATCACTTTCTCTTCCTGGCTTCTATATATAGGCACGACAGTTAGACTGGCCTTTTCTCCAGAGGACAGCTCCACGCTGCTAGATACACACCCATGGGAATTTTGATAAGAAGGGGCTGCTCTAGTTTGCATTTTCTCTCTTCATAGTTGGTGCTAGAACCAGTTCCAAAGTCATGGATTTTTTTTTTTTCATATTGTTACTTGAAGTGTAGAATAAAAAAGGATTGCTTTCCCAGCCTTCATGGCTTCATAGTTCAGATAGGGAACACTATTCTATTTAAAGAGA
Source organism: Nomascus leucogenys (assembly GCF_006542625.1). Lineage (NCBI taxonomy): Eukaryota > Metazoa > Chordata > Mammalia > Primates > Hylobatidae > Nomascus > Nomascus leucogenys. The sequence continues at coordinate 82,288,312 of NC_044394.1, forward strand.
TGATGTAAACTATGACCGCACATGTGTTTACAAACACATGTCATGTCTAAGTTTCCAACTCTTAATTAAGAATAAGCTCATGAATAGCTGCTAGCTAACCCGAATATTTACTCACGGCCAACAGAGACAGAAATATCTTGTTTAGATGGCTGATGCTGACATTGGATGCCAGAAGTTTCTGACAAGCATCTTTCTCTCACTCTTTCCTTGGCCAGTATCTGCACCTCCCTGTGGCTGCAGTTTTCTTTCCCTTTAACCAGTGGCTTCCAGTTAACTGCTCACACCAGTGTGTTGGACCTTTCCCGGGGTCTTCTCATAAAGCCTTAGTGCTGAGTGCTGGAAGTTAGATCACATGCACACTGATTTCTCTTCCAAACTAAACTGATTTGGAAATTTATTGCTGTGGCATTTCAAAAATCATGTGTATTCTTCACTCCCTATTTTAACATGGAAAAGCTAAAAATTGTCCATTAATTGGGAGGAAAAGATTGTGAACATTTTATTTATTCAAGAAACCAGGCCAGGCGCAGTGGCTCACACCTATCACCCCAGCACTTTGGGAGGCCAAGGCAGACAGATCGCCTGAGGTCAGGAGTTCGAGACCAGCCTGGCCAACATGGTGAAACCCTGTCTCTACCAAAAATATAAAAAATTGACTGGGTGTGGTGGTGTGCACCTGTAATCCCAGCTACTCAGAAGGCTGAGGCAGGAGATCACTTGAACCCAGGAGGTGGGGGTTGCAGTGAGCCAGGATGGCACCACTGCACTCCAGCCTGAGTGACAGAGCAAGACTCTGTCTAAAAAACGGTGGCTCACACCTGTAAATCCAGCACTTTGGGAGGCCGAGGCGGGCAGATCACGAAGTCAGGAGATCAAGACCATCCTGGCTAACACGGTGAAACCCCGTCTCTACTGAAAATACAAAAAATTAGCCGGGCATGGTGGTGGGCGCCTGTAGTCCTAGCTACTCGGGAGGCTGAGGCAGGAGAATGGTGTGAACCCGGGAGGCAGAGCTTGCAGTGAGCCGAGATCGTGCCACTGCCTCCAACTCCAGCCTGGGCGACACAGCAAGACTCCATCTCAAAAAAAAAAAAAAAAAAAAATCACCAATTAACAAATTTGAAGCACAGAATTTCAAAGCCATGAATCTGGGGGGAAAATCTTTCAAACTAAAAGGGGTAGCATTTATCAGCACCCCTTTATAGGGTAAGAATTTTGAAAATAAAATTGAGAAAAACAGAGTAGTCCTTAACATCACCTATGAAATTGTTCTTTCAAAACAAATGAATCAAACCTCTGGATCCAATCACCCATGGACAAGAAATCCGGGAGACAGATGAACATGTTAAATGGCAAAAAATTGCCATTCACAATATCTAGACCATGGGAAACTCTGGACAAATTACCTAGTTTCTTCAATAAGTATATTAGAAAGTACAGAAGTGGGGGCGGGAATATCAGAGGGTCATTCTATTAATGACTTCAAACATCAATCACTTGTAATGTTCAGACCTTATTATGGAGACAATGGGAGGTTTGAACATTAACTGGATATTTGATTATGTTACAGAACCACTGTCAAATTTTAACGTTGTAATAACAGTATTGTGTTTACACATTTTAAAAATAATTGCCTTTCTTTTAGAAGGATATATTGAAATGTTTACAGAGGAGAGATCCTGGATTTGCCTCAAACAATGTGGTGGGCAGGAGATGGTAGCACACATGAAGAGAGCCTTGAATTGCACATGGTGGGAGCAGGGATTTGAGTGCATGAGGATTTATGAGGTTCTGCCTACTTATGTATATGTTTGAGATTTTGCATGATAAGACAAAAAAGACAGCATTGCTTAAAGCAAAAATATAGAATGCAGAAATGTCACCCAAAACTGGCTGTGTTAAAGGAACAAATCAGGGGCAGCACAGGTGTAGGTTCCTGGATGTCCTCAAGTCTCCTCTGCCACCTCCTGTCACGTTGCCTGATACTTCCGTTTCAATTTTTTTCTCACAAGTGTCCCAGGCCTGGCTGTGCAAGGAGACTCTGGTCAAGATCCGCTGGAAGGTATGTGAGTGTGTGAGGCATGCACCAGCCCTCATGGAGGACCCACTGGAGTTCTCAGCCCCCTTCTTCCTCCTCCAGGCCCTCCCACTTCCTGGCGGCCATCGATGGAAATTTTTTTTGAGACGGAGTCTCGCTCTGTCACCCAGGCTGGAGTGCAGTGGCACAATCTTGGCTCACTGGAACCTCCACCTCCTGGGTTCAAGCGATTCTCCTGCCTCAGCCTCCCAAGGAGCTGGGATTACAGGCACGCGCCACCATGCCCGGCTAATTTTTTGTATTTTTAGTAGAGACAGGGTTTCACCATGTTGGCCGGGCTGGTCTCAAACTCCTGGCCTCAGGTGATCCACCTGCCTCGGCCTCCCAAAGGGCTGGGATTACAGGTGTGAGCCACCTCGCCCGGCCATCAATGAAAATTAAAAACAAAATTTTTATAAGATTTTTATTCCAAGCAACTTACTTCCCTTTGCTCATCCCCAGCCTATCATGACAGTTCCCTGAGGATTCCTTTCCTTATTTTACAAAGCACAGCTTTCCCTGAGGAATACAATCTCAGTTTTTAAATCAGAGCTGTAGAGTGCAAAAGTGGCCACAGTATTTTGCATCTTCTCCCATCAACAGGTGAAGTTGTTTCCTGAGCCCTTTGATCTGGAATGACCTGGTGACCTGGAACCAGCAGACAGCCTGAGGGAGGCAGTGCACGTTCTGAGCCAGGGCCTCAGGAGGCCTGCAGCTGCCATTCTGCTTCTCTTGGAACATGACCTCCTTGAGAACACTCCCAGACCTGACTGCAGGGTCAGTCCAGACCTCACAGAGCAGAGCTGAGCCACCGGGATGAGTCCCCTAGATCACCCAGCTCCCAACTGACCACAGATCATGAGTGATCCCGGCAAGACCGGTCAGGCCAGTGCACAGCAGAACCAGCCGATCAGCATAGAGTTCTGAGCTCGGTAGACAGTTGTTCTAAGGCATTCGCTTGGGGATTTTTTTAAAATGCAGAAACAGCTAAGTGATATAGCCTGCAATTAGTAATACTTTCCTACTGCATGGTGCAGTTGGGTGGTTACTAAGGAGTAACAGGCACTTGACCAGCGTGGCGATGGGTGCATCAAGAAGGGTATTAATTAAGACTTAGAGGTCAGAGAGGTCTCCCAGAGCAAGAGATGCCTAAATTGACATCTGAACATGAGTAGAAATTAGGCAGGGAAACAATGGGAAAAGATTTCCAGGGAGACGGAACTGTTTCCAGAAGGCTGGAGGCACTAGAATGAATGAATGAATGAAGAAATGGATAAATGAATGGATGGACGAATGATGAATTATCAATGTGATATCTTTTTTTATTTTTATTTTTTGAGATGGAGTCTCACTCTGTCGCCAAGCTGGAGTGCAGTGGTGCGATCTCGGCTCACTGTGACCTCTGACTCTCTGGTTTAAACGGTTTTCCTACCTCAGCCTCCCGAGTAGCTGGGATTACAGGCATACACCACCATGCCCAGCTAATTTTTGTACTTTTAGTAGAGATGGGGTTTCACCATGTTGGCCAGGCTGGTCTTGATCTCCTGACCTCATGATCTGCCAGCCTCGGCCTCCCAAAGTGCTGGGATTATAGGCATGAGCCACCGCGACCAGCCTCAATGTGACATCTTTGAATCAAAGACCATTACAGTAAAGACAGATATGCTCAAGGTTGCAATAAAATGAAGTTTTTAGCTTCCATCTGAATTGTCTGGGTATTTTGCCTTTGAGATCTTGAAGTCTAACCCTCTCAGGGAGGTAAACTGAGCCCGAAGTACAGGCTACTTAGTTTTTTAGAGATTCAAGTACACATTTATCCACCTTGAGAAAATGAGTTCCTTGTGGCTATGGATTGTGTATTTTAGTATTCCTAGACCTACCAGCTACCTGGCACCAAGTGTGTGAGTAAATAAACAAGCCACTGTATTACTAACAAGGCTTTAGAGTTCACCAGGGACATTTCCAGCATACTGTTTTTTGTTTTTTGTTTTTTTGTTTGTTTTTTTGTTTTTTTTTTTTTTTGAGACAGAGTCTCACTCTGTCGCCTAGGCAGGAGTGCAGTGGTGCGATCTCGGCTCACTGCAACCTCCACCTCCCGAGTTCAAGTGATTTTCCTGCCTCGGTCTCTGGAGTAGCTGAGACTACAGGCGCACACCACCAATCCCAGCTGATTTTTGTATTTTTAGTAGAGACGGGGTTTCACCATGTTGGTCAGGATGGTCTTGGACTCCTAACCTCAGGTGATCCACCTGCCTCGGCCTCCCAAAATGCTGTGATTACAGGCGTGAATGACCATGCCTGGCCTTCATCACTTTTTATTAGTACTGTAGGTCCAAATTTGCTCATGCCTGTCACCAGTCTCTGCCTAGACCTTAGTATATATAAATATCACTTTATTCAAACAGCCTTGGATTCTGTTTCGTTGGCCTTACGTACTCTCTTGCTGTGTTCATTTTGATCATCCCTTGAACATTTTAAAATCAGCACCTCCTGAACTTCTCTCACTGGGAGGAGTTTGATCCTTCGTCTCTGTGCTTTCCTGTGTTGGAGAATGAGTAGAGCCTCCAGGGTTGTGAACCCACGTTACATTCACTCTAGTTTCAAAAAAGGCAATGCTTCGAAAAGGCTCAGGGTGGAAACCATGCGATGCTAGAACTGAAATAGAACTATGCCAGTTTTCAGGAATGAGTAACCAATTTATACATCTTTCTGGTATACTGGAGAGAAAGCAGCTAGAGAGCCTCCTATTTTCTTTTAATTAAAGAAAAGACCTATGAGATACAAAAAACCGAATTAGCCTATAGGTTTCAGCTGTGGATTTTATTTACAGAGATAAAACGTTGGGCTCACATGTATCTATTCCTAGTATCTGATGGAGTGATGAGCCAAAGAGGAAAGATTAATAGATATTTAGACAGGCAAGGGGCATTAAAGATCATCTAGTTCCATATACTCATCCTTTACATGCACTCATTTTACAGAAAAGAAACTGAGTCAGGGAGAAGCTAGGCGTGTGCCCAAACTCAGAGAGCTACATGTATTTGGGGGTGACATATGCTTTCATTACCTTGTATTTGGGGGTGACATATGCTTTCATTACCTTGACTGTTGCTGATGGTTTTTCAGTGCATATATATGTCAACACTTTTCAGATGATATACTTTAAATATGTGCAGTTATTGTATGTCAAGTATGCCTCAATAAAACTTTCTTTAATAAAAAGAATAAAGGTAAGATAAGGGGGATAAAAACCAAACCACTATTGGACTGTAATCTTTAAAAATCCAACTGTGGACATGTTTTCCAACAAATTAATTATTTGATGGAATGAGAGGGAAGGAGAACTCACAAATCAAAAGAAATGTAAGGGACCTATCTATCAAATGCAACCCATAAATTTATTTGAATCCAGATTCAAGCTGGGAGAGATGGTTGACATCTGTAATCCCTGCACTTTGGGAGGTCAAGATGGGTGGATCACTTGAGGTCAGGAGTTCAAGACCAGGCTGACCAACATGGCGAAAACCCGTCTCTACTAAAAATACAAAAATTGGATGGGCGTGGTAGTGGGCGCCTGTAATCCCAGCTACTCAGGAGGCTGAGGCAGGAGAATCACTTGAACTCGGGAAGCAGAGGTTGTAGTGAGCTGAGATTGCACTACTGTACTCCAGCCTGGGTGACAAAATAAATAAATAAATAAGTAAGCTGGGCGTGGTGGCTCACGCCTGTAATCCCAGCACTTTGGGAGGCCGAGGCGGGCAGATCACCTGAGGTCGGGAGTTTGAGACCAGCCAGACCAACATGGAGAAACCCCGTCCCTACTAAAAATACAAAATTAGCCAGGCATGTGGTGCACGCCTGTAATCCCAGCTTGAACCCAGGAGGCAGAGGTTGTGGTGAGCTGAGATCGTGCCATTGCCTGGACAACAAGAGCAAAACTCCATCTCAATAAATAAATAAATAAATAAATAAATAAATTTGAATCCAAATTCAAACAACTCAACTTTAAAATAACATTTATGAGACCATCAGGAAAATGTATATATTGACTGAATATTTGATTATTTTAGGGATTAATGGTTTTTTAAAGCATGATAATGATATTGTGATTTTGTTTTAAAAAAAGGTAGGTCTTTTAGAGAGATACAGACTGAATTATTAATTGATGAAACGTTAGGATGCCTGTCATTTGCTTCAAAACAATCCAATGGAGACATTTGAAACATTAGAAATTATTGTTAAGATTTTTGGTGTAAACATGGTATTCTGCGTAGTTTTAAAGAGTCCTTGCATTTTTTGTTTGTTTGAGATGGAGTTTTGCTCGTTACCCAGGCTGCAGTGCAATGGTGCGATGTGATCTTGGCTCACTGCAACCTCCACCTCTCGAGTTCAAGCAATTCTCCTGCCTCAGCCTCCCAAGTAGCTGGGATTACAGGTGCCCGCCACCACGCCTGGCTAATTTTTGTATTTTTAGTAGAGACGGGGTTTCACCACGTTGGCCAGGCTGGTCTTGAACTGCTCACCTCAGGCAATCTGCCCACCTCAGCCTCCCAAAGTGCTGAGATTATAGGCGCGAGCCGTTGCGCCCGGCCTAGAGTCCTTGTATTTTTAAGATGCATAATGACATCTTTACAGATGAAACGGTGTGATATTTGGGATTTGCTTCAAAATCGACTAGGCAGTGGGGAGTTGGTGGGGATATAGACGGTCATTGTAGATGCTGCTTATGGACACGTGGTGGTTCAGTGGGAGATTCCTCTCTGGCTTGGTATATATTTGACATTTTGCAAGGTATAAAGTTTAAGAACCAAAGCTATAAAGTTATTGATTCACGTCTGGAGTATGAATTGGTGTTGGCTCATCGTGCAAAGGGCTAGTGAGGAACTGGGCACATGCACAGAACTAGGGAAATGGCACACAGATTCCAAATGGAAACAGGAGAATCATGTTTGCTTCTAGGTCTCTGTGACACACGCTCTGCAGTGTGGACATACAGAAAGCAGGCAATAAGGCTATCAAAAAAAGAAATCCATTGTCTTTCATGACAGATGAAAGCCCTTTAACCTCCATTACCATCAGAAGCCTTCAAGTATTGGTGTTTGAAATATAATTAATGTGCTGGTATTTAAAGATGAAAAAGCCATCCCCAGCATAGGAAGCAAAAGTTATAAGAAATTGTTAAATACTCTGTTTCTGCAGTTTCTCCCTAGGTCAAGGGTGATGTTTTGCTCAGAGAAAACCGAAGTTTGGATTGTTCCAGTTCTGCATCACATCCTGTTTCAGGCTGCCCTAAAACAAAACCAGAAACAACAACCACCACAAAACGCCATGCCTTCAATAGTCTTCTCAGTGTTCAGAATAAAGGCTCTGGTTTTCCCTTGGGCTCGATTTTCATGACTGTGTCTCCTTTGTCAATATGTTTTTCGTCTTCCTCACTTTCAAACTGCACTTCCTGTCCAGAAACACTAAACCAAAAGTTATATTTAACTTTTCACACAGAATCCCTCATGTTGCATCCAGGAAGCAGAGACTGTAAGTGCAGAGTGGGATCACAGGGTCAAGATGTTTCCTGGATAGCAGCTCCATCTCTGCTCCGTCCAAACTCCCAACGTCCCCACCATCCACACCCGTGTCCTCAACTCAGAGCAAGTGTGAGGATGAGCAGCCACCAGCAAACAAGGGGCTCATTTTGTGTGTGCATTGCTGCCTTTCAGTGTCAGGGGCACTGGATTTTGTTGACTCCCCCTCATTCATTCATGCAGACCATGTGTCCTAGTGGTTGTCACCCGTGTAAGCGATCTTTCCCTGTCCAGTTACTGCCACTTGTCACCTGTCCACTTGTAGGTAAGGCTCCAGGAGAAATACTTCCTTCTTTTCTTGAGTGTAGACTCAACTGAATGGTAGATGAAGGGATCAGCAGCTGGAGATCAACAGGGCAGATTTATTACTGATGAAAACTAGGATGGAGGATGTGGCATAGGTAATCAACTCAAGCTGGCTTGCTAACACACTCTCCATCACTCCTTCACACACATCCCTACACCCAGATCCAGTGGAAAGTCCACTTAGGAGAAGCATGCGTTTGCAAGCATACCCTCTAAGCCAAGATCGTACTTCATACTGGCCTAGGGCAGACAGGGAAGAAGAGAGGTTGATACTTCAGGGCTTAGAGGCTTTTAATAGATTAGATCCTCCCAGTGGAGGACATGGACCAATTGCTGTCACTCATGAATCATGTAGCCTGTGGAGGAGTGAGTAAGGGATAGTAACAGACCAGGAGTACCGCTCAAGAGGACATCAACTCACAGGTAATAGGAGGAGTGGGGTAGGAATGTTCCTTCTTAATAAGTGGGTGCATATTAGGGGGTAGGTGTGAGGTGGCTGTGAGGGTTCAGGACAAAGGAATGAAAAAAGAAAATAAGAACTCAAACTTTCTACCCTAGGAATCGCAAGCTTGGTGGAGGGACAAGGCCAAGAAATGGCTGGTGTCCGCTGAGTTATTTATTGTTTCAATTCAGTGACTGAGTGATGGCCTTTCATGTTACAGCTTTTCTGAGTAGATGCCTAAACAGATCCTCAGTGGTGAAATTAAAGGTCAGTGGTGATTTTTCAAAACATGGGAACTAGACAAGGAAACCCAGTTTCTAGTTCAAGATCTATGAGCAAAATTGGGTAACTGACCCCCTGATAGCCTTTGCAGTAAATTGATATGCACAGGAAATGCCATGGTTTGGAACAGACTTTAAAGTTAACTTAAATGTTCAGGGTCCCACTCCAACTGAGGGTACTAAATAATGGAACAGAGAGCAAAGTGCTTATATATAGTAATCATTATGGTTATATTTAGAATCAGATGGGCCAAATGTGTAAAATTCAATGTTTTTTTATTATTGTGATGAGAAAACATCTAAAATAACTCCATGCAAGCAGGGGTAGTGTCTATATTTGCTTACAATTATATTCCAAATATTTAGCAGAATGTCTGGTACACCACAGCCACCCCATAGACACTTGCTGGATGAAAGAATGAATGTCAAGCTAGTGAGTATTGATGGGGTATATGTTGTTGCGTAGGACAGTAGAGACTGGTTTTAGCAAGAGATTTTCTGCTCTCTAGGAGGACAAGAAAAATGTTACATAAATGTGGTTTACCAGAAGCTATAACAGGATATAGAATAAGAGCCAAGCAAGCTAGTCTGGGCTTGGAGAAGCAGTCAGATCACTGAGATTAGAAATAGAACAGCGAATAGGTTTCCAGGCCTGTTCATGTAAGCACCTGTGTTCCCTAACCCTGCTTAGCAGTGGGTGTTGAGGTTCTTTACCCATACAGTCAAGAAACCTCATCTGTTTCTCACTCAAAACCAAGCAGAGTGAGCCTCATGGATGGAACACACCCAGAAACACAGATGAACTTCTGCTTCTGGCCAAAATGTAGTAACAAGGCTGGATTTATCCTCCCACTTGAAAACACTGAAACACTGAAGAAAATACATGTTTTCAAGACATTGGACATCAAGGAACGAAGGACAGGGATCACTGAGAGGGAAAAACAAACAAACGTGCCCCAATTTACTGCCTTCAGAGAGTGTCCAAGCTGTAGCACAGGGAGGGGAAGCCAGGTGGGGCTCCATAATCTCCATGAGTTGAGTAGATGGAACTGGGAGTCCAGGGAGGCCAAGGTGACTGAGTTTTCAGGGAAGAGTACTGAAGACCAAAAAACTGCACATGAAAAAGATTCTTGAAATCTGCAGGGAAGCTCCCACAAGTCTTCAACTGAGTATTAATCAGCATGTGGATATAAGGAAACTACCAGAAGCCAGGTGCGTATTACCCAAAAGCATTAGAGGGAACACTCTTCTAAGCTCACACAGGGCCAGGAAAGTTTCTGTTCCCACCAGCCAGTGTGAAAAGCCTCATGGTTCATGGAGCATCAGATAGAGAACTCAGAAGAGTTTTGCCTGGTACCCCATATGCACTCTGTAAACACTTGTTGGATGAAAGAATGAATGTCAAGTTAGTGGGTATTGGTGGAGTATATATCGTTGGGTAGGACAGCAGGGTAGTAGTGGGACACAATTATCACTAGACTACCCAAAGCTCTAGTCCTACCTACCAAATCTTAAAAGCAAAATCTGAAAGGGAAAAACTATTTCCAAGTAACTTAACTGCATGTCAAAATAAAGCTCAATAATATTTATAGGGATATAAAAATATCCAGAACTCAAAAGGTAAAATTCATAGTCTGCCCTTCAGTTAAATATTACCAGGCATACAAAGAAGTAGAAAAATATGAGGGGAGAGTAATTAATGGAAACCTACCCAAAAATGACACAAATGATAGAATTAGTAGACAAAAACATTAAAACAGTTACTATAACTATGTTTCATATGCTTGAGAACCTATAGGAAAGATTAAATACGATAAGCAGATATATGGAAGACATAAAAAAGACCCAAATAAAACTTTTAGAAATAAATTATTCAATGCTTGAGATAAAAAATACTCCAGATGGGGTTAACAGAAGATTAGGTACTACAGAAGAAAAGGTTAGTGAACTTGAAGACCTAGCAATATGAATTATCTGAAATGAAAACAGAAAGAAGAAAGACTAGGGAAAAAAATCAACAGAACATCAGTGAGTTGTGGGACAACTTAAAAAAACCCCAATGTACGTGCAATTACTGTCCTTAAAGGGAGTAGGGGACAGAAAAAATATTTAATAAAATAATGGCCAAAATTTTTCTAAATTTGATGAAAACTATAAAGACACAAATTTAAGTCCCATGAAGTCCAAACACAAGAAACATGAAGTAAACTACACCAAGCCATATCATAATAAAATCACCTTAAATCATGGATAAATAAATAATATTAAAAGCCATCCAGGGGAAAAAGACATATTATGTACAAAGGAACAAACATAAGAATGACAACTGTCTTGTCTGAAACAAGGGAAGGTAGAAGATAGGGGAGAAAACATCTGAAAAAAATTGCCATCTTAGAATTCTATATCCAAAGAATATATCTTATAAAAACAAAGGCAAAATAAAGACTCTTTCAGACATACAAAAGCTGAAAAAATTCATCACCAGCAAACCTGAACTACAAGAAGTGGTGACGTATGTCATCTAGGCAGAAGAAAAATGATACTAGATAGAAATCTGGATCCATGCTAAAGAAAGAAGAGCACTGGAAATGGTAACTATATATGTAAATTTAACATTTTTTTCTAACTATTTAATCTCTTTAAGAGATGATTGGAAGTTTAAAAAAATAATATTATAGGCCGGGCGCAGTGGCTCATGCCTGTAATTTTAGCACTTTGGGAGGCCGAGGCAGGTGGATCACGAGGTCAGGAGATCAAGACCATCCTGGCTAACATGGTGAAACCCTGTCTCTACTAAAAATATAAAAAATTAGCCAGGTGTGGTGGCAGGCGCCTGTAGTCCCAGCTACTCGGTAGGCTGAGACAGGAGAATGGCATGAATCTGGGAGGCGGAGCTTGTAGTGAGCCGAGATTACGCCACTGCACTCCAGCCTGGGCAACAGAGCGAGACTCCGTCTCAAATACTACTACTACTACTATTATTATTATTATATTGTGTACTTTTAAACATGTATAGAAATAAAATGTATGACATCAATAGCACAAAGGCTGGGAGAGGAGAAATAGAAGTATATTGTTGCAAGTTTCTCATACTATTATTGAAGTGATATAATATTACTTGAAGATAGACTGTGATAGGCTAAATCATAAAGCAATCACCATTAAAACACAAGAGTTTTAGCTAATAAACCAACAAACGAGATAAAATGGAATTATTTAAAAACACTCAACTAATCCAAAAGAAGACAGAAAATGAGAGAGAACAAAGAACAGATGATATAAAACATGTAGCAAGATAATACATTTAAATCCATCCATATCAATAATCATATTACATGCACATGGTCTAAATAGGTCAATTAAAAGGCAGAGATTTTCAGACTGGGTGAAAAAAAAAAAAGATCTAACTATATTATGCATTTCCCCCACCCCAAAACCCAGATATTTTTTAATCCTTTAATCTGCAATGTGCTGCTGGCACCTGGACAAGTGCACCCTTCTCTTGCTATTTCATCCAGATCATTCTCCACCCAATAAGCCTCTATTCCTGAAACATTTTACGGAACAATATTTGGCTTTCAGTTTCTCCTTCTGCAATAACTCCTTGCTACTGACGTATCCAACTCAGACTTCATTTTAAGTAACTGTATTTTTGCCCAATTTGTTTCTGTCTCAAGGCGCAAACCACCTTGGTTGACCTTCATACTTTGCAACACACATGGACAAAGTGTGGGTTCCTCTTCCACATTATGTACTACTTAGGAAAATATAAAAAGTTTATGGACAAAACTATTTCTGCCTACTCTTTGTTTTTGCCCTCTCTCATTCCCTGGGCTTTTTCCATCCTCGAAAAGATGCCCATAATGGCCCACTCTCAATTCGAAAATGGAGTGAAGAGCCAGAAAGGGAAGGATTGGGAAGGGCTAACTTCTCTCATTCCAGTGCCACAATGAGGTAAGGCTCAGTTTGGGGAAGCTTTTATTTTAGCCCATAATCTGATTTGTCTTAATATTTCTATGAGCTGGAGAGAGAGGAAAAGAAAGAAAGAATTATATATGGCCATGTAAGTGGAAGAGTATGCTCATAATTCAAAGGCTCCATGTTTGAGATGTTTCTGCAGAAGCAGAATGGGCTGCCGCCCTGCCTTGCACTCGTGTGGTAAAGCAGTTGTTCTTTGGCCACAGGTAGCTGCTCAGTTATGGCTTCGATCTAACCTACCTCATGAGAATCAACCATTCAGCCAACCAGAGCAGCTTCTCTACACTAAGCATATGAATCACACTAGAGGAACCGAGAGACAGGGAAGGCTTCAGGGAAGAGGTGGTGTTTGAACTAGGCCTTCAGGGTCTTTAGGGAAGAGTCATTTCATGTTTCTAGGCCTCAATTTTCTTGTCGTTAAAATGAGGAAAGATTGCTCAGCCTACCCACAGGCAGGAGGTGCTGTGCCTGTAGGAGCTTCCGTCCCCAACCCCACCATCATATTCAGTGTGGGCCACTTCAGGGGCTGGGCTTGCTTAAAGTCATCATCAATGGCTCTAGTGAAGCACTTAGGGAAGAATTAGTTATACCAAGATAGTTATACTTTTAATATCTGATCTGGGTATAAACACTGTCTCCTTGTTCATTTCTTTAATGTTGAAATGGGTATGACTCACCATCCTTCTTCTGATTAGTTGTGAAAGGTCACTTCCAGGTCACAAAGCCATAGAGTATATTAATAAGGGCTTCTGGCTTCAAAGACCAGTGATTAGATAGCAACTCCTAGTAGGTTACTTTCCCAACTATAAAATGTGGCTGATCATAATACCTAATTCAAAGTTAATGTAGGGGAAACAGTTAGTACAATGCCAAGTACCTAAGCATTTAACGTGTGTTATTATTAGTCATCGTTTAAAGACACAGTTATGCCAGTTTTAAGTGGTCATGGAAAATCTTACTTTCCATCTCTTACTTGGGGATACTGTAAAACTTCAAGTCATGAATGTTAAAACACAAAAATATATCTACTAATACATTGGAACACCACCTACAAGTCTCCACTGAGGATTGCTTTGTTGAGAAAAATGCCCCTTGGTGAAGGTCTTTTACCATTTCATTAACTAGACTTCCTTAGAATGGCATCACGAACAAACCAGTATTGTGCAACTCTGCTCTATAATAAGTGTGGTGAGAGCAGCCTTCGGGATCTAAAAGGCCTCATTCAATACCGAAGCTTCCAATTGTCCTGAAGGAGGTGGGTTTCAGAGCCCCCAGCCTTTGTTAGTGAGATTTCTGGCTACAGCCAAGTGAAGAGGTCAAAAAAAATCCTCTTTTCAAAAAGCAACTATAAAACTGAACAAAATTGGCAAAAACAACAATTTCAGTACCCTGAAAATTGATCAAAGGAATCTAACAATCTAAGAAGCATTTGTGCACAAAAAAACTACTAACAACAGTGGGAGTCTGTGGCATTCTTGCCTGGGGCTGCTTCCATTTCCCCTCCCCAGAGAGGTGAAGAGAATGTTCTGCCAGGGCAGGTGGGCCATGAGGTCCAGCAGCTTCACTGCCACCATGAAAGGGGCTTGCCTCATTTGGAGCAGTGGAAGTCACCCACATCCAAGATGGCCCAGAAATGACCATCTTGGCAGTGGGCAAGGGGTGGCTTTAGAAGCACGAGGTTGCCTTTCTGATTGGGGCAAGCATATTTCTGGTTATCTGTGTGTTTGTGCAGAAGAGATTGAAGACATCGCGAGGTAGCCACACACTCATGGTCAACCATGAGGCTGTACACAAGACACAGAGAGAATGCAGGTAAAAAGTAAAAGCTTGAAAACTGCTTGAAAATGACCTAAATTTTTAATGTGTCCCCTGCCCACTCACAGATACACCAGCAGAAACTTTATTAATTTGAGGTTCTTAAGCAAAGCCTGTGTCAAGTCTAAACCCTGTATTCAAAAGGCAGACATTATCATATTGGAGTGAAAACTGTAAATCAAAAAGTGTCTGAGACAGATCTTAATTGATTTAGAAGTCAATATTGCCAAGGTTGAGGATGTGCCTGGGAAAAAGAAACACAAGTTACAGTAGGACCTATGGCCTGTGCTTCTTTCAAAGAGGGTTTTGAGGACTTCAACATTTAAAGGGGAAAGAGCGGGAAGGAGGGAAAGGAGGAAGGAAGAAAAAAAAAAATAAAGAAAGGGAGGTTCTTGTGAGGCTTTGATTAGCACTCACTGAATCCACATTTGACATGTGAAAAGAGAGGAGTGTGGGGAAAGTAGTTTATGCATTCATGTACATTTTACATAAGATAAAGCAAGCATGTGAAATTTCAGCTATCTGAAAAGAAAAGGAAGGCAGTTTTTATGTGATTCAGTTCCCAAGCTTAACTTTCCCTTTGGCATAATGAGTTTGGGGTCCCAAGATTTTATTTCCTTTTCACAAAACTAAGATCCAGCCAGGTGTGGCGGTTCATACCTGTAATCCCAGGACTTTGGGAGGCTGAAACAGAAGGATCGCTTCTGTCCAGGATTTGAGATCAGGCTTGGCAACATGGCAAGACCTCATCTCTACAAAAAATTTTTTAAGAATTAGCAGGGCATGGTGGCAGGTGCCTATGGTACCAGCTACTCAGGAGGCTGAGGCAGAAGGATCACTTGAGCCCGGGAGGGCAAGGCTGTAGTGAGCCATGTTCAGGCCACTGCACTCCAGCCTGGGTGATAGAGTGAGACCCTATCTCAAAAAAACAAACAACAACAATAACAACAAAAAACCAAAAAAGCAAAGACCAAGATTCACCTACATCTTGTCTACAAGAGATAGAATACACAGACTTGAATATGCAAAGAGACTAGAAATAAAATAGTGGAAAAGGACATATGACACAGCATCCATAAGAGAGCTCAAGTGGCTATATTAACATCAGACAAAATAGACTTGACTACAAGACATATTACCAGAGATATATAAGAATACTTCCTAATGATAATAGGGTCAATGCATGAGGAAGTAAAACAATTTCGAATGTATACATACCTAAAAACAAAGCTTCAAGATATATAAAAACTGACAGAATTGAAGTTAAACTAAATAAATCCATAAAATACTTGAATATTTCATTACTACCTCTTAATAATTGATAGAAAAACTAGATATACAATCAAAAAGGATATAGAAGAATTAAACAACACTGCTAACCAATTCAATCTAACTGACATACTCATCACTCTGACTACAGAATATACATTTTTTTCAAGTGTATGTGAAACATTCCCATAGACCATATGTTAGGCCACAAAACAAGTCTCAGTATATTTAAATAGATTAATTATATAAAGTAGGCTCTCTGGCTATTATGGAATTAATCTACAAGCCAGTGAAAGAAGTAAATCTGGGAAATCCCACAATACTTGAAAATTAAACAACACATTTTCATATAACTCATGGGTCAAAGAAGATATCACTAAGGAAATTAGAAAATACATTAAGCTAAATGTAAATGAAAACACAACATATAAAAATGTATAGGATTCAGATAAAGGAGTGCTTAAATGCCTGTAACAGAAAAGACCTCAAATCAGTTACCCAATATTATACATTAAGAAGATAGAAAAAGAAGACTAATCTAAGTCTAAAGCAAATAGAAGAAAAGAAGGAATAAAGATTACAAGAGAAATCAATGAAACAGAAAACAGAAAAATAAGAGAAAAGTCAATGAAACCAAAATTAGTCTTTGAATAGAACAATGAAATTAAGAAATGCTTAAATAGACTGGTGAAGAAAAAAGAAAGAAGACACAAATTTCCAAAATCAAGAATGAGAAAGAGGACATCATTATTGATCCTACAGAAATGAAAAAGATTATAAGGGCTATTATGAACAACTTTATGCCAACTGATTAGACGAAAAAATGGACAAATATTTAGAAAGACAAAAAATATCAAAACTCACTCAAGAAGAAATAGAAAATCTGAATAGAGCTCTAAGAAGTAGAGAAATTGAATTAGCTTACAACTTTCCAAAAGAAACTTCAGAACTTGATGGCGTCACTGGTGAATTCTATGTAATAATCAAAGAAGATGTAATATCAATCCTTCACAAACTCTTTCGAAAAACAGCTACACTTCCCAATTTATTTGAAGGCCAGTGTTACCCTGATATCAAAGCCAGGCAAACACATTTTAAGAAAAAGCTATAAACCAATTTCTCTAATGTTGATAGATGCATTATTCTTTAATAAGATATTATAATAGCAAACTGAATCCAGTAATATAAAAAGGATGATACACTATGACAAAGTGAGATTTATCCCAGGAATGCAAGGTAGGTTTAACATTTGAAAATCAATTATATGATACAGCATATTAATAGAATAAATTAAAAAATCACATGATTATCTCAATAAACGAAGAAAAACACTTGACAAAAAAATAAAAGCTCACACCCTTTTATGATAAAAACTCTCAATAAATTAGAAAGAGAAGGCAACTTCCATAACTGGATAGAGAGCATCTATGAAAACCCCATAGCTAACATTATACTGGCTAGTGGAAAAATTAATGCTTTCCCCCTAAGATCAACAACAAGGTAGAAATGTCCATTCTTGTCACTTTTTAATTTTTTAATTAATTACTTAATTAATATTTATTTATTTATTTATTGAGATGGAGTTTCACTCTTGTTGCCCAGATTGGAGTGCAATGGCATGATCTCAGCTCACCGCAACCTCCACCTCCTAGGTTCAAGTGATTCTCCTGCCTCAGCCTCCCGAGTAGCTGCGATTACAGGCATGAGCCACCACACCCAGCTCTTGTCACTTTTTTAAACATTGTACTGGAGGTGTTAGCCAGGAAAATAGTCAAAAACAAAACAATAACAACAACAATAAAAACAAAGCGATTTAATAACAAGGTCATTCAGATTGGAAAGGAATAAGTAAAACTGGATTTATTCTCAGAAGAGATGATTTCTGAGAGTCATGTATGTAGAAAATGCCAAAGAATCTTACTAAAACTAATAAGAACAAATAAACAAGTTTAGCAAGGTTGTCTGACACAAGATCAGTATAAAAGAAATAAGTTGTAATTTTATATGCTAGCAATGAAAAATCAAAAATAAAATTAAGAAAATAATTCTGTTCATAATAGCCTTACAGAGAATAAAATAGGAATAAATTAGTAAAGAAAATATAAGACTCATACATGGAAAACTACAAAATATTGTTGAGAAAAATTAAAGACAAGCTAAATAAATGGAAAGATATCCCAAGTGCACATGGATTTCAATATTATCATGCTGGCAATTGTCCCCCAAATTGATTTATTGACCTAACACAATCTCTATCAAACACCCAGGAAGCTTTTTTTGTGAGAATTGATAACCTAATTTAAAAACATCTATATAAAAATGCAAAGGATCTAGAGTAGCCAAACAATTTTTTAAAAGAGAGCAAATTAGTGACTGACATTACTCAATTTAAAATTTACTCTAAAACTACACTTTTTAAGACTATATGGTACTAGCACAAGGATAGATATGTAGATCAGCAGAGTGGAATTATAAGTCTAGAAACAAACCCCTCACATTTACAACCATCTGATTTTCTAAAAAGGTTCCAGAAAACTCAATTCAATGATGAAAGGATAATCTTATCAACAAACATCGCTGGGACAATTGCATAACCACAAGCCAAAAACAAAAAAAATAAAGAGAAAGAACTTAGGCTCTTATTTCACAGCATAAAGAGAAAAATTAATCCACAATGGATCATAGACATAAATGTAAGAGATAAAATTATTCAACTTGTAGAAGAAAACATAGAAGACAATTTTTTCTGACTTTAGATTAGGCTATATATTTTTATGAGTGACACCAAAAGTAAGATCCATACAAGAAAAAATTTGATAAATTGGACCCCGTCAAAACTGAAAACATTCATGCTTTAAAAAATACCAGTAAGAAAATAAAAAGATAAGCCAAAGACTCAGAGAAAATGTTTGCAAATCTGATAAAGGACTTATATACAAATTATATAAAGAGTTCTCCAAGCATATATTGATAAGAAAACAAATAACCAAATATAAAAATGGTCAAAAGAATTGAACAGATAGTTCACCAAAAAATTATACAAATGGCTAAAAAGCTCTTGAAAAGATGTTCAACAACATTAGTTACTAGGGAAATGCAAATTAAAACCATGATGAGATACAACTACACACTCAGTGGGATGGCTATCATCAAAAAAACAGACAATACCAAGTGTGACAAGCATGTGGAGAAATTTTAACCATCACATGTTGCTGATGAAGATTTAAAAGAGTGCAATCACTTTAGACAAGTGTGGCATTTTCTTAGAAAGTTAAACTTAACCACTTGATTCAGCAATTCCACTCCTAGTAATCTACCTAAGATAAATGAAAGCACATGTCCACACACAGACATGTTTGCAAATACTCAGAGCAGTATCATTCATCACAACTCAAAACTAGAAACAACCCAAGTGTCTATTAACTGGTAAATGAATAAACAAAGTGTGTCTTATGCATACAATGAAATACTCTTGTGAAAGTCTTGTACTTAACTAAAACAGACTTGAGAAACCAGGAGGGAAAAGCCCTGGGGACACATAGCATCTCTCCGAAACTGTAATTCTCTGCAAGCCCAGTTGCTAAAACTGCCTGCTGTAAACTGAAACCAGTTTTATCTACAGCTGCTGAAATAACTTGCTGCAATTCTAAGACTAGTTTTACCCACCACCATCACTTACCAGTTAGAGCTTGTCAGCTCCCTGAAACCTTAGTAGAGCCAATGAACTTTCTCAAAGAGCAACACGTAACATATCTCTTTTTTTTTTTTTTTTTTTGAGATGGAGTCTCGCTATGTCGCCCAGGCTGGAGTGCAGTGGCACAATCTCGGCTCACTGCAAGCTCCGCCTCCCGGGTTCACGCCATTCTCCTGCCTCAGCCTCTCGAGTAGCTGGGATTACAGGCGCCCGCCACCACACCCGGCTAATTTTTGTATTTTTAGTAGAGATGGGGTTTCACTGTGTTAGCCAGGAAGGTCTCGATCTCCTGACCTTGTGATCCACCCGCCTCGGCCTCCCAAAGTGCTGGGGTTACAGGCGTGAGCCACTGTGCCCGGCCAACATATCTCTTTTTTAAAAATAATACCTCTAAACTTCTTCTTGTTCTTTGGACATACCAAAGACAACCCAGTCTGTGCATATGTCTCAAATTGCAATTCTTTCTTCCCAAAGAAAATGCTACTTTTAGAAATTCGAGGGGCGGGCTCATGCCTGTAATCCCAGCACTTTGGGAGGCCGAGGCGGGTGGATCATGAGGTCAGGAGATCGAAACCATCCTGGCTAACACGGTGAAACCCCGTCTCTACTAAAAATTAGCCGGGCGTGGTGGCGGGCGCCTGTAGTCCCACCTACTCGGGAGGCTGAGGCAGGAGAATGGCGTGAACCCGGGAGGCAGAGCTTGCAGTGAGCCGAGATTGTGCCACTGCACTCCGGCCTAGGCGACAGAGTGAGACTCTGTCTCAAAAAACAAAAAAGGAAATTCATCTCTATATATTTTATTTGACTTCAACACTTTTCAGCAACAAAAAGGAAAAAAAAAACTACTGATACATAGATGAACCTCAAAAATAGTCTGCTAAAACAGTGAAAGAAGCCAGACACAAAGGCTACATATTGTATGATTCCATTTATATTAAATATCCAGAAAGGGTAAATTGACAGAGACAGAGAGCAGATTAGCAATTGCCAAGGGGTGGGGAGAAGTGACTACAAACCAGTCTGAGGGAACTTTTTGGGTTAATGGGAATGATCTAAAACTGGATCATGGTGATAGCTGCACAGCTCTGTAAATCTGTGAAAAATCATTGAATTGAACACTTACAATGAGTGAATTTAAAAGTCGGTAGATTATGCCTTAATAAAGCTGTTTAAGGAGTCTCCCTGAGCCTATTCTGGCTCGGGAGGCTGCCCAATAAACAAACAAACAAATAAATAAATTTATTAATAAAGCTGTTTAAAAACTTGAAAACACGAACTGCAGAAACCTAAAAATCCAACTGCAGCCCATTTGGTTCTGCTTTGCTGTGAATCATCTCTACTGCTGAAATTAAGTTAGAATTTGGGATGATTCAGTGAGTTTAGTGGATGCATCGCCAAGAAGCTTGGTTTTATGTACCCAATGACATTTAAAGAAATAAGCATTCAATAAATATTGTCATCTATTTACAGAAATGTACTGTTTTCTATGCTTTCTTTAGTGAAAGCTTGCTTCAGTTTTCAGGGGGTATTACTACCCTATATAAGCAATAATTAATTAAGAGCTCAGCTCCTGCACCAGAAGCCAACAGAAGGGCAAAGAAAGTCAAACGGATGTCTTCAAAATGAGTTTGATTTTTTGAGCAAAGTTATCTAATTATCACTAATGCACACATATGCCATGGGTTGGAAAATACCTCCTTTCAGGAATAGCAATAACAATAATCAGCTGGTGGGGGACAGCGGCGGAAACAACTTTGAATTTTATATACTGGCAGTTGAAAGGTGTAAATATAAAATTAATGCATGCATTTAATCAACTTTGGTCATTGTGACCAAGTGGGGAGGTTGTTGGATCAGAACTGTTTAAGGAAGAAAACGGGTTGGAGGGGGACAGATTTGCCCTACTAGATATCAGACTTATTTTGGAACACTAGTAAATTAAAAAGTGGTATTGGCATTGTGATATATGAATAGACCAATGAAACCAGACAGCCAGAAACAGAGTCATATAATCTATAATATTATAATCTTTAAAATGATACATTATACTACATTGAAATGTAACATTTCTATTCAATGACAACAAAAATAGAAACTAAGTTAGAAAACAGTTATAGTGGGTGGGGGGAGGGGGTGGTCAGCAGTTTTCTGTGAATAGCCAGATGATGAATATTTTAGGCTTTGCAGGCCACATGCGTCTCTGTTGCCACTGCTGCTGCTGCTGCTTTCTTCTTTCTTTGTAATCTTTAAAAATGTAAAAACATTAGATTACATTAAAATTACTTTGGGGTGTACAAAAATAGGCCATCAGCAAGTACCATACTTTGCCAACCCCTGATCCACAGTATTCGAGAAGATAATTTCAAACACTATAAACAACAAAGGTTTAGTAATTAGAGTATAAAATGACTTATGAGCAAATCAGTAAGAATAGAGACAATCTAACAGGAAGATGAGCAAATGATATGAACGGGAAATTAAATAGCTAACAAATACATATGAAAACAGATGCATATGGAAAGAGGAAAATATAACATCTATGAGATAACATTGCACATCCTTCCTTTTTTAAAAAAAAAAGTATAAAGTGTTTCAGAAGAGGCAGATTAACTTCAATTCTTACACAGCTGGTGGAAGTGTAACTGGTTTAAACACTTTGGAAAGCAATTTTGCATTATATAGTAAGTTTGAAGATGCACATACCCTGTAACCCAACAATTCCTCTAATAGGTGCTAAGGAAAAAATGGGAAACTACTTAATGTCCATTAGTGGGGCAATGGATAGTCAACCGTGGCATTTATAAATGGAATACATATGTATAATGTAAATACAAATAAATGGCAGTTAAATGAATGATAAATAATATATACTTACATAGACAAATCCTATAAAAGTTTGCTGCATCAAAAATTATATTGTAAGTTAAAAACCGAGAATAGATAAGATGCTGTGAAGAAGTTAGTGACTCTTGTTTCTCCAGGCATTAAAACTTGTTATAAAGCTATGGTGATTAAGACAGTATGGAACTCTCAGGGATAGACAGACAAAGTGATGGAACAAAAGAATCCTATAAAATTTATAAAATAAAGCCATGCATGTATGGAAAAGAATGGCACTGTCGATCGATGAAAAAGATAGACTTCCCAATAAATGACACTGGAACAATTGGTTATCCATAAGGTGAAAGAACAAACTGGATCATTGCCTTACTCCATATACAACCATCAATTTCAGGTAGATTAAATGCTTAAATAATAAAGCTGGCCTTTAGAACTCTAAGAGAAAAGTATAAGAGAATATATTTATAATGCCAGCATAAAGGAAGTTTTCTTGGCTGGGTACTGTGGCTCACTCCTGTAATCTCAACACTTTAGGAGGCCAAGCCAGGGAGATTGCTTAAGGCCAGGAGTTCAAGACAAGCCTGAGCTACATAGCAAAAGAAATTTATCTCTATAAAAATTTTTAAAAGTTGGCTAGGCATGGTGGCACATGCCTGTAGTCCCAGCTGTTCAGGAGGCTGAGGCAGGAGGATCACTTGAGCCCAGGAGCTGGAGCCTACAGCGAGCTGTGGTTGCGCCACTGCACTCCAACCTGGATGACAGAGTAAGACCTTGAAAAAGAAAGAAAGAATGAAAGAAGGAAAGGAAGGAAGGAAGGAAGGAAGGAAGGAAGGAAGGAAGGAAGGAAGGAAATTTTCTTAACCCCCAAAGTGGTAACCAGAAAAGCAAATGACTGATACATTTGACAACATTAAAATTAAGACTGTTTCTTCCTCAAAAGATATCATAAAAAATGAAAAGGCAAGCCACAAACTAAAAGTCAATATTTTCAACATATGTAACCAACAAAGGGTTAGTATCCAGAATATATGAAGAGTTCTTACAAATCAATAAGAAAAAAGACAAACCCAATAGAAAAATAAACAGATGACCAGAACAGTCTCTTCACAGAAAAGGAGATGAAAGTGGCAATACTTCTATGAAAAGATGATCAGTATCATTAATAATCAGGGAAAGACAATTTAGGCCATAGCAAGACATCATTTCGTCCCCAGGAGCTTGGCAGGTGTGGGAGGGACTGTGAAACACCCAGGACACTTACATGCCTCTGGTAGAGGTAGAAACTGGTCAAGACTCTGGTGGGGGTATAAACTTGTAGAACCACTTTGAGAAATGATTGTAATAATGCAAGGACCCAGAGATCCCACTCAGGTATTTTTACCACAGACAAATTATTTCATATATATATATATATATATATATATATACCAGAAAAAAGTATTTAATATATATATATACACCAGAAAAAAGTATATATATATATATATATACCAGAAAAAAGTATGTAATAATGTTCATAACATATATATATACCAGAAAAAAGTATATAATAATGTTCATAACAGCTATGTTTGTAGTAGCAAAAACTTGAAACAACTCAAATGTCCCATGGCAATACAAGATGCAGTGTGTTTATCCAATAGAATAGTAAACAGCAGTGAAAAGAAACAATGAACCGTAATTACACTCACCAACACGAAATGAACCTCTCAAATATATGAAGTCAAGAGAGCATAGCTCCAGAAGAATACAAACAGCACAATGTTCTCTTCTGTTCACGGTTTAAACTCACTCAAAACTGAGCACTGTCATTCAGAATTACATATATTATGGTAAACTATAAAGAAATATGAAGAATGGCCAGGCACGGTGGCTCACACCTGTAATCCCAGCACTCTGGGAGGCCGAGGGTGAGGCAGATGAATCACTTGAGCCCAGGAATTCAAGACCAGCCTGGGAAACGTGGTGAAACCCTGTGTCTACAAAAAATACAAAAATTAGCCGAGTGTGCTGGCACTCTCCTGTAATCCCAGCTGCTGGGGAGGCTGAGGTGGGAGGACTGCCTGAGCCTGGAAGGTTGAGGGTGCAGTGGGCAGAGCTTGTGCCATTGCACTCCAGCCTGGGCGACAGAGTGAGATCCTGTCTCAAAAATAAATAAAAATAAATAAATAAATAAATAAATACAAAGAAATGTAAAGAATAAGCACTCCACTCACAGAGGTAGTTACCTTCTGTGTGGGGTCAGGGGGATGCAATTCAGAAGGAGACACAGAGACTTCAAAAGTGTTGGCGACGGTCTACTTCTGCTGGGTAATGGACGGCACTTCTGCTGGGTAATGGATGGTACTTCTGCTGGGTAATGGATGGTACTTCTGCTGGGTAATGGATGGTACTTCTGCTGGGTAATGGATGCACAGGCATTGGCTGTATTATGGTGATGACAATGTGCATATCACATATAATATTTTTTATCAAAAATTTCATGTTTAAAATAAAATTATATGGCAGAAAGAAAAATACAGTAAGATATCATTTATGTAAATCTATAAAGCACAGAAAACAAGAGTGTGTTTTGTTTCTGGAAACATACACATATAGAAAAAGTAGAACAGCCACATAAGGATACACACGAATATAATCAATTTTGGGCATTTTTGAAGAATGGTGTTGGTATGTGCATGACAAGGAGATTCCAACTGTGGACTGTAACTTTCTCTTTAAAATATTAAAAAACTCAAGGTAAGATAGCAAAGTATTGATACTTGTTAACTCTGAGTGTTGGGTACATAGGTGTTAGGAATAGGGTCTCTAGACTTAGGGCATGCGCGCATACACACACACACATACACGCATAAACACACATACACACACACACTCTCTCTCTCTCTCTACAGGACACCCAGTTAAATTGAATTTCAGATAAAAACCAACAACTTTTTAGTATAAATAATTTTAGTAAAAATATGCCCCATTGGGACAGCCTATGATTTATCTGACACCCCTACTTATATTGATCTCTACATCTGAAATATAGGGAAAATACGTTTGTCCTGTTTATGTACATTATGAAAACATTAGCCAGCAATTATGTGTTTAGTGTGCACGAGATGAGGGGAGGGGACTACAGAGTGTCCTGCCCCTCTGCCATGGAATCAGTGCACCAGACTCATCCCACCGGCTGCCCGGACCTTCAAGGATTTCTGACCAGATCCATTTGCTCAGATTATTTAACTCCAAAAACCAATATACCCATCATTTAAACACGGTAATTACCATTTGCTATGTGCTGAACACTTGACAGGCATTATCTCATTAAACAATTCCACAGCAGCTCTGTCCTGGTACTATTTTTCCTAGTTTTCTTATAATTTCTGATACTTCCCCAAGGCCCAGAAATTTGCCAGTGTCACACCGTGAGTCAGGGGTTCCAAAGCCATAGTTTTTTCCACCTGCCCTCCTACCCCCCAACACGTACACAGCAATCTTTCCCAACCCTTCATGGTCCCTCCCCTCCTGGGCTTCCCTGTCCCTTTCACGTCTGGTTCCTCTTGCAGCAAGAGGCATTAACTAACCTTGTGCTTTTATCTTTCTAGATACAGATGACCCTCCTACTTAGACTGCTTACTTCTTTCCATATCACTGCCCAGCCCAGCTCCAAATTTCTGCCAAACTAGTGCCTCGTGGGGAGAAGGCACTCAGGACGTATTTGCCAGTTGGCGGGTCAGCATTTTCTCTAAGGGCATTCTGGAAAGCAGCCGTGGACTTGGCCACTTCCAGCAGTTCTACTTTAAACACAAAGTTCCTTGGCTTCCAATTTCTACATTAAAGTGCTCCAGTTCCTCTGGTCAGCAGAGAACATCCTTAGGGTCTCGCAGCCCCTACAGACATCATCCAGGCAGCCCAGATACAATGTTCTTGTGAGCTTCTGTGTGTAAACAGCCAGGTCCATGCCTACTGCTTCGTTGGAAAATGCCCCAAACACAAACCCTTTCTGTCATTTAGAAGAGCATGGAAAAGCCCCTTCTGCCCCACGGAATAACAAAAGACCAGTTGGCTTCCTTTCAAATATGCTAATTGCCCAACTTCCAAGTTTCAGCTCGAGGCCCATTTTTACGCCTGACTTAAAAATAAAGCCCTGACAATATGGTCTTGAATGGAAATGCTGACCACACTAGCTGATGAGAACAAGCAGCTATTCCAGGAAAGAAAACAATGGAGGCAGGCAGCGCGCGCATATTCCCCCCGGCCTGTGTGGGACTGTTTGTTTCCAGGCAACCGGCCCGCCCTACAGCTGGCTCCAGGCTCCAGAGCTCAGACCCAAGCCTGACTTCTTTACTAGAAGTTTGAGGAAATGTGATCCTATCTTTCGGTTCTCTCTGGATAAAAGTGGAACTAGCTTTGTTTTGTTTTTGCTTTTGTTTTTTTCCAGTTATGTCATAAGGAAAGTTTGGACTCTCACACTTAGGGGGCAACTCCTTCTGAAACTCCAGATAATGGATGTGCACACACGGACTTGGGGACAGGTTGTGTGCAGCAATTTGGAGTCTAGGCAGCATTTAAAACTATAGCCACGGCCGGGCTGGTGGCTCACGCCTGTAATCCTAGCACTTTGGGAGGGTTGAGGCAGTCAGATCACTTGAGGTCAGGAGTTCGAGACAAGCCTGGCCAACATGGCAAAACCCCATCTATACTGAAAACATAAAAATTAGCTGAGTGTGGTGGCGGGCACCTGTAATCCCAGCTACTCGGGAGGCTGAGGCATGAGAATCTTTTGAACCTGGGAGGTGGAGGTTGCAGTGAGCCAAGATTGCGCCACTGCACCTCAGCATGGACAGAGTGAGACTCGTCTCCAAACAAACAAAAAAACTATAGCCCTAAATAAATAGGCCTTCCAGACCACCTGAAACAAGTCTCAACCAAAATGACTAGAAGGATCTTACTAAGATCACTTTTCTGGGGTGATGCAGAGAGCTGACATTATAAGCCAAATGATTTGGAACCCAACCCAGAGTTTAACGGCGCTATCTGGATAACAGCCTCCTGTTTCATGTCAATGGAGGAATCACCTCCAATTCTAACCAAAACAAGTGAGAAGCTGATCTGTGTTATGCACCATCTCCTTTCATTTACACTCCTCAATGGGGCTGATATTATTGTTCCCATTTCACAGATGAGGATTCTGAGCCCCAGAGAAGTCACGTTAGTTAAATAAGTGACCCCAGATCATGCTGAGATGAAATTCAAAACCAAGAGTGAGATGCCACACTGCCCCACCCTTGCTACTCAAAGAGTGGTCCGGGGACCGTAGCAGCTGCGGCATCACCTGGGCAATTGTGAGAAAGGCAGTCCCAGGCCCCACCCCAGACTCCTAAATCAGAATCTGCATTTTGACCCCAGGCTTCACACGCACATGAAAGTTTGTAAAGTGCTGGCCCACACCGCAGCCCTTCTCAGATGACCCTGCTGCCAAACAGACATAGAACCGTGAGGATCTTAGAAACTGGACGTGACGTGAAGCCGGTATCTAAGGAGAGTGGGGTGTCAGGTGGAAGGAAATGCAGGTTTCAAGCATAGCAGTTATATATGTCTCAGAGGACTACCTTGGATGCCAGTGTAGAAAGGAACAAAGTCTCTGGATTTAGAATTTTATATTCAATCCTGGTTCTGCCATTTACAGGCTACAAAACCTTGGGAAAGTTGTTCAATTCTCTGACTGTCAGCTTGTTTCCAAAGTAAGAATAATGCTAGATCTGAGGTTGTTCTGATGTTAAGTGAGACCATATACACGCAAACATACTCCATAGACCCTCTCTATCTTTTTTTTGAGGTGGAGTCTAGCTTTGTCACCAGGCTGGGGTGCAGTGCATGGTCTCGGCTCACTGCAACCTCTGCCTCCCAGATTCAAGTGGTTCTCCTGCCTCAGCCTCTGAGTAGCCGGGATTACAGGCACGTGCCACCACGCCCAATTAACTTTTTGTATTTTTAGTAGAGATGGGGTTTCACCATGTTGGCCAGGCTAGTCTCGAACTCCTGACCTCAAGTGATTTGCCCGCCTCGGCCTCCCAAAGTGCTGGGGTTACAGGCATGAGCCACTGCGCCCGGCCAGCCCCTCTCTATCTATGCGTTCCACATGCCTGGATTCAACCAACCATGGAGCAAAAATGTTTGAAAAAAAAAAGTGTCTGTACTGAACATGTACAGATATTTTTCTTGTCATTATTCTCTAAACAATACAGTATAACAACTATTTACATTGTATAAGGTATTATAAATAATCTGGAGATGATTTAAAGTATTTAAGGTATATGGGAGGATGCGCATAGTTTATACGCAAATGCAATACCATTTTATATCACGGACTTCATCCTGTGGGATCTAGGCATGGGGGGAGGCTCCTGGAACCAATCCCCTACGAGTCCAAGTGATGACTGTATATGCATATACACACACATATATGTACACACTGTCTGGATACATGTATATGTTCATATATAGACACATATAGAATGTGTACACATGTGTATTTACACATGTATATATGTGTTTACATGCATATACACACAAGTATATATACACATACATATATGCACATTATATATACACATACATATATATCCATATATACACATACATATATGCATACATATACATACATATATACATACATATATACCCATATATACACATACATATATATACCATACATATATACACATACATATATATACCCATACATATATACACATACATATATATACCCATATATATACACATACATATATATTATACCCATATACACACACATATATATGTATATATGGGTATAATACATATTATGTTATATAAAATATGTATATATAATATAATAAGATGTAGCATATATATGTATATGGGTATATATATGTATATGTATATATGTATGGGTGTATATATATATGGGTGTATATATGTATGTGTGTATATGTATGGGTATAGATGTATGTGTATGTATGGGTATATATGTATGGGTATATATGGGTATATATGTCCGTATATATGTATGTATATGTATGCATATATGTATGTATGTGTATGTATGCCTATATGTACGTGTATATATGGGTATATAAGTACGTGTATATATAATGTGCATATATGTATGTGTATATATGTATGGGCATGTATGTGCATATGTGTATAGGCATATATGTGTGGGCGTGTATGTGCATATATGTATGTGTATATATGTATGTGTATATATGTGTATGTGTATATGTGGGTATATATGTATGTATATATGTATGTATGTGTATGTATGCATATATGTATGTGTATATATGGTATATATGTATGTGTATATATAAGTATACATATACACGTGTGTGTGTATATGCATGTGTGTCGTTCCCTTGGAATTTGTGGGGATTAGTTCCAGAAGCCCCCCCACATGCCAAAATCCCACAAATGATGAAGTTCTTCATATAAAATGATATAGTATTTGCATATAACCTATGCACATCCTCCCATATATCTTAAATACTTAAATACTCCTGTATACCTTAAATATACACGTGTGTGTATATATGTGTGTATATGTGCATATATGTATATATAAATATATCCAGACACAGTGTGTATATATATATAGGTATATATACATATATATGTACATAGCATGTACATAGATACATGCATAGATGTGTGATTGGAATGTCACAGGATATCAATAGGTGGATATTAACTATTAATATACATATTAAATGTTATGTCAACCAGCATCTGAGGGTACATTAAAAAAGGGTTTTCTTGTAAACAACAGAAAACACTCTGGCCAGTTCATGGGGTTCATTACTATTAGATGGTTTACAAAATCCCTTGAAGAGCTGGAGAAGCTGACTATAGGGAGGCGGTTCCAGGAACAATTCGCAGCCTCAGCAGCATGGTCCGAAGCGCCACCCTGCAGAAAGCCATCCATCAGTAAGGGGTCACCACCACAGTCGCACTGCCTCCTCTACCCTCCAAGCAGGCAGAATGACTGATTGTCTTGCACAGTCCCCGCCCCTCTTGGCTCAGCTCCCAGTGGAAGAAGCCTCATGCTTGCCTCTCTCATTGGTGGAATCTGAGCCCATCAGAGCCCTGGTTGCAAGGAAACCTGGGAAATGGAGTTTTTAGCTTTTTGTCGGCTACAAAACAAGGAGGCACTCCAGAAGGCCTTTGAATGGGTGACAGGGGACAGTCTAGTATCCACCACAGGGAGCTGTAAGCTTTGCTATTCCCTAAACAGAACAATCTGATTTAGGGGTCAGGGCCTGGTCTGGGGCAGGGACTGTGAGGTGGGGATGGGGTAGGGTGGGTGGTTGTGGATAAGGACAGATCAGCAGGTGTCAAGAACTGGAAAGCAGAATGCCGCTGGGAGCTGCAGATAGTTAAGTGTGTTCATGCCGGGGACCGTATCAGACTGACACACAGCTGGAATTCAGGGACCGCTGCTGGCCAGGCCTTCTGGGGCTACATTAACCTGGCTTTCTCTCTGTGCCCATGTCTGCTCACTTGGAACCCAAGCTGCATCTGGGTATCCCCAATCCCCACTGCAGTGCCCAGTCCAGCCGGGCCTCTCTTGGCCATGCTCCCTGCTCAAAACTGTAAAGGCGGGGGGTGGGAGGGGGGCTAAGGGCTTAACGAATCACAGCTGACCCTTAAACATCACAGGTTTGAACCGCACAGGCCTGCTTATGCTCAGATTTTCTTCCACCTCTGCCACCCCTGAGAAAGCAAGACCAATCCCTCCTCCTCCTCAGCCTACTCAACGTGAAGAAAATGAGGATGAAGACCTTTATAATGATCTGTTTCCACTTAATGGATAGTTAATATATTTTCTCTTCCTTAGGATTTTCTTAGTAACATTTTCTTTTCTCTAGCTGACTTTATTGTAAGAATACTCTGTGTGTGTGTGTGTGTGTGAGTGTGTGCCATACAAAATACGTGCTAACCAATCAACTCTTTATGTTATCAGTAAGGCTTCCAGTCAACAGTAGGCTACTAGTAGTTATATTTTTGGAAAGCCAAAAGTTGTACAGAGATTTCTGACTGTACAAGGGGTAGGGGAGGTTCAGTGCCCCTAACCCCCATTGTATTCAAGTGTCAACTGTAGTTAGTCCCAGATATGTGTCTGAACGTCACTGGAGCCTTCCAGTAGTGAGTTTCCAAGCCATGGAAGTGCGCGGCAGAGGACAGACAGCCACTCATCAGGGGTGCTGGCCAGAGGGCCTCGAAGGTTCTTCCTAACCCTCCAGATCAGTACTGCTATGAGACACAATGTCTTAAACTTCCAAAAAGAGACTCTGCTCGGGGGGAAGCTAGGCCCTGTGGCTGACTGAAAGGAGCCAGGTTCTCTCCAACCTGCAAATCATCCCCAGAGCAGTGTCTGCCTCCCTCATGTGCTTAAGCACCTGACCACGGGCCACCTTAGAAGGAGGGGATAATACTCTTATCCCTGGTTTTAGACAATTAAAGCACTGTTTTGTGTGCTAGTGACCCAAAACAGTTAATGCTCTTCCCAAAGGGGCCCAGCTTAGGCACTGGAAGGATTTGGGGAAAAGCCCGCTTTCACAAACCAATCAGAGTTGACATAGAAATAGATCCTTTTTGTCAAATTATGAATGTCTGTGGACCACAACTGGTTGAGAACCTGGAAATAAACAAACCAAATCAAACCAAACCACGTGTTGAGCAGATAGGATTATGATAAGGTTCTTTTTCTCTTTTATTTGGATTTCTGTTAATATTTTTAATGAAATTTCTTTGTAGGCATCGAAAAAGAAGAAATCATTTCTCTTCATGAACTTAAAGGGCCTTTTATTAATGATTATAGTAGGAAGACGAACATGATCCTAAATTTATCTCATTTGGTCTTTGGTGGCTGATGTAGTGGGCAGAAGGCTTTGGGTCCGTATATTAATAATTCTAAATACGAATTGCCTGAGCCTCGGGCCCTGCAGTTTGCCATCTATGTGTGCTCATTGTTTTGGTTGGTTTGGTTTGACACAGCTGGGTGGGTGGCATTGTTTGGGGTGTTGGTATCCACACAGCATCAGAAGGGACAGGACACTGGGGCCTTTTCCTTTCTTATGAGAGCCAAAATATTCCTCCACAATCGACAGGCTTTGACACTGACTGCTGGATAAAGATGGCAGATTGAATACCTGCATCTAATTCTGACCTCTCCTGAAGCCCTACCAAACCACAGTAAAGAGAGGACAGGAGGGAACAGGAGAGCGAACGGGGAGGTTCTGGAAGTTGGTAAACTGATGAGAAACAAATGTGGCAGTGCAGAAAGCTGAGCTTAACGAGATTTCCATCACAGCACGCGCAAACAGCTCAAGAAGGCACTTCTGGAAGTGAAAGTAAAGCAATTGGCTCTGAAGTTTCCCCAACCCCACTCCACCACTGCCTTTCCCCAGCCCCATCCGGAGACTGGAGATTCAGTCTGTGGAGAAAGCAGAGTCTCAGGACTGAGAACATTAGACACAACTGAAGGTAAGGCTCCTAAAAGCACAAGATAATGAAATGAGTTATGTCTGCTGGAAGCTGTGGTGGGAAGCCTCTCCTCTCACTCAGCTCTCAGAATGCAGGCAGGCAGATCTTCTCCCTCTAGGCAAGATGCTGGAAGCTTCTCCTCAGGGGAATCAGATGGCCCCGGAAGAGAAACCTGAAAGTACTGATGTCAGGGGTTTCCCAGCACACGGCCCAGCCAGATTACCCTACTGAGAAGTTAACAGTCAACAACTCCCACCCACCTCCCCACCACATTCCCCCAGTACAGAATGTCCAGTCAGCCTTTCACTCCTGGGCTCTAAATCCAGGGAGATGGTGCCTTTAAGAGATGGCTCTAAATCCATCCCTTTTGACTTTCCCGGTGGAGCTATCTTGAATCTCTTCCTGTCAAATAATAGATCCTTCTAATCAGCAGTGGAAACCCAATCAAGTCGCTTCCATCTTTAGTATCCTTCCTTCAATGCCCCATTGTCTCCAGCTCCACACCACACCCCTTCTCCCCATTAAAGTCACATTTTCTCACTTTCCAGTTATATTTCAACCCACTGCATACTATCTTCTATCTCACAACCCAGAAAATCTGCCTCGCCCAAGGAAGGGCATGGGAATTGCTAACAACAACAGAGACATCTTGGTCCTTCTCAACTTGGCAGCAACATTCAATAGTGTTGATCATCACCTTCCTAAAATATTCTCTTCCATCACTTGCCACAAGCATCCTCTTCTTCTAGTTTCTCTCCTGTTTCAGTGACCACTACTCAGCTTCCTTTGCTGCCTCATCCTCCCCCACCCAACCTATAAATCCTGGCATTCTTCGGGGTGCAGTCCTGGGCTTTCTATTTCTCTGTGCTCTCTCCTTAGTGTATCCTATTCATTTGATTCCCAAATGTGTACCTTCAAATCAGACCTCTCCTTTTTGTCCAAAGTCATCCATGGAATTCTAACTGGATTCACCATTTCCCCTCCAAATTCACCCTTCCTCCAAAGCCCCTGTGGTCAATGATCAATATCTGTAGAGTTGCTCAAGTTGAACACCACATTTAGAGTCATCTTTGACACCTTCTTCATGTCCCATGTCCAAGTCTTTACTAAGTCCTGATGATTACATGTTCAAAATATACCACGAGTCCATCTCTTTCTGTCCATCTTCATGACCAGCACCCTGGTCCAGGCCCCTGTTGTCTCTTTCCTCCTGACGACTTTCCTCATATTCATTCTTGCCCTTCAGTGTGTGGGATATGATGAGGTTTCTCTTCAAATAATCTGATCAATATTTTATTCTTTAATTCATAGTACCCTCCCTTTTTTTTCTCCTTTTTTCCTTTTTGCCTTTGTTAAATGCCCAAGCATGCCACAATACCAGGCCTTATCAATACCAGCTCGCATTTCTTTCCTTATTTTAAAAAAAGACTAACTTTCTAGCTCATTACAGACACCCCTTCCCCTTCCTCTCCACTTTCTTTTACGTGCCCACCCTTTCTAAAAAAAAATCAAATGTTTAGCCAGCCGAGATTAGCTTAAATTATACGACCCAACCCCAGCCAAGACTTGTGTCAAAAATAAAGGCTCTCGTGCCCCTTTGTTCAAGTGTGCTGTCATGGCAACTGGCCAAAGAGGCACCCCTCTACGCAAAAGTAAAATTGCTTTGCTAAAAATCCTTTGTTCGAGTGTTCAATTTCCTTAAGATTTTAAGTGTTATTCATAACAAGTATCACTCCCCCTGCTTCAAACACTCCAGTGGGTGCACTTTCTATTGCATCCAGTATGGGAGCAAAATCTTTAACTTGGCCTCTAAGACCCTGGGTAATCTAGTTCCTCCCCAGCTAGCTTTTGTTCCTGCCATTCCAGCCTCTTGGGCATTCTTTCACTCCTTGCCCATGGGCATTTTTCCTTGTTGCTTCCTCTGCTCCCCAGTATCCTTTTTTATTCTCTTCTATATTCAGATAACCCTTCTTTATCCTTCGAATCTCCATTAAATCACTTATTTAAAAAATTAACTCTTATTCCCTCCTCCCACACCACATTCCCATTTAGATAGGACCCCATGATGTTTGCTATGGTTTGAGAGTCCCCAGCAAAACTCATGCGGAAATGTAATTGCCAATGTCATAATGTTGGGAGATGCTGCCTTTAAGAGGTGACTAAGAATTAAGATGAATTGATGTCTTTCTCAAGAGACTAGGTGAGTTCTTTCAGGAATCGATTAGTTCTTGCAAGAATAGGTTGTTACAAAGCCACGTTGCTTCTCTTGCTTTGTCTCTCTGCACATGCCTGCTTCCTCTTCTGCTTCTTTTCCATGCTGTGATGCAACACAAGCCTCACCAGAAGCCGAGCATATGCCAGCGCCAAGCCCTTTGGCTTTCCAGCCTCTGTAACTGTGAACCAAATAAATCTCTCTTCTTTATAAATTACTCAGCCCCGGGTAGTCTGTTATAGCAATACTAAACAGACTTAAGACAATGTCCATATTCTGTTATAGCAACACTAAACGAACGAAGACAATTTCAGTCTCATAGCAGTCACATTCTCCTTTGTAGCACTTGTATGACAGCATTAATTGTGCAAGTGTTGGTGCCTTCTCCACTAGATTATGCATGGTGAAGTTAGAGATAATGTCTGTCTTGTTCAATGATGTAACCTCAGAAACTACCACAGGGTGCAGAACATAGTACGTGGTCAATAAATATTTTAAATATGTGATCATGAAAGCTATTCTTGAATTCGAGGAACTTTTCTGGAGCACTTTTTAAAATTTTATTTTTGGGTCTGCAATCTTCTGGGAGAAAGGAAACAAATCTTATATTCTATGTCACCCTTTTAAAATTGTGATGTTTGTCTATCCTCAAATATACATTAGCATGTTGCAGTAATTAATGCTGTTTTATATTTTGCTATTTTTACTACCACAAAGGGGATGCCAGGGAAATTCCCCTTCTGAGTCCTGAGTATCCAATCAAATGTTGCCTTATTTCATGACTTCTTCCTTTTGGTCTTCAGACTAGCCCTTAAAGTGGTTCAACCTAACTGTAGGCCACAAGTTATATGAGGGGTCTTCAAAAAGTTCATGGAAAATGCGTATAATGAAAGAAATATGCATTGGAAATGGAAATGGAAACTATGGTTTCCATTTTTTGCACCAAAATAAACTCGTACTAACTTGTTATAACATGTCTGAACGGGATCTAGCTTGAGGCACTAAGAATGGTTTCATCATTTTGAAAAGAACGCTTATCAGAGCGACATGAATTCTGCTAAAACTGAAGCAAGAACAAACATCAAATTTATGGTGATTCTTGGGTAGGAAGAACGGTGAAATCATTGGTGCTTTATGAAAACGTTATAGGAATGATGCTCTGAAGAAGTCAGCAGTTTATGAACAGATAGCTCATTTTAAGAAGGAACAAGATGATATGGAAGATGAAGCCCACAGCAGCAGACCATCCACATCAATTTTTGAGGAAAAAGTTCATCTTATCCATGCCCTAATTGAGGAGGACCAATGTTTAACAACAGAAAAAATATCCAACACCATACACATCTCAATTGGTTCAGCTTACATAATTCTGACTGAAAAATTAAACTTGAGCAAACTTTCCACTTGATGGCTGCTGAAACTGTTGCACCCAAATCAGCTACAGACAAAAGCAGAGCTTTCAATGAAAATTGTAAACAAGTGGGATCAAGATCCTGAAGCATTTCTTCGAAGAATTGTAACAATTGTAACAGGAGATGGAACGTGGCTTTACCAGTATGATCCTGAAGACAAAGCACAATCTAAGCACTGGCTACCAAGAGGTGGAAGAGGTCCAGCCAAAGCAACAGTGGACCAGTCAGGAGCAAGGATCATGGCAACAGTCTTTTGGGATGCTCAAGGTATTTTGTTAGTTGACTTTCTGGAAGGCCAAAGAACAATAGTATATGCTTATTTTGAATGTGTTTTGAGAAAGTTAGCTAAAGCTTTAGTAGAAAAATGCCCAGAAAAGCTTCACTAGAAAATCCTTCTTCTTCATAACAATGCTCCTGCTCATTCCTCTCATCAAACAAGGGTAATTTGGGGAGTGTTTCAGTGGGAAATCATTAGGCATCCACCTTATAGTCCTGATTTGGCCCCTTTTTTATATCTTAATCTTAAAAAATTCTTAAAGGGCACTGATTTTTCTTCAGTTAATAAATGTAAAAATGACTATATTGACATGGTTAAATTCCCAGGACCCTCAGTTCTCTGAAGGTTGACTAGATGGCTAACATCACTTACAAAAGTGTCTTGAACTTGACGGAGCCTATATTGAGAAAGTTTATATTTTTTATTTTAATCTCTTAATTGTAGTTTTCCATGAGCTTTTTGAAGTCTCCTTGTATACAAGATGGTGCAACATGTAATAGTGCAGTAGTTTGATTTTAGATTCAAATGTTAGGTCTGAAATAAAGGCGTGTGAATGGCTGTTAGTGATGCAATCTGACTGTGGTTTATGTGTGCATGTGTGGGCCAGCCCTGAGTGCCCAGCCTCTCCTCATCACAGCCATGACTGCCCCCAGCTAGACTCGCAGAGAAAGCAGCTCTTAGGCCTCCCCAACCTGGACTTTTTTTTTTTTTTTTGAGATGGAGTGCAATGGCACAATCTTGGCTTACTGCAACCTTTGCCTCCGGGTTCAAGTGATTCCCCTGCCTCAGTCTCCAGAGTAGCTGGAATTACAGGTGCCCACCACCATGCCCGGCTAATTTGTTGTATTTTTAGTAGAGATGGGGTTTCACCATGTTAGCCAGGCTGGTCTTGAACTCCTGATCTCAGGTGATCCACCAGCCTCAGCCTCTCAAAGTGCTGGGATTACAGGCATGAGCCACCACACCTGGCCCAGCCTGGACTATTTTTGTGCACTGCCCAACATCTGCTGGTGGAATTCTCCCTTGCTATAGACTAAATGTTTGTATCCCCCTCAAATTTATATGTTGAAACCTTAATTCCCAATGGGATAATATTAGGAGGTAGGGCCTTTGGGAGGTAATTAGGTTTAGATGAGGTCATGAGGATGGAATTAGTGCTGTTATAAGAAGAGTAAGAGACACCAGATCCCCCGTCCTCTGCATGTGGGGACAGAGCAAGATGGTGGCCATCTGCAAGCCAGGAAGCAGTCCCTCTCCAGGAACCGCATCAGCCAGAACCTTGATCTTGGACTTCCGGCCTCTAGAACTACGAGAAATAAATTTCTGTTGTTAAAGCCACTCAGTCTGTGGTATTTTGTTATAACAGCCCAAGCCATCTAAGACATTTCCCAGCCCCCCTTTCCATAAAGCTGCCGTATATTCTCCCCAGTCTAGGGGCCTCTCCACTCCCTGCCTGGCTCTGGGCGGAAGGCAGCTGTTGAGTTTCCTTTCGTTTAACTCTTATCTGGTGATACTTTGTTGTCTAAGGACTTACTCATAGAAAAATAATCTGCTCTTAAACTCAGCCTCGAAACTAGAAAATTACTTTTTAAACAGAGAAAACATTGATTTAACATGGCTTTAGACCTGCACTGCAGCCACCAGCCTGAGCCATGGGCCACCAAGACCTCCTGCTCCTGTTCCTGGCTTTCCTAGTGCCCTGGACCACCACAGCCCTCCAGCCGGCCTTAAGGGCTCTCGGCAGCCTGCTCTCACCAGCCAACCCCACATCCCACCCGGCTGTTGCCAAGGACAACTCGGTTCTCCACTTCCAACAGAGGGTTTATCATTTTGGATTTCATACTGTGAAAACGTTTTAACAGCAGTATCTAATAGCAGATGAATACTGGAGGAAATATGACGGGGACATCATCTGATTCTGCAATAATACGTGGTTCATGTGGGATGGGGCTGAGGAAATGAAAGCTGTGTTGGCGTATGTGGAACAGCGATACTGTGGAGAGTCCCTGCCCTGTGATGACCCATTCAAGGATTCTGGACACTTGGATCTCCTGACATCAGAGCAAGCTCTGGCTGATTTTGCAGAGCTAATCAAACACTTGAAAAGAACAATCCTAGGAGCTGAAAATCACACTGTCATGGCCCTCTAGGGCCCCTATGGTGGCATGCTTGCAGCCTAGTTCAGAATGAAATACCCTCGTATGGTAGTTGGAGCTCTTGCAACTTCTGCCCTTATCTGGCAGTTTAAGGATTTGGTACCTTGTGGTGTATTTATGAAGATCGTAACTACAGATTTTAGGAAAGGTGGTCTATATTGTTCAGAGAACCTCCGTAGGTCCTGAGATGCCATTAATCGACTCTCAAATATGGACGGTA
Source organism: Nomascus leucogenys (assembly GCF_006542625.1). Lineage (NCBI taxonomy): Eukaryota > Metazoa > Chordata > Mammalia > Primates > Hylobatidae > Nomascus > Nomascus leucogenys. Next base: position 82,327,386 of record NC_044394.1, read on the forward strand.
GTTTGCAGTGGCTTCCTGACATTCGCCATTTGAAAGACTGGATCTCTGAAGACTGGGTGACGTGCAGTGGTAAGCTATCCTTATGCATCCAACTTTTTATGGCGTTTTTTATTTGAACTTCACTTGTGGAACTTGAAGGAGTTTTCTGATAACTGTTTTAAACAGTGGGGTATGAGACCAAGGCCCTCCTGGATCACTACTGTGTGTGGAGGCAAAAACATTAGTTCACACATGGACATCGTTTTCAGCAAACTAGACCCCTGGTCAGGAGATGGAGTAACCAAGGACATCACAGACACCTTGGTTGCAGTTACCGTCTCAGAGGGGCCCACCGTTTAGATCTCTGAGCCAACATGGGCCTTTGGTCCCATGTCTGTGCTGTTAGCCCCCTCCTTGGAAGTTAGACACATGAAGAAATGGATCAGAGATTTCCACCACAGTGAAGGAGAAACTTTTGATCATTTTTAGTTTCTCCTTTTATGTTCACACCACCCACATTCCTGTTCACTTTGGTTTTCTACATGTAATTACTTTCCCTTGTTCCTCACTCAATTTGATGGCACTGAGGGGAGACAGAAGAGAGGGTGATGGTGGTGACAGCAGCCACCCCAGGAGTGTGATTTCCTGGGCTCTTGCTGACTTTGTGCCACCTCCAGGAAGATTCTCTTCCTGATCACTCTCCCACACCATCAGTGGCCCTCATCACTGGAGCAGAGTTCCTGACTGCTTTTCACAGAGAAAGAGTCATTTCCTGTGTTTCTCTGCAAGCAGGGATTTCTGCTTGGTTTTGAGGTTGAAGTCTCTTTGACCCATTTATAAGATCCCATCCCTACTCCCCCGCAAAAGGAAAAGCAGACCATAGATAAAAATGATGTAATTGCAGCTGGTAGGATGTCTGATGCCAATCCAGGAAATGGGAGCCATTTCTTTTGTACTGGATTTAATGATTTAGTGACTTTGAACTGTGCTATAATTTTTTTCTCTTTTTTTGGTAGAGATAGGGGTTTTGCCATGTTGCCCAGGCTGATCTCAAACTCCTGAGGCTCAAGTGATCTGCCCACCTCAGCTTCCCAAAGTGCTGGGATTACAGGCATGAGCTGTCATGCCAGGCCTGTGCTTTAAATAAATAATAAGCCTGGACTTTAAAAAAAAAAAAAAAAAAAAACATGGCTTTACATGCACAGGTACAGTCTGAGCTCACACTTACCATCCTTTTTAATTTCACCTATTATATTGATATACTGCAGTTGACTAAGTCATTCCCCTATTATTGTTCTGCAAATTATTTCCAAGTTTTTGTTACTACAAATAGCAGCAATCTGGACATTTTAATACTGATTGTTTTTCTCTAACTTTTAGATATTTCCTGAAAGTTTCCTGGTTAAAGAGTATGAGTTATCTCACGGACTTTTTTTTTTTTTTTTTGGAGACAGGGTCTGGCTCTGTTGTCCAGGCTGGAGTGCAGTGGCATGATCTCAGCTCACTGCAACCTCTGCCTCCCAGGCTCAAGCGATCCTCCCACCTCAGCCTCCTGACTACAGGTGCATACCACCACACTCAGCTAATTTTTAAATTTTTTTTGTAGAGACGGGGTTTTGCCATGTTGGCCAGCTGGTCTTGAACTCCTGAGCTCAAGTGATCCACCTGCCTCAGCCTCACAAAGTGTTGGGATTACAGGCGTGAGCCACCACGCCCAGCCATCTCACTGCTCTTGTAGCAAAGGCCACATTGCTTTGCAAAAGCCACAGTGATGTGTAGGGCACCAGTGATGTGCATATGAGCCTGCTCGATCTCATACTTACCAGTACTAGGTCTTGTCATTTCTCTTTATTTGAAGTCGTTTAAAAGATACTTATTAAGCCCCTAGAATTATTTATTCATTTCTTTCTATGCAAAGCTGTTTATGTTGTAATGAACAAAATGCTAACACTCAGAAATAAATTTGGCAAAACAATTTCTGATTATTTTGCCAACTATCAGAAATCTCTGCCTGAAGACCCACAGATTCAACTCTGACACAGCCCTTTTCCTGTTCTTGAATGTGCAAGTTATTGGTTTTTAATATCAATTACACTTGAAAGGATTTATGAGGACAAATGGTGAATGACAAAGCAAACAAACAAATAATAAGCAAGGAAGTTAATTCCTTTTCCAACACAGGCCTCCTCAAAGTCACTGTGTTCGTTGCAGGCCATCTAGTGGATCCACGTGGGAAAAATGCCCAGTGTGGAGGAAGGGGAGGAAGGGGAGGGAGGGGAGGGAGGGGAGGGAGGGGAGCTGTTTTCCCAGGTGTGGACAGATCGGGCAGGCTCTCTAGACACACGACGCCAACTTAGGGTCCTGTTTCCTCACAGGAGGAAGAGTTGCAGGTTCCCCAGCTCCCAGCAGCTCCCGAGTGCTATCATTCCACGTTTCCTGGGGAGATGATCTGGCCAGGCTCTTCCTGGCGTGGGTGTGTGGGAACCAGCAGGGACTGGAACGCAGTTGTTAACATCTACTTATGAAACTGCTTAAAGCTGGGGGCTCAGTGAAAGGCACGACTTTCTAGCACAGAAAACTCCCCACAACTTCCGTAAGCTGAGGTGCCAACATTACAGGCTTTTATTCCTTCGCCAACCATTCATTTAGTCCCCTGCCTACGAGCAATGCTGCGTGCATTCTACAGGTGGCTCTAGCTGGGGCTGAGTCCAAAGTAGGGGAAAGGACTTAGTTATGAAAAACCAGTAAATGGTAGATGGCAATGAGATGAGCATGGGGCTACTGTACAACAGAGAAGCAGAGAAGGGTCCGTGGAGGAGCTGGAATTTTCTTTTTCCCCATAAGCTTAACTTTGGCTTTATTTAAACAAATTGATACATACTTATAAAAACTGATAAAAGTAAAAAATGAATAGTTCCCTCATTCCCCTATGCACTTCCATTCCCAACAGGTGACCACTGCTTAGAGTCGGCTTGGTATAATTAATTCCAGGAGGTGGATTTTAAACTGGGTCTTAAAGGATGAGATTTGGTCAGTGGAGGGGGTGGGATAAGAATGATGTGCTGGGACTCTGTGGAGTGGGAAGAGTTAACTATAGATGGACACAGTCTCATTATCATTGTGAAATTATAATTCTCTAATATCTTCAGGTCCCTTGAGTTTCTGGCAGCCTTCGTCATTAAAAAAAAAAGAAAGAAAAAAAAGGAAAAAAAAGGAGGAAAAAAAGAGTTAATTCATTCCAGAGACCTGGGTTCCCTCAGTTTTTTTTTATTTTTTTATTTTCTTCTTTGGTTTGACCACTGAGTGAACCCAAGTCGATGAATCATAAGGCTTCACCTCTTGAATGTTCTATTGCAAGACCTTTGACTTTCAGAACTTTTTGTATTGCTTTCAGATCCTCAGGCAACTCGATATTTTCCTGCACTCCCTGGCCCTTGCTGGGAAGGGTGGCATTTACTTACCTGTAATTGTGGGGGGCTTTTGCTATGCAGAAGCATGTACTTAACTCCCAATTCAGTTACTCACAGCCTCATTCTTTGTAGACCTCTGGACTAGTTTCTAGGCTCTTCTCCCAGGCAACCTATACTTACCTCTGTCAGAGTACTTAGCAATCCATATTGAAAATTGCTATGAATTATTTGGCCATATGCAGACCATAAAGTCCATGAAACCTGTCTACTCACTGTGGTAGGCTCAGTGCCTAGGAGCTCAAATATTTACAGAATGAATATATGAGTAACAAACAACCAGCATCCTAGAGGAAGTCTTCTATTGTAGGAGTGGCTACAGAGTAAGTACATTAGCCACCGTGCACAAGGGATAAACGGATAACTCACTGCCAGCTCAGCACTGCTCCCCACACAGGAAGTCTGAGGTTGGCCTACCTTTGTTGATGTCCGACTCATTTGTTCTTGAGGAACATTAGAACGTTCTGGGATCACACTGCTCGGTGCATGATACACATTCTCCCCAACCCTTTTCCTCCACCTCTTCCCCAGTCAGTGGTGACCCACAGTCAGCACATGCTACAAAATCATCCTTCGCCCATGGATGGCATCACTCCATGGCCTGTGCTTACTTCCCCCTTCTGGAGCCTCAGAGGAAGCCAGCCTGCTGCACAGTGTGGACAGCCCAGCCACAGGCAACTGCCCCAGCTCCAGGGTCCACACTGACCCCCTAATCCACATTTCCTGTTTCTCTTTTCCTTAACTCTTCAGTTTCTTGATGTCCTCCTCAGCCTCCTCATGTCTGCCTCAGGTCCTCTGAGCTAGTCAGGAGAGGCTAGGTGCTGCTGCAATAACAAGCATCCCCCAAATCTTAGTGACCTCATACAATAAGTTTGTAACCGTCACAGGTCCATTGCCTGATGTGTGCAGCAAGTCAATACCCCAAGACATTGGGTCATAGCAGAGAAAGAGGTTTAATCATAGGGCTGATGAATAAGGAGATGGGAGAAACCCTCAAATCTGTGTCCCTTAGGAGTTAGTGTTTTTAAGGGTTTCAGAGTGGGCTGAAGTGTGGAGAGAGTTGATTGGTAGAAAAGTGCAAGGTGAAGTCATGGGACAGGGAGAGGAAGAAGCTGTATTCTCATGATAATTTTGCTTCTCTGTGGGGGTCTTCAAACTGGTTGGTGTCAGTTGTTCCACTGAAATTTGGGATCTGGAAAACATCTTCAGGAATTCTTAAACAAAAGCGTCTGACTCTAACACCAGAGATCCTATGTATAGGAACAATGGGGATGCCAGTGGTTGCTATCCAGTGCTGCGTGACTTTCCCTTATAAGGAAGTGGGTCAAAGGACAGCCTGATACTGGGTGCAGTGGCTCACGCCTGTAATTCCAGCATGTTGAGAGGCTGAGGAGGGTGGATCACTTTAGCCTGGGAGTTTGAGGCCAGCTTGGGCAACATAGCGAGACCCTGTCTCTACAAAAAATAATTTAAAAAATTAGCCAAGTGTGGTGGCATTTGCCTGTGGTCCTAGTTTCTCAGGAGGCTGAGGTAGAAGGATCACATGAGCCCAGGAGGTTGAGGCTGCAGTGAGTCATGATTACGCCATTGTACTCCAGCCTGGGCAATAGAGCAAGACCCTATCTCAGAAAAAAAAATAGTGCATCCTGATTAATGCTTAATTATAATTATATTTCTATCCAGAATGCTTGTCAATCATATGAGGATGGCGTCAAGCTTATTTCTTGCTGGTCCTACATGTCTAACATAGGTTGGCAGGGGATTTCTACAAACACTTAAGGACCCAGGTTGATGAAGATTTCTCCACGCCCGAGTCCCTGATCACTGTGGCTCGAGAAGAAGGCAATGCAGCAAATTGCACACAAGCCCCCAGAGCTCACATTTCAGGGCCACAGCAAGTCATGTGGCCAGAGCTAATTTCAGTGGGTGCAGAGAATTAAAATTTTACCATGAACCAGAAGGAGAAAAGAACCGGAATAGTTGTGGATGGTTTAGTGACTACAGCCTTTCCTCTTACTGACAGTGTGTGGGGATCCGTCAGCCCTCCTGACCTTGGCTGTCCTTCCTGGCTCAGCTTGGCTCGCTCCTTCCATTTTAATCCACCCACGGGTTGCAGGGGGAAAAAAATCTCTCTGGCTGCAGTAACCAACCACTACTTCCTGCCAGAGGAAGGAATCGATCATCATTCATGGGAGATGAGAGTCATGTTATTAAGCAAAATTCCCAGAGAATTCTCAAACACTCACTTAAGCCTGTAATTTTTACTCAGCCAGTCAGGTAAGTTCCACAAACATTTCTCAAGCCCGTATTATGTACCAAGGACCCTGGGAGTTGCTGGGTTATACATTTTAACCACACACAGTCCCAGCTCTGAAAGAACTCTGATACTAACATGCAGGCAGGCACATTCAAAAACCTCCCAAGCAAGTCTTGCCTTCGTAGGGGTACAGATGGGGCCGGAGGAAGGCATCCAAGGGGAGCCAGTGGGGAGAGTCAGCATGCGTGTCTCAGTTCGAGCTCAGGAGCCGATAATGTTCTCTTCAGCAGAGAAGTTGCATCCAGGAATCTTACCATTGCCCGCTCTGGGCAGGCAGGATCAAAATGCATCACTTTCAACAAACCAAGGCCTTTCTGAGAGATGCCAGTGAGTGAACGGTCTTAGCATGGGTTCAAGTCTCAGCTTCTCCACTTGCAAGCGAATGGCTCTCTGGGCTGTTTTCTCATCTCTAAAATGATGTTTTTGTGAGGATTAGATGAGACAATGTCTGCAAGGCACTCAGCATAGTCTCCTGAAGGTAGCGGGCAGCCAGGAAGCATTTTCCTCTGCTGACATCCATGAGGCATGTCTGAGCATCTGCAGTGGGTGCCCAATGTACTTGACACTCAGAGTGGATTCCTTTTTATTACACATACCCCATTTACAACAAAATGTTTTTAGTAATAATCATTGTATTCATCCATTTTCACACTGCTGATAAAGACATACCTGAGACTAGGCAATTTACAAAACAAAGAGGTTTATTGGACTTACAGTTCCACGTGGCTGGGGAGGCCTCACAATCATGGTGGAAAATGAAAGGCACATGTCATATGGCAGTGGCAAGAGAGAGAATGAGAGCCACGTGAAATGGGTTTCCCCTTATCAAACCATCAGATCTCATGAGACTTATTCACTACCATGAGAACAGTATGGGGGAAACCACCTCCATGATTCAATTATCTCCCACCTGGTCCCTCACACAATACATGGGAGTTACGGGACTACAATTTAAGATGAGATTTGGGTGGGGACACAGAGCCAAACCATATCAGAAATGCAATGACTAATAATAATGGCCAGACTAATGCAGTTAAAGTTCCCTTTTATTGAACTTTGTATATATAATCATGAGAGTAAAACTTAAAATATAAAATAAATGCCCACTACAACAAAGGAAAGATGCAATGGATTCAAGCTTTTTAATTACATTAATTTTTTTAATATACAATGAGGAAAACTATGTACTAAAAACTGGTCTTTTGGCCAGGCACGGTGGCTCATGCCTGTAATCCCAGCACTTTGGGAAGCAGAGGCGGGTGGATCACCTGAGGTCAGGAGTTCTAGACCAGTCTGGCCAACACAGTGAAACCCCCATCTCTACTAAAAATACAAAAATTAGCTGGGTGTGGTAGTGCATGCCTGTAATCCCAGCTACTTGGGAAGCTGAGACAGGAAAATTGCATGAACCAGGAGGCAGAGGTTGCAGTGAGCTGAGATTGTGCCATTGTACTCCAGCCTGGGAAAAAAGAGTGAAACTGTCTCAGACAAAACAAAACAAAAACAAAAACAAAAACAAAACAAAACTGGTCTTTCATGACCATGAACAATATTATAGTTGAACAGCAATTGAACAAAAAGCAAGATGCATAGAAAAAATGCATTTCAATTTTAAATATTCACATTTTTAAATATTTTTCAAATTTAATAATGTATTTCACATATGAAGAATTTGCACATAACAGAGATATTGTACTTTCAGGTTGCTTTGTGTTTCACAGAAAATTTACTATCTCTGTTATGTGCAAAGTTTAAATTTTAAACGTAAGTCAAAACTCCAAGTGATTCCACAGAAGGGCACAATTGCAGTAACTCAAATTCTGTTTCTTTATCTTTACAGTCACTCTATCATCAGTGTTCATTTCAAACCTACTACTTAAATTGAGGAATACGTAGTTCCACAGAAGATGAGACACGAACTCAAAGTGAACTTTCTCAAAAGGAACGCAAAGCAAACTTACTCTCCTAAGGAACAGATGTAGCTGAGTCCATGCCAATCCAGGGCCAACTGTATAATTGCAAGTTGTCTGAATTAACTTCCATGTAGTGTACAACATCTATGAAGAATTGCGGCAGGCAGAATTCTAAGGCAGTCCCCAAGATTTCCAGCTCCTAGTCTACAAGCATCTTCTCCATCATCGAATCAAACATTAATATAGGGGCTGCTCTGAAGGACTTTGCAGATGTAATTAAGGTCCGAAATCAGTTGATGTTTTAGGAAAATTATCAGGTGGGCTTGGCCAAATCCCACAAGCCTTCCTGATCTGGTGCAGAGATCAGATACGTGGGAAATCAGAGATCTGAAGCATGAGAACTATTTGACCCATGTGGCTGGCTCAAGGATGGAGGGGTCATGAGGCAAGGAATGAGGGTGGCCTTAGGAGCCAACAGTAGCCCCAGCCAGGAGACAGCCAGCAAGGAAATGGGAACTTCAGAACTAAGACAACAGCAAGGATCTGAATTCTGCCAGTAATAAGGATGAGCTGGAAAGTTAATTTTCCCCCAGAACCTCCAGGTGAGGACTCAGCCTGGCTGACAACATAACCTCAGCATTGTGTCCCAGAGCAGAAAGCTCACTGTGCCACACTGCACTAGACTTCTGACCCATAGACCTGTAAGCAACAGGTGGGTTTGTTTTAAGCCACTAAGTTTGTGGCAGTGGGTAATGCAGACACGGAAAATGAATACAATGGAGAAGTAATATGAATATGTTAAGGTTAATGCAAATAGATTAAAAATCTACATGAACTACAGCCATTGTATAGAACTTAAAATAAAAAGATGTTTTTATAGGGAGGAAAATTTTATCACTGACTTTGTTTAGAATTGCCAAAGTGCAGTGATAATTAAAAGTGGACTTTTAATCAGTTTTATTATTACTCTAAAATTCTTTATGGACAGTGGCCCCAACTCCCTACAGCTGAGGGCTGCTCCCTTTGCTCTGCCCTTGGTAAGCCCCTGGAACGCAAACAGAGGAAGAACCTTCTAGCCCAGGCAGCTATTTAGTAGCAGAGCAGAAACCTAATCCAAGGCCCCTTGACTCCCAGCCCTTCCTTTATTAGGTGGCCCTTCATTAAATTAAGGCTGCACGTGTGTGGGACAGAGTTGTGCCAAGTCTTCTATTGGTTTTCTGATAAAATTCTTCGTAAGACAACCAGCTAGAATCCACTAGGAATCACTAGCAAGAGGCTGCAAAGTTTTGTCCAAAATGAACACCTAATTGATTGAATACTACCTCAACCAAAATGGGGCCATGGAGATTGTCATCTGTCTTAGTCTGCTCAGGATGCTATAACAAATACTATAGACTGTGTGGCTTAAACAACAGAAATTTATTTCTCACAGTACAGTTCTGGAGGCTGGAAGTCCAAGATTAAAGCGCTGGCTGATTGGGTTGCTGGTGAGGCCTCTCTTCCTGGCTTGCAGATGGCCGTCTTCTCACTATGTTCTACATAACAGAGAAAGAGTGCACTCTGGTCTCTTCCTCTTCTTATAAGGACACCAGCCTCAAGATTATGAATTTGGAAGGGACACAAGCATCCAGTCCATAGCACCATCCTCTGCCTCTGGGCTGGCATATGATTTCAGACCTTTTGAAGGAGCTGCTATTTTTATTTTATTTTTTAGAGAAGCTTTTTTAAAAAAAATTTCAACTTTTATTTTAGATTAAGGGGGTACACATGCAGGATTGTTACATGGGTATGTTGCAGGATGCTGACATTTGGGGCATGATTGATCCCATCACCCAGGTAGTGAGCATAGTACCCAATAGCTAATTTTTCAACTTTCACTCCTCTTCATCCCTCCTCCCTCTGTAGTCCCCAGTGACTTATAAATGAGAACATGTACTATTTGGTTTTCTGTTCCTGTATTAATTCACTTAGGGTAACAGCCTCCAGCTGCATCCATGTTGCTGCAAAGAACATGATTTCATTCTTTTTTTATGGCTGAGTAGTATTCCATGGTGTATACAACACATTTTCTTTATCTAATGCAGATGTACTATTTTATGCAAAGGACCTTGGAGATCTCACAGGTCTCCAAGACAGCTGGGTTCTAAGAGCTGCTTCTGTACTCTGCCAGTGGCAATATCACACATCGGGTTTCCCATTCTGAGCACATTCTTCCTTGCTGTGTGATATGGTTAGGCTTTGTGTCCCCACCCAAATCTCATCTTGAATTGTAATCCCCAGGTGTTGAGGGAGAGACCTGGTGGGAGATGATTGGATCATGGGAGCAGTTTCCCCCAGGCTGTTCTCATGATAGTGAGGGAGTTCCCATGACATATGATGGTTGTATAAATGGTGGTTTTTCCTGGGCTTTTCACTCTCTCTTTCTCCTGCCACCATGTGAAGAAGGTCCTTGCTTCGCCTTCCACCATGGTTGTAAGTTTCCTGAGGCCTCCCAAGCCATATGGATCTCTGAGTCAATTAAACCTCTTTCCTTTGTAAATTACCCAGTCTCAGGAATTTCTTTATAGCAGTGTGAGGATGGACTAATACACTGTGTTTCTTCTAATTAATTAATCACACTGGACATGCAAGGGTCATTTTCCCACTTGCTTCAGGGACCACGGAGCAAGCTCCAGAGTGTCAGAGGGCCTGGGGCAAGCTGGCCACCCCTCACACAGCACAGGTCCACAGCATATTTGTATTCAGAGATACCATGGCCACATTTATTGGTATTTCTGTCACAATTCAGCTTCAAGGCAGAGTTGTGGTTTGTCAGTTATATGTAGTTTGAAGGCATTTTCCATTTAGTTTATAGATGTGTGTCTCAAATCTGTGAAACTGGTGACCCCTGAGATATATCTCTGGACTCCTAGTTTGAGAGACCCTTTGTTAAAAGTTAAGTGCTGTATCTCCCGGTGACAACTGTACCAACGTGTTCCAGTAACATACAAAGATGCAAACTGTCAATGAAATCTTTGGGCAATGCCTGGTTTTCCAAATAATCCTGACTATGTTGCATATTCAGTCTTTTTCTGATTACTGTCCACATAATAATAATGATGATGGATAACGTTTGTGTCTGTTTTTCTCCTCTTTGGGGTTCTTATGGCTGATCCCAAAGAATGAAGAGCCCACATGGCCCAGCTTTTATTTTAATCCCTCAAAAAGCACAAAAAAAGGGGTCCAATTTTATAACCTACACCAGCAATTCTCAAACGTTTTGGTCTCACTCTTTAAAATTATTGAGGGCTCTTTTTCGAGGCACCTCAGAGGCAATCAGTCGCTTCAAGACGAAGCTGAATGTCTCCTTTCTAGCTGTCGACTGCCAGAAGCTCCTTGAAATGGATGAGGAATGCAAATTTTGTATTTTTTATGAGAAGTATACAGCCACAGAAGTTGCTGCTGACGCTCTGGGTGAAGAATGGAAAGGTTCTGTGATGGGAATCAGTGACAGGAATGACAAACAAGCTTTCCCATGAAGCTGGGTGTCTTGACTCATGGCTGGGTCTGTGTACTATGGAGCAAGGGGCATTCCTGTTACAAACCAAGGAGAACTGGGGCAAGAAGCACGAAGCTGTTTGCAGTTGCATTGTGGATGCCAATCTGAGCTTTCTAAACTTTGTTATTGTAAAAAAAAAAAAAAAAAAAAAAGAGGATAGAAGGATATTCCTGCACTGACTGACACTGTGGAGCATCAGCACCTGGGGCCCAAAAGAGCTAGCAGAATCCACAGACTTTTCAGTCTCTCTAAAGAAGATAATGTCTACCAATCTGTTGTTAAGAAAGCCCTTAAAGAAGGCAAAAAAGCTGGGACCAAAGCACCCAAGATTCAGCTTCTTGTTACTCCATGTGTCTTGCAACACAAATGCTGACGTATTGCTCTGAAGAAACAGTGTACTAAGAAAAATGAGGAAGTGGCTGCAAAATATGCTGAACTTTTGGCCGAGAGAATTAAGGAGGCCAAAGACAAACTCCAGGAACAGATTGCCAAGAGAGGCACACTGTCCTCTCTGTGAGCTTCAACTTCTGAGTCCAGCCAAAAACAGGATTCTTTTGAGTAACCAATAAATAAGACTAGACTCCCAAAAATAAAATAAAATAAAATTGAGGAACTCAAGAGTTTTTGTGTATGTGCCTTCCATCTAATGCTATTTACTTTATGATATGGTTTGGCTGTGTCCCCACCCAAATCTCGTCTTGAATTGCAGCTCCCATAATTTCCACATGTTGGAATTATGGGAGGGATCCAGTGGGAGATAACTGAATCATAGGGGCAGTTTCCCCCATACTGTTCTTGTGGTAGTGATAAGTCTCATGAGATCTGATGGTTTTATAAGGGCTTTCCCCTTTCACTTGGCTCTCATTCTCTCTTGCCTGCCGCCATGTGAGACGTCCCTTCCTTCTGCCACGATTGTGAGACCTCCTCCATCACGTGGAACTGTGAGCTCATTAAACCTCTTTCTCTTTATAAATTACCTAGTCTCTGGTATGTCTTTATCAGCAGCATGAAAACAGACTAATACACTCTGTTAGAAATCAGAGCTGAGAATTTAAAAATTATCTTTATTAATTCACTTTAAAAACAATAAATCCATTGGTTAAGATAAGTAACATATTTTTATTGAAAAAAGGCTGTATTAAAAAAACTTTAACAGGAAGAGTAGAATTGTTTTACATGTTTGCAAATCTTTTCAATGTCTGGCTTAATAGAAGACAGCTGGGTTCTCTGAGCTGCTTCTGTACTCTGCCAGTAGCAATATCACACATTGGATGGTTTCTAGTACACTCCATTGTATGATCGTGAGGGAGAGAGTAAAAAAGGCAGATAATAGCTTCCTGTCATGGTGAAAATACTTGCAGGCATGCAGGTGCCCTGAAGGGTCCCAGGGACACACAATCTTCAACACACGGTGAAAACCACTGACCCAGCCTCTCTTCAAATGCCTTTTCCTTTTCTTTCCGATTCTCTCTCCTCTGAAACTGCTCTGGGGTTCTCACTGTGAGACCATGCTTCCATCAATCCAACAGCCAGTGGGGCAATATTTTCCCATGTCTCTACATCCTCCCACACTCTCTGCACTGAGTAACTCTACTTAGCCTTTTTCTGGCTTCTTCTTATTTTATTTATTTGTTTGTTTATTTATTTATTTATTTATTTGGTGCTTCTGCTCACTCAGATGGTCACCCAGTCCTTCTGCACTTCCATTCACCTCTCCTGTCCTCTCATCTTTATCTTTCCTCCCATTCTGTGTCACAAAAAGTCCACAAACTGGGTGAAAAAGGCAGTTCTTTATTTAAAGTAGAGAAGAGGTCAGACATGGTGGCTCAAACCTATAATCCCAACACTTTGAGAGCCTGCGACCACCTTGGGCAACATAGGGAGACCCTGTCTCTATGGGAAATAGAAAAAAAAATTAGCTGGGTGTAGTGGTGCATGTCTGTAGTCCCAGCTACTTGGGAGGCTGAGGTGGGAAGATCGATTGAGCCCAGGAGTTAGGGGCTGCAGTGAGCTGCGATCGCGCCACTGCACTCCAGCCTCCGCGACGGAGTGAGGCCCTGCCTCTAATAAATAAATAAAGGAGAAGAGAGCAGAGTAGAAGCTGAGCAGGCAAAGATTGAACTCCCTTAGGGGAGAAAAAGGGAGGTAACAATTTAATCAGTTTCCTTTCTGTCAAAAGGCTAAGCCCTAAGTGGTTTGAATCCTAATAAAACACTGGGTTGGACATGGTGGCTCACGCCTATAATCCCAGCACTTTGGGAGGCTCAGGCGGGCGGATCACCTAAGGTCAGGAGTTTGAGACCAGCCTGGTCAACATGGCAAAACTCTGTCTCTACTAAAAATGCAAAAATTAGCCAGGTGGGCCAGGCACGGTGGCTCATGCCTGTAATCCCAGCACTTCGGGAGGCCGAGGCAGGCGGATCACGAGGTCAGGAGATCGAGACCATCCTGGCTAATACGGTGAAACCCTGTCTCTACAAAAAATACAAAAAATTAGCCAGGTGTGGTGGCAGGCGCCTGTAGTCCCAGCTACTAAGGAGGCTGAGGCAGGAGAATGGTGTGAACCCAGAGGCGGAGCTTGCAGTGAGCCGAGATTGCTCCATCCACTGCACTCTAGCCTGGGCAACAGAGCGAGACTCCGTCTCAAAAAGCAAACAAACAAACAAACAAAAAGACTAATAAAATGCCGCTCTGTCAAATCCCCCCAGGGTACCCTGTGTGTACCCCTATCATGTTCCCCGCCTCTCACATCCCGTTGTTCTTGCCTACTGGTCTCCCATACCCTGGCTGGACTGTCACACAGTGCCTGGGGCCATAAGTATTGAATAATGCATGGATGCACCCAAGAGCAAATAAGAGAGAGATGGAGGTTTCCCCTTTGTGGTTATTTCACTGTGTCTTCACCTATCTGGGCCCCCATTTCAGCTCCTGGAGTCTAGGACCCAAGTCTAATTTACCACTGCACCCCTGTGCACAGTGCCTGGCACATGGCAGGTGTTCAGTCAATATCCACCGAATGACGAGGAACGCACCTGTTTGAAGCCTCAAACAGCGTTAGTGTCAATATCACCTGAACAGAATATCAGTGGCTGCCTCATTTTCCCCTTGGTTGCACACCACAAAATTAAAACTCATAACTTCTGTGCCCCAAATTGTGAATGTGCTATTGGTTTTGCTGCAAACGAAGTAAATGAAGAATTTTGCCTTGGCCCTGTCTTCTTTGAGGCCAAAGTCATTAAAAGCATCTGTTCTTGCACATGGAGGTTCCAGTCAAGATTTGAGCAGATAATGATGCAGAAAACATCTGTATCATAAGAAGAATTTGAGAAAGATGAGGGTAAAGAGGTTGAATTTATAGTGCCTTAAATAAAAGAATATTTCCCCATCCCACTTCTCCCCTTCCTTGTTTATGATAAAAACCAGACGGCTGAACCGAGTGCCATTGAAGGCTGGGACCCCAGTCTGAGAGAACGGACACTTGGATGGGGAAATGGTGTCTCAGGTAGCCATTGGAGGGCTTGGGGGCCCCGTGCAGATGTTGGGGGGCTATCTGTGCTTTTGCACACATCTGCCTCCCTCAGGAGGGCCAGGTGGGCTTTGGCTCCCACTTCTGTGTCTCTCCCCTGGCAGGGGCAGAGTGAAGCTGAGTGAGTGCTGGGAATGAAGCCCAGCTGAGCCCCCAGGCCTTCCTTCCGCATCCTCCTCTTCCACCCAGTGATAAAAGATGCCCCCAAATCAGATTAAAATGTCATGTTTTGGTGGTTCCTATAACTTGAAGGACATTGCTCTATCTACTTTCCTGAAAGTTGTCATCTCTGTGAAGCCCCAGATGAACTTGGACGTTATATCTGTCTTCGCTCTTCGAGGCTGGGCCCACGGTATTCTGGGGTGAGCTCCATTATCCCACCTTTGCCAAAGTACACAGCAAGGGTCAAGTAGAGGCCTCTGGCCTTAAGTAGCACCTTCTGAGTGCCCTTTCCTGCAGGTCTGAGTGGCCAAAAAGAACCTTGGTACTTCTGTATTCATTTCTTTATTGCTGGCTTTCACTGGGTGGCTGTTGAGGGAGCTTTGTCAAATGAGTTCAGAGCTAGGTTTATTTGCAAACTTATTTATTTACACTTATTTTAACTTACATATTACTTACTTTAAACTCCCCCAACCATCTCTGTGCCTTTTTTAATTGCACTTAAAAAATGCTAGGCTGGGTGTGGTGGCTCATGCCTATAATCCCAGAACTTTTGGGAGGCCAAGGTGGGAGGATCACTTGAACTCAGGCGTCTGAGACCAGCCTGGGCAATATAGCAAGACCCCATCTTTAGAAAAATTAACAATAATTAGCCGGGCATGGTGGCGCACACTTGTGGTCCCAGCTACTCAGGAGGCTGAGGTGGGAGGATCGCTTGAGCCCACTGGATGAGAGGTGATTGCACGACTGCACTCCAGCCTGGGAGAGGGAGATTCTGTCTCAAAAATAAATAAATAAATAAATAAATAAATAAATAAATAAATAAATAAATAAAGGGTGCTACATGAGACGCTCATTAGTAAAGAGTCTGGGGATGAGGCGTGGTGGGTGTGGGACCCCCAGGGCCAGTGTTATTATTATTTTTTGGAGGAGGAAGTGTAGTACTCTAGGCTGTTCATCATTATCTCAAGGATGATGGACCACAAATCTTTCTGCTTCCCTTCAGGCCACTAGTTTCATGGTCTGAGGAGAATACAGAAGTAAGGAAATGAAGGGAAATGAGAAAAGGGAACAGGAAGTCTTTCCCTCAGATTAAAAGGAGGTGAGGAGGTGGGAGGAGAAACTGAGAGAAAACCAGAGCACCCCTGGCCACAAGGGAGAGAGGGAGAGGCTCTGTGGCCTGCTACTGAGGGGAGCCGAGTGCCTGATGCTGGCAGTGGGCTGAGTGCAGCTCACTCCATGAGGGGAGTCAGTCGGTCCAGCAGGGCCTCCCCCAGGTGTACACAGCTACTTCAGACCCAGGAACGAGGCTTCTAGCCCCAGCCCCAGCCCGCACCAGAAATTCTCCCACCCAGGACTTCTCCAGCCTCAGCATGCACCAAAATCACTGCGAGGGTTTGTTGAAACACAGTGGGCTGGGCCCCACACCCCAAAATTTTTATTTTTTTATTTTTTTATTTTGAGACGGAGTTTCACTCTTGATGCCGAGGCTGGAGTGCAATGGCGCTATCTTGGCTCACTGCAACCTCCACCTCCTGGATTCAAGTGATTCTCCTGCCTCAGCCTCCCAAGTGTCCCAAGTAGCTGGGATTACAGGCGTGCGCCACTATGCCCAGCTAATTTTTTTGTATTTCTAGTAGAGATGGGGTTTCACCATGTTGGCCAGGCTGGTCTTGAACTCCTGACCTCAGGTGATCTGCCTACCTTGGCCTCCTAAAGTTATGGGATTACAGGCATGAGCCATCACACCCAGACAATCCCCAGAATTTTGAACTCAGGGGTAGTTGGGTCCCAGTCAAGCTGGAGTAGATAGAGCCTGAGACTATGCATTTCTTTCTTTTTCTTTTCTTTCATCTTTTTTTTGTTTGTTTGTTTTTTGCGACGGAGTTTTGCTCTTGTTGCCCAGGCTGGAGTGCAATGGCGTGATCTCGGCTCACCCCAATCTCAGCCTCCCAGGTTCAAGCAATTCTCCTGCCTCAGCCTCCCAAGTAGCTGGGATTACAGGCAGGCGCCACCATGCCTGGCTAATTGTTTTTGTATTTTTAGTAGAGATGGGGTTTCTCCATGTTGGTCAGGCTGGTCTCGAACTTTCTCGACTTCAGGTGATCCACCCGCCTTGGCCTCCCAAAGTGCTGGGATTACAGGCATGAGCCACTGCGCCCGGCTGAGAATGTGCAGTTCAAAGGCCTGAGAATGTGCATTTTTAAGCCCCTGGTGATATTCACGCTGCTGGTATGAAGAGCACACTTTGAAAACCATGTTGCAGCTCCCCAATCTCACAGTTGCCTGTGTACCTGTTTCGACCACCAGATTTTGCCTGGTCCCCATCGTATCACCCACGTGAACCTCCCCTCACATCTCTATGCGTCTTCTCCTGGGCATCTCAAGGAGTGTTGAGGACAGAACCCTCTTTCTCCACCTGCTCTTGGGGTGGGGCTGAAGCAGTTTGAGAATGTCCCCGTGGGCAACAAGCATTAGTTCAGCACTTATTATTATTTTTTTTTTTGGAGAAGGAAGCTGTTTCTGTTTAGTCAAAATAAAACTTTTGCAGTTGCCCATCAAAGCTTTATATGGTTTGCATTAAATGCTGAAGATTCAATCCATATATACAAGCTTTGAGCACTTGTATTATATTAAAATAATAAAATGTGCTATTTTAACCACTTAAAATGTACATTTAAAATCATACACCTTAAAAGTGTACAATTCTGCTGGGCGCAGTGGCTCACACGGGTAATCCCAGCACTTTGGGAGGCTGAGGCGGGTGAATTACCTGAGGTCAGGAGTTCGAGACCAGCCTAGCCAACATGGTGAAAACTTGTCTCCACTAAAAGTACAAAAATTAGCCAGGCCAGGTGGCACGTGCCTGTAGTCCCAGCTACTCAGGAGACTGAGGCAGGAGAATCACTTGAACCCAGCAGGCGGAGGTTGTAATGAGCCAGGATTGCACCACTGCACTCCAGCCTGGGCAACAGAGTGACACTCCATCTCAAAAAAGAAGAAAGTGTGCAATTCTGTGATATTCAGTACATTGCATTCAAAATGTTACATAGCCACCATCTCTATCTAGTTCCAAAACATTTTCCAAAGTAAAACTTACTTAGTAAGTAGCTTCTTCCCATTCCCCCTTTCCCCAGCCTCTGACAATCATTCACCTACTTTCTGTCTCTATGGATTTATCTCTTCTGAATATATCATATACAAGGAAGCATACAATATGTGGCTTTTTATGTCTGGCTTATTTCATTTGGTTTAATGTTTCCAAGGTTAATCCGAGCATCAGCGCTCCATTCCTTTGCATGGCTGAGTAGTATTCTATCACCTGGATAGACCCATTGCTTGTTATTTTGAAGCCCGCACTTGACCCTGCCTGCCTACTTGCCGGCCTTCCTGTCTCTCTTCTCTTCCAGGGCAGAAACTCCCTGTGCTATTCCCAGCATCTAAAAGAATACTTAAGATCTAGCAGGTGCTGTTAAATATTTGCAACCTGGCTGGCCAGCTGACTTCCTTTCCTTCCTTCACTCTTCTGCTTCCATCCAATATTTCTTCAGCAGAAAGTAACTGACCACCTGAGGGTGGAGACCTGGGCTGGCTCCACTCAGGCCCTTCTTCCAGTACAAGGTGGCAGGAGGTGGGGCACTTTCATTTTCAAAGCCCCAGCTTCTTTTCCCTGTGCTTACAGGTATTTGGCGGCCTGTCTGGAGGGCTGGGGATAAGAAGGATGTACACATGGGGCAAGATGGTCCGGTACTCAGCTATGCCTGAAGGTGCGCCAGGTAGCCTGTGGCCGCGTGGTTGGCAGGCTGGGCTAGAAGGGTACTGGGAATACAGGTTGCAGTAAGTAGAGTCCTCCCTGGCTGCTCCTGGGTGTAGGCAGCATCTCAGTCCTTCAGCAGAGCTTCCTAACATCCTTCCTCCCCACTGCCAGACCCTTGACCTCTCAACGCCTCTTGGAGCTGGAGCTTCTCATAGCTTTCGGGCAATAAAAGCCTATTCTCCTTCTGGCTATTTTACTGAAGTATTTTGTCTGTGCCCAAAACCAGGACACTCCTTTTTCTCCCATTGCCTAATCAAGTCCACCCCCAGGGAAACAAGCACAGAAGAGCCTCTGTTTGAAGGGGGATTTTTGCATAATGTTCTAAAACATTAAACTGCTTCAAGAGCCTTTCGTGGGTAATATTCTGGAATAATATGGTGGCTAGGATCAAGTCCCTGTCCCTCAGAAGCTATGTGAACTGGGCTGTGGATCTGTCATGACCACCTGTCTATTCATTTTTTCCATAACCATGACTGTAAGATCAGCTTACCATCCACCTGACCACAAGCCTGACTATTTGGCTCTGATCATTGAATGAGACACGTTTTCTTGAGAGCTAACAGACAGCTATAGCCTCCTAGCACAAGCAGATTATTTTCAAACCTATCTCAAGTGACATGATTTCAGTATGTGCAGCACAGAAGCATTTGAAATGCACTTTGTGAAATAATGTGAAAGCTACTTCTGCAAATAGACTAAAAAGAAGAAATCTCTCTTTTAAAAAGCAATATACATTTTCATTTTGCCACTTACGGATGCATGAGAATGGCTTTCAGAAATATTTTTTCCAAAGGGTACAATATGCCTTGCATCCAAGGTGGCTCTTTGATTTTGGTAATAAAAGTGATTACAGTGGCCTATTAATTTACAGAGACTAATTCAAGCCTGGGGATACAGTCTAGAATTTTGTAGGCAGTTACCAACAGCTGCAAAAAGCCCCGTGAATCCTGGTCCCAAGTGGAGTCATCATAAAAATTACAGCAATGGAATCTGCAAGGATTAAGGAGCAGCGATGATAAAACAGCAGCCAGACTAATTTCGGCTGCAGAAATGCATCATGTGAGTAACTGGGCTTCCTGGATTTAACTTCAACCCAAGAAATCATTGCAAGAACCCATTATGTGCCAGGGATGTACATGGACTGAGAAATACAAAATGGTCATGATAAGCTCAGTCACGCCCATTTATAGCACCTCCCTTTTTGAAGCGCAGTTGAAGGAAAGACTTTTACCAGGGGTTGGGAAAGTTCCTTGGAAGAAATGACATAAGGCAAGGAGAAAAGGAGGGAAGAATCCCAGAAATGGAGGCTTTCTAGCTTGGATATGGGGGCAGGTGAAACTGGAACAAAATAAGACCTCAGGGGGAGGCTTGGGAGGGAGGCAGAGGCTGCGTTTGAACACCTGACATTTGAGATGCCTGCAGAATTTGCACTTGGCTTTGGAGAATATGACAACAACAGTGACAATATATTTTATGTTTTCAGTTCTGCTGATTTTTTTTTTAAGACTCAAACTCATACTGCATGACACACTCTTTTAAAGGCAGATTGTTAATCTTTTATAGCAACTTGAGTTCCTCTTAAATTATCCTTGGCTATAGACTCAGATTTGTATGAACTCAGGATTGTCTTTGTCTTCTCATCCCCTGCTGGGGGGAACCCAGATAATTTCTGGTCACAGCTGCAGATCTGTGGTTTTAAGTGATCTCTTGGAAAATAGCTGTAAATTTGCTGAAATTATCCTTTTAAATTTTTTATTTCATTTCATGACATAAAATACTTTAGCTTTGTTCTTGTGGCTAGATCTCAATTCCTGGCATTTCCCCAACCATGCTGTATTATCAAAGAGCTTCAGGAATTTTTAAGCGAAATTAGCCTACTTTCCAGAGCCTTTCTTTTTCCAGGGACTTCAACTTTTTAAAGATCAGTTACACTTGCAGAAAAATCCAGAATGAATGAAAACTGTTGCTTCCACCACCCACTGCAGCACATAGATTTTTTTAAGTTCTCTTCTAAATACTTACTTGGAAATTACTCTGGTAGGGTCATTCTTTTTTCTTAGCTCACCATTGTTTATTACAATGTAATTGATTTTTATTTGCAAATGTAAATTTGTTGCTGTTTAATAATTACCCAACTTCCAGAATGTAGATAAAGATGCACCATCAGTCCCTATCTTGTAAGAAATTATTTTTTAAAGTATGCAATTATTTTAGCCTGTATTAGGATCACAAATGGTATTTTAAAAGATTACTACATAAAACATGTAAGACTTGTATATGGCAAAAATTCACCCAAATAATGAATGAATAAATAAATAAATAAATAAAACAATCAAGTGATCAAAGGAAAAGCAGGGGAAAATATTTGCAAAATATCCTATTGAAATGGTTAATATCCAAATTATAATCCTTACTACAGAAAGAGCTGTTGTGGGCCGGGTGTGATGGTTCATGCCTGTAATCCCAGCACTTGGGAGGCCAAGACCGGTGGATTGCTTGAGCCTGGGAGTTCAAGACCAGCCTTGGCAACATGGAGAGACCATCTCTAAATTTTAAAAAAGAAAGGGCTCTTGTGAATCAATAAGAAAAGACAGGTAAAGAATATTATTAAAGAATTCACTAAAGAAATTTAAAAATGTATAAAACATATGGAGAAGATAAATAATTTTACTAATAATCAAAAAAATAGAAATAAAAATTCACTCATTAGATTAGCAACAATTTTTAAAAAATTAGTTTAAGAAACAAAGCACAAACAGCTAGTGTTGACTGGTTTATGGGAAAACAAGCAGGTATTTGAAAACACTGTCTGTGACAGGAAAAACAGAAACAGCCTTTCTGTAGTGCAACTTGACAGTATCTACTAAAAATTTAAACACGCATGCTGCTTTACCCAGTGATTTCATTTCTAGAAAAATTTGCTAAGAAGGCTGGGCACAGTGGCTCATGCCTGTAATCCCAGCACTGTGGGAGGCCGAAGCAGGTGGATCACTTGAGGCCAGGAGTTCAAGACCAGCCTGGCCAAGATGGTGCAACCCTGTCTCTATTAAAAATACAAAAATTAGCCAGGCATGGTGGCACACGCCTGCACTCACAGCTATTGGGAGGCTGAAGCGGGAGAATCGCTTGAACCCAGGAGGCGGCGGTTGCAGTGAGCTGAGATCACACCATTGTACTCTAGCTTGTGCAACAGAGTGAGATCCTGTCTCAAAAAAAAAAAAAAAAAAAAGAAAAGAAAACTTTGCTAAGAAAATCACCATCTACTTGTGCAGAGAACTCTGTAGAATTTTATCCACTGCTCTCTTGTTTACAGTGGGGACAGGGATAAGATTTCCTGTTTGTTTAATAACAAAATATATTATCTTTATAATAATAATAAAGCTATTACAATTAAGGGGAAACATGAAGGATATGATTGAAGTTTTCCTAAAATGGACGATAGAATATTTTCCCTTTGTATACCACAGAGAAAAGCACTAGTACCTTATGAATTTGACATAATTTGAGGAACCTGGAAATGACCTAGTACTGGAGTGTGTCCAGCCAACATTAAGGCCAGACAAAGATCACTTTCAGTCAGCACAGTGTTAATAGCTAAGAAAGCTGAGGCTCAGTTAGATCTATTGTCAAAGAAGACTGAATCTATTTGTTTCTTTTTTTTTGAGATGGAGTCTCGCGCTCTGTCACCCCGGCTGGAGGGCAGTGGTGCGATCTCGGCTCACTGCAACCTTTGCCTCCTGGGTTCAAGAGATTCTCGTGCCTCAGCCTCCTGAGGAGCTGGGATTGTAAGTGCCCACCACCACGCCTGGTTAATTGTTTATTTTTAGTAGAGACAGGGTTTCACCATGTTGATCAGGCTGGTCTCGAACTACTGACCTCAAGTGATCCGCCTGCCTTGGCCTCCCAAAGTACTGGGATTACAGGTAAGAGCCACTGCTCCTGGCCTAGATTCTTAATTTTACATTTTTGGAGTGCTGTTGTGCAACTCAGCTCACTGCAAGAGTAGATTAGAAAACGATTTCTCTCTGGTAAAGAAAGTTACCCTAAAGTTTACAGTTTTCTTGCCCTGTTTAGGACATTAATCAATTTTGGACAGTAACCATCTCCTGCTAAAAACAATTCATAAGTTGAAGTCCTAACCCTTACTTCCTCAGAATGCATTTGGAAATAGGGCCTTTGAAGAGGTGATTAAGTTAAAATGGGGTCATTAGGGTGGGCCCTAATCCAATATGACTGCTGTCCTCATAAGAAGAGATTAGGACACAGACACACACAGAGGGAAGGCCACGTGAAGACAAAAGGGAGGCCAGGTGCTGTGGCTCACGCCTGTAATCCCAGCACTTTGGGAGGATTGCTTGAGCCCAGGAGTTTAAGACCTGTTGAGGCACCATACTGAGACCCTGTCTTTACAAAAAATTAAAAATAAAAAATTACCCAGGCATGGTGGTATACACCTGTAGTCCCAGCTACCCCAGAGACTGAGGTGGGAGGATTGCTTGAGCCCAGGAGGTGGAGGCTGCAGTGAGCTATGATTGTGCAACTGCACTCTAGCCTGGGTGACAGGGCAAGACCCTGTCTCAAAATAAAAACAAAAACAATAAAAAAGGGAAAAGGTAGACATCTGTAAGCCAAGGAAAGAAGTTTCAGAAAGAACCAACTCTGCCAACACCATGATCTCAGACTTCCAGCCTCTAGAACTATGAGAAAATAAATTTATCTTGTTTAAATCACTCACTGCAGTACTTTGTTATGGCAACCTGAGTAACTAATACTCTTAGCTAAGTCATTTCAGCATGCCTTTGCTGACTAAATACATTCTTGAATTCTACTTTGAAACAGCTTTAATGTCCTGTTGAATCTCTCAACTAGTGTTTGTATGTAAGTCACGTTTTTAGCCTTTTGAACATTAAACTTTGACATGAAAAAAAATTCTAAGGCCAGGCGTGGTGGCTCATGCCTGTAATCCCAGCACTTTGGGAGACCAAGGTGTGGGTGGATCACTTGAGGCCCAATAGGTTGAGATCAGCCTGGCCAACATGGTGAAACCCCGTCTCTACTAAAAATACAAAAATTAGCCAGGCATGGTAGCACATGCCTGTAGTCCCAGTTACTCTGGAGGCTGAGGCAGGAGAATCACTTGAACCCAGGAAGAGGAGGTTGCAGTGAGCCGTGATTATGCCATTGCACTCCAGCCAGGGCAAGAGAGCAAGACTCTGTCTCAAAAAAAAAAAAATTTTTTTTTAATCTTGTTTTCCTCCTATTGGACATTTATTAAATCTGAGTACACATTTCCAATTGTTCTTTTGTTAATTCTTTTGCTATCTGGGATATCAATCGATATGTTGTGAGCCAGTATGCTCATCAGCTTTAATTTGATCTTCTTTTTTGTTTTTAGCATCCCGCAGGGACTTCAGTTAGAGTACTCTATGGCTAGTTATCTTCCAACTTATTCAGATAATTGTCCTTCCTTCTTGATGCTATCTTGGTCAAAGGGAGCTCTCAGAGTTTCATCAGTGAAGGGCTCAAGCCTCGAAAAGCTTTCTGGATGAAAGGGGGCAGGCAGGCAGTTCTTTTGGAGAGAAACTGCTTGGGTCTCTGCAGGGTGGAGGGGGTTGTGGCATTAAGTATCCTGTACCAGCATCATTCCATGATGTTAGCAGACGTAAAATCTAATATAACCCTTTTGCAATTCATCTGGGACCATATCTTAAATCTCACCAGTCAGAGTCTGACACTTTACTCACAGCAAGGCCACCCCTATTTATATTACTAAAACAGCTATTCCCCATCACCAGAGTGGATTAAATTTCTTCCATTTACCAAAGAAAGAGAACAGGCCCTCTCTCTGCAATGAGATGGGAGGTAGTTGTTTTTATTAAGAAAAACATGGCCCTGTCAGGCACAGTGGCTCACCCCTGTAATCCCAGCACTTTGGGAGGCTGAAGCAGGCAGATCATGAGGTCAAGAGATCAAGACCATCCTGGCCAACATGGTGAAACCCCATCACTACTAAAAATACAAAAATTAGCCAGGCATGGTGGCACACGCCTGTAGTCCCAGCTACTCGGGAGGCTGAGGCAGGAGAATCGCTTGAACCTGGGAGGTGGAGGTTGCAGTGAGCTGAGATCAAGCCACTGCACTCCAGCCTGGCAACAGAGGGAGACTCCATCTCAAAAAAAAACAAAAACAAAAACAAAAAAGAAAAGAAAAACATGGCGGGGCACAGTGACTCATGCCTGTAATCTTAGCACTTTGGGAGACCAAGGTGGCTGGATCACGAGATCAAGAGATCAAGACCATCCCGGCCAACATGGTGAAACCCCAACTCTGCTAAAACTACAAAAATTAGCTGGGCGTAGTGGCGCACACCTGTAGTCCCAGCTATTAGGGAGGCTGAGGCAGGAGAATCACTTGAACCCAAGAGGCGGAGGTTGCAGTGAGCTGAGATCGCGCCACTGGACACACCAGCCTGGCGACAGAGCGAGACTCCGTCTCGAAAAAGAAAAAGAAAAAGAAAAACGTTAGGTGATTTTCTGTAAGGCAAACATGTATTAGCTTATTCAAGGCACTAGGCACCAATAAGAAAACACTTCACCCAGTGAAGAAAATGACATCAGGGTGTTTGGAATAATTAATCAATAGTGAATGAAATAATTAACTTAAAATTTAATAAGTAATTAAGATAATGAATGAATAATGAGTGGGTACTCATGGAGAGGGTGGCTGGGAGTGCGTGAGGAAAATGGGAGTCAGTTTGAAGACTACAGCCCTGGCTTCAAGTGCACAGGTCTTGGGAACAGAAGTAGAGAAATTATCACCTTTATTTTCTTTAATCCCCAAGTAGAAATAAATATTCGATAAATGTGTTATTTTTTATTTTCATCATTGCCAGCAGAAGGTCAATCAATAAATATGTTACATACCGTTGTCCGGAAGGTGTTGTGCTGTCTACTGTCCAAGAGTGGTGGCAGCCGGCTCAGCTCATTGCTGAGCTTATGGCTCGGGATCATGAGAATGGACGAGCTGTATGTGTGCTGAGCACCTGCTCATGCCAGGCACTGACCAGCAGTATCTCATCTTACGGAACCTTCACCAACAGTCCTGAAGAGAAGCTATGTCATCTCCCTTTGGAGGAGAGGAAGTGAAGCTCACAGAGTTAAGAACTCTGCTCACAATTATTTAGAGGCCAAGTCAGGTGCAAAATTTCAAGTTGACTCCCAAACTTCATGCCATACAGGCACCAGTAAGTCTCATATACATCCTCAGATGAATGATGTGTGTCCTGGAAGCAACAAGTGTTTTTCTTAACTGTCTAATTTATCTCATAGGCAACAATATTGTAACAATGATTACATAGCATTTTTAAAAATCATAAGCAACAAAAACCTGTCATTGAAATTTGAAGGACAACCAATGTTATCCCTACCTTACTATCTTACAGCCTATGCCTTCTTCCTGTCTGTTTGCTTTCATTTGCAAACGTTTCATTTCATTTGTTGTTTGTTTTCCTTTTTTCCTGTATGGATGTTTCTTGGAGTTATTTTGCTTCTTGACCCTGGCCATGCCCCTGAAACTCTACCTTTGCTGCACTAAACAAACTTGATTTTGACATTGTGTAATGTTGAGTGTTCTTCTAATATCTTTCCCCAGATCAAGTGGAATGACTCCCTACTAAGAACGCATTCATCAACTAATATTTAGTGAGTTCCTAAAAAGCACATCAGGCACTAACAATAAGGCGTCGGTTCTGAGAATATAAAAAGGAATATAGGCTAGGCTCAGTAGCTCACACCTGTAATCCCAACACTTTGGGAAGCTGAGGTGGGAGGACCTCTTGAGCCCAGGAGTTTGAGACCAGCTTGGGCAACATGGTGAGACACACATCTCTACAAAAAAATACAAAAATAGCCAGGTATGGTGGTGCACACCTGTAGTCCCAGCTACTTGGGAGGCTGAGGTGGGAGGATCACTTGAGCACAGGAGGTTGAGGCTAGAGTGAGCCATGATCATGCCACTGCACTCCAGCCTGGCAACAGAGTGAGACCCTGTCTCAAAAAAAAAAAATACTGCACAGTCCTTGACCTTAATAAGCTTCAGATCTGGTAAGGAAAGAGAAGTAAACAAATTGAAATACAGCCGATAGCAACTAGGTAACATAAATTTTTTTTTTTTTTTTTTTTAGAAAACTTACGAACATCCGGGAGTTAATATGACACTGAAATGTTACCAGGCCAAGATCCAGAGAACTGAGTATCTTAGAGGATTTTGTGGTGCTGTAACAAAATACCTGAGACTGTGCAATTTATTTAAAAAAATAGACATTTATTTCTCATAGTGCTGGAGGCTGAGAAGCCCAAGATGAAGGTGCTGGCAGGTTTGGTGGTCTGGTGAAGGCTGCTCTCTGCTTCTGAAATGGCGCCTTAGTGTTGTCTCTTCATGAGGGAGGAGCATTGTGTCCTCACAGAGTGGAGGCTGACAGGCAAGCAGCTGAATGCTGTGCGAAGCCTCTTTATAAGAGCACTAATCTCATGAGCAAGATCGCTCATGGTCTGTCACCTCTTAAAGGCCCTACCTCTTAATATTGTCACGTTGGCAACTCCTGAATTTTGGAGGGAACACATTCAAACCATGGTATATTCCACCCTTGGCCCCCCAAAATGTGTGTCCTTCTCACATACAAAACGCAACCATATGTCATGTAATGATGGGGATATGTTCTGAGAAACACGCGGTTAGGCCATTTCATCACTGAGCGGACATCCTAGAGTGTGCTTACACAGACCTAGATAGTGCAGCCTACCAAACACCTAGGCCATGTGGTATGGCCGACTGCTCCTAGGCTACAAGCCTGCACAACGTGCTACTGCACTGAATACTGTAGGCAACTGTAACATCATGACAAATATTTGTGTATCCAAACAACTAAACATAGAAAAGTTATGGTAAAAATACGAGATAAAAGATTAAAACATAGTATATTGCATAGCACGCTTACCATGAATGGAGCTTGCAGGATTGGAAGTTAGTCTGGGTGAGTCAGTGAGTGAATGGTGAGTGAATGTGAAGGCCTAGGACATTGCTGTTTACTACTGTGGACTTTAGAACACTGTGCACTTAACCTACACTAAATGTATTCTAAATTGTTTTTCTCCAGTAGTAAATTAACCTTAGCTTACTGTAACTGTTTACCTTAATAACTCTTTTAAGTTTTACAAAAAGTTTTGACTCGGCTGGGCATGGTGGCTCACGCCTGTAATCCCAGCACTTTGGGAGGCTGAGGCGAGCAGATCACCTGAGATCAGGAGTTCAAGACCAACCTGGCCAACGTGGTGAAACCCTGTCTCTACTAAAAATACAAAAATTAGCCAGGCATGGTAGTGCACACCCACAGTCCCAGCTACTTGGGAGGCTGAGACAGGAGAATCGCTTGAACCTGGGAGGCAGATGTTGCAGTGAGCCGAGATCACACTTCTGCACTCCAGCCTGGGCAACAGAGTGAGATTCCATGTCGAATAAATAAATAAATACATACATACATACATAAATAAATACATAAATAAATAAATAAAATTTGACTCTTACGGTAACACTTAGCTTCAAATACAAACACATTGTACAGCTGTATAAAAATATCTTTTTCTTTATATTCTTATTCTATAAACTTCTTTCTGTTTTCAATTTAAAAATCTTCTCTACCTTTTTAAACTGTTTTATAAAAATCTAAGACCCAATCATACACATAAGCCCAGGCCTACACAAGGTCAGGATCCTCAGTATCACTCACTGTCTTCCGCCCATTCATCATGTCCCACTGGAAGGTCTTCAGGGGCAGTAACTCGCATGGAGCTGTCATCTCTTGTGATCACAATGCCTTCTTCTGGATATCTCCTGAAGGACCTGCCTAAGGTTGCTTTAAAATTAAGTTTTTTAAAAAATAAGTATGAGGAGTATACTCTAAAATAATGATAAAAATTATAGTATAATAAAAAACATAAACCAGTAACATAGTCATTATCATCAAGTGTTATGTACTACACATAATTGTATGTGCTAGACAGTAGGTTTGCTGATACCAGCATCACCTGGGACAGGTAAGTGATGTGTTGTGCTGTGATGTTATGAAGGCTCTGATGTCACTAGGCAATAGGAATTTTTCCTAGTAAAATCCTACAGGGGCACTGTCATATAGGTAGTCCATCATTGCCTTAAACATCTTTATGCGTCGCACGACTGTACATTCATTCTCTCCCAAGAGCTTCAAGCATCTTAACTTGTCCCAAGATTAACTCAAAAGTCTAAAGTCCAGAGTCTTATCTAAGTCAAATATGGGTGAGACTCAAGGCAGGATTCATCCTGAGGCAAATTTCCCTCCAACCTGAGCCTAAGAAGCCAAACAAGGTATGTGTCTCCAAATTATAATGGATGGGACAGGCACAACACACTTTCATTCCAGAAGGGTGAAATAGGAAAGAAGAAAGTCATAACAGGTCCCAAGTAAGTCCAAAACCCAATAAGGCAAACAACATTAAAATTTTTTTTTTTTTTTGAGACAGAGTCTTGCTCTTGTCTCCCAGGCTGGAGTGCAGTGATGCGATATCAGCTCACTGCAACCTCCGTCTCTTGGGTTCAAGTAATTCTCCTGCCTCAGCCTCCCAAGTAGCTGGGATTAGAGGTGCCCGCCACCACGCTCGGCTAGTTTTTGTATTTTTAGTAGAGACAGGGTTTTACCATGTTGGCCAGGCTGGTCTTGAACTCCTGACCTCAGGTGATCCACCTGCCTCAGCCTCCCAAAGTGCTGGGATTATAGGCATGAGCCACCGCACCCAGCCACAACATTAAATCTTGAGGCCTGACAACAATCCTCCCTGACTCAGTGTCACACCTTCTAGATGCAGTGGGATGGCTATTGGGCTTCCAAGGCTCCGCAGGACCCTAGCCTCAAGGTTTTACTGGGAGCAGCCCACAATGCAGCTCTCAGCAGTTGAAGTTGGGTACTTGTGACTCCCAGGCTGGCATTGCACACTGGCAGCTCTACATGTCTGGGGTCTTGGGGACAGCCCTGCCTCCATTGGGTCCACTAAGCATTGCTCTAGTGGAGATTCTCTGCAGTGAGCCCACCCTGCAGCAATTTTCTGCTTGGTCCCCAAGGCTGTCCATGACATCCTTTGAAATCTGGTGGGAGAAACCATGCCTCCACAGCTCTTGCATCTGTGCACTTGCGGAGTTAGTGCCATGTGGATGTTGCAAAGGGTTATGGCCTCAACCTTCAAGAGCGGTGGCTCAAGCCACACCTGGGCCCACTTGAACACAACTGGGTCAGTTGAGGAGTGCTGCGTAGAAACATGGAGCATGGAGTCCCTGGGTCGTGAGCCCTGAGGTCCCACAGGCGCCCTGGGCCCCTCCCTTGAAGTCTTTCTGCCCTCAAGGGCCTGGCACTCCAGGCCTGTGATGGGCAGGTGACCTTTTAGGTCTCCACAATGCCTTCAACGTTGTTCTTTTATCTTGATGAATAGCGTCTGGCTTCCTTCTATCCCTACTAATCTCCTTAGCAAAGGTCGCCGGGCCACGCTTTTTTATTCTTTACATGGCCAGGCTGAGAGCTTTCTAGATCTTTACATCTGCTTCTCTTTTAATTATCAATTCCATCTTTAAATCCTTTTTCTCTTTTTGCACTCTACTGTAAGCAGTTAAGAGAACACATACAGCCCCTTCAACATTTTGCTGCTTGGAGATTTCTTCCACCAAATATCCTAGTTCATTGCTCTTGAATTCTGCCTTCCACAGACTCCTAGGACATCAACATAATTCTACCAAGTTATTTGTCACTTTGTAACAAGGATGGCCTTTCCTCTAGTGTCCAATACCTTGTATCTTATTTTCATCAGAAACCTCAGGATGGTCTTTCCTGTTCATATTTCTTTTTTTTTTTTTTTTTTTTTTGAGATGGAGTCTTGCTCTTTCACCCAGGCTAGAGTGCAATGGCGTGATCTCAGCTCACTGCAACCTCTGCCTCCCGGGTCCAAGTGATTCTCCCACCTCAGTCTCCCAAGTAGCTGGGACTACAGAGGTCCACTACTACGCCCAGCTAATTTTTTTATTTTTAGTAGAGACAGAGTTTTACCATGTTGGCCAGGCTGGTCTTGAACTCCTGACCTCAAGTGATCCACCCACCTTGGCCTCCCAAAGTGCCGGGATTACAGGCATGAGCCACCATGCCCGGCCCCCTGCTCATATTTCTACCAACATTCTGCATACGGCCACTTGAGTAATCTCCCAGAAGTTCCAGACTTTCCCTGCAGCTCTCCTCTTCTGAGCCTTCCCCAGTCGCCCTGGATGCTCCATTCATAGCACTCTAGGCTTTTTACAGCATTCATTTCAAAACTGTTCCAGCTCTACCCATTACCCAGTTCCAAAGCTACTTCCACAGTTTTAGGCATTTGTTGCCAGTGAGTTGGTGCCTCACTTCTCTGGTACTAATTTTCTTTGTCTGTTGTTTGCTACTATAACAGAATACCACAGAATGGGTATTTTATAAAAAACAGAAATTTATATTCTCACAGTTCTGGAAGCTGGGAAATCCAAGATCAAGAAACATGCAGTTTGGGTTGTCTAGTGAGGGGTGCTCTCAGATTCCAAAGTGGTGCCTAATTTTATATCCTCTAATTGTATATCCTCTGGAGAGGAGGTGCACTGTGTCCTCACATGTAGAAGGCAGAAGGAGAAGCTACCAAAAGCTGTATGAAGGCTGTTTTGCAAGGGATGTAATCTGAAACCCTCACGAATTTTTGAAAAAAAAAGTTTTTTTTATTTTGTTTTGTTTTTTGTTTCTGTGTTTTGCTTTGAGACAGGGGTCTCCCTCTGTCATCCAGGCTGGAGTGCAGTGGCTCAATCATGGCTCACTTTAACCTCTGCCTCTAGGTCTCAAGGGATTCTCTTGCCTCAGCATCCCAGGTAGTTTGGGCTACAGGCACACGCCACCACGCCTGGTTAATTTTTGCATTTTTGTAGAGATGGAGTTTTACTATGTTGCCCAGGCTGGTCTTGAACTCCTGGGCTCAAGTGATTCACCCACCTCAGCCTCCCAAAGTGTTGGAATTACAAGCGTGAGCCACACGCCCGGCCAAGGGGAAGCATTTACATCCTAGCAATGAACCACGTATTTGAAGTCACTTTTGTATGAGGGTATCTGAGATGGGATTAGCGGTTCAGAGGCTGAGCTGCACTTTTGAGAGCCTTATGAAAATGGAGGTCAAATGTCAGAGTCCAGGGCTGGCTAAGTTTGGGTCCCCTGCTAATTAATCCCCTGCTTAGGCAGGAACCCCAAAGGTTTGATCCTGAGAATTAAGAGTAAATAAAAAGAAATCAGTGTTAGCATGGACTGCAACCAAATTTTGAGTCCTTTTGGTTACTTAGAAAATCTCGGCTGGGCGCGGTGGCTCACGCTTGTAATCCCAGCACTTTGGGAGGCCGAGGCGGGTGGATCACGAGGTCAGGAGATCGAGACCATGGTGAAACCCCGTCTCTACTAAAAATACAAAAAAATTAGCCGGGCGTGGTGGCAGGCACCTGTAGTCCCAGCTACTCGGAGAGGCTGAGGCAGGAGAATGGCGTGAACCCGGGAGGCGGAGCTTGCAGTGAGCCGAGATTGCGCCACTGCACTCCGGCCTGGGCGACAGAGCGAGACTCCGTCTCAAAAAAAAAAAAGAAAATCTCTAGCCCTGAAGATAGATTAAGGTGACACACTATTGGTAGTGCACCAAAGTACCTGACAGAAACAAATGAAAATTTTTTTATAGGAGAAAATAACATTATCCTAAACTTCAAATTATTCCTACAAATAACTTCTGAAACATGATGTCAAGCAAATAATAAAAAATAACTAGGTACCAGCTCCCACTCATTAGGATGGCTACTATTAAAACAAACAGAAAATAACAAATGTTGATGAGGATGTAGAGAAGTCAGGACTCTTACACACTGTTAGTGAAAATAGAAAATGGTGCAACCACTGTGGAAAACAGGATGATGGTTCCACTCAAAATTCAAAATAGAATTACTATATGATCCAGCAATTCTACTTCTGGATATATGCCCAAAAGGATTGAAAGCAAGGTCTCCAAGAGATACAGCTATGCCTATCTTTATAGCATGCTCACAGCAGCATTAATCATAGCAGCTAAAACACGGAAGCAACCCAAGTTTCCATTGACCATAAAATGCACATGCAAAATGTGGCATATACATAAAATAGAACATTGAGGACATTATGATAAGTGATGGACAAAAATCATACAGTAACAAAAAGACAAATAATGGTATGATCTCACTTATGTGAAGTACCTAGAGAAGTCAAATTCATAGAGACAGAAAGTAGAATCATGGTTGCCAGGGGCTGGGGAAGGGTGCAATGATGAGCTAATATTTAATGGGTATTGAGTGTGAGTTTTGCAAGTTGAAAAGAGTTCTAAAGATGGATGATGGTGATGTTGTACAACAATATGAATATATTTAATACCACTGAACGGTACACTTGAAAATGATTAAGATGGTTAATTTATGTTAGGTGTATTTTACCAGAATAAAAATATTTGAAAAAATATTTGAAAGAATTACCAGACATACAAGAGAGATGATGTTAATGAGAAATAGCAGGAAAAAAAAAATCATAGCAGCAAGGACTCCAGATATTGGAAATGTCAGACACAGACTGTCAAACCACCAAGCTGAATATGCTCAAAGAAATAAAAACTCACAAATTTTGGCAGGAAATTGGAAACTTTAAAAAAGAAATCGTCATAGTCTAATCACTTATTAAAGGCACCCTCACTTAATATAATCACCTTGGCAACATCTGAATTGTAAAAAAGCAAAATCAAGTGGTTGCCCATGGTTCAGAGGGAGTGGGTGAAGGGATGAATAGGTGAAGTATAGGGGCATTTTAGGACAGTGAAACTATTCTTTTTAATTCTGTAACGGTGGCTACATGACATTATGCAAGTGTCAAAACACACAGAACTGTACAACACAAAGAGTGAACCTCACTGTAAACTGTGGGACTTCAGTTAGTGATCATGTATTAATATTGATTCATTAATTGCAATAAACATGCCACACTGATGCAAAATATTAGCAATAGGAGAAACTGTGTGTGGGAGGAGCACATATGGAACATTCTGTATTATTGGCTTAATTTTTTGATAAATCTAAAATCATGAGCTTCAAGTCAAGGTGAGAAAAAATAAAATAAAATAAAATCATTACAAGAAATAAAGTCTACCGATTTTTAAAAAGTAAAATCATCAGTATGAAAAAGGACCAAACAGAAAGTTTAGAAATGAAAAATACAATATAACAAAGTAGTCCCACCGTTGGGATTAACAGCTAATTAGAAATGGATGAAATGAAAATTCACCTATTGCAAGATAGGCCAGGGGAAAAAAATTACTATCCAGAATGAAGCATAGAATGTGAAAGGAATGAAAAATACAAAAGGAGAGAATTACTGGCATAAAGAATAAAGTAAGAAGGTCTTACATACATTCAACTGGCATCCCTGAAAGAAAGGAGAATAATAATGGGGCAAAATTAAATCTAAAGAAAGTAAAACCACTCACGCCTGTAATCCCAGTACTTTGAGAGGCCAAGGCAGGTGGATCACTTGAGGTCAGGAGTTCGAGAGCAGCCTGGCCAACATGGTGAACTCCATCTCTACTAAAAATACAAAAATTAGCTGGGCATGGTGGCACGCGCCTGTAGTCACAGCTTCTCGGGAGGCTGAGGCAGGAGAATTGCTTGAACCTGGGAGGTGGAGTTTGCAGTAAGCTGAGATTGCGCCACTGCACCCCAGCCTGGGCAACAGAGTGAGACTCTGTCTCATTAAATAAATAAATAAATAAATAAGAATAAAGAAAGTAAAATAATAATAGAATCTTCTAAAATTGGTGAAAAACATCACTCCCAAAACTCAAAAGTCCTATATTGGCTGGGCGCGGTGGCTCACACCTGTAATCCCAGCACTTTGGGAGGCCAAGGCAGGCAGATCACAAGGTCAGGAATTTGAGACCAGCCTGGCCAATATGGTGAAACCCTGTCTCTACTAAAAATACAAAAATTAGCCAGGAGTGGTGGCGGACGCCTGTAGTCCCAGCTATTCGGGAGGCTGAGGCAGGAGAATCGCTTGAACATGGGAGGCAGAGGTTGTAGTGAGCTGAGATCAGGCCACTGCACTCCAGCCTGGGAGACTCCCTCTCAAAAAAAAAAAAAAAAAAAAAAAGTCCTATAAATTTGACATAAGGTAAATAAAAAGAAGTCTAGGTCCAGACACCTCACAGTAAAAAATAACACTAAAAGCAATAAGAAAATCTTAAAAGCAGCCACAGAGAATGAAAAACAGCTTATTTAAAAAAAAAAAAAAAAACAGCTGACTTCTCAGCAGGCACAACAAAAGTCAGGAACCAAAGATGAGAAGTTTTCAATGTGCTTGCCAACTTAGCATACTATAACCATGTTCAAGAATGAGGAGTCAAAAAATTCCAAAAATTAGCCTGGCATCATGACGGGCGCCTGTAGTTCCAGCTACTCGGGAGGCTGAGGCAGGAGAATTGCTTGAACCCAGGAAGCAGAGGTTGCAGTGAGCTGTGAGCCAAGATCTCGCCAGTGCACTCCAGCCTGGGCTACAGAATGAGACCCTGTCTCAAAAAACAAACAAACCAAAGTTAATCATAAAATCAAAGAGTGCTCAACAGATAGTGAAACTAGTAACACAGACCTCATGATAGGAGGTCAGTATTAGAAGAAGTTAAAGCAGGAGCTCCTGGCAGCAATTATCAGAGGAAGGTGCAAGATCAGAACAGAGGTAGACTCTGTTTCCCCATAGGAACAGCCATGTGCCACTCAATGGGCTCCCAGCTTCCTCCAAAACATTTGATGTTTCATCATGTGCTTTTAACATGGATGTTGTCCAAAAAGGTTGTAATTCATAGCTGTTGCCCATCTTATGCTCAAAACTAATTGGACCCACTCCCCAGTGACACCCCGAGAGCCCCTCCTCCCTTGACTAGCTGTGGGTTCACAAAAGTCACTTGAGCACCAACCTGTATTGTGAATGTTGCCCTCATTACTGGCAAAGCTGCTGTCTTCAGGAAGAAGAGTTGCCTTTGTGGGATTTGAGGAATTCTCTTCCTCCTGTAAGACAAATAATTTTTAGCAACATGAGAGCTGAGTTTGGGAGCCATTGTTTAAGCTTTCCTGTGCTGAGTTTTGTGATAAATCAAGACTTGTTTTGTTTTGTTTTTCTTCCTTGCAGAGGAAATCGAATGCAGCCGGCCTCTTTGCAGTGGGCTGAATCTGGTGTGGCAGGAAGTTCAAGTGATGGCTCCTAGGATGGTCCAAACAAAAACACCACCCCCGCCTCCTCAAGAAATGCAAACTATTATGCTAGAGCAAAAGGTGCAAGAAATTACCTTTGAGAAACACAGAACTCAGTTCCTATCACGTCTTCTTAGGTGACAATTCTCATTTTTCCAGTCATTCAGCGAACATTGACTCAGCAGCTCCCAGTATCTGCTGAGGACTCTGCTAGTCAGTGTCCCCTTTAAGGAGCTCACTTTACAGAGGAAGGACAGCCGAGCACACCGACTGTTAGAGCCCAGCAGGAGCAACACTGTGACAGAGGTGAGCCCAGTGGGTATGGGAGGGCACAGGGGAGCCTGCACTTACGGTGGCTGAAGAAGATGGAGGGTCTCCAGGAAGCCTTCAGGACAAAGGGAGCATGATTAAGTTGAAGTGGGCTGGGCAGCGTTCAGCCGAGGAAGATGAGAAGAAGTCTAGAGATTCCAGACAGAAACAGCAGCTTGTGCAAAGGCACTGAGGCATGCCAACATGCAGTTCCTTAAGGAACTGCAGGTCCTGGGCTTCAGGGAGCCTAGAGGGGAGATGAATGAGATGAGGTTAGAGAAACAGATGTGCAAATCTAAATAATTTCCTTTCTTTTTTTTTTGAGACGTCTCACTCCTGTCACCCAGGCTGGAGTACAGTGGCGTGATCTTGGCTCACTACAACCTCTGCCTCCTGGGCCCAAATGATCCCCCTGCCTCAGCCTCCCGAGTAGCCAGGACTACATGCGTATGTCACCATACCTGGCTAATTTTTGTATTTTTAGTAGAGACGGGGTTTCACCACGTTGGCCATGCTGGTCTCAAACTTCTGACCTCAAGTGATCCACCCACTTCGGCCTCCCAAAGTGCTGGGATTACAGGCATGAACCACCGTGCCTGGCCTAAATATTTTTTGTGCAAATATTTGAAACTATAGCCCTATACCTGTGGGAAGTAAAAGAATTCCTCAGGTGTGTGGCCATGTCACTATATTCATTTTTGGTAGATGGAGGATCCAGAGTGTGACAGAAATATGAATGATGGTGAAAATTTAGGCAGGTCACAAATTTTGTTGCAATACAAATTGCAGCTGTATGATCTTGGGCAAACTGCTTAACTTCTCGAGGGCTCCACTTCTTTATCTATAAAACAATAAAAAATATTGACTCCATAGGTTTATGACCACAGCAGTGTTTTGTGAGTTTTGTGAGCATATGTGATGGAATGCTAATAACACTTGTATTCGTGTTTAGCATTAGCATCATTATCATCCTAATCTGCATTATCCCTACAAGGTTAGTAACTCTTCCCAACCCTCTACATGAGGAGAGGAGGAGAAATGGAAAGGAAAGAATAGACAAATAGATAGGAATGGAAGGGAGGGAGCAGAGGGCTCCTGAATCCCAGAGCTTCTGGGGACCACTGACAGGGGAAAGCTTGCTTGGAGAATGAGGAGGAAGATGGGGGACATTTGGCTGGGCTGCAGATGGGGAGGGAAGGGGATGTGGCCAGTCGTGAGGTGGGCAGATAAATAAAAAAGTCTTTGTGAATCAATATTCTATGACTCTCAGTTATGATCAACTCTTCTGATTTTTTTAAATAAAGCTTCTGGAGCATGGAAATCCTAAACTGCTAAGTGTATTCAGGTTTCATAGTCCTTTTCAATGCACTAACGCCTGAGTTCAAGTGCTAGCTAAAAGGAAAACCAGAGGCAATATATTTGCATCATTTCGGAATGCTAAGTATGCAAAACATGGCTAAATACATAGTTTTTTTGTTTGCTTTGGTTTTTGTTTTTGAGAAGGCATTTCTCTCTTGTCGCCCAGGCTGGAGTGCAGTGGCTCGATCTCGGCTCACTGCTACCTCTGCCTCCTGGGTTTAAGTGATTCTCCTGCCTCAGCCTCCCAAGTAGCTGGGATTACAGGAGCTTGCCACCACACCCAGCTAGATTTTTGTTTGTTTGTTCGTTTGTTTGTTTTGTTTTGTTTTTGTATTTTTAATAGAGACGGTGTTTCACCATTTTGGCCAGGCTGGTCTCGAACTCCTGACTTCAGATGATCTTCCCGCTTTGGCCTCCCAAAGTGCTGGGATTACAGGCATGAACCACCGTGCCCAGCCAATACACAGTTTTAACTGTACATATCACCCCCAATTAAATACAGCCAAGCACTAATTTAGGAATACCTGTCTTAAGTCACATCTGACAATTGTGGAGAGGAAAGTGTGGGGCTGAGCCTTCACCCTGAGCCCCTGTAGCCAGAAATGTTTCTATACCCATAGCCAGAGATGCCGCTCCTGTGGGGAGGTGAGCAAGTCATACTCACGAGGCTGCCTGCCCTTTTCTCTCCTCAAGGTGTGTGGCAGGTGTGGATGGGAGCTGCTAGGGAAGGAGAAGGGGGAAGGAGAGTGGACAAAGGGAGCGTGAGACAAAGGCACTGTCTTGACCTGTTTCTGTTGCTATAACAAACTACCTGGGACTGGGTAATTAATCAGTAATAGAAATTTATTTCTCACAGTGCTGGAGGCTGAGATGTCCAGGATCAAGCTGCTGGCAGGTTTTGTGTCTGATGAGGGCCCCAGTCTCTGCTTCTGAGATGGTCCCTTGAATGCTGCATCCTCACATGGCATAAGGGACACAAAGTGGAAGGGAAAAAGGGCCTCAGCTAGTTCACTGCAGCACCTTTACAGGGCACTAATCCATTCATGAGGGCACGGCCTTCATGACTTAGTGACTTTCCAGAAGCCCACACCTCTTAATACTACCACAATGGCGATTAAGTTCCAACATGAATTTTGGAGGGGACGCATTCAGGCACGTAGCTGGCACTAAATTTTCTTTTTGTCAAACCTCTAGAAACCCTGTTTAACAACAGCCTAAACTCCCAGAACAGCCCACAAAGTCTGATTCTATGATGTAGCTCATACCAGTGTTTCTCAGACTGGGAACCATGGACCCTTAGTATTCTTCAAGATGTTTATAAGCAATACACAATTTTATTTAAAAAAAAAAAAAAAACACTTGGGGGGGTGGGCTTCTATAGACAATTAAACTTGGAAATACTAAGTTAAATAAAGTTAAACAACCTTATTTACTGCAGGACTTCTCTCAGTTTCTTTAACATAATAATTTGTCTGTGAATCACCAAGACAGAGGTATAATATTTGGGAGTTTCTTTCTGTTTTTTGTTGTTGTTGTTGTTGTTTTTGAGACAGAGTCTCGCACTGTTGCCCAGGCTGGAGTGCAGTGGTGTAATCTCAGCTCACTGCAACCTCTGCCTCCCAGGCTCAAGTGATCCCCCGAACCTCATTTTCCCGAGTAGCTGGGACTACAGGCATGCGCCATCATGCCCAGCTAATTTTTATATTTTTAGTGGAGACAGGGTTTCACCATGTTGGCCAGGCTGGTCTCAAATGCCTCAAGCCATCTGCCCACCTCAGCCTCCCAAAGTGCTGGGATTGCAGGCGTGAGCCACCTTTGCCTGGCCCTGGGAGTTTTTAAGAAAGAAACATTTTTTTTCTTTTTTTTTTTTTTTTTGAGACAAGGTCTGGCTCTATTGCCCAGGCTGGAGTGCAGTGATGCAATCTTGGCTCACTGCAACATCTGCCTCCCTGCAATCTCTGCCTCCCAGGCTCAAGCCATCCTCCCACCTCAGCCTCCATAGTGGCTGGGACTACAGGCACGTGCCACCATGCCCAGCTAAAGTTGGAGGACTATTCTGCAGAACACTAAACCATAGCACTAATAATGCCGTACTGATTTTATAAAACAAAACAAAACCTAGTGCTAATTATACTGTTAATCACATACTGTGTTTGAGTGGTCTGCATATTGAAAAAGGCTTTTAGGCAAGTCTGAAACTATGGTGTGTGAGTATAAATGTCTTATGTGCATCCTCCCCCAGGACACAGCTTCAAATGTACATATAAAAACTTTTTCTTATGGACTATTTCAAACACACACAGAAGTGGAGAGCAGAGTGCGATGAGCTCCCCGTCTCGGCAGGCGTCGGACCTGCCAACCTTGGCTCACCTGCTCCCCCAACCCTCCACTCCTGCCAGCTGGGTTATTTTGAAGCAAATCTCAGACATCATTTTATTTCATCTATAAATATTTGAAGGTGTATCTCTAAAAGGGATACAAATTCTCTTTAAATATATAACCATAATACTATCACTACACCAACAATTTTGAAATAACTGAAATCATTTTAAGTATTTCTCTGCAAGGGAGACTGTCAAATAGGCAACAGTCAAAAGTTTATTGAGCACTTACGATGTGCCAGGATAAAAACTTTATCAGCATGCTTTCTTTTATTTATTATTTATTTATTTATTTATTTGAGACACAGTTTCGCTCATTACCCAGGCTGGAGTACAATGGCGCGATCTCGGCTCACTGCAACCTCCGCCTCCCAGGTTCAAGTGATTCTCCTGCCTCAGCCTCCCTAGTAGCTGGGATTACAGGTGCCCGCCACCATGCCCAGCTAATTTTTTGTGTTTTTAGTAGAGATGGGGCTTCACTATGTTGGCCAGGCTAGTCTCGAGCTCCTGACCTCAGGCGATCCACCTGCCTCAGCCTCCCAAAGTGCTGGGATTACAGGTGTGAACCACCTTGTAGTTGCTTTCTTTTAGTTCTCACAGCTACACTCTGCAGGAGACACTTTACAATTCAGGAAACAGCCCCTCAGAGGTCCCCCAGGTGGAGTGGTTAAATCCGTGGCCCTATGTGCTCTGTCACTCATTGGCTACACAACCTTGTGCAAACTCACTTCAAGTCTCTTCAATTCCCTGCAAGTCTCCTTTTCCTCCCTGTGAAATGAGTCCACTCTACTGGATTCACAAACTCATGTATAAGATCTTAAGCAGGTACTGATTGGTTCTTCCGCATGTGCTGGGTACTAGTGAGAGGTGACAGCGTGCTGGCAGTCCTCACAGCCC
This sequence comes from Nomascus leucogenys, assembly GCF_006542625.1. Taxonomy (NCBI): domain Eukaryota; kingdom Metazoa; phylum Chordata; class Mammalia; order Primates; family Hylobatidae; genus Nomascus; species Nomascus leucogenys. The sequence goes on from NC_044394.1 coordinate 82,368,415, forward strand.
TCGCAAGCTCTCGGTGCCTCCTCTGCCTGGGCTCTCACTTTGGTGGCACTTGAGGAGCCCTTCAGCCCACCACTGCACTGTGGGAGCCCCTTTCTGGGCTGGTAAAGGCGGGAGCCGGCTCCCTCAGCTTGCGGGGAGGTGTGGAGGGAGAGGCGTGGGCAGGAACCGGGGCTGCGTGTGGCGCTTGCGGGCCAGCTGGAGTTCCGGGTGGGCGTGGGCTTGGCGGGCCCTGCACTCAGAGCAGCCGGCCGGCCCTACCAATAAGGGACTTAGCACCCGGGCCAGTGGCTGCGGAGGGTGTACTGGGTCCCCCAGCAGTGCCAGCCCACTGGCGCTGCGCTCAATTTCTCACTGAGCCTTAGCTGCCTTCCCGCCGGGCAGGGCTCGGGACCTGCAGCCTGCCATGCCTGAGCCTCCCACCCCCTCCATGGGCTCCTGTGTGGCCCGAGCCCCCCGGACGAGCGCCACCCCCTGCTCCAAGGTGCCCAGTCCCATCAACCACCCAAGGGCTGAGGAGTGCGAGCGCACGGCGCGGGACTGGCAGGCAGCTCCACCTGCAGCCCCAGTGCAGGATCCACTGGGTGAAGCCAGCTAGGCTCCTGAGTCTGGTGATGTGAGAATCTTTATGTCTAGCTCAGGGATTGTAAACACACCAATCAGCACCCTGTGTCTAGCTCAGGACTTGTGAGTGCACCAATCGACACTCTGTGTCTAGCTGCTCTGGTGGGGCCTTGGAGAACCTTTATGTCTAGCTCAAGGATTGTAAATACACCAATCAGCACTCTGTGTCTAGCTCAAGGTTTGTGAACACACCAATCAGCACCCTGTGTCTAGCTCAGGGTTTGTGAGGGCACCAATTGACACTCTATCTAGCTGCTCTGGTGGGGCCTTGGAGAACCTTTATGTCAATACTCTGTATCTAACTGATCTGATGGGGAGGTGGAGAACCTTTATGTCTAGCTCAAGGATTGTAAATACACCAATCAGCACTCTGTATCTAGCTCAAGGTTTGTAAACACACCAATCAGCACTCTGTGTCTAGCTCAGGGTCTGTGAATGCACCAATCAACACTGTATCTAGCTACTCTGATGGGGCCTTGGAAAACCTTTATGTCTAGCCCAGGGATTGTAAACGCGCCAATCAGTGCCCTGTCAAAACAGACCACTTGGCTCTACCAATCAGCAGGACGTGGGTGGGGCCAGATAAGAGAATAAAAGCAGGCTGCCCAAGCCAGCAGCAGCAACCCACTTGGGTCCCCTTCCCCACTGTGGAAGCTTTGTTCTTTCGCTCTTTGCAATAAATCTTGTTGCTGCTCATTCTTTGGGTCCACACTGCTTTGATGAGCTGTAACACTCACCACAAAGGTCTGCAGCTTCACTCCTGAAGCCAGTGAGACCACAAGCCCACCGGGAGGAACGAACAACTCCAGACGCGCCGCCTTAAGAACTGTAACACTCACCACGAAGGTCTGCAGCTTCACTCCTGAGCTAGCAAGACACGAACCCACCAGAAGGAAGAAACTCCGAACATCAGAAGGAACAAACTCCAGATGCGCCACCTTAAGAGCTGTAACACTCACTGTGAGGGTCCGCAGCTTCATTCTTGAAGTCAGTGAGACCAAGAACCCACCAATTCTGGACACACTAGGGCTGGGGGGGTCTAAGTTTTGGTCTGATCTTAGAGTTAGCCCACTGTCACAACTCAGTCAGTCCTCTGAGATCATGCCCAGTCTCCTCAGGTAAACATGACTTATCTCTGTTTATTTTCTTCTCCAGCTTTCTCCAAGATGGCCCCAGGGCCTATGGGGAAGAGGGATAGCTCACCTGGTAGGAGGATGCTGTAACTCATGGCTCAGGCCAGGGCATTCTTCAAAGTGGGAAAGATGGCTAGCAGCAGCAGCCCCAAGTGGCAGGCAGGCCCCACCCATGCGGGTCCCTCCTCATCACAGGACCATGGATTCTAAGGCAGTGCCCTTGTCCGCTGGGTGCTAGTCACACTGATGGCAGCCATGGCCAATGTGTGGCTGCACCTGAGTCACTCTCCCTGAGGGACTTGTTTCTGCTTCCTCCCGTGGGCTCTGTGGGCCCCATGGTCTGGCTGTGACTCCTGTGATCCCTGCCAAGGGGCCCATGCGTTGGTCCCCAGCCAGACCTCCAACTACTGTCTAATGGGTTCTGCTGTACAGAAGTTTGGGGGTAGCCCTACTTTCACTCCTGTGTCTTTGTTAGACATGGTGATTACCGTGGATACCCTGAAGGCAGGGACCACTGCAATGTATCCTTCCTGAGGTCTCCCCAGCCCCTAGCACGCAAGAGGCTCATGTGGGTGCTCCCTAAATATCTGTCCAGTTAAGGACTCAACTCCAGCTCCCCCTTAGCTTAGCCATGGGGCACCAACTGTCCTTCAAAATGGTCACCTCCGGAAGGGTGTGGGAGCTACCTCCTCCTCCCAGATCCTTACCGAGAAAACAAATGAGAGGTATTAGAGAAACTCATGAACTTGGCGGGGCGCAGTGGCTCTCACACCTGTAATGCCAGCATTTTGAGAAGCTGAGAGGCAAGTGGGTCATCTGAGGTCAGGAGTTCAAGACCAGCTTGGCCAACATGGCAAAACCATGTCTCTACTAAAAATGCAAAATTAGCCAGGCAGGGTGTCAGGTGCCTGTAATCCCAGCTACTTGGGAGGCTGAGACAGGAAAATCACTTGAACCCAGGAAGCAGAGGTTGTGGGTCGGGAATTAGTGGATTCTTGGTCTCACTGATTTAAAGAATGAAGCCGTGGACCCTCACGGTGAGTGTTACAGCTCTTAAGGTGGTGCGTCTGGAGTTGTTCATTCCTTCTGGTGTTGGGATGTGTTCAGAGTTTCTTCCTTCTGGTGGGTTTGTGATCTCGCTGGCTCAGGAGAGAAGCTGCAGACCTTCACGGTGAGTGTTAAAGTTCTCAAGACGGCACGTCTGGAGTTGTTCGTTCCTCCCAGTGGGCTCATGGTCTTGCTGGCTTCAGGAGTGAAGCTGCAGACCTTCACGGTGAGTGTTACAGCAGTGTGGACCGAAAGAGCCAGCAGTAGCAAGATTTATTGCAAAGAGTGAAAGAAAAAAAGCTTCCACAGTGTGGAAAGAGATCTGAGCGGCTTGCCGCTGCTGGCTGGGGCAGCCTGCTTTTATTCTCTTATCTGGCCCCACCCACGTCCTGCTGATTGGTAGAGCCGAGTGGTCTGTTCTGACAGGGTGCTGATTGGTGCGTTTACCATCCCTGAGCTAGACATAAAAGTTCTCCACGTCCCCATCAGATCAGTTAGATACAGAGTATCCACACAAAGGTTCTCCAAGGCCCCACCAGAGCAGCTAGATACAGAGTGTCAATTTGTGTATTTACAATCCTTGAGCTAGACATAAAGGTTCTCCAAGGCCCCACCAGAGCAGCTAGATACAGAGTGTGGATTGGTGCACTCACAGACTCTGAGCTAGACACAGGGTGCTGATTGGTGCATTTACAATCCCTGAGCTAGACATAAAGGTTCTCCACCAGACTCAGGAGCCCACCTGGCTTCACCCAGTGGATCCTGCACCGGGGCTGCAGGTGGAGCTGCCTGCCAGTCCTGGGCTGTGTGCTCGCACTCCTCAGCCCTTGGGTGGTCAATGGGAGTGGGCGCCTTGGAGCAGGGGGTGGCGCTCGTCGGGGAGGCTTGGGCGGCACAGGAGCCCATGGAGAGGGTGGGAGGCTCAGGCATGGCGGGCTGCAGGTCCCGAGCCCTGCCCGGCAGGAAGGCAGCTAAGGTCCTGTGAGAAATCGGGACCCAGTACACCCTCCGCAGTCGCTGGCCTGGGTGCTAAGCCCCTCACTGCCCAGGGCCGGCAGGGCTGGCCGGCTGCTCTGAGTGCAGGGCCCGCCAAGCCCACGCCCACCCGGAACTCCAGCCGGCCCGCAAGCGCCGCGCGCAGCCCCGGTTCCCGCTTGCGCCTCTCCCTCCACACTTCCCTGCAAGCCGACGGAGCAGCTCCAGCCTTGGCCAGCCCAAAAAGGGGCTCCCACCGTGCAGCGGTGGGCTGAAGGGCTCCTCAAGTGCCACCAAAGTGGGAGCCCAGTCAGAGGAGGTGCCGAGAGCGAGCGAGGGCTGTGAGGACTTCCAGCATGCTGTCACCTCTCAGTTGCAGTGAGCCAAGATTGTGCCACTGCACTCCAGCCTGAGTGACAGAATGAGACTCCGTCCCCCAAAAAAACAAAAAACAAACAAACAAAAAAACCCTCATGAACTTGTGGTAAGAAAAAGAAACCTGCTCTAAATGACTCAAGGGAAAAGGTAATTTGTCAGAGGACACAGGAACTCCTGGACCACATGAGAGGCAGGAAATTCTCAGGGGTCTGCCCCCTCCAGCTCTTCGGACTCGGGTGCCTGTGGTGTCTCTCTTCAGCTTCTCTTGCCTTGCCTGCTTCCTGTGCAAGGTTCTAAGACATTGTTAAATGGAGTGGCCTGGTTGAGGAACAAGCAGAGGCAGGTGGGAAAGGTCCCTGCCTCTCAGTTCACCACACAGATGCGCTGAGAGGCACTGGGTAAGTGTTTACGGTCCCGGCACATCGATAACGTGAAAATAATATTTGAAAAAGACCATCTTGACAACTATTTGCATCTTAGACTGGCTTTGCGGGGTCTTAAGATTAGTGGTTTTTAAAGCCAGGCTTTGTTTCATAAAGTGAGCTTTAACAATCTTTACACATTTATTGCGATGCGTTTACCTTTGTTCTCCAGCAAAGCTCACAGGCAGATGCTCTTTGTAAAGCATCTTTCCTGCTTCTCTCTGCTGGGGAATTCCAATGGGTAATTAGCAAAAGGAGGGTCACATGACCAATTGAAAGGCAGTCTGCTGTCCTTTAGAAAGATGTGTCAAACATGTACTTTGTCTGGAGATGCTGTAGTGAAATTGATTTCACGGTGAGGATGGTACCAGGAAATAATTCCATGCAGAACGGCAGGGAGCAGGCAGCTGTTCCGGTACATTTCTACCAAAGAATAATATGAACCATGAGGACAGATGAAGGTTTATCACACCCAAAATCAGCTAATGCTATCGTTTAAAACTGCTTTTCAAAAATAATTATTTCATGCTTGTAAAAAGCTTTAAAATAGTATTTACACAAATCCAAAGTAATCGACTTAGTGTACCTTTTCTCATTCTTTTGGAAAATTATTTAATAAATTGGGGTAAGATTTATGATTTTGCTCATAATTATGATTTGGAAAAGTGTCTGCCTTGCTTACATGATGGCTTTAATAAGATGACTTATTAAATTCCTACTAATCATCTGCAGAAAAGGAAACCACTTTTCATTTTGTTTTTGCTTGGCTTTCTATGAGACTTCCAGAAAAGTCCCACTTTTAATGTAACAAAAGAATTCAAATGCATTACTTTGCAAATTACAATTTACAAGCACTCTGTGAGGAATGAAGGCTGTTTCTTTTCATTCCACACATTCTCAGAGTTCCTCTGCAGATATTGCTATTTGTTATACCTTATGTGGCCAGCACCTCTCTGCAAAAAGGGAAACAGGAAAACTGCATTGGGGAAAAAACATCTATAGCAATGGGATATCGTCATGGTCCTCTGAATCATGGATTTTAGATAAAGAAATGGCAGAGAAGTGTTTTATATTTGGAGTTAGGTTTTCTCATTACATACATTCTCCTGAATGCAATGTTCCCATTGATTTCAACTGGGGTAAAAGCCAGATATTCAAAAGGTGAATGTAGACCAAGGAAAATTGCAACATATGATAGTGATTTGGAATCTCTCCAGAGACTGTTTTGCTCTAGTGTAGTTTGAAAGTCTCCATAGTTTGCTGGTTTAGAGCCCAGGGATCTTAAGGAATCTCTTCCAGGCTAAATGGAACATGCAGTTGTCTGTTCTCTGTAATGCTCTGTGCAGATGCAGCTACATTGTGCATTCTGGACCAAATCCACTATGCTCATTAGCTTTATTTAAAAATACATCTATTGCCTGAAGACACCTGGGTACATCCACAGAAAGTGAATAATTGCAAGAATTGAATGAAATTAAGCACCCTAGATCAGAGATGGTTTTGTGCAAGGAGAAGACACAGCTGGTGCCCTTCTAGAAGGTGAAATGAGACTAATTAGATAAGCTAGAAACCAATTAGATGGAAGTAGGTAAAATAAGTTACCGTTTAGATAAAAGAGATGTGGTTATCCAGCTTTGTGTACATAAAATGTGACATAAGAAACTGGAATTCTACTTGATATAAACCTTAGAATTTATTTTTCTTGTCATGGTTTAGATATTAGAGCAAAGATGCTCAACCTGGAGTTACAGAGAGAATAGATTTTCAGGTACAAGACAGCACATGCATGGGTCTAGCAGTCTTCTCAGTGAACGCCACAGAATGAAGTTTTTTATGATGTCACTTCCAGTTAAACATTCTTTGAAAAGAAAATGGATTTTATACCTAATTTCTACTGAGCGAATTATGTGGCTATGTGGTCAACTCAACTGAAAGCCTTAATTATGCTGCTAGTAATGGAGTTGTGTGCAGAGGTAAATGTCCTTTGCATATTTAGCACATTAGGAAGGCATGCACTGGGAATAAATCTTCTGAGAGTGTCGCTGTATTAGCACAAAACTACTCAGAGTCTGATCTATAAGATGGCTGGTCAAACTAGGGACAACAGCTGTCACCTGTAATAGATGAAATTAATAGGCCCTCTGGGTGGAGGGTGTAAAATTGATCACATGGCCTCATTTCTAGAGTCTTCTAATCAACAAGCCTCAAGAGCTCTGAGCCAAGATAAGATGATGTTTGCTTTTCATAGCATCTAACATTCAATGCAGTAGCTAGCAAAGAGACCACTGGTCAACCAGATGGTCATGGTGTCCCCATTGTATTTCCCAGGTCTGTTCCAGTGCCTGGTACTGGTTGACACTCAGTAAATGTGCAAATATTATGGCACCAGCAGTGACATAATAAGGTCCTAAATAACAGCAGGCTCTTCCCTTGATTATTTCCAGTCTCTGTGGACATGAGCAGGCATCTTGGGAAGTTTCCTGGGTGGAAGGAGCTGCTGTAGGACCAGTATGAGAAGGGGAAGGAACCATGTTTCCCCCAGCCACTGAGAAGGACCTGCCTGTCCCACTGCAGGAGGACAGGACTTAGCACTCAGGGCAAAGCAAATCAGATGAAGGAACCTCACGGGGCTCCCCCTCTGAGTCCAAAGGGATGTGTTACCTCTCCTAGAGACAGACTGACCCGCAGAGTGAGGCCTTGGAGAGCCCTGCCATATCACCTCACCTCATTGCTTCATCTTCTTTTTTCCTGTGTGTTCTTCATCGTGGTTGCCATTCAGCAGTCTCCTGACTCTGTTTGTTACTCACATAGTTGCCCTCCCATCCTGATATGGATGCTCTTAAGGCACGAGGTGAAGTTCCCTCCAGCTCCTGGCTTGAGAGAGTTTGATGTGGGGTCAACTGTCCTCTACTGGGTGGCGTTTTAAAGCAGCCGGCCCCAAACAAGGAAACTCAGCTGAGAAGATAAATAGGGCTAACAGTGGCCCCATTCACTTGTTGATTACGTCATTCCCACTCCCTTGCCTATCCCACTCCTACACTCCAAATGCCCCAGGCTTCAGGACCAGGCTGATTAATGGGGCAGTGCCCCAAAGTAGAGTCAGATGCCATCCCGGGTCAGCTCCAGTGACCTGGTTGAACTTCAGGGTCCAGGTTCTGAATGTCCTGCTATCTCTCTGGAACTGACCTTGGAGCTTCACCCTGGTAATGGTGTCCCTGTGGAAGGGAGGATGCTGGCCCTGGAGATCCCTGGTGGGCCCCAGCAACTACCTTCCAGGGGCTGGCACGTGGGAGGCAGTCGGCAGTTGTTTGCTTTGTTGAATCGATCTCTTTCCTGCTTCCAGAAGTGGTTCTCAAACGTGTGTGTGTGTGCGCACGTATGTTTTGGGAGCAGAAATTTTTTAAAACTGTGGTAAAATATATATAACATAGAATTTACCATTTTAACAATTTATAAGTACACAATTCAGTGGTGTGGTATTAAGTACATTGGTATTGTTTTGCAACCATCAGCATCTAATTTCCAGAACTTTTCATCTTCCCCCACTGAAACTCGGTCCCCATTAAAACACTAATCCCCCAACCCCCAGCCCCTGGCAACCCCCATTCTACTTTCTGTCTCTGAATTTGACTTCTCTAGGGACCTCATGTAAGTGGAATCATGCTTTTCTGTGCGCTAATGTTTACAGTGTATCTGTGTTGTAGCATGTATCAGAATTTCATTCCTTTTTAAGGGTAAATAATGTTCTAGTGTATGTATATGTACCACATTTTGTTTATCCATTCATCAGTCCATAGACACTTGGGTTACTTTTATCTTTTGGCTATTGTGAATAATGCTGCTATGAACATTGCTGTACATATTTGTTTTCGTTCCTGCTTTCAATTCTTTTTGGGTATACACTCAGAAGTGGGACTGCTGGATCATAAGGTAATTCTATGTTTAATTTTTGAGGAACGGCCATACTGTTTTCCATAGCAGCTGCACCACTTTAATATTATATATATATATATATATATATTATATATATATATATATATATATATATTTAGATGGAGTCTCACCCTGTCACCCAGGCTGGAGTGCAGTGGCACGATCTTTGTTCACTGCAACCTCCACCTCCCAGGTTCAAGCAATTCTTGTGCCTCAGCCTCCCGAGTAGCTGGGATTACAGGTGCCTGCCACCATGTCCGGCTAATTTTTGTATTTTTAGTAGAGACGGGGTTTCACCATGTTGGCCAGGCTGGTCTCGAACTCCAGACCTCAGGTTATCTGCCCGTCTCGGCCTCCCAAAGTGCTGGGATTACAAGCGTGGGCCACCACCCCCGGCCAGCTGCACCACTTTAAATTCCCACCCTCAGTGAACAAGGGTTCCAATTTCTCTACATCCTCACCAACACTCGTTAGTTTGTGTTTTAAATAATAGCCATCCTCTTGGGTATGGTTTTTTATTTGCGTTTCCTAATGATTAATGATGTTGAGCATCTTTTCATGTGCTTAGTAGGCATTTATGTATCTTCTTTGGATAAATGTCTATTCAAGTCCTTTGCCCATTTTTAAACTGGGCGGTTTGGTTTTTGTTGTTGTGAAGTCGGCAAATGTGTTTTTGATCCAGATTGAGAAATCCTTACCCGGAGACTCTGAAGCAGTTAGCAGCCACAGTAACGGCTGCATGACTGAGCTCTGACTACGCCACAGCCTTGCAAGTGAATGTCGCTTGATACTCACAACAACCACACAGTTCCCCACAAAGGAAGTGAATTTGGAGAGGGCCAGCAGCTCCATGTCACACAGCAATGACACTGACATAAATGGCTCCTGAGGGCAAGGACTGGCAGGGCCTGGCTACAGATATGGGGACTCACGTTGAGGTGGCACTGCTCACCTGGAGCGGCACACTGGAGTCACCTGGGACCAGCCTCCTAGAAGTCCAGAGGCGCCCGCCTGCCAGAAATTCTGAGCTCCGAGATTTTTCAAAACTGCTAGGTCCAGTGGTTTTCAGCAACGGCGGGTACATTAGCATCACCCGGGGATCCTGAAAAAGCCGGTTGGCCCAGGCTGCCCTCGCCCAGACCAATTCATCAGAACCTCTTGCGGAGAGGTGGGGCTGGGATGGGGAGCGGCAGCCGGGGTATCAATATTTTTGAAAACTGCCTGAGTAACTCCAAGGCTCAAGCAAGTCAAGGACCCCCACGGACTCAACACCGCGACCAGATTGGAAAAGGTGTAAGTTGGTGCTTGTTGTTCGCGTCCCTGTTTGATTGGTTGGTACGGAGGTGGGAAGGGCGCTGGGTGCGAGCGGGAGGCGGCTCCAGCCCACACCGCAGGATGCAGGGCGGGGTCCGCGCATCCTCGGCGGGGCGCCGGGGTTGGGGAGCTGTGGCCTGCCGTACTCGCCGCGCGCCTTCCGCGCCCCCGGGCTCAGGCCTGGAGGACTGGCCTCCCGCCTCGCGCCCCGCGCGACCCCCGCGCGCCCCTTTCTAAAGTAAACACCAAGGAAAGGCGGTGGCAGGACCGGTGCAACCCAGCGCCGCCCACGGCCGCCGCTCGCTGCCTGCCTCGGTGCTGCAGGCCCGGGGCCGGGCCATGGCCGAGGGGGTGCCGGCCTCGCCGTCGAGCGGCGGGGGTAGCCGGGGCCCGCACAGCGGCGTCATCCAGTGGTGAGCCGCCAGGCGCCTGGGACGCTCGGATGGAGGAGGTGGGGCCGGCGAGGGGAAGCGTGGTTCCCGCTACGGCTGCCCTCGGGACGCCGGGTCAAAGCCGGGTGTGAGGAGCGGCCCCAGGCCCAGCGCTTTCTGATGCTCGCCCGCCGCAGCGCGGAGGGACCTCCCATGCACGCACACGCGTAAAAGCCCCGGGCCCGAATCGGCGATGGGGCCGGGCTTCCCATCTGTGGGTTCCCCGTTGTCACCCTTCCCGCGGAAAGCCATCCGGTCTGCCCCGCGGGGACCCGTTGGTTGGACCCTGCTTCCATGTACATCCAAAAGCGCCTGGGCATTGGCCAGGGGAGGAAAAGCTTTCTCTCCCTAGATCCAGGATGGGATGTTTCCTAATTTGAAGCTTAGGAGTTTTTAGCTTTAGCAATGCATTCCACATTGTGAAATTCACTTCTATCTATGTAAGTCGAAGCAGGAAAAAAGGGAAAGAAAAATATCCTCAGCCCTTGGGACTGAGAAACTCATGGGGTTGCAGATCTTCTTAAATAGAAAAATAATTGAAACCAGTTCTAGGACCTTTAGTTTTACAAGGTGAATAACTGTTATATAACAGAGAACATTTTTCTCTTTTTAAGTTTCAAAGCATATTTCTCAGGGAAGACTTTTGAAAAAGTCATGTGAGTGAAACAAAAATGAAGGGCGTGTTTGATTATAACCCTGGCAGTCCTAAACAGTTACCACTTGCCTCCAAAAGAACATTTTCGATATGTCTTATCTTCAATAAGAGAAAAAAAAATCAAACGAATAAATATTGAAGCACACAGCGTTTTTCAGCCGGGCTGGGTTTCTGCTACACTCACTGACCCAGGCCCCTCATGCATCGTTCTTCTTAGAAGAAAGGACTCAGGATGCCTTTCAATGACTTCAGGTTGCCATTTAGTAAATTAGAGTTTCTAGGGTTTAAGTTATGCTCCACAGACTTGAAAGAATGATGAAACTGATTAAAAAAATACCTGAACATCCTCCTAAGACCGTTTGTGAACTCACTTCAAATGGTAACCAGGGGGCTTATGATGGTCTAGACTAAGCTTGTCCAATCCTTGGCCTAAGGGCTGCATGAGGCCCAGGACAGCTTTGCATGAGGCCCAACACAGATTTATAAACTTTCTTTTCCTTTTTTTTTTTTTTTTTTTTGTATGTGACAGTCTTGCTCTGTTGCCCGGTCTGGAGTGCAATGGCATGATCTTGGTTCACTGTGACCTCCGCCTCCTGAGTTCAAGTGATTCTCCTGCCTTATCCTTCCGTAGTAGCTGGGATTACAGGCCTGCACCACCATGCCCTGCTAATTTTTGTATTTTTATTAGAGACAAGGTTTCACCGTGTTAGCCAGGCTGGTCTGGAAGTCCTGACCTCAAGTGATCCACCTGCCCCAGCCTCCCAAAGTGCTGGGATTACAGGTGCGAGCCACCACGCTGGGCCTTCATAAACTTTGTTAAAACATTATGAGATTTTTTTGTTTGTTTTGGCTCATCAGCTATCATTAGTGTTAGTGTATTTTATATGTGACCCAAGACAGTTCTTCTTACAGTGTAGCCCAGGGAAGAAAAGATTGGACACCCCTGGTGTAGACCATTTTAGCAGAGAGTCTGACTTATTCAAGTCCCCTATTACAAGTTCCTATCCCTATAGGCCTCTCTTCAAGGTTGGGGGGTGGAGGCAATGGAAATAAGGGAGGGGTCACCGTTTCATTAGGGAGGGCTGTTCTTTAGACATCCAGTTGATGAAGTGGTATGTTTAACAGATCGTTGAGGCCGGATGTGGTGGCTCAGGCCTGTAATCCCAGCACTTTGGGAGGCCGAGGCAGGTGGATCACTTGAGCTCAAGAGTTCGAGATCAGCCTGGCTAACATGGCGAAACCCCGTCTCTACTAAAAATACAAAAATTAGCTGGGTGTGGTGGTGGGTGCCTGTAAATCCCAGCTACTCTGAAGGCTGAGGCAGGAGAATCACTTGAACCTGGGAGGTGGAGGTTGTAGTGAACCAAGATTGCACCACTCCGCTCCAGCATGGGCAACAAGAGTGAAACTCCATCTCAAAACAAAATAAAAAACCCAAAACAGGTCGTTGGCACTAGTGGTCTTAACATAAACATCAAGAACAGCCTCTGGTATTCCAAAGCCTGAAAGGTGTTAAGGACGGTGGAGGTGCAGTGGTGGGTAGTGCGGGGCGAGGGGTCTGAACGCCTGGAGACAGCTCCGTTAGCCAGTGTCTGAGTGAAAGACCAGGGAGGGGCCCAACTGTTGTCCTGTGGAGGAAACCTGCCATTTTCCACATTACTTCATTGTTTTGTCTTCTAATCAGTCACTTGTTAGGACCCCAACATGTCTTAGAGACATCAGTGCCATTTTCATCCACATTGGATAAATTCTCCCAGGAGAAAGGTTCCAGGAGAGCTTGGCCAAGTCTCAGGGGCCAGAGGTAATAGAAGTTTTCTGATTCATAGACAGGAAAGACTGCAGAAATGGGGATAGGTGGGGTTAAAGCTCTGGGGAACACAAAGGAATGAAGAACAGTGATCTGACTTCCTTGCTGGGGTGCAGACCTAGCAGGTCTGACCCCTGGCTTCAGACCGGGCAAAACCTAAGCATTATCTAATCCCAATGCATGCTGAACCCTGGCTGTAGACTACATAACTATCTCCCACATAGACTTTTACAAATTTCTGCAGACTGTGTTGAAATTTTAAAAATACAAATTTATTTGGAAAGGTGCAGAATTCATGGTAGCTTTTGATCAGCCAGATTGAAAAGGTACTCTAGTTCCTAGTGTGGGGGGCTCACAACATTTTTCTTTGATTTGTGTGTGTGTGTGTGTATGTGTGTTTGTTTGGAGATGGTCTGATTTGTCTCCCAGGCTGGAGTGCAGTGGCATGATCTCGGCTCACTACAACCTCTGCCTCCCGGGTTCAAGTGATTCTCCTACCTCAGCCTCCCAAGTAGCTGGGATTACAGGCACACACCACTGCTCCCAGCTAATTTTTGTATTTTTAGTAGAGACGGGGTTTCGCCATGTTGGCCAGGCTGACCTTGAACTCCTGACCTCAGGTGATCTGCCCGTCTCAGCCTCCCAAGGTGCTGGGATTACAGGCGTGAGCCACCGTGCCCAGTTGCTCATGACATTTTTCTTTAAAGAGTACTCAGAGGCTGGGCGCGGTGGCTCATGCCTGTAATCCCAACACTTTGGGAGGCTGAGGCAGGCGGATCACGAGGTCAGGAGATTGAGACCATTCTGGCTAACACGGTGGAACCCCGTCTCTACTAAATATACAAAAAATTAGCCGGGCAAGGTGGCAGGCACCTGTAGTCCCAGCTACTCGGAAGGCTGAGGCAGGAGAATGGCGTGGACCTGGGAGGCGGAGCTTGCATTAAGCCGAGATCGTGCCACTGCACTCCAGCCTGGATGACAGAGTGAGACTCCATCTCAAAAAAAAAGAGTACTCAGAAAATGTGTGAACCACTGGCTAAGTATTTGTGCTCTGAAGTCAGTAATCATCAGATTGTTCATCACTCAAAGTGAGGAGAACATCATGAATGGTCTCAAGATCTTAATAACCCACCTTGTCTGATGGCAAGACCAGGAAAATAGTGTTATTATGAAGCTAAGCAAGGAATCCAGTGATCTGATTCACTTCCAATGTAGACAGGCTTTGTTCCCAGGTGTATCACCAAAGGACATTTTGGTGGCAGAGTATAAAACCCTTAACCAATGTCACCTGCCAGCAGTTCTGCCAGTCCCCATTCAGTCTCTCCTTGGAGCCCCAGGTGGTTGGAAGTCAGGCTCACCTACAGCAGGTGTCTGTGCTGCCACTCCGCCAACATCAGCATTTTTCTTGTTTCCATTCTAGATTTTGATGGTAGACATAAAAACGATAATAATAAGAGGTATGTGCAAGCCAGGGTAGTAGGCACGTCATGTGCTTGTTTTCTAATCACAAAAACTCTCAGGTGTCTCAGAGTCAGAATGGAAACCTGGGTCTTTGAGGTTCAAAGCCCGGGGTAATAGTCATGATTGTAATTTCCCATGTGTGTGGACACTGAAGGCTGAGGCAACTACTGGGCGACAAAGTCCACTTTCAAACCTTCTGCTTGCCCGGTTACTGTATGCTGACTGGCTGCCATTGGTCAGTCTCTGCGATTTGGCTTAGAATGTTGGGCAAATGACCACAGACACATGGTCAGAAACAGGATGAATCTCTTGGAACTGCCAGGATCAAGGCAGCCACACAGGGCTCACATCCGAAGGCAGCCCTTTCTTTACATGTGTGGCATAGAAAGGACTCCTGGCCACAGACCTTTATTATTATTCTTATTAAGAGTATTGTTTGGCTCTCCTCCCGCCGCCCAAGATGCCGAAAGGAAAGAAGGCCAAGGGAAAGAAGGTGACTCCGGCCCCTGCTGTCATGAAGAAGCAGGAGGCTAAGAAAGTGGTGAATCCCCTGTTTGAGAAAAGGCCTAAGAATTTTGGCATTGGACAGGACTTCCAGCCCAAAAGAGACCTCACCCGCTTTGTGAAATGGCCCCGCTATGTCAGGTTGCAGCCGCAGAGAGCCATCCTCTATAAGCAGCTGAAAGTGCCTCCTGCGATTAACAAGTTCACACAGGCCCTGGACCGCCAAACAGCTACTCAGCTGTTCAAGCTGGCCCACGAGTACGGACCAGAGACAAAGCAAGAGAAGAAGCAGAGGCTGTTGGCCTGGGCCGAGAAGAAAGCTGCTGGCAAAGGGGATGTCCCCACCAAGAGACCACCTGTCCTTCGAGCAGGAGTTAACACTATCACCACCTTGGTGGAGAAAAAGAAAGCTCAGCTGGTGGTGATTGCGCACGACGTGGATCCCATCGAGCTGGTTGTCTTCTTGCCTGCCCTGTGTCGTAAAATGGGGGTCCCTTACTGCATTATCAAGGGGAAGGCAAGACTGGGCCGTCTAGTCCACAGGAAGACCTACACCACTGTCGCCTTCACACAGGTGAACTCGGAAGACAAAAGCGCTTTGGCTAAGCTGGTGGAAGCTATCAGGACCAATTACAACGACAGATACGATGAGCTCTGCCATCACTGGGGCGGCAACATCCTGGGTCCTAAGTCTGTGGCTCGTATCACCAAGCTTGAAAAGGCAAAGGCTAAAGAACTTGGCACTAAACTGGGTTAAATGTACACTGCTGAGTTTTCTGTATGTAAAAATAATTAAAATAATACAAATTTTCCTTCAAAAAAAAGAGTGTGATTTGGCCTTCCTATTCCACTTAGGTAACAGGCAGTCTCGGTAGTATCATTTTGAAATTGGGAGGACAGCAATTCATAGAGACTTAGAACAAATGAGCGTCTGTCACAGGAAAGAACAATCAGCAAACATGGAAAACTAGAGTTCATTTTAAGGAGTTTGTATTTTTTACACTTCTTTTTTAAGGATATAATTCCCTAACTAAATCTGGAATAACTATGAATAAACAGAAGTGAGTTTGAATTCAATGCACGTCACATTTTGCCACAGTTTCCCGGATTTAGCCAACGTTTTTCTGTGATACTTCCAATATTGAGTTTTTCATATATCAACAAGTAGTGTCTTAGCAAAAGAAATATAAGCCAGGTGCAGTGGTTTGTGCCTGTAATCCCAGCACTTTGGAAGGCCAAGGTGGGAGGATTGCTCGACAACAGGAGGTTAACACTAGCTCAGGCAACATAGTGAGACCCTGTCTCTACAGAATTTTTTTTTTAAAGTATCTGGACATGGTCACACCCCTGTAGTCCCAGCTATTCAGGAGGCTAAGGCAGGAGGATCCCTTGAGCCCAGGAATTTGAGGATGCAATGAGCTATGATTGCACCACTGCAGACTATATATATGAATCTGCCACTCCCCCATCCCACCATCCCATCAATAGATATCACCCTGTACTCAACCTTGAGCCAAATAATTGATGCAGTAGCAGCTGCATTTAAGCCATTGTGAAGTATCTGAAGTGTCAGGCTCCCACACTGATTTAGGGAAGCATCCCAGAAAAATCTACTTCCTTGATGCCTGTACTGGGTTGAATAGCATCCCCACCAAAAAAACCTCACGTCCACCTGGAACCTCAGAATGTAACCTTATTTGGAAATAGGATCTTTGTAGATGTAATTAGTTAAATTGAAGTCATCCTGAATTAGGATGGGCTCTAAATCCAATCACTGGTATCTGATAAGAAAATTCACAGAGATACTGGCCATGCGTGGTGACTCACGCCTGTAATCCCAGCACTTTGGGAGGCTGAGGTGGGTGGATCGCTTGAGCCCAGGAGTTCAAGACCAGCCTGGCCAACATGGCAAAATCCCGTCTCTACTAAAAAAATACAAAAAAGAAAAAAATAAAATTCACAGAGATACGGACACACAGGGAGAAGGCCGTGTAAGACACAGGCAGGGACTGGAGTGAAGCTGAGGAACACCGAGGATTTCTGGCCATCACCAGAAACAAGGAGAAAAATATCGAGCAGGGTCTCCCTCAGAGCCTCTGGAAGGAACCGACCTTGCTGGCACTTGGATTTTTAGGCTTCCAGCTTCCAGAGCTGTGAGAATACATTTCTGTTGTTTGAGGCCACTGGGCCTGTGGTAATTTGTTACCCCAAGGAAGCATTGCAGGGCCAGAGATTCCTCCATTCCTTATGTCCATGTGTCTTTTTTTCTGGGAAGCCAGTGGGGTTAACAATTGTGACTATGTCCTTTAGTTCCCAAGGAAAGTAAATTTGGGCCTCAGTGTGCCTCATTCCAGAAGATAAGTTGTATACTACCCATATACACATCTAGAGCAAAATATGGGTATTTCTAGAGCAAAATACCCATATTTTGCTCTAAAAAAACAGATGCCAAGGAGATGTATTGTCTGTAAAGTCTCTGCTAGATAAATATTCCTCTTTGTTTAAGAGTTATACTGGCTTGCTTTGTGTATTTTTTTTAAAGAACGACGGTCTGTCCCACCAGGAAAGGAAGGTCGTGGCTGGATGTCACTACGGACACTTTCTGACCCAGGCCACCTTCACCACTCACCCCCACACTCACATACTGCTGCTGGAACAGGCACCTGGCTGTCCCCAGGGGCCAGGGGTTGTCTGTGAACCTCAGCCAGAGCCCCTCATTGGTAAGGAATACACTCTGCCCCCCAGACCAGGAGCATTTGGGTAGTTGAAGGTCCCAGTTTGAGCAGAAGTCACAGGCACTGCTGCATTCGGTCTGTGCTGCTCTGGCTCTGTACCCAATAGGGAAGAAAGCAGAGCAACAGCACTCTGCCTCTCTTGGTATCTCCTGGTGTCTCGCATTTTACACCTCATTGCAATTCAAAGAATCCAAACATAATGGCCTGCCATAAACCACAGGGGTTTAAGAACCATGCAAGCAACTGCTTCAGAGGAACAGGGCTTAGAGAGGGAAGGATGTGAAAATCGGGCCTGGGAAGCCAGGCTGGCCTGCAAGGGTGATAGGCTTTACCTGGGTATTATTTTGTGTCTTATTCATAAAGTGGAATAAATAATTCTCCACTTTGTAGTTATGTAGCTCTTGGCTGTAACCTTTATAAAGGTCTATGAAGCAGTGTCTGTTGAAGTCCTAATTTGAACTTCTTTTTAGCATGTCAACCTGCCAGGAAACAAACAAAAACAGAAACACGTTATGGGCTTCTGATCTTCTAAAAGCCGCAGTCAATATACTTAACACTGGCCTAAGGACAAACGGGTACATAGTGATGCCGGTTGTGAGCCTTCGCAGGGATTCATCCAATAAATTAGACATGTTTCATTTATTGGAACCTCATACACATCTTGACCAATGATTTTGTCAAAATGTTTTGCTCTAGAAAAACAAATGCCAATTTCCTCTTCCTTGTCCTCCTCTCCTCCAGGTTGGTTGACAACTTCTGCATTTGCGAAGGGTGCAGTGTTCCTCACTGTCTCATGTATGAGATTTACATGGAGACCTGTGGGCAAAACACTGAGAACCAAGTCAACCCGGCCACCTTTGGGAAGGTAAGTTGTTGAAGATTAAGAATGCTCTATTCACTGAGTGCAAAAAAGGGAAGCAAGTTAATGGAGGAAATGTTGCAATGTATTTGAGTCTAATGGATTTTCGGTGGGTATCTTTGGCTTCCTTCCCACCAGCTGGTCAATATCCTTCAGCTAATTGAAGAGCCATCCTGTTAGCCACTTCCCTTTGTCCATGCTTCATAGTGAGGGACCAGGAAGGATGAGGAATGGGTAGCACCTAAGGGAATGTAATTATGGCAGCTCCAAGCACTCTTCAGGGAGCCAGGTTTGCTGGGATGGTACTCCCTGCATGGAAGTGCCAAGCTCTGAGAGCCGCTTTGGCACCACACAAGCTGAGAGCCACTTTGTGATATCGGACAACTGATGTTTCTCACAATTTGGTTGTGCTGAGAGAACTCATTGGCTCTTAAAAGATCTCCTCTGGAGGTTAAGATCTTTTTTTTTTTTTTTTTTCCGAGACAGAATTTCCCTCTTGTTGCCCAGGCTGCAGCAATGGCACGATCTCGGCTCACTGCAACCTCCACCTCCCAGGTTCAAATGAGCCTCCTGCCTCTTGCATCTGTATGTCCAGGAGTGAACTTGCAGTGTCAGGGGGTGCATGGCTGAGTGACATCAAGGGATGTGGCCAAACCATTACCCTCCCCACAGCAATCCTGTGGATTTCAATTTTACTTGCAAAACATTGAAATGATTAGATCCAGTCTTCTAAACACAGTCTTCATCTTTGAAACTTCTGGTCATTTGTGGAAGTTCTACACTTCTGATAATCACAGAATCTTCTAATATGGAGGCTGCTCACATATTTGAAACAACTGTTCACCTCTCCCTGTCTTCCCTTCGCCTCCCTGCCCACCTGTTTCATTATGACTTCAGTTATTGATGTTTCTCTTTAAGGTAGCCCCAAGGGTGCAACCCACTGCATCAGATGTGCTCAAAGGACAAGAGCGCTTACCTTTTTTGGCTACTATTGGCTTTTATTTTTCTGTATCTGTTCACTTTAAGCTTGTAGTTAACAGAAACAACCCTTAAGTATTTTTTTCTAAAGAGTTGAAATTAAGATAAGCCTCCCAAAACAGTCTTGTAAACTGTAAAATATTAATACTCTATATAAATACAAAATGTTGTTGTTTTTATCAGACTGTTATCATCATGTAATTAACTATTTGAACCCAAGAGTAGTTATTCTGTTATTCCTATTGTATTTTATCTCTTCAGTTTTTGTGTTTTTTGTTTGTTTGTTTGTTTTTGTTTTTTGAGACAGAGTCTTGCTCTGTTGCCAGGCTGGAGTGCAGTGGCACGATCTTGGCTCACTGCAACCTCCACCTCCCAGGTTCAAGCAATTCCCCTGCCTCAGTCTCCCAAGTATCTGGGACTACAGGCGTGCACCACCACGCCCGGCTAATTTTTTTGTATTTTTTTTTAGTAGAGACTGGGTTTCACCATGTTGGCCAGGATGGTCTCGATCTCCTGACCTCGTGATCTGCCCACCTCCCTAAGTGCTGGGATTATAGGGGTGAGCCACTGTGCCCGGCCACCTATTCAGTTTTGACCTGCAGTTCTATTTCTCACCATATTCTTGAATCACAGGTGGTTCATCCAGTCTTCCCAACCTGCTGAAGTGGCTATGTTTGAAAAGTGTGTCTTTTATCAAGTCATCTCGCTAGGTGACTCTAGGGTTTTCCCAGTAGCTGAGAATTCCCCCAGCTGCTATCATCCAGGTCATATTTTGCTATTTCATCACTCCGAATATTGGGAAACATCATCCAAGGCTGAGCTGAGTGCTGGGTATCCTGGCCCTGCAGCCTTTTCCCATCCAGCCATCTACCACCCTTATCAGAGGGAAGTGGGTGACTTCGGCTTGGCATATTTTAGCTCCATGGGATCCTCCTTTTCTAACATAGCAAAAACTCTTTTTCATGAACTTTTAAAGATCTTTTTTATAAAGCTGTTTCACCTTCATCGTAATTCTACTGCAAAGCATTAGAAAAAAAGTTAAAGAGACTCCAGTGTGTGACTACATGCAGCTAGGAGGCATTTTTTATCTCAATACTCTCGGATTCCTTTAGAATTCCTCAAGATGCCAAGGTACTCACTTTCAGCTCTCATTGGAAATTTGCCTGAAAAATGGGCCACATCAGTTGAGCTGGTATTGGGAAGGGTCTCTGCGCTGCTGAATTTGTGACTAAATGGAGAAGGGAGGGGAAAGGAAAAGGATATGATTCCAAGGTATGTTTACAAGAGAAACAACAAAATCCGCAATTCTCACTTCCTCCCTCCTCCCCTGGGAATAGAGTCGGTTTCTCGCCAAGTTCCTGTGCAGATGTTGGAATGTTTGTTGCTCTTTGTGGTGGTACTGGGCATATGATGGCTAAGACTCATTCCTGGTACAAGTGATATTTTACATGGATTAGGGAATTTCCGGAAGGCTGACTTCCTCTTTTGAAATAACATTTACTGATGTTTTTCTGATTATAAAAGGACTACATCCCCTGTGTAGGAAATGTGGAAATTAGAGGAAAATGTGTAAAAAGAAGAAAATGAATGCCAGCTATCATTTCCCTGTTCAGAGATATAGGCATGTGTGTGTAGTTCATTTGCAGACGTGCACACTCACTCATGCACACATATGGGACCGGCAGGAGCTGGAGAAGTAACCACATGGCAACTTCATCTTCCTGTTCTGTGTCTGAAGTTATCCAGTGGCTGGTTCTTCCTCAGCTCCTGAGTGAGCATTTGAGCAATCAGCATGACCTTGCTGGAAACTCATGGATGACACCAAGTCTTGTTGTCACTGTAACTACCCAACAATGTCATCAGTCTGATGCTTAGAGTATCCAGTCCCAGATAATATCAAAACTCTGAACTTGGTTTAAAGTAGAACTGTTTCCCCATCCCCTCTAGCTTGGTATCTTGACACAGAGAACTAGGCCTGGGGCTTCTTCCCTCCCTCTGCCTCCTCCCACAGCTCACCAGGTGTGGCCTGACCCTTCTGGGAGGGAGAGAAGGAGGTAAGTGGCTGTACAGTTCTTATTTCATGGCTGCAGGCTCTGGGGGCAGGCGGACCCTGTCTCCCGGTGGTGGTGTTCAGGGCCCCCTTGGGACTGTCCCAGCGTGCATCCCCAGGTTTGGCGAAACACACTTTTCAGCGGTCACGTGCTGCCTGCCCAGCAGGCTATGTCCCAGGGCTACTGTGGCTGACCGCCTGTCCAGGGGGCCTCGCAGGGCAGAGTCTGGGCTTTCCCACATGCCAGCTCTTTCATGGAGAGGACGCAGCCTTCTCAGCCTGCACAGACGGTGGATGAGCCAGCTGAACTCACAGCTGCACCCATCTCTTCCACTCTCCTGCCAGAGCTGCTGGCCAGCCCTGCCCTCACTGCCCACCGGGAGTCTGATGCCACTCTTTGAGTGACTCAGGCCTGAGGGGGCCCACACCCCTCCCACACCAGGGAAGAGGGTGGTCTTGAAGCCAGAAAGCCCCTTATGTGTCCTCTCCTCTCTACCTCATTGTGGGGGATTAGTGTTAAGGGCTTCTGTAGCATTCTACAACCACATTTCAGCTAAATGCCCGAAGACACAAGTCCCCTAGGGTATGTATCTCACAATTCACTTTATGGCATGTTATCTGCTGTCTTTTTACCTCATCCTGTCATGCAGAGGCTGCAAGCCTGGATGGATTGAAAGATTGATGTGTGGATGGATTGATGGACAGACAGATAATCAATCATTAGACAAGAGGACCCCTCAGAAGACTTGCTTCTTCCTGATTTGATTTTTGTCTCTTCTTTGGGCCTTGAGTACTGCATGGCCTCTTATTGCTTCCTTACCTCCTGGCCATACCTATTATAAGGACTCCTTTTGACAAACTCTTCTTCAATTATTTTCACTTGAGTGTGCTGTTTCCTATTGGGACCCTAACCGGTAAAGATAAATAGGTAGATAGACAGACACACAGGCAGACAGACAGGTAGCCATCAGGTAACATGGTAAAATTTTTAACAGCATCAAGCCTGGAATGGAACTTCTTAGATTGTAACCCTGGGTAAGATAACCATCTTGTTTCCACTTCATCACATATAAAGTCAGGATATTAATAATAGTAATATTAATAATAGTACCTACTTCATGAGGTTCTTTTAAGAAATGAATGAGAAAACACATGTAAAGAGAATAAAACAGTCCTGGGACGTGGAAAGCACCCAAGAAATACTAACTTTTATCATTCTTTTTGCCTCAAATATCATAAACATTTTCACATTAAGGTATTTTCAAGTGCATCTTGTATAATAGCTGTGAAATATTTTGGGGGGTGTACCATAATTTATTTAACCATATCCCCCCCTTCTTTTGAGGCAGAGTGTTGCTCTGTCACTTAGGCTGGAATACAGTGGCATGATCTCAGCTCACTGCAACCTCTGCCTCCTGGGCTCCAGCAAGCCTCCCACTTCAGCCTCCCAAGTAGCCAGGACTACACGTGTGCCACCACACCTGGCTAATTTTGTTTTGTTTTGTTTGTAGAGACAGGGTTTTGCCAAGTTGCCCAGGCTGGTGTTGGACCCCTGGGCTTAAGCAATGCACCCACGTCTCAGCCTCCCAAAGTGCTGGGATTACAGGTGTGAGCCATCACGCCCAGCCTAACCATATCCCTTATTGGAAATATAGGTTGTTTGTAATTTTCCTCTGTTTTAAACACCGTAAGTCCTCATCCATATATGGTCGTTTTTTTAGGATAGATCCCCACGTGTGGCCTGCTGAATTGCTTTTTGCAACCAACTGTAAACAATTGCAATCAGTTCCCATCCCTGATGATAATTCATGGTATTCTTACACAAATTCATAACATTCCTACCCCAGGAAACTTGTTGGGTAAAAACTAGAATTAGCTGTTTCTACTTGCATTTATAGGATTATAAGTTGAGCACTTTTGCATGCGTTTTGGTCATGTGTATGTTGTGTGTGTACATATTACCACCAGATCATTTTCTATTGGGGCGTATTTCCTATTGATCTGTTTGAGTTCTCTCTATATTCAGGATACAATTTTTAACTTAATTATATCTTCTGCAAGTTATCCCAGTTGATTTTTTCATTTTAACTGTGTTGTATTTGCTCTCTATATTAAAATGAAATCACAGGATAATCTGGGGTTGGGGTGACTCAGTATTATCAAATGTATGGAGTATTATGTTGCTGGACGATCAGGCACTTTACTTCTGCTTTTCTCTCCCAAACACCAGATTATTTCTCAGGGCTAGAATCTGAGCCTGCTGCGTACTTTCTCATAATTTCTTTAGGTACTTAAGATGTGCATCTGGATTTTGCTTTGCAACTAAACATGTAGGAAGGCTTTTCAATGATATTCTTAAGTTAGAGGTCTAACTAGTTCAACCATTGTGGAAGACAGGGTGGTGCTTCCTCAAGGATCTAGAACTAGAAATACCATTTGACCCAGCAATCCCATTACTGGGTATATACCCAAAGGATTATAAATCATTCTACTGTAAAGACATATGCACACGTATGTTTATTGCAGCACTATTCACAATAGCAAAGACTTGGAACCAACCCATATGACCATCAATGATAGACTGGTTAAGAAAATGTGGCACATATACACCATGGAATACTATGCAGCCATAAAAAAGGATGAGTTCATGTCCTTTGCAGGGACATGGATGATGCTGGAAACCATCATTCTCAGCAAACTGTCATAAGGACAGAAAACCAAACCCTGAATGTTCTCACTCATAGATGGGAATTGAACAATGAGAACACATGGACACAGGGAAGGGAACCTCACACACTGGGGTCTGTCATGGGGTGGGGGACTGGGGGAGTGATAGCATTAGGAGAAATACCTGATGTAAACGACGAGTTGATGGGGGCAGCAAACCAACATGGCACATGTATACCTGTGTAACAAACCTGCACATTGTGCACATGTACCCTAGAGCTTAAAATATAATAATAATAAAAAAGTGAAAATGACTATCACATTAGAAAAAGAAGAAAATTGTAAAATTATAGCATTCTCACAGGTTGGACTATGATGCCAGCCTGTGAGACCAATTATAACTATGTTTCATAATTCCCTGTTTCCAGAGAATTTTTAATGACAAGGGGAAATGTCCATGGCATAATGTTGAGGGAAGAAAGTAGAATGCAAAACTGCAGACATGCTAATTGTGTGATGCCGGGTATTAAATATGAAACACAGAGAACACTTACATATATTGGGGCTTTGAAAAAAAGACTGGAAGAATTACATTGAGGGTTTTTTGTTTTGTTTTGTTTTTGAGACCGAGTTTCACCCTTGTTGCCTAGGCTAGAGTGTGACACACCCTCGGCTCACTGCAACCTCTGCCTCCTGGGTTCATGCCCGGCTAATTTTTGCATTTTTTAGTAGAGACAGGGTTTCACCGTGTTGGCCAGGCTGATCTCAAACTCCTGACCTCAGGTGATCTGACGACCGTGGCCTCCTAAAGAGCTGGGATTACAGGCATTAGCCACCATGCCTGGCCAACATTGAGATTTAAATGGCATTTTCTCCAAGTGATATGTTTTCTTTTTTTCCTCTTTTTTTTTTTTTGAGACAGAGTTTTGCTCTGTCACCCAGGCTGGAGTGCAGTGGCATGATCTTGGCTCACTGCACCCTCCACCTCCTTAGTTCCAGTGATTCTCCTGCCTCAGTCTCCAGAGTAGTTGGGACTACAGGTGTGTGCCACCACGCCCTGGCTAAGTTTGTTTGTTTGTTTTGAGACGGAGTCTCGCTCTGTCGCCAGGTTGGAGTGCAGTGGCGCGATCTTGGCTCACTGCAACCTCCACCTCCCAGGTTCAAGTGATTTCCCTGCCTCAGCCTCCCTAGTAGCTGGGACTACAGGTGCGACTCACTACGCCCAGCTAATTTTTGTATTTTTAGTAGAGGCGGGGTTTCACCATGTTGGCCAGGATGGTCTCGATCTCTTGACCTCGTGATCTGCCTGCCTCAAGCCTCCCAAAGTGCTGGGATTACAGGTGTGAGTCACCATGCCCAGCCTTTGCATTTGTAGTAGAGACCAGGTTGTAGAGACAGGGTTTCACCATGTTGGCCAGGCTGGTTTCGAACTCCTGACTTCAAGTGATTTGCCTGCCTCAGCCTCCCAAAGTGTTGGGATTACAGGCAGGAGCCACCGTGCCTGGCCTCCAAGTGGTATGTTTTCTTTTTCACACTTGTCTGATTTTTTTTCCCCAAAATTTTCATTTACACTTATTTTCTTTATTGTTACCTTATTTCTTTATTATACTTATTTTCTTTCTTGTTTGTTTATTAGAAAAGAGGAAATAGAAATATCATTTAAATATTGTAAGATAAAAAAATGGAAGTTTGTTTCTAAGTCTTCAAGTAGCAACTTTAAATTTGGCTTATTCTTTTAGCTTGTGAGATTGGTTTTTCCTGACCTTGGCACCCGGAGACTGGGCTCTAGAGGAAGTGCCAGGTAGGTTTAGAATTTTTGTTTTATTTCAAATGTTAAAAACAAGGATTTCGAAAATCACAAAATGAATTATAAAAAATGCAAAACGAAACAAACTATAAATAACAACTCTTATCAAAGAGTGTCCACAATTCACATTAGTTCCCAGTGCCTGAAATCATTGAGTTGGTGCTAGAACGAAACACTAGCCTCTTATTTTCTTTGGAATTTTGTTAAAATACGAAGGTTACCATATATTTTTATTGTTTTACAGTCCTGTAAGTGTCTCATTCTTGAAATATGTAAATAATTAACACATATTAAATAATGGAACTGTTGCCTAGGCTGGAGTGCAATGGTGCAATCATTGCTCACTGCAGCCTCAGGCCCCTGGGCTCAAGCAGCCCTTCCACTTCAGCCTCCTGAGTAGCTAGGACTGCAGGTGTGTCCCACCAGGCCTGGCTAGTTTTTGTGTTTTTTAGAGACAAGGTTTTGCTGAACTGCCCAGGTGGGTCTCAAACTCCTGGGCTCAAGTGATCCTCCCACTTGGCCTCCCAAAGCACTGGGATTACAGGCATGAGCCACCATGTCCGGCCTTGGAACTGTTTTAATTACCCTTTGAACTAAAATTTCTGTGTTCACCAAATTAGCATATTTGAATTATATTCAGGAGGTGCAGTCCCAAGGCTCTATTACTTTTCTATTTTTTTTTTTTGAGACAGAGTTTCACCCTTGTTGCCCAGGCTGGAGTGCAATGGCATGATCATGGCTCACTGCAACTTCCGCCTCCTGGGTTCAAGCGATTCTCCTGCCTCAGCCTCCCGGGTAGCTGGGATTACAGGCACCTGCCACCACGCCCAGCTAATTTTTTGTATTTTTAGTAGAGACAGCGTTTTACCATGTTGGCCAGGCTGGTCTCAAACTCTTGACCTCAGGTGATCCACCCACCTCAGCCTCCCAAAGAGCTGAGGTTGCAGGTGTGAGCCACCGCGCCTGGCCCCAAGGTTGTATTTCTAATGCGAAAATAAATTCCAGCATTATTGGGTGCCTTGTGTCATAATTGTCACTCAATTATTATTGCTATTTGTTGCTCGTTTTAAATTGCGAGGGGAAATCAGTGAGAAGACATTGAAGCCAGATTAGGAAAGGGGGCTGCCACTCACCAAGGAATTGAAGACAGTGGAAGTGTTTGCCAAACCTAATATTAGGCAATCATTAACTTGAAAAAATTTTGTCTTAAGCAGGGACAAGATGCTATAGTCCCCTGGGCTTAGCGGAGGAAGGTCTGGGCTGCAGAGAAGGCTCTTGACTTCCCTACTGGGTTTCTGACAACTTCAGTGGAGGGAACCTTGGTGTCATTTTCCCTTCACCTGAAAAAGGTTAATGAGTGCCGGGGGGTTGGGGGGCAGTGGTTGAGGGGGCGGGGCAGGGCACAAGGAGGCTTTCCCTATTACATCTCTAATATTAGCATGTCCTGCATCAGGCAAGCAGAGGAGAGCCTCCACAATCCTATTTCAAGGCTGATATGTGTGAAAGTGTATGAAGTTGCTTGTCTACATAACAGAGCTTGGCCAGACTGAAGGATTAGCTTTTCCAGAGAAATGCAGCCAATGATAAAACCTGGAGAAGAACTCTAAGTCTTCATTAGCTCGCCTATTCTCTGCCTTCCATAAAGCATGTCAGTAGTTAGACATAAATTTTAAGGCAGCCTTTATTTTTCCAGGTATCATTATGATGGAATCTGTATCAAGAAAAGCTCTTTCTTCTATGCCCAGTATTGCTACCTGATAGGTGAAAAAAGGTATCACAGGTTAGTAACTATCATTTTGGTACTTTGGTCTTGGGTCACAAGCCTGGTGAAGGTTAGAACCATTCAGGCCAAGTGTGGTGGCTCACGCCTGTAATCCCAGCACTTTGGGAGGCTGGGGTGGAAGAATCACTTGAGTTGAGTTCAGTAGTTCAAGACCAGCCTGGGCAACATGGCAAAACTCCATCTCTACTAAAAAAATACAAAAGTTAGCCAGGCATGGTGTTGTGCACCAGTAGTCTCAGCTACTCGAGAGGCTGAGGTGGGAGGATCACCTGAGCCTGACAAGGTCCAGGCTGCAGTGAGCCGTGATTGTGCCACTGCATTCCAGCCTGGGTGACAGAGTGAGACCCTGTCTCAAAATAGTAATAATAATAATAAATTAATAAATAAAAGAACGATTCATATTTTAGTTGTATCTAACTGACTTTTTGGTTGTTCTGTCTTTAAGTCCTCCTTAAGGAAACACATATCACATCAACATTTAACCGATGCCCCTTTGTCAGCCTCTGGCAATGTCACTGACTAGAGAAATCCATTTCTGGTTCATTTCCTTAGACGTTTCTCATTTTGACTGTCATCCAGTTGCCAAAGCCATTTTTCACGGAGTCTATCCTTCTCAACCTTTTTGCAAAATTTGACACAATTGGGCACCTCTCTGAAAGCTTCCTTTAGCCCTCAGGACTGTGTCATCCAACCCCCCGTCCCCAGCCCTGAATCCTCAGTCTCCTGCTCTTTGCCTTCTCCATTAAGTGTAGGCTTTCCCCAAGATCTCATCTTGATAATCGCCATTACTCTTCCCACTGTTTGGCCCCAAACATCTCATCCTTTTTTGTCTTTCACCTATGGCCTCTGCAGGTGGATGACTCCTGAATCCTTCTCACTGGTCCTGACCTTGCCCACCTCCTAGGCATTCCTCCCTGGCTCTCTAATGGACATTTCCATTTAGATGACCCACTGGTACCTCACACACAACATATGGAAATCTAAATTTAGCCTCTTCCTCCAAATTGTCTCTGCCCCTTGATTTTCTTAGTTCAATCTTGATACCAACAGATAGAGCCTATACAAAGTGTCACCCCAAAACCACCCCTGACCCCCGTGGGTCACAAAGCCTTGTTAACTTTTCTCTTTAAGTTTCCTGAACTCACTCTTTTTGGTAACCAATATCTCCTTTAATCCTTTGTCATCTTACACTGAAATTATTTCCAGTGATCCCATATGGCCTCCCCCTCCTCAGCCTCTCCCTGCTCTAAACACAGCTACCAGATGAATCCTTCTAAAATTCTACATTTGCTTTGTCTCCTTCCTGCTCAGAAACACGTGAGTGCTTGTTCTTACCTCCTGAATAAAGACCAACCCTAGGCTGGTGTTAGCCAAGTTCCTTCCAACTCCACTTTCCAACCGTGTTGCCTACTTCTCCCCAATATCAACCATAATTTAAGCCACACTCACTTTACCCTGAACATATCAAATGCAGTCCACCTTTGCTCCCACCATCCAGCCTTCCATAGTGCCATTTCTTCTTGTCTCTGTCTAATGGGACCTTCCTGAATCCCATCCGTACCTTCTGGACATATCTCAGAGACCACCCGCCCCATGGGACCATCCCCAACAATGCCAGCTACAGGAAAGCTTTTTCTTCCACTTCTTCATGCTGATCACTGTCCATCCATACAACCAGCATTCCTGTTCTTTGAGCCTTCATTTGGCATAAAAAGATGACCATATGTCCAAGTAGCCAAGGACAATACCAATTTCACTTGGAGCCCTGCATAATTATTAATTGTGCTCCTTTCACTCTCAAAGGTGTTCAAGTTTGAGCAATAAATTAAATGAATTATATGGTCACCCTTGGTATAAAGCATCCTATGTATGAGGCAGCTGCTGTGGTGGAGAGATGAGGAGCCTCCAGTATGGGTAAGACAAGGACTGTTTTCTCTGATAGCTGAAGAGGGAGGCTAAGATGTCCATTTACTTTGATCCTCAAGTATAACATGATGAGTGTCAGAAATGTACAAAAGGTACCATAAGAACTCAAAGATGTGGAGCACATATTTTGGGTAGGGGATCATGAAGGGCCTACAAGGACGTTGGGCTTTGAGTGAAGCAATGAAGAACAGATTAGAATTTTGACAGGAGGTGTCGGAGAAGGAGGCAGGAGTGCACAGGACATCCAGGCTTAGGGGAGCAAAGATAAAGGTACATAAAGGCATGGGCTTCGTCCGTACAGGCATGCATGAAGCTCTAGTAGAAGAAGATGAATCTGGAGGGAAAGTTCAGGGGGCCTAGATTCCCAGGCTGGATAGTGGGGGGTGTCCACAACTCCTTTGGAGGCTTCCTTTGAGAAATAGGGTGGAATATCCACAAGGGCAGAAACCATGGAGCTTTGTTTATTTCTGTCCTGCTGTGGTTTGAATGTTTGTGTCCTTCCAAAATTCACACTGAAACTGGTCCCCAATGCAACAATATTAAGAGGTGGGGCCTTTCCAAGATGATTAGGCCATGAAGGCTCCACCCTCATGAATGGGATTAATAACCTTGTAAAAGAGGCTTCAGAGAGCTAGCTGGCCCTTTCATCTCTTCTGCCATGTGAGGACACATTGTTCATCTCTGTCATCCTTCTGCTTTCTGCCACATGAGGATGTAGCAACAAGGTACCATCTTAGAAGCAGAGAGCAAGAACTGGAGGTTGTTATGTTAAGTTAAATAAGCCAGACACAGAAAGACAAATATGCATGTTCCCACTCATAGGAGAGAGCTAAAATAAGTTTACCTTGTGGAGGCAAAGAGTAGAATGGTGGTTACCAGAGGCTGGAGACAATAGGGAAGAATGAAAGGTAGGTTAATGATTAATGGATATCAACATACAGTTAGACAGAAGGAATAAGTTCTAGTATTTGGTAGCCCAGTAGGGTGACTATAGTTAATGATATATTGTGTATTTCAAAAATATCTAGAAGATTTGAAATGTTCCCAACACAAAGAAATAATAAGTGTTTAAGGTAATGGATATGCTAAACACCCTGATGCATGTATCACAATATCACATGTACCCCATAAATGTGTACAATTAGTATGTTAAAAAAGAAGAAGAAGCAAAGAGCAAACTTTTACCAGACACCAAATCTGCCTGCACCATGATCTTGGACTTCCCAGCCTCCAGAACTGTGAGAAATAAATTTATTTTGTTTATAAAGTACCCAGTCTAAGGTATTTTGTTACAGCTGCAGGAACAAGGACATATTCCCAGAGTGGGCACTGAAATAGCTATTGGAGAACTGAAAATTCAGCATTGGGATTTAAGAAGAATAGTTGGCAAAGGAGAGGGTGACGAGCCTGGAGATGGCCCCAGGGCTGCTGCCGTTGTTCAGATTTGCACTGGAATCAGACAGGAGGCAGGTCTGAGAGACCTCTTAGAGGCAGGGTCTTCAGGATCTGGCAGTTGGTTGAGTCAGTGTAGTAGAAGGGAGCAGAGATGATTCAGTCAAGCCTGTCCCACCTAAACCTCAAACTCAACCTCAAATAAAGTCACTGTGTTCTGCGCCAAGCCAGCTCTTCCTCTTATATCTCTTATTCATCTCTTAGTCACAGGGATGGAAAAGTTACATTGGCAAAAATAGAGAAGCTAGGAAAAGGAATAGCTATAATGAGAGATTTATTTTAGTGACTGTTAGAACGTCCCTGGTGTGAATATGTTCTCTCACTTGCTGATCTGTAGGCTCCTGAAAGGCTGGGTGTAGATCCTGCATTCCATTGTGTGCCCCCCACCCCCACCCCCTGGCACCTAGCAGTCAGTTAACTAACAGACAATTTGGAGAGCCCTGCACGCTCCAGGAAAACAAGTAACTAGGCAGGCACTCGGCATTCGGAGGGGAGAGACCATTAGTGTCCCGGGGACTCTGTTTCCGATGTCACAGAGAGAGGGGCTAGGAGTGGCCTTTGTGGGGGAAGGAAAATAGGCTTTATCATCGGTGAGGAAGAGGAGGACTGCTAGAGGACAAAGATAAAGGCAAGAATGACATCAGCTGGTCATGAGATAAGCCCAGCAACAGGTGCTTTTCATGTACTCTATGCTCAGCATATACTTAATAATTGATCAACTTGGCCGGGAGCAGTGGCTCACGCCTGTAATCCCAGCATTTTGGGAGGCCAGGGAGAGTGGATCACGAGGTCAGGAGATCGAGACCAGCCTGGCCAACATGCTGAAGCCCCATCTCTACCACAAATACAAAAATTAGCCAGGTATGGTGGTGCGTGCCTTCTAGTCCCAGCTACTTGGGAGGCTGAGGCAGGAGAATCGCTTGAACCTGGCAGGTGGAGGCTGCAATGAGCCAAGATCGCGCCACTGCATTCCAGCCTGGGTGACAGAATGAAACACTGTCTCAAAAAGAATAACAAAAAACAAAAACAAACAAAAATAATAGACCAACTTTAAAGTCTTGGCCAACTAAGAGATTTTTTTTTTAAAGCGTTAAGATTTAAGGATAATTTCACTACCAATGCCACATTCAGAACATACTAAAAGTGTATTTTAGAAAGCAGAAGTGTAAGAAATGGTACACTGTTGTTAATGAGCTGTACTGATGAAAAGTGTCTATTTTATTATGTAAGGACTCGTGTGACAAATTCCTCTTAAAAATTAGGTCTCAAAATAAATAAGTTTATCTCTCTGGTTTTCAGGTAATGAAAACTCTATAACTCATCTGCCATTTACTTATTTGTTCATTCATTTGAGTTCCTACAATGAGTCAGGCCTGTTCTAACTACTGGTGATATAGCAGTGAACAAGATAAGCAAGATCTCTCCTTTTATTAGCTTAGTTAGGAAAAAAGAATAAAAAAGGACAATAGACCAGGCATAGTGGTTCCTGCCTGTAATCCCAGCACTTTGGGAGGCCAACATGGGCAGATCGTTTGAGTTCAGGAGCTCGAGACCAGCCTGGGCAATAAAGCAAGACCCTCATCTCTTCAAAAAATATAAAGTTAAATATTTTATATTTAATATCTATTTTTATATAAATATTAGCTGGGCATGGTGGTGCACTTGTGGTCCCAGCTATTCAGGAAGCTGAGGTGGGAGAGTAACCTGAGCCCGGGAGGTCAAGGCTGCAGTGAGCTATGATCACGCCACTGAACTCCAGCCTGGGCTACAGAGCAAGACCCTGTCTCAAAAAAAAAAGGAACAATCGCGAGATGTGACCTGAAGACAATACAATGGAGTCATGGAGAGGCCTCCCCGAGACAACACCATTTGAACAGAGTGCCAGTCAAGGAGCCAAGTGAAGATCTGAAACAAGCGTTCCAGGCAGAGGAAAGGGCTGTGCAAAAGGCCTGAGGCAGAGATTAGTTCAAGGAGCAAGAAAGTCTGAGGGTGGACTTCAATGGGTGAGCAGGAGGGTGGGAGGAGAAGAACCTGAACACAGAGATGAGGTAGAGGTTAGAGAGACTAGGGAGAGGCTTTTGTGGCGGCCCTGGAAGAAACAGCCTTAAGATGAATGACTTAAATAATTTTAATTCTCCCAAGAGGCAGCAGAACGCTATGCAATACTACCTGTGGATAAGAGCAGAGACTGGAAGAGACTGCCTGGCTCTACCACTAGTAAGTTGTGTGATCTTAGGCAGGTCACTCAATCTCTCTGTGTCTCAGTTTCCTCATCCATTAAATGAGAATAACAGCATCTACTTCATGGGACTGTTGTGAGATTACATTAATTAATACAGGGAAAATGCTTAGTGCAGCATCTGGCACACAGTAAACATTCAGTAGGGCTCCTAAGCATATTGATCTGTACTTTGATGTATTTATTTTGTCATGACTGCATGATTTTTTCATGGTATTTACATAACATTTTTACTCTAGTTATTGTATTTTTCAGTTGTATAATTTCCACTTGATTCTTTTGTATGACTTATATGACTTTGCTGAGGTTTTCCATTTTTTCATTTGTTTCAAGAGAATTCATAATTATTTGTTGGAGCAATTTTATAATGACTGCTTGAAAATCCTTGTCAAATAATTCAACATCTGATTCGCCTCAGCCTTGGCATCAGTTGATTGTCTGTTCTCATTCAAATGGTGGCTTGCCTGGTCTTTGGGATTATGGGTGAGTTTCCATTGTATCTTGGGAATTTTGGTTATGTTAGGAGACTCTTGATCCTATTTAAATCTTCTGTTTTAGACAGAAGGCAGTCTAGGTTTAGGTTTAGTGTGTAGGTTCTGGCCTACTTTTATGGGCTGTGGGTCCAATGCCAGCTCAGTTTCCTGAGCCTTTGCATGCTATTCTTGTCTGCTTCGTTCTTTTGGCACTGCTGAGACTTCTGATTAATCCCTACTGTTGCCACCTGCAGGGGCTCAACCCACTTCCACGGACCACTTTCTGTGGAGAGTGGGGAGAGCCAGAGTGGCTGGGCCTGGGTCTCCTTATGGCCCTTGGTGTAAGGAGGGAGGCATCAGGTTCTGCCAGTGTTGTCATGGGGGAGCATGACCTGCCATTTCAGTGCTCCACACATGGAATGGGCATTGAACTGACTCACGGCTTCACTACTGTGCATGCAGGTGGACAGTAGTGACCTCACATACACATACCCAGAGCACTGGCAGGCAGGCTGATCCTGATCCTGATCCCGCCTGCCAGTGCTCTGGGTGTGGGTGTATGGAGCGTGGAGGTCAGTCTACCAGAACTCTGAAGCTGCTACTGTGGGCAGATGCGTCACCAGTCCATGCCCTGGTTGTGGAAAGAGGGTTGCAGCCCCCTATTAGGTCTCCACTGGACTTCCCTTCTCTTTCCTAGTCCTTTGGCCAGAGTGCAGGCTTCTCTTGGGATTTTATGCCTACGCCTATTGACATAACAGACTGCGTTGCACATTTCTCCAGTGCTCAGTCCAGGGGTGCATGGAAGATAAAAAGAAAACCCAGGGAACCCACCACACTGTCATTTCTCTACTCCTGTCATCTCTACCCAGTCTACCTTCTTCTTTCCAGCTTTCGGAGCTCTTCTATCCTTGTCTGTAGAATAATTTCCAAATATTTAGTTGTATTAGAGGCAGGAAAGGAAGGTGAATCTACATCACCTTGTTCCCTGTACATGATTTGTAATACAAGCTACCACTGATACTTTTTGAAAACAAACCATATGTACATTAGGAACCAATATTACTAGTAAGTGGAATGCTTAATTATATGACTGTGCCTAATACTTCAAAATATGATCAGTTAAAATACAATGGTGGGGACTTCTGGTTGGGACAAGATGAACCTATTTCTCCATGCCCCTCCACACTAGCACAACTGTAAACCCTGGAAATAATGCAAGAGGCAACCAAAGGAAAACTCCGAAACGTGGTGATAAGAGAGTGAGCTGGTTTGGGACCCAGGACCGTACAATCAGCACCGTAGCAGAGCATCTTGCATCCCCCGCCCTGCACCCTGAAACCCAGACTCAATGTTTCCCAAGCCTGACCTAGGAAGAGAAGGCAACCCAGGTAGATTCATTCTTCCTTCCTTGAGTTCTTCTAATAATATCAGGCAAAATAATTTTGGGGGTGGTTAATAGAGAAAATACTCTCCTTCCTTCCTGGGTCTGAGACACCCCTTTTCTACCAAGAGATACTGAGGGTGTGAGCCAATCTGCCTAGAGAGACCCAGCTTCAACAAGCCTCTTGGTCCAGGAAGCCTCTTTGTTCTACAGCCTGACTGACACTTCCGCTCCCCAGAGGCAGCCAGGAGCATCGGTAGGAGGAGCACCTCCCTCATGGAGAGAAGTCCCAAAGTCTAGCCTGGGGAAATCCTTCTCCCTCCTCAGGTAGCACCGCAGGAACCAGTGGGAGCCCCAGAGGCACCAGATAAACCAAGCAGGCTGAAACGACACCACAAAGGCTCTGAAAATTAAGCTTTTGAAAACGAAAAAAAAAAAAAAAAACAAAGAAAAAAAAAACCCTGGAAGCAGGCAGAAAAATAACACATTACCTGTAACAGTGATTTGAATGGCAACATATTTATCATTGAAACCACCAAGAAAGCCAGAAGGAAGTGGCATGAAAAGTTTCAAAGGCTGAGATAAGAACTGTCAACCACAATTTCTACATCCAGCAAATTTATTTTCAGGAATGAAAGGGAAATAAAAATATTCCCAGGCAAAGAAAAACCAGAAGAATTTGCCACTAGCTGACTCACCCTTAGAGATAAGCTAAAGAAAGTTTTTCAAAGAGAAAGGAAATGATAATAGAAGGAATGTTGGAGTATCAGAAGAGAAAAAACAATGGGAAGAGCAGAAATATGGGATACATACAATTCGCTGTCCTTTGAGTCACAAGTTCTATGAATCATACTTGATGAAACAAAAATTAGGCCTCCATCTGGTACTTGAGACAATGATACTTAAAAGTGGGGAAGGTAAAGAGGCCTAAATGGAAAAAAAGATTTCCACACCTCACTCAAAGTGAGAAACATCACCAACAACAGACTGTGGTAAGCCACACGTGTCTGTTGTAATACTCATGTGACCACTATGAGAACTATACCAAGAGATGTACTCAAAAACACTACAATTAAATCAAGATAGAGTCCTCAATGCTATTTAATCCTCAGAAAGCCAAGAAAAGAGAAATAGAAGAATAAGAACCAAAGGAAACAAATAGAAAACAAGTAATAAAATGGTAGACTTAAGTGCTAGCATACCAAGAATTACCTTAAATGTAAATTATCTTATATAATCAGTCAAAAGACAAGACTGGTGGAGTGAATTTAAAAAGAAAAAAATGACTCAAGTATATACTGTTGCCAAGAAACTCACTTCAAATTCAGTGACATAGGCAGGTTGAAAGTAAATGGATGGAAAAGATGTAACATGCAAACATTAATCCACAGATAGCAGGAGTGGCTATGTTCATATCCAATAAAGTAGACTTCAGAGCAAAGAAAATTACTAGGGACAAAAAGGGACTGACTTAGTCTATTTTTTGTGGCTTATAACAGAATACCTGAAACTAGGTAATTTATAAGGAAAATGAATTTATTTCTTACAGTTATGCAGGCTGGGAAGTCTAAGTTCAAGGGACCACATCGGTGAGGGCCATCTTGCTGACAGGGCCCTCTGCAGAGTCCCGAGGTGGCCCAGTACATCACATGGCAAGGGGGCTGAGTGTGCTGGCTTAGGTCTCTTCCTCTTTTACAAAGACCAGTCTCATTCCCATGATAACCCATTAATCCATGAATCCATGAATTCTTAAGGGCAGGGCCCCCAAGACTGAATCACCTACCTCTTAAAGCCCTCACCTCTCAATACTGCCACATTGAGGATTAAATTTCAACATGAGGGCTGGGCGTGGTGGCTCACGCCTGTAATCCCAGCACTTTGGGAGCCGGAGGTGGGCGAATCACAGGTCAGAAGATCGAGACCATCCTGGCTATCACGGTAGAACCCCGCCTCTACTAAAAATACAAAAACAAAATTAGCTGGGCGTGGTGGCAGGCGCCTGTAGTCCCAGCTACTCGGGAGGCTGAGGCAGGAAAATGGCATGAACCTGGGAGGCAGACCTTGCAGTGAGCCAAGATCGCACCACTGCACTCCGGCCTGGGCGACAGAGCGAGACTCTGTCTCAAAAAAAAATTTCAACATGAGTTTCAGAGGGGACAAATATTCAAACCATAACAAGGACCTTATATAATGATAAAAGGATCAATCCACCAGGAAGACATAACCATCCTAAATGTGTGCACACTGAACAATCAAACTGCCCTTTCTTTTTCTTGAGTAATGCTGGAGCTATACTTCAGTGAATTCAGGTTATTCTAGCAAATCTCACCACTGCACTAGGGATTTCCAAGACCACCTGCACTTGCAGAGATCCAGTAGAAAGGCTCACAGGACTTAGCATATAATTGTACGCATGGCTAAGATTTATGACAGTGACACAGTAAAGATACCCAGGATCATGATGGAAAAAGAGGCAGAGTCTGGTGGAACCCTTGTGAGGCTTCCTGTGTGCTCTCCCCTCCCCCATGAGGGATCATACAAAGTTCACTCCTCCTCCAGCAATGAAATGCAGCAACGTGTTTGAGGTTTCTGCCCAGGGAAGCCCATTAGAGACTCCGCACCTAAAGTTTTTATTGAAAGCTGGTCACATAAGCACCCTCTGTCTAGCACAGGCCAACATTATAGACTCCTAAAAGGAAAGCAGGTGTTCAGCATAAACCATATTGTTTGTACAGTCTAGGCACAGGGAACGACTCTTATCAGTTAACGGTTGACTGGGAACACTCCAAGAGCCAAGTTCCCAGACCCTAGCCAAGGGCCAAACTTGGCAGCAGAGC
This sequence comes from Nomascus leucogenys, assembly GCF_006542625.1. NCBI lineage: Eukaryota > Metazoa > Chordata > Mammalia > Primates > Hylobatidae > Nomascus > Nomascus leucogenys. The sequence continues at coordinate 82,406,283 of NC_044394.1, forward strand.
TTTCTACGAGAGCAGTCTCAGGCCTGCGATGTTATCTCTTTTCTACACAGCTGCATAACCCTGTGGATATGCTTTAAAAAAAAATTGACTTGGACTCTTTAAATGGGTGAATTGTATGGTATATGAATTATCTCTCAATAAGATTTTTTTTTTAAATCCCAGCAAGATTTTCTCGTAGACGTAGACAAACCTCTTCTAAAAAGTTGTATAGAAAAGCAAATTGCTCAAACAAACTTGACGAAAACGAATAAAATGGGAGGAGAACACTCTCCCTTATATTAAGGCTCACCATATAGCCACAGCAATCAGGATGGTGTGGTATTGGTGGCGGCATGGACACAGAGTGATCTGTGTGATCACTGGAACTGAGTGGAGGATACAGAAATAGATCCGCTCGGCCGTGCGCAGTGGCTCACACCTGTAATCCTAGCATTTCGGGAGGTCGACAGGAGAATCGCTTGAACCCAGGAGGTAGAGGTTGCAGTAAGCTGAGATTGTGCCATTGAACTCCAGCCTGGGTGACAAAAGTGAAACTCCATCTCAAAAAAAAAAAAAAAAAAAAAAAAACTACTCAAGTATGTTCCACTGATTTTTGACAAAGGTACAAAATTAATTCCATGAAAGGGGCTGCTTTTCAACAAATGGTGCTGGAACAATTAGAAAACCACAGGCAAAAAAAAAAAAGAACCTCAGTCTAATCTTCATAATGTATATGAAAATTAACTCAAAATGGATCGTAGACTGAAATTTAAAACATAATATTAAACTTAAAAACCTTGGACAAAATCATTGGGACTTGCACACAAAAAGTTCTCAGACCAGGCACCAGAAGTATGATCCATAAAAAGAAAATGTAAAGTTGGACCACATCAAAATCAAAACTTTTGCTCTCAGAAAGCCCATATGAAGAGGAGGGAAAGACAAGCTACAAACGGGAAGAAAACATTTGCAAACCACATAACTGACCAAGGACTAGTATCTAGAATATAGAAAGAAGGCTCAAAACTCAACAGTAAAAGAAACAAACAATCCAATTAGAAAATGGACAAAAGACATAAACATACGATAAAGCAATTGTAAATAAGCACATGAAGGGACACTCAGTCCATTCGTCACTGTGGAAATAAAAATTAAAACCACAATGAGGCCGGACGTGGTGGCTCACACCTGTAATCCCAGAACTTTGGGAGACCGAGGCAGGCGGCTCACCTGAGGTCAGGAGTTCAAGACCAGCCTGACCAACATGGTGAAACCCTGTCTCTACTAAAAATACAAAAAATTAGCCAGGCATGGTGGCGGGCGCATGTAATCCCAGCTGCTCTGGAGGCTGAGCCAGGAGAATCGCTTGAATCCAGTAGGCGGAGGTTGCCGTGAGCCAAGATTGCACCGTTGCACTCCAACCTGGGCAACAAGAGCGAAACTCCATCTCAAAAAGAAATAAATAAATAAAACATAAAACCACAATGAGATATCACTACGCACCTACCAGATTGACTGAAATAAAAAATAGTGACAGCACCCAACGCCAGCAAGGATGTAGAGAAGCTAGGTCACTCACACAATGGGAAGGTAAAATGGTCTAGCCACTCTGAAATACAGTTTGGCAGTTTCTTATTAAACCAAATGTACAATATACCACCCAAACCAGCAACTGCACCTTGGACATTTATTCCAGAGGCATGAGAACTTATATCCACACAGAAACTTGCATACAAACATTCATAGCAAGTTTATGTGTAACAGCCCAAAACTGGAATCAGCCTAGATGTCCTTCATTAGGTGACTGTAAATAAACTATGATCCATCCATACTGTGGAACACTACTCAATAATAAAGAGGAATAAACTATTATTTGGAAGCAATCTAAGTGTCCATCAACTGATGAATGGATAAAGAAAATGTACATATACACAGTGGAGTACTATTCAGCTCTAAAATGGAATGGGATCCTGTCATTTGCAACAACATAAATAATGAATAAGATCTAATAACCACTTAGCACAACAGGTGACGATAGTCAATAATAATTTAATTGTATATTAAAAAATAAAAGTATAATGGTATTGTTTGTAACACAAAGGATAAATGCTTGAAGTGATGGATACCCCATTTATTCTGATGTGATTATTACACATGGCCTATATCAAAATATCTCATGAACCCCATAAATATATACACCTACTATGTACCCACAAAAATTAAAAATTAAAAAAAAAGAGGAACAAAGTATTGACACACAACTTGAATGAATCTCCAGGGAATTTTGCTGAGTGGAAAAAACTCCAATCCCAAAAAGTTATATAGCATATGAGTCCATTTATAAAATATTTTGAAATGACGTAGGGGTGGGAGAAGCAAGAGATGAATGTGGTTGTTTGTGGTGGTGGATACATGAACCTGCACAGGTGATACAATTGTGTAGAAATAAATATACACACAAATGAGTTTAAGTAAAACTTGGAAAATTTAAGATCAGCGGAGTGTATCAATGTCAGTATCTGAGTTGTGATATTATACCACAGTTTTTGCAAAATGTAACCATCGGGGGAAACTAAACAGGGTGTAAAAGAGATCTCTCTGAATTATTTCTTTCTTTCCTTCCTTCTTTCTTTTCTCTTCCTTCCTCTTTTTTTCTTTTCTTTTTTTGGAAACATCTGTCACCTAGGCTGGAGTGTGGTCACGTGGCATGATCACGGCTCACTACAGCCTTGACCGCCTGGACTCAAGTGATCCTCCCGCCTCAGCCTCCTGAGTAGCTGAGATCACAGGCAGGCACCATCATACCTGGCTATTTTTTTGTTTTTTTTGTAGAGACAGGTCTTGCTGTGTTGTCCATGGTGGTCTTGAACTCCTGGCCTCAAGGGATCCTCCTGCCTCAGTCTCCCAAGTAGCTGGCGACAGTTGGGAGCCACTGCACTTGGCTAATTATTTTTATTTTTTTTGTAAGTGACGGGTCTTACTATGTTGCCCAGGCTGGGCAACTCCTGGCCTCAAGCGATGCTCCTGCCTCAACCTCCCAAAGTGCTGAGATTACAGGTGTGAGCCACTGCACCCAGCCTGAATTATTTCTTACAACTGCATGTTAATCTACAATTATCATAAGAATTTCAATTAAAAATAATAAATCAAGCAGAATCCTATAATTCAGGAAAAGACATCATGGCAGGCCCCATGAAGTATCCCACAGCCCTTTCCTGCCCATTTCTTGGGGGGTCCGGGGTCTCAGGGTTTCTTCCGCTGACACCCATTCTCTCTCTCACGGTTGGAGTATGACTCCTTCCTTTCCTTCAAAGCACTCTCCTGGCATTTTCATCTGTGCACACGGTTGCTTTTTATCTGGACACACAGGCATCGTTGCCTTTAACAGAACCAGAGCAGGGCTCCCTAGCAGAGGGAGGTCAGCAGCCAGCAGAGGACCAGAGCGCTGCCCACCTGGAGGTGGTCAGTCCCCATGGTGTGCAGCTGTGTGTGCTCAGGGTGCGTTCTCACACACGGCTTTTACGAATGCGATCTCTATTGTGTTTAAAACCCAGAAGCGAGCCCTCTAGCAAACCTACGATGAGTATGTTGGTCTTTCCCCAGTGTTTTATGCCTGGGTGAAGCAGCCATTTCTCTATGTGTGCAGCAATTGAGGAGTGATTTACCAAAACTCTCCTACTAATATTTGCCTAAGGGAGGAAGTGGAATTTCATTTTGGTTGGGGGTGAGGGTGGTTAAAAAGAGCACATCTTGCTAGGACCATCTTAGAGCAGAACATACAAGCTCTCCCAAATCAGTTCTCAGAGTCACTGAGCTGTGCACAGGCTGTTCAAGGGCATCTCATTTGTCTTTATCTCTTCTTTCTGGACCTCGTGTTAAGGAAAGAAATGGAAACACCAATAAGAGCATCGTCGTAGAGAGATTTGGCCATGAACCAGGATTGTAGCAAAGGAGTGACTTCTCTCACTACCGCCAAGTACTCCAAAGAAGCATAGAATCTAATTAAAATAAATGTAGTCTCAAGATAAGCCCCTATCTCCTCCCTGTTGCTTCCATATTGCCCCCTAAGCCCCATAAGTTTAGAAATTCTGATTCCCAGGTCCCTGAACCTGCACATCCGGCTCCTCCCTCCACACCCCTGTGCTGGGGAGGGGAGAAGAGGGTGCCCACAGATGCAGCAGGGGGGTCGTGACAGAGCCGGGAACCAGGGCGCTGGTGGTCCACGTAAGTGGACACCTGGAGAGGTGGCTGAGCAGCGGGAGGGGGCGTTCGTTTTCACTGGGGTGGGATGGGGACTGTGGTGAATCGTGCTGAAAAATGCAGAAGCAGCATCCGTCCTCACCAAGGAGAGACCAAGGTTTGATTTTTAAAACAAATGAACAGCTTGAGGCTATGTTTTTAAATGAAAATGACCATAAATGTGCAATGTGTGCCATACGAACAAGACCACCTCACAAAGTCCAGCACATTCCCCCTCCCTTTCTGCTCCCCTATCAGGGCAGAATGGCCTCCCCAGATTCCAATCCCGTTTAGTTGGCAACCAGATTGAGGCTTGGACCTGGGTATAACTGCTGACTCAGAAATTCATGGAAGAATCCAGGCCAAAGTATAAAATACTTTATTATCGTCTAGGGGAGCGAGGGAGTGGAGCATGTGTGTGTGTGTGTGTATGCACATGTGTATGTGTGTGTACGTGTGTATATGTGCGTGTATTATCCGCCGGCTCCCTGTGAACCCGCTCGCCCCCAGCGAGCACATCTGGAGAAACAGCTCTGTGTAATTAACCTTTATTCTCTACCTCTTAGGCAAAATCCCTGGGTTTTGTTTCAAGGATAAATTTGTTGTCATTTTCCAAGCATGAATCCCCATTCTATGTCATGTAAAGTCTGCAATCAGCCATTGGGGGGCTCAAGTTTCCCTTGGGGATATGTGGAAACTAAGCCTCGCCCTCATTCCTCCCGAAACACACACACGCTTTCCTCTCTCACCATGTCAGCTTTTTCAACTCGGCTTATTAAAGGCCTTTAAAAAGCTTCTAAAACTGTGCCTTCAACACGCCATGCCTTTGTTCTTCCACTCCTTTGTTCTTTTGCCAGCCATGAGCTCAGGGGGCTGCCTGGCGGGCCTGAGCCTGGGGAATGCAGGGCCGCGGGTCCACAGCGGCTGTGCAGACGCGGCGGAGTAGAAGAGGGAGAGGTTCCTCTTCCAGGCTGCACCGCGCTGGGGGCGAGCGGGTTCACAGGGAGCCGGCGGCGGTGGTACCACAGCCTGGTGATGTCAGACACCAGCGGTTCTTTCAGAGGGATCTCTCCAGCCCCAAGCAGGAGCCTGTTTTCCTTCTGTGTGTGCAGCCAAGGCCCCTGGAGGGGCTGAGAGTCAGGGCTGAGTCTTCCTGGGGCCAGGGCCCTCCGCAAGGCCTCCGATGAGCCCCAGAGGGCCTCCCTCTCAGGTACTAATAAGGTGTCCAAGTTGCAACCCGCTTTTTGGCCTTGTCCACCCTATGGTTTTCAAGGCTGGTTAGAACTTGCTAATACTAAAAAATATGTATTACCTGGTTGTTGTCTGGCCGCTTAAAATACATGTGTGGAGAATAACAGCCTAGACTGCACCCTTAGTTGCTTGGTAAAGGTTTTAAAAGGAGGTACCGCTCCGAATACCTCTCACATCGGGAACTGTATCATTTTGTTGCTCACTTGCCCATCTCCAACAGACAGACGCCCGTGCAATGCAACGTGTTATTTGCTGTCTGCCAGTGAAGCTTGACCCCCAGTGGCTGAGTTTTGCCTCAAGAAGGTGAAAGTGGATGTCTTATACTTCCCGCACTTCCACAGGTCTCCCCCTCGGTCATCATTTTGCAATTAAGCTGTTCATAAAATCGAATGGGTCAGGATACAGTTAAGTAATATAACAATAATGGCCCCAATGCAGAAAACAACTAAACCACAACACACAGAAGACCAGATTTTAAAGAAAGATTGTTCTTGTTAATTTTCAGTTTCAAAAAAATGATATCTTACTTTTTGCTTCTTGTGTGCATTATTTTTTTTCGTCACACACGTGATTCCATCTTAAAAGACAGAATCATAGAATAGGTAATATTCTACTCTGAAGTCAGAGCGAGGTCTCCAGCTCTGTGAATTCTGTTTGTCCTTCTTCATCTGCAAGTTGAGGATAATTCTTACCTACCTCCCTAACAGGTGTTCATGAGAACTAGAGTAAAACAAGTAAAACATTTAGGATGAGTAAGTGCTGAGTGTATTTTAATGATTAATATTATTAGTATAATCAAAATTACATTAGTTTTTCAAAATTATAATGACATATGTCTCAATGTGAATATATATTTACTATTTTAACATACGTAAAAATATTCATCAAGTCAAAGATATCTTCTCTTAATCAAAACCAAAATGATTACTTCATGTGCTTTGAGGAAGAGTTACGATGAGAGCCTTTAATGATTGGAAGATGAAGCGCCTTTGCTCTGAAATCTGACACGGAACAAGTATGGTACGTGAATTAGGTTTTATTACATTTTTATCCTCTTACCTTTGTAATTGCTTCAAGTTGTTTCACCGCTGGTTAGAGTGATTTGCGAGGGCAAGTTATGATGCCAAAATGATGTCAATGAAAGTCTGGACTAATGACAAATGATGTCAAAACCTGAGAATGTAAATGCAAATTGTAGTTAGACTAAAAAAAGTTAATGCCAAAAAGCATATTAAGCTAACACTACATTTGAAAGACATTATGGGAAAAATTAAAGAAACAAGATGAGTTATGTGCTATATAATTGTGTCTCAGTCCTCTCTATGCCTGACTTTTTTTTAGACAAATTGATCATAAAAATTAAAGTAAAACGTGGTTCTTGGTCTGTGTCTTCACTGTACTGAGTGAAGTGGACAATTTGCTGGTGCCCAGAAGAAACCAGGCCCTCCTCCATTGTCCCTGCATGAAGCCCAGAAGGAACCTTCAGACCATTGTGTAAGACCTGGGGGACCTCTGAGTCCCCGTGTTCCCGTGAGAGCTGGAAAAGGTCTTGCGGGGGTCACCAAATCCCAATCCTTCCCTTTACAGGGTGCAAAATTGAGGCCCTGGCGCTTCATGTGATCTGCTTAAAGCAATATAGCCAGCTAGCTGCAGAGCTGAACAAGGAGGCCCTTTCCATTGGCCCTTTCCATTGTGCTGCAGGAATTCTCAGCCCTCCTCCCTCCCTGGTCTTCCCCATCTGGGCTCTTCTCCCTCCATCCCCAGCTGACTCCGCCCTTCCCTCCAGTGGTTTAAATCCTAACATCCTAGGCCGGGGTTGGCTTGGGCCCCCGAGGAGCAGTCACTAATCCGGGCAGCTCCCAAGGCATGCAAATGACCCAAGGACAGACTCGCCTGGGAGTCACTCCTGTGTCACGATCTGCCTTGTGCTCTGTTTTTTTCTCTAACTCAGTGATTTGGCATTGCTAAAGCATCACAGGCCTCGGAGAGCAAGTGGAGAAGATGCCTTTTGGACTGGAAGCCCTTCCTTCACAACAAGGCCAGCTCTGGATGTTGTGTGTGGTTTCCTTGGCGCTGTATTTTAGCAATGACTGCTTTTGATCACAGCCTGATAAATGTCCAACGGCCTGACTCAGAGCCACACTCTGGAAATGACGCAGGGGGCAGTGAGCCCAAAGACACAAAGCTGTCCCGGTGGGCACTCAGGGCTTCTGTCTGAAACGGCCACCTCCAGGCCTGCTCTGGCCTCACGCTCCCTGCACCTGCTGTTGGGTGGTGACCCCATATGGGGAACTGCACCCTGGTGGAGCGCTGGTCTACCACAACCTCCCTCTCTAGCCTAGTCCAGCCTTGCCTGCCAGGTGAAAGCCCGGCAATGCCTGCAGTGTTTGCTCCTCTGAATCTGCCAGACCCTCAGGGTGCTGGTAACCTGAAATTGGACCCTCACGAATCCCCACTTGCTGGTCTCCAGCAACTCTGCTCACCTGCCTTGTAGCCCAACTATGTTATTGCCTCCTAATCCCCCTGTCACTTGAATATTTTTGTGGTTCTTCGTTTGCAGAGGCCTCAGAAACTAGGTGATTTTAGAAAATAAATATGATCTCACTAAACCTACATGTTGACCCGTGTTGTGAGCCAGTCTCTTAAATTAGGGCATTCCAGAAGTGGAAAGAGACAGCCTTGCCATTCCTTTGAAAAAATGAATGTCTTTGTCCGGCCAGATAGAGATGGGGACTTTTTCATAGATGACCCCATCTCTTCATGAGGTTGAAATATTTTCTCTTTCCCACCATTAGGTTAATACATAAAGTCTCCCAATTAAATGCTAAAAAGTAACATAGCTCTCCCAGTGAGGATTCCTGGTATACACGGGCCCCTACATGGCAGGCACGTCACTTGTCACTTCAGCCTTCCCTATAAAGATGAGGAGGGTGATGCCACCTTCCTTTCGATTGCTGTTGAATTAAGCCCATATTCTGCATTGAACAGAGGCAGAAACTTGGGAGTATCATTTAGGAACTCAGAATAATTGAGAACATTACTCAGTCGTAATGAGCATTACTCATTAGTCCAAAGCTCCCAGAGTCAGGGTGGAGGGAGAGGGATGAGTGATAAAGTCGAGAGTTTTCCTTGTCATTCCTTTAAGTCTGAAACCAGACATTCTAGCTTTGAAATATCTGTTTCTGCGTATCTATAGGAATGCCCTATGAGGATCAATGTCACCATTCAAAATTGTTTAATAAGCTATCCTTATATGGTGATGTGATGAACACCGACCAGATCAGGCTAACTGATCACAAATGCAGCTCTCCTGAGCTCATCAAGCTGCCAATTGACAGAGATGTGCACTGTTGGACTAACAAGAGAATAGGATGGTTCCCTGATGTACGTTTTCCTAGCACCCAACACTTCAGCTGTCATAACCCTCACTCAACATCCCTGTGATTAGTGATTATTTGTGTGACATTTTTCCTCCCCAATAGGCTATAACCTCTGTGAAAACAGACCTTGTCTCCCTGGATCACAGCTATATCCACCAAGGCCTGGCACAATGCCTGACATTCAGTAGGCACTGATGAATGAATGAGAGATGCACTGATGATGGATGGATGGATGGATGGATGGTTGGATGGATGGATGAATGTATGGATGGATGGAGCTCAGTGTATTCATGTTGTGGTCTTGCATTCATTTTCCAAAGAAAATGTATTAGGAGTAGCATGCTGACACAATGTGGAATTGGAGAGAAATTGCCCTTCCTCCAATTTAGTTGAAGAAAGTCTCACAAGTAATTTTTAGACATCTCTAAAGAGGGATGACCATATTTTGCTGATTAAATTTCTTTTCTATGAGCCTTTTATTTAGTGAAATTTCACTTTTGATATTTTCTTCTGTCTTATTTCACTCTAGTCTTTATTCTAAGTTTGATTTATTATTTGTTGTTTTTGTTGCTGTAATGTCCCAGAATCTGTGGCAATGGGCTGTTTATAAATTTTACCTGAAGAAACTGCATAATTGTCACACCTACCCAAGATATCATTGAGATATGATGCATTCTCTTGGGCTGTCATAACAAAATACCACCGACTGGGTGGCTTAAGCAACAGAAATTTATTTTCTCACAGTTCTGGAGTCTGGAAGTCCAAGACCAAGGTACGCCAAAATTTGGTTTCTGGTGAGGGCTTGTCTTCCTGGCTTGCAGTCAGCCGCCTTCTCACTGTGTGTTCACATGTTCTTTTCCATGTTCACATGGAGAGAGAGAGAAAGAGAGCAAGTTCTCTGGTGTCTTCTTATAAGGACACCAGTCCTGGATTGGATTAAGGCCCTATTCTTATGACCTCATTTAACCTTAATTATCTCCTTAAAGATCTTATTTACAAAAACAGTCACATAGAGGGCTAGGGCTTCAACATAGGAATTTGAGGAGAAGGCAACTCAGTCCATAACACATGACAAATGAAATTCCTAAGACACTCCAAATTCTTTGCCTTTGGCTCCTCTAGTGTTGCCCATCACCCTATGTGCACGTGCAGGGCTTATCCATATACCCCTTCAGGTTGAACAGATGCTGTGTCCTGCAGCCACTGGAAAGTCACGGCAAAATTTCTATTTTGATAACAACTCTTATTAAAAGATGAAGAGTGCCTTTCTAGTGGGTTTGTGTCCAGACCCTGAATCTATGTGCCCTGTTTTGAAATAGAACATTATGTGGAAACATTTATCAGATGGGTATCAAGCATTCTGCCCAGTTTTCTATGACTTGGTTTGGAGAATGGACTGACCCAAACCGTCAGAAGAGAGCTCCTGGGGCTTTCAAGAGGCTGGGGAGGACATAGAACCATCCTATTTGGAAGGAAAGCCATTTTCCTCTACCTCCCCTCTGACTCCTACCTCCTCCCAGGTCCTCCTTACCTGGACGACCATTGCCCAGCTTCCAGAAGCATAGCAAGAGGCTGCTGGCTTCCTCTTCTCTTTTTTATGTTCAGGTAGAGCTGAAACCATCAGGCATGAGGATGTGTGTTGACTTGGAGTGGACGGACCCACCAAAGTCATATCTGTCCTTGGCTCAGCCATAACTCTGGGGCTGAGTGACGGGGAAGTGGGAGGAGACACCACCACCTCTGGCATCTTGAGAATGGACATTCCCTGGTGCAAGTGAACTGGGCTCACAGCTTCTCGAATGCCCATGATTAAAGAAAAAATGCACCGTACTGCGTAGATAGGACCAAGTCTGTTTTCCATTATGTATAAACTTCTCCATTATCTTATATGAATCCAAGAAGCATGGTGAAATGAAATTTACATCTCTATTATTAATTACCAGTTTCTTTGTTCTGTAAAGGTGTTCTTCTACATCCATCAACTCAGAGGATATTATCACTTCTGTATCGATCATTTAAAATGCACCAAAATAAAAAAGCAATAAGAATTCACGTTCATGATGATTTTTCTTTTCCCACAGGAGCGAATTCTACCTATGACAATATCATATTCTTGCTTCTGAAAGGAGTAAACCTTTAAAAATAAATGCGTGGTTGTCCCAGTTACAGAAATGGATTTTTTAAAGCCCCAAGCTTGTGATCATTATCATTTGTGGATAGAAACATGGCAGAGAGTTTTTCAATAAAAGTTATACCCCTAAACAAATAACCTTGCTGCAAAAGAAACTTCGTGCTTCTGCTCAGAGACAGGTGTCTGGCTAAAATTACTTCTCTGTTTTCTGTTCCTTCACAGTGGAGATGCCATTGCCTTTGAAAAATCTACTAATTATAACAGCATTATCCAACAAGAAGCAACAGTGAGTGTTAATCAAATAGATTTACTATAATAGACCCAGACCTACCAATACCAGTGATTGCTTAATTCGATCTAGCTATTTTTCTGTGTGTAATGTTCTTACTCTAGGTAGCCCCTAACCATTCATCCATCTGACCATGAACGTTCAGTGCCCACCACTTTCCACATGCTGTGCCAAGACAGACATAGTCTCTGTCCTTAAGGAACCTACTGTTTGGCTGCACATTCCCTGCTTAACTGTGTTTCTTCAGCTAAAATTAAAAAGGATATATAGGCTGTTGGCAATAAATGTGTCTGAAGTGTCTCCCTATTACAGTTACAGCTCTTTGAATTAGGACACCAGGACTGTGAATAACTAATGTATGACATCATGAGTTGATTTTATTTTAGTGGGCCAAAACGATATGATAGTACTTGGATACTGCCTTAGTGCGAGCTGCAAATTACCATTGACAGGATGGCTTCAACAACAAACATTTATTTCTCACAGTTCCAGAGGCTGGAAGTCCCAGGTGCCAGCGTGGCCAGGTTACGGGAGGGCCCTCTTTCAGGTTGCAGACAACTCCTCATTGTGTCTCACGTGGTGGAAAGAGAGGGAGCAAGCACTAATCTCATTCATGAGACCTCCACTTTCATGACCTAATTACCTCCCAGAGGCCCCACCTCCAAATACCATAACGTTGGGATTAGAGGTTTGTTGTTGTTGTTGTTGTTTTGAGATGGAATCTCGTTCTGTTGTCCAGGCTGATTCAAGGGATTCTCCTGCCTCAGCCTCCCAAGTAGTTGGGATTACAGGCGCCCTCACCCACGCTGGCTAATTTTTGTATTTTTTATAGAGAAGGGTTTCACCAAGTTGGCCAGGCTGGTCTCAAACTCCTGACCCCAAGCGATCTGCCCCGCTCGGCCTCCCAAATGCTGGGATTGCAGGAGTAAGCCACCATGCTCAGCCGGGATTAGGGTTTTAATATATGACCTGGCGGGGGTGGGGGGGGTGGAATACCAACATTCTGTCCATAACAGATACTGTCTTGTTGACAAGTGTCATTGAACAGATAACCTTTTATAAACGTGTTTAGTGACCAGCCTTCTTGAGGGCTGAATGGGTTGTGAAAGAACAGCTAAAAACAGACAAAGTCCCTCTACTAAAGTAGGACACAGTTTTGTAGTTGGGAAGCTAAGATAGAAGTGGAACAATGGGTACCATGTCGAGTGCGCAGTGCAGGCCATGGGTGGTTTGGGAACTCCAAATTGGGGGTGGGGGAGAGGGGCTATGGGAGGCAAGAGTGATTAGAGAGGGCTGCACTGAAGAGTGCGGTTCCTACTGTTGTTGTGACAAATTAGCACAAAGTCAGTGACTTAAAACAACACAAATTTCTTATCATACAGCCCTGGAAGTGATAATTTCAACACCATTCTTACCAGACTAAGATCAACATGTTGGCAGAGCCGTGTTCCTTCTGGACATTCCAGGGAAGAATCCATTCCTTCCCTTTTCCAGCTTCTAGAGGTCACTCCCATTCCTTGGCTCACGGCCTCTGCCCCATCTTCAAAGCCAGCAAAAGCAGGCCGGATCCTTCTCACACTGCATTCTCTCTGGCTCCCTGCACCTGGGAAAGGTGGCCCTTTCTACAGCACCTTTGTGATGACATGAGGCCACTTGGATAAGGCAGGAAAACCTCCCATCTCAAGGTCCTTAACCTTAATCACATCTGCAAGGTCCCTTTGCCATGCAAGGGAACATATTCATAGGTTCCAGGAATTAGGATGTGGACATTTTTGGGGTGGAGGGGCCTGATTCTGCCTGTCATATTATCCTTGAGCTAGTCCTGGAGGGAGTTGCTGGCTCCTCTCTTAGGAGGGTGTTCATTTTGAGGGTGTAGCCTGCATTGGAGCGGGAGGTAATGACAAATATGTGTGGAACCCAGCGTGCATATGCTGGGGAGCAGTGCACTGGGCGGGGTAGGTGGAGAGGACCAGAGGGCACAGAGCTTGTCAATGCTAGGCAGAGAATTCGGATTTGACTTAGGAGACCGTGGGGCACCATCGAGGCATCTTCAGAAGGAGAGTAACAGGATACATTTGCTTTGGGGGGTGATAATTCTGGGAACAGTGTCTTCAAGGATGCAGGAAGGATCAAAGGCATTCAGGAGAATTGATGGAGTAACCCGGGGGAGGCAGATGGTGCCTGATGGAGCAGGTGATGGTGGGAAGGTGTCACACATCGGACTCCCAGGGGCTAACACCTAGTGCACGCTCACAAAAGAATGAGTAGATGAATGGTAGCATGTAACGCCAATGACATTTCTTGGGTCTATCGAAAATCTCAAACCGCATTTAATATACCTAAAGAATCCATGTAGAATTTCTCATTTTTTTCTTTGTCATTTTTTAGATGTAGCTTTTGTTTATACATAGTTGTCATTATGCAGTATTTATTTATTTATTTTATTTTTTAGAGACAAGGTCTTGCTCTTTTGCCCAGGCTGGAGTGCAGTGGCACGATCACAGCTCACTGGAGCCTCCAACTTCTAGGCTCAAGCCGTCCTCTCACCTCAGCCTCCTGAGTAGCTAGGACTACAGGTGTATGTCACCATGCCCAGAAATTTTTTTTTTTAATTTTCTGTAGAGACAGGCTCTTACTATGTTGCCCATGCTGGTCATGAACTCCTGGCCCCAGGCAATCCTCCTGCCTCAGCCTCCAAAACTTCTGGGATTACAAGCATGAGCCACCACACTCAGCACAGTTATTATTTAAAAGTTGGTGGATTTTTAAAGACTGATATATAATAGATGTATATATTTTCTGGATACATGTGGTATTTTGATACATTTCTGTACTGTGTAAAGATCAAATCAGTATAATTGGGATACCTATTGCCTTAAACAGGTATCTTTTCTTTATCTGGAGGCAGCCAAATGATTCGTGTCTGGGTATTTGAAAATATCAGATAGATTTTTGTGAACTATAGTCACTCTACTGATTGATCAAACCCTAGGTCTCATTTCTTCTGACTGTCTGTTTGTACCCATTGATCAACTTCTCTCCATCCCCCTTTTTGCTTTGCTGAATTATTGTTTCTGCACTGGGATTCCTCAGCATGCTTCCTGAGTGCCTTCTGCTGTAGAGAGTCTCCTGCAGGGATCCACACTTTAGTGGTCTGTACTCTACTTTTACTTTAGATTTCTGGTTGTTTATGTTGTAAAGGAATATTTCAATTTATGATTTTAAAAATATTGTTTGTGAAAGAACAATTCTTTTCACAGTTTTTAATGAAAGGATTATACCTATAAGTAATGTCTATGGAGGAAGAGACCTCAGGGAATTGACTTCAGGAAATCATGAATTTGCTCTTTATTATGTTGTGTAATAAAACATTTTTATATTCTCCTTGTAATTGTTTCTTGAATATTTTAACAGTACATTGTCAGATGTTTTCTTCTGAACAGGCGAAACTGTGTTGTATGTGCCATGGTGAAATGTAGAGATTTCTGTAGCATTCGACAAAGAACTGTCTGCCTAAAGCTGCAGTTCTCAACATGGGCATGCAGAAGGCTCAGTAGGGAAGATGGTTATACATCTAGAGTTCTTGTCTCACCAGATTCACTAGAGGCCTAGGAACATGGATCTCAAGGGCCCCAAGGGATTCTGATGTGTTTGAGAATGCTGCTTTGGGAATACCAGCAGTAACACCCAGAGAACACTGACATAACCAGGGTGTGAGTGCTCTGGAAAATATGGATGTAGTTGGGGTCTCACAGTATGAGAGGTTAGCCCAGAGTTGAAATTGAGGATTCCTCAGTTCTCTAACAGAACGCCTATGATCAGGCCAATGAGCTTCATGGAATAGCTCCATCGTTCAGTATGATCAACTTGAGCATCACCCATACCCACATACAAGAAGACCCATCTTCTTTTTTTTTTTTTTTCTGTTTCAAATTCTTATTTTTTTAATTATACTTTAAGTTATAGGGTACATGTGCACAACGTGCAGGTTTGTTACACAGGTATACATGTGCCATGTAGGTTTGCTGCACCTATTAACTCGTCATTTACATTAGGTATTTCTCTTAATGCTATCCCTCCCCCAGCCCCCCACCCCCGACAGGCCCCAGTGTGTGATGTACCCCACCCTGTGTCCAAGTGTTCTCATTGTTCAATTCCCACCTATGAGTGAAAACATGCGGTGTTTGGGTTTCTGTCCTTGAGATAGTTTGCTCAGAATGATGGTTTCCAGCTTCATCCATGTCCCTACAAAGGACATGGACTCATCCTTTTTATGGCTGTGTAGTATTCCATGGTGTATATGTGCCACATTTTCTTTATCCAATCTATCATTGATGGATATTTGGGTTGGTTCCAAGTCTTTGCTATTGTGAATAGTGCTGCAATAAACGTACGTGCACATGTGTCTTTATAGCAGCATGATTTATAATCCTTTGGGTATATACCCAGTAATGGGATCACTGGGTCAAATGGTATTTCTAGTTCTAGATCCTTGAGGAATCGCCACACTATCTTCCACAATGGTTGAACTAGTTTACACTCTACCAACAGTGTAAAAGTGTTCCTATTTCTCCACATCCTCTCCAGCACCTGTTGTTTCCTGACTTTTTAATGATCGCCATTCTAACTGGTGTGAGATGGTATCTCATTGTGGCTTTGATTTGCATTTCTCTGATGACCAGTGATGATGAGCATTTTTTCATGTGTCTGTTGGCCGCATAAATGTCAAGAAGACCCATCTTCTGATGACTCCGAATAAAGCCAGTATTCTAAAGTGTGGTCTGAATGAGGCTTAGACAGTACCCAATAGAGAGACCCCTTTGAGCTGTCCCCTCTGTGTTCCTGCTTTATGTATTTATTTAGACATCTATACCCCTACATCATTCCAACAGTATTAATGGGGGAAGTTTTAACGTGGCATCTTCATAATATTGTGTGCATACTATGCATTTTCTCCAAGGAGAGAGTCAGTTGCTTTCATCAGATTCTCAAAGAGGTTCAGAATCACAACCGTTATGAAGGACAGACTTTAGGGCACTGAGAGGACAGTTAAGCGTGCTCTATCACTTCTGTGATTCTCAATGCTGTACTGGTTGCTACTGGGGCATCAGAGAGGAGGAAAACACAGTGGTGCCTGTTTCTGGTGTGTGCAGCACTGCATGGGATGGTGGCTGAGCTTACTCCTCTTCTAAAAGGTGGGCACAAGTGATTAGAGAAGCTGCCCTGCCCTCAGATGTCTTATAGACAGGAACATACCAAAACCCACAGAAGCAATTCTATAAGTGAGTAGCTTAATGAGGCTTAGGGTGTGTAAGGTCTGGGCAGGCTAAGGATAGAATGCTGACCTTGGAACTATAGGGTCAGAGAGCGGGTCATGAGATTTGAGAGAAAATGAAGTCACAGTCTGGCGTAGCAGGGTTGGCCGCTCAATTTTCAACTTGGAAGAATTCTTTCATCCTACTTTATTGTAAGGGAAATCATTCAAAAGCAGTCTATGACAATGCTGAAGAAATCATTTCAAATAAAATTGGTACCCTTTATTCAGACCAGGAGGATCCCTCATGCCTCCCTCTGCCCAGATGGGACAGCAGCATGAGAGACACAGGGAGGCAGGGAGGAATGTTGCACTTGCTTTCTACCATGCCACCTTTCTTCCTCCTTCCCATCCTGTAATTGGTTCTTTTTTTTTTTTTTTTTTTGAGAAGAAGTTTTGCTCTTTGTTGCCCAGGCTAGAGTGCAGTGGCGTGATCTTGGCTCACTGCAACCTCCATTTCCCGGGCTCAAGCAATTCTCCCACTTCAGCCTCTCAAATAGCTGGGATTACAGGTGTCCGCCACCACACCTGGCTAATTTTTGTATTTTTAGTAGAGACGGGGTTTCACCATGTTGGCTAGGCTGGTCTTGAATTACTGACTTCAAGTGATCCACCCACCTCGACCTCCCAAAGTGCTGGGATTATAGGCATGAGCCACCATGCCCGGGCCTGTAATTGGTTCTTCTAAAGGAAAGTCCATGCTCCTCATTTTCCTTGTTGGCAATGGCCCTGAGATTTCTCATATAACCAACCGTTGCTATGATATAGGCAGGATGACCCAAACAGGGATGATTTTATTTCAAGGAGGAACAATTACATGGACAAGGGTTGTAGAAGTGTATTTGTGATATTAAATAATTCATAGGTAATAGTCTTATTGTACATTGCTATAGAGGATTTGTAAATAGATGATCCCAAGAGAGATATATTTGGTAATATATTAAATCCTATCCCTTCCCTGATGGCCATCGTTCATAGAATTATAGACAAAAATTAGCAGCATTTGGAATAAAATATGAGAGGAAAGCTGCTGGAATCAGTAATGTGTGCGGAGGTATGGCTAAAAGGTTATACACAATATTAACTTAGAATACTGTGATCACAAGATGATTTATATGCCAAAAAAGTATTGTATTTTAAAGATACAATCCATTGCACAAATGATTTTTAGTGTGAAGATCATTCACCGATGAAGACAGACCCAGTTGGATCCCCTTTGTCTGAATGCAGGAGATGTCCATTTTTGGAGCAAGAACTGGCAAAGAAATACTCCTGTAATATGGTAGGTTTGCACTCATGGGTAGATTAGCCTTTCATGCCGTGTGATGCTTAGGGCAGTAAATAGCTTCCTTTTGTGCCTGTGGTCATGGTTGTGTCACATGGAATAATGTTTGCCTTTGCCGGACCGGTGAGGACCGGCAACCTTCCCTGGTTTGATGGTGCTCAGGAAGTTCAGGGTTCCTTATTACATCCTATGGCAAGGCTCACGGTGGGACTGCCTCTTCCCCAAGACAAAGAAAAGAACAGATATATGGATTTTCTAGAAATTAGGGCTGGGGATTATGGAGGGGGAAAATTGAAGTTTAGAAAAAAAGGTGTCAAAGTTTGGTGGCCTTTGTAGTGGTAGAATAAATCTGCAAATATGAGTTATGACATTGAAATGAAGGCTACATGAACTATCAGCCTATAAGGTCTGCATTAGTTTATAGAAGCAAACAAAAAAAATGCTGTGGCCCAAGTGAAGAGCCCAGCTATTGTCATTTGAGAATTGCAACAAGAGCAGCCTCTGAGAGCTTCAGAAAAGTCTGTGAAGATCAGTTCATTTTTGAAAAGGCCCACAAGCTGAAATAATTTTCCATATTCTTCCTAGATGGCCTTCCTTGCTGACGAATACTGCAACTATTGTCAAGACATTTTACGAAACGTGAGGAACCAAGAACTTGAGAGGGTAGGGTTTTATCTATAAAATACAAGCACTTATGACTCCTTATTAATCATTTTTATTTGAAGAGACCCCATCAACAGATGTCCAGTGGTAACCCACTGCACTGAAGTGCTTACATGCCATGCACCTATGTTGTAGTCATTGAGTTCTGGGAGGTGAGATTGATATTCAGTGTAATCAGCTGGAAATTCTCCAAGGTGCTAATACAGATAACTTTAGGCTCTAAATACAAATTCAGCTATTTTTTAGATCCTAATTCCACTCATTTTGAATAAAGTATTGGTAATAAAATTCACCCTGGAATTTTCAATGGTGCTGAAGAGCCATTTTATTGATATGCGCTAACTGAAGATGGAGCAAGACTTCGCAGCTGAGTGATCTGGCATGGGTATTGTCACGATTGGATTTTATCCTAGAATTGGCTGTGGAAAACATGAATAAATCTTTCAGCTATTCTGAGTTTCATCTTCTGCAGTGTGAGATGAAAATCCAAGGAAACAAGTGCACATTCAAATGAGAATTTTTTCCTGATGCTTTAGTATATTCTAAGCACTTCAACTTTGGGTGATAAAGTTCATTCAGCACGAGCGCATTTACTACCTACTCGGCGTAAAGCATTGTAGTGAGGGAGAGACCAAGATGCCTTCAGGATGGCCCCTGTCCTGTTGATGCAATGTTACAAATATCCATCCACACTGGATATCTGACATATTCCTTTCCTTCTTCACTTACTCATCAAATAAGTATTTAATTCTACCCTGTGACTGACACCGTTACCAGGACTAGGAAAGTATTCTCCATAAGGCTTGAGAAGTTAGTAGTTGGTAATGAAAGGAGCAATATTACCCAATAAATATGATGCAATGTGGAAAGTTCTAGAATAGCTGCATGATTAGACTATTCTGGGTGCCCAGAGAAGGGTAACAGAGAAGGCCAGGGAGTGCTTCCAAAGCAGGCCACGTTGCTGCTGACTCTAGTAGGAAAGGCAGAGGTGCAATAGACAGATAATGGGGTAGGAGAGGGATTCCAGGTAGAACCCATGGTGCAGGTAAAGGCAGCATGATGTTCACGGGCATGATGTGACAAAAAGGTCACTATGACTATATTTTATTATTTCTTTTATTTTTATTATTATTATTTTTTTTGAGACGCAGTCTTGCTCTGTTACCCAGGCTGGAGTTCAGTGGTGCGATCTCGGCTCTCTGTACCTCCACCTCCTCAGTTCAAGTGATTCTCCTGCCTCAGCCTCCCGAGTAGCTGGGACCACAGGCGCCCACCACCGTGCCCGGCTAATTTTTTGTATTTTTAGTAGAGATGGGGTTTTACCATGCTGGCCAGGCTGGTCTCAAATTCCTGACCTCAGGTGATCTGCCCACCTCGGCCTCCCAAAGTGCTGGGATTACAGCCGTGAGCCACCGCGCCCAGCCTAGATTTTATTATTTTTAAAAAAGAGAAGTCAGAGGGGAGGTGGGAAAGTAGGCTGATGCCAGAAGGGGCCTCGGATGCCCCAGGAAGAACTCTGACTTGTTGAGAAGACAGTGGGGGAGCAGTGACAACAGGGCTTGGCCATCATGGAACACAGAGGCAGCAAGGAGGTTTTGTCACAGTTGAGGTGAGAAGCAACAAGAGTCGGTTCTGGGGCAGTGACAGTGACATCAGAGAGAAACAGGAAGGTTAGAGAAATATTTCAGAGGCAGGAGCAACAGGGTTTGGTGACTTGGACGCGGGTGGTGAGGGGTGAGCAGAGACAGGTCTGTGGTGATGGCTCCACCCAGACCCCCTTCCCCAAAGCTCCTTGCTCCAAGGTTCCCAGCCTGAGAGAAAAGGGATTGCTACACCCTGTGCTGTATTTTTCGGAGTCTTTTTGGAGAAGTCTTCTCTAGAATTAATGCCCTGATAACAGGATTTTAAATCAGCGCCTGTGGTCCTGTAATTCAGGAGTTGACCCTAACTTCCTTGACGACCTACGCATGGGGCCAGCTCCTTGTCTGATGTCACTGGCAGGTCTAGCACCAGGACCAGGCGAGATACGACAAGGTTGTGATGCCTCGCAGTACCTGAGCCTGTGGAAATCCCAAACAGGCAAGAGTCTTTATTGGCTGCGAAGCAGACCAGTCACCTGGTTCAGCAACGGAAACTGAAAAGTCAACATGGGAAAAAAACAGAAAAGAGGAGCCGCGATTTTGATCCTCCACGAAGTTGTCCACGTAAGTCTTCAGAGAAGGCTCTTGTGTAGAACCATGCCAGTACCCTTTTTCTTCCACAGTCATTAAGCGACTTCTAACTTGATGGCAAGGAGGGGGTCTCTTAGATTCAGTACTATCACACCTCTATCTGAGCTGAAAAATGATTGAGGCAATCAGTCAGTCAGTCAATGAACATTTATTCTCTCTGGGCTGTGCCCTGTGGCCCAGTCCTCATCCCAGTATAATCAACTGGAGCCCCCTTGTGGTCAGAAACAGCTTCCCTTCTAGAAACTGCCTCAAGAAAATATTAATAATGTTCTACATTATCCCATCCAACTGGCAGGTGCTCTCAGATGGGTTGTTGGAAAGAATTCTATCAAAATACAGCTTGGAAAAGCTGAGAGGCAAAGCTTTACGTGCACTGGAACAAACTTCATCCCATTGTCATCTGGGGCTAAGAAAGTATCTGTGGCGGGGGGTTAGTCTTGCGAGGTGGAAAACGAGTTTTGGCGATATGCTCTGTTACTTACCCCAGGTGGAGGACTTGCTTACTTCCTTCTGGAAGTCTCTGCAGCAAGACACAGTCATGCTGATGTCATTGCCTGACATGTGCCAGCTCTTTAAATGCTACGACGTCCAGCTGTACAAGGTAGGAGGACGCGTGAGTCTCTAGGGTATATCCTTTGCAGAAATTGGCAGCAAATGCTGGGCTTGGACCCATAGCTCCACCTCTCTGCAGTCTCCATGGTCCTCTGAGGAGTGAATAGTGGGGTGTATGGACCAGGAGCCCTCTGATCTCTGCTTACCACTCAGTTTTCCTTTTGAATTACTTCATGGAAACCAAAAGCCAACGCACATCGTGACCTCTGGTTCCATACCCAGTGAAGTCCGAATTGAGTCGAAGTTCTTTCTCTGGGAATTTCTGTAAAAGAAGACATTCTAAAATGAATAATTGGAATTGTAATATGCATAACTGCCAAGGTTTTTGTTTTGTTTTGTTTTGTTTCGCTTTGCTTTGGTTGAAGCTGTATCTCTAAAGTGATTGTATTTGGAGGGTTGTATTTGGAGGGTCAGGTCTATATCTTTTCTGGGTTAAAAAGGTGTTCTCCTTCAGCGAGTCACAAGCCTTACCTTTTATTATTTTTAAGGAAACCATCTAGTACTTCCAAGTTTTTAACAAAAAATATGAAAACTGGAAGCTGGGTTCAACCCTTAAATATATTTGGTTTGACCCACCTAGTATTGGCCGGCAGTGTATGATTTTTTAAAAAGTATTTGAATCAGTTATCAATCTTTTAAAAATATTTGAGGCCGGGAGCGGTGGCTCATGCCTGTAATCCCAGCACTTTGGGAGGCTGAGGCGGGTGGTTCACGAGGTGAGGAGTTCGAGACCAGCCTGGCCAAGATGGTGAAACCCCGTCTCTACTAAAAATACAAAAAAAATTAGCCAGGTGTGGTGGCGTGCACCTGTAATCCCAGCTACTTGGGAGGCTGAGGTAAGGGAATCCCTTGAACCCAGAAGGTGGAGGTTGCAGTGAGCCAGGATCATGCCACTGCACTCCAGCCTGGGTGACAGAACGAGACTCCGTCTCAAATAAAGAAATAAATAAATATATTGGAAAAAAAATTCCAACTGTGGCTGCACTAGCCTGACATCCTGCACGGGAAACAGTGGCCAGGCTGCATGGTGCTGCCCCCTCAACCTGGGTGGGGACCAGCTCTCAGACTTCTTGAGACCCACCCTGTCCCTGTGGCGTGCGTGAGCTTCAGTCACACCTGCACCACCAGCAGAATCATAGTGTCTTGATACTTCTGTTGTAGGGAATTGAGGATGTTCTCCTTCATGACTTCTTGGAAGATGTTTCTATTCAGTACCTGAAATCTGTGCGGTTATTTAGTAAGAAATTTAAGCTGTGGCTTCTTAATGCTCTGGAAGGTTTTCCAGCCCTCTTGCAGATCTCCAAACTCAAAGGTAGGTTTCAATGAAAAAAATAAATTCTGGGCTGATGCAGTGGCTCGTGCCTGTAATCCCAGCACTTTGGAAGGCTGAGGCAGGAGGATCGCTTGAGCCCAGGAGTTTGAGACCAGCCTGGGCAACACAGTGAGATCCTGTCTCTATAAAAAAAGTTTTATACAGGACTACAGGTGTGCACACACTTGTGGTCCTAGCTACTCAGAAGGCTGAGGTGGGAGGATCACTTGAGCCCAGGAGGTCGAGGCTGCAGTGAGCCATGATCACGTCACTGCACTCCAGCCTGGGTGACAGAGCAAGACCCTGTTTTTAAAGTAAAGAAATACATAAATAAATAAATTCTATAAGCGTAGATGAAGCATCTGACTTTCACCCTGGGTGGTAGCTTTCAGCTGCTGCCCCATGCATTCAGCTACAGTCCGGAAGGCCCAGCCTGCTCAGGGTTTCTGGCTTTTAGTGCTGGTGATGGATTTTTGTGGTGGTCCAGCCACACCCTTTTAAGCTATTTCTCTTCTGAATAATAACATGGACTTTTGGCAGGTCAAGGTGTTCTAGGTGTGGATATTCACCAGGGCATTCACGTCTCACTCCTGAATTGCACCATCTCTCTGCTGAGTTTCTAGAATGCTTTCCCCTTCTGTCTGGCTGCCAGGCTGCAGTCTCTGAATGCTGCTTCCACCAGGCTATTTATCTGTTCAAGGCCTGCAGTGGCTTCCGAGTGCGAGCCTGAACTTCTCTGTCGGTTGGTCCAGTTCTCTATAAATCTGCCCTCTTTGTGCCCCTGCAACTCCATGCTCCTTCAAAGGCCAGCCCGCACCTGCCATGCCTTGTCAGATCGTCCTGGAAATACCCATTTTCTCCCTATCACCTTTGTGAAGTTTTGCTATCATTGCCTGCAGCTCTCAAATTCCCCACGGGGTCCCACCCTCCTTGCCAACTCAGGGCCATTTTCTCACCAAGCCGGCACTGGTTATTTCCCCACATTTCTATAAGTCTTGCTTCCTTTGCAATTATTTCCTAGGTAGTGCAGATAGGGGACTTCTCAAAGTGCCTACAGCATAGAACCGTGTCTAATCGCCACTCCCTCCACCCCTCTGCACCCCCAGCTGTGTTCACTACTCACGCTGCATACCCTTATCCAGTTTGCCCCACTTGGAAATTTTAGGGATGTTGCAGAAGGTGGGACTGGGACTTGCTGCAAAGGGGGTCCAAGGAGTGGGGACAGAGCCTTGTTCCAGTTTTCCTGTGCTCCTTTAACAACTGCCCGAATTCAAGCCTCTGTCTCTTCACTCTGTACGCTACTTCAGCAGTTTCCTAGTTGGTCATCCTGCTTCCATCCCCCTCCCCAGCCACATTCCCCTCCACCCCCAGTGATCATTCTAAAACAGCAGTAAATCAATTACCAACCTTCCCTGGCCCCCACTGCCCAGATGGCCCACTCTCCTCCACTGCTGTGCAGTCATTCACAGTTTGGCCTCTGGCCCCATCCCTGTGTCCATCTCCCCAGGGACTCCCATGACCCAACAGTGCTCTTCAGCAACACTAAACAAGCTGTCCCCAGAAAAGGCCCTTATTCCTGCCATTTTCTATGCTTGGACTGCCTCCTGCTCCATTACTCCTGGCTAACTCCTACCTACGCATCAAAGCCCAGATTAAATGTCACCTTCTCAGTGAAGCTTTCCTCAATACCTTTTTCCAGACAGCCTCCCTTTCTTCCTTGTGCTCTCACATGACATGGGAGCACTTAGCCTGCTTTTGGGCTGTGTTTGCATATCTGGTGACCCACCCTCCAGAGCACAAGCCCTTAGAAGGCAAGGGCTGTCCTCTTCCATCCATCAGCTCAGCAGCAACCCAGCAAATAGTTATTGAGCAAACACTGCATGAGTGTTCTCCCAAATATTTGTCAAATGAATGAATGCATTCAAGAAGAGAACACCTGTTTCTATGTGTTCCCTTTTCATCCTTTCCTTTGCTTTATTTTCCAAGAAAAGCACTGTAGGATGAGAAAGTTGGGGGGTGCTCAGGGTTCCTGGACAAAAACCCTAAACTCCTTTGAGTACCTTAGTCCAATCTGGCTGCTGTGGTAAAATACCACCAACTAGGTGGCAGTATATAAACAACAGAAATTTATTGCTTATAGTTCTGGAGGCTGGGAAGTCCAAGATCAAGGCACCAGTAGATGGGTGTCTGGGAATGGTCTGCTTTCTAGTTCACAGATGGCTGTCTTTTTGCTTTGTCTTCACATGGTGAAAGAGGCAAGGGGTCTCTCTGGGGCCTCTAATCCTCTTCATGGGAACTGCACACTCAGGGCCTCATCACCTCCCCAAGGCCCCACTTCCTAACACCATCACAATGGGGGTGAGGTTCAACATATGAAATTGGGGGTGTAGGACACAAACATTCAGATCATAGTAGCATGCATGTCAGATGCTGGGGTTACTTAATTTTTCTGGCACATGAGGACATTTCAGCCAAGTGTCCCTTGCCAGGATCTCCTAGCCACTCAGAGAGGGCCAGCAGACACGGGGTGGGGAAGTTGCAGTTTAGCCAGCTGTGCCATCCTACCCTAAACATGCACCTTCTCTTCCCCACTGTCCACATGAGAACTTGAAGTTATCATATTAATGGCCACATGTGTTGTTCTTAACAGAAGTTACTCTATTTGTCAAAAGACTAAGAAGAAAGACGTACCTTTCCAACATGGCTAAGGTAGGTCTCAGCCAAGCAGATAGGACGGAACAAAGCAGTTTCCTGAAAAGAAGTGAAAGCTCTAGGTCCCTGTTAAGAGTAAGTGGTTGCTCTGTCCATCTGGAGGGCAGAGGGCAGGCAGGGTGACCTTGCCTGGCCACTGGCAGAGGAGTCCAGGTGGGCCCCTGTGACTGAAAGCTAGAAGCCTGCCCCCTTTCCATCCATCCTCAGGAAGGCTCCAATCTCCTGGCTCTCTCAGGGCAGGAGGGAAAGCAGGTCAACATTTAAAAGATGCCTAATGGCCGAGCGTGGGGGGCTCATACCTGTAATCCCGGCACTTTGGGAGTCCGAGGCAGGAAGATTACTTCACATCAGGAGTTCGAGACCAGCCTGGCCAACATGGCAAAACCCTGTCTCTATCAAACAAAAATACAAAAACTAGCTGGGCATGGTGGTGAGTGCCTGGAGTCCCAGCTACTCGGGAGGCTGAGGCAGGAGAATCTCTTGAACTTGGGAAGTGGAGGTTGCAGTGAGCTAAGACTGTGCCACAACAGAACGAGACTCCATCTCAAAAAAATAAAAAAATACAAATAAAAGATGCCTGAGGGAGGCCCCACACAGAGGTGCCAGTGTCAGAGGTAACAGGGTGTCATAGCAGAGCCTATGACAGACAGACAGACAGATACACCCTTCACCTGTGTGTGTGGCCCTGTGGACTCAGTGTGGCCAGGCCACCAGTTACTTCAGCTCTGCCCTTTTCAATCCTGGGGTGATTTAGAGAAAGGTTGAGAAGGGCTGAAGAAAAGATTCTATGATGCTGGCACCCGGCTCGTGGGCTACCAGGAGTCCTCTCTCAAGTCCTGTGAGCACCCTATCGGGACAAAGCCTGGGGACCATCACTCTGCTCCAAATCAGTCTCCACTGGGAGGATCCCAGCTGTGGCTTCCGTGACCCCGAGCTGGGCCCCATCCTCCCAGTGCAGAGCCCTCCCCAGACTCTGAGCTCAGCGGGGTTGTGTCCCATTGCCAGTCACAGCCAGTCCTGTTCTCCAGGGCTCTCACAGTCCTGACTCGGTCGGTCTGGAAATGACCCTGCAGCGTGCTCTTCCTCTCAACCCAACCAGAGCAGCAAGCATGGGTTCTGAAGCCCGCCCCTGCTCCGAACCTTATTTTCCCACTTACTGTCCCTTAGGAAAGTTACTTCACGCCCCAAGAGCCCTCAGTGTCCTCCTCTGTAAAAGGGAGGCCTTCTCCCAGGACTGCTGTGAGGATCACCAGATGCACCCCAGGCAGTCGGACAGTGTTGGGGACTAGATTGTCCCCATTTGACAGCTGAGGATATCACCTCCCAGAGGCCAAATTCCTCATGGCCAAGGCTCCCACGAGGAAGGAACCGCCAGCTTCCGAATCCCGCAGCCGCACCCTCAGGATCAGTGCGGGCTCTCCCTACACCTTCCTCGCAGAGGCTCAATCCCCAGGCTCTCTCGCTAGAGTCATTCGGGCGTGGGGTGAGTGTGGTGCAGAGAAGCAGCAGCAGCAGTGCCAGACAGCCCTGTTGAATGCATCTTCCTAGAGATGCATTCTTTCTTCTTCCAGAAGGGCAGTTCTAGGATGTGTGCAATTTTAACCTTTTCATTCTTGTTTAAGATTCATTTTTAATGGGTAACACCCACATCAATGTTTCTTCCTCCCCCAGAACAAAAATCTTGGCAATTTGGGGGAGAGTTAGGCAAAAATAAAATGACAAGATTGAATTAAGTATTATGCCTCCCCATTGTCTTTAGACTATGCGAATGGTATTGAAAAGTAAGAGGCGTGTCAGTGTTTTGAAGTCAGATCTGCAGGCCATCATCAATCAAGGCACTTTGGCCACTTATAAGAAAGCCCTGGCAAGTGACCGGCGTGGCGCAGATGAACTGGAGAACAACCCAGAGATGAAATGTAAACTCCCTTCTGCAGCTTGCTTTATTGGCGTGTTGGGCATAGATTTGGGGCTAGCATGGCCATCGTTAACTCACAAATTTCTTAATAGGGGTAGAACTTTATAACTCCGATGTTCTAAGTGGTCTGCTCACACTTCTTTTCCTGTAGTAGGGTGATGAACACCCCGGGATGCCCTGTCCCTGTGCTCCCAGGACCTACCCCAGGGCCAGACAGGGCAGCAGTGCTGATACCTGTTAGTTGAGTTAATAAACGACCAGATGAGTGTGCTTGCTGCTTGACAGTATTTATCTCCAGAATGTCTCCTGTGGGGGAAAAGTTTAGTTTCTGCATCTGTGTTGTACACGCACAGACTCCTGTGTCTCCTCAATCATGCTAAATTGCCTTGAGCTAGATGTCTGCGTCGACACATTCTCCCATCACTCTTGTTACTTGCAATGTGAAGTTTAACAATGGTGCTTTTACCATATTTCATTACTTTCCAAACAAGTGACAGGAAGCAGGTGGATATTCTTGCCATTTGCTATTGATCATTGTTATTGTTTTTCAAGAAAAAAATCCCCCTTCCATAAAGAGCTTGCGTTGCTGGCTGATGTGTGTTGTTGCGTCCCTGGGGAGCGAACGTAGTGGCAGAAGGAGCTCTCCAGACTCAGGGAGGACCTGGGAGGGAGGGAGCTGCAGGATGGTTACCGATTATGAATTATGGGCGTCTCTAGGCCCTCCTATGATGGCTACAGGGAGGGTGCCAGGCTCCCCTGTGTGTGTCCTTTCCAAATACTCGCTGCCACGATGCCCCAGGTAAATCGAATGGCCTCTCCCTCTATGGGCATAACTCCTTGCTAGTACTCTAAGCTGTGTCTACAGCTGCCCGCTCAGTTCCCATGAGCCCCTTCAGGCTGTCAGCTGTGTCTTATTCACCCTGGGCCACCCAGCATTGCACTGGCCCAGAGGAGCACTTCAGTGTTTCGTGACTTGATGGATACAGAATTCAGGAGTACACAAAAGCACCACCTGTAAATTAGCCCATCCTCTTTCTTTCACCTTGAAGTAGGGCTGGCCTTGGTAGGGTTGTGCCAGTTATTAAAATACTAAAATATATCCCTAGTTGTTGGTGAATGACCTCTGCCTGCTCCCCTCCACTGTCCTGTCCCTTGGTAGTGTCCCCTGGCTGACCCCAACCCCAGATCCTCCCATAGGGCACTTTTTTTTCCCCACCGATCCAGCAACTAAAAGGTTAACACCTAATCTGGCAGGCTTCAGAGCTGTTAGTAGGATTACTAATTCTGATTAGTAATTCTGCAGTTCTGATTAGTAGGAACCCAAAAGGTCCCCCTCCCAACGCACTGGCTAACCAAACCCTCCTCTTGCCCCCAGCTGGATCCCAGGGAGTCCCAGGAGGTCATGAGACCCTCCCCACCAGGTGCCTTCCAGACTGCCCGCTGTTCTGGCCAGGGCTCCTGTGCTCCTACTGGCATCTTCGTGAGTCCCAACAGGAAGACGCAGAGTTCTGCAGGGAGATAGCAGACTGCCAGCCATTGCTGATACCTGCAGGCAAATGCTTCCGGTTCCAAGTTCAAGCGCACCTCCACCTAAGCCTCAGGGGGGCCACTGCAACCGACTCCGTTTTCCGAACTCTGCTTGGTATGCAGAAGCACTCAAAAAGCTGGGAAGGCCAAAGGCTATTCTTTCCCTGTCAGTGCTACCTGTGCAGGTGGAGGACCCGGAACCTGAAGTCACACCAGGCTCCACCTAACTGAGTGCATAACCGCAGGCAAGGCACTCACCGTCTCTCAGCAGCTTTGATGTATGTCTGCCATCACTTCAATGACATTAATAAACCAGCCCTTTTATGAAGATGGCAAGGATAGGTGAGGTCATGTCTGTATCGTGCAATGAGCTCATCTGAAGACAAGGTCTGGATAATTGCAAGGTGTAGTTATGGTTTCAAAATATTTCTGTTTCAACAAGTGGCAGAGGTGGCTCACAACAGGTATGTCCATGTAATGCTGAATAGATGACGGCAGAGGTGACAAAGCCAGCCTCAGGACATCCTCTGTGTTCACAATGAGCGTGAGGCCCTGGGAAGTCCCTTCGAGCTATTGTTCAGTGATGTTCCCAGGTTACCCAGTACAAAAATACCTAAGAGAAATTCTGCTCTGCTGCATGCAATCTTTTGTTTGTTTATTTTGTGCCTTTGTAGGTTTAAGAAACTTAATTTCTTTGCTGGGAACATTAACAGATCTCAGGGTATTCCTCAGCTGTCTGTCTTCACATCTCCAAGCACTTGTGTTCCAGGTAGGAAGCTGTGACTTAAAAAAAACAAAAGTGTTTTGACCATTCTAGATAAATGAGTGCCCATTGCCTAAGGGATGGGAAAGAGGCTTCTTAGGCTCTGGTCGGAAATGTGACAAAGCTGGCCTGGGTGTGAGGGCAGGGGATGGCCTCAAATTTTGTAGCAGGCAGAGAATGGGGGTCGAGGGGGAGCACATCACATAAGAGTGTGTGTGTGTGTGTGTGCATATGTTTGGGTGTGTGGGAGTATGTGTGGAGGGGTGAGCCTGTGGTGAGCATGTGTGTATGTGGGTGTGGTGAACGTGGTGTACAGGTGAGTGGGTGTGCAGTATGTGTGTGTGGGTGTTTGAACATGCATGGATGAGTGTGTGTACAGGTGAGCATGTGTGTGACAGTGTGTGTGAGCATGTGTGGAAGTGGGTGTGGGTGACTGTGTGTGCAGGTGTATTGCAGCAATGGGAGTGTGGAAGAGGAGGAGGGGTTTTGTCTGTTTTAGGGGGAGAACAGCCCTTGTCTGCATGTTTTGCAGACATGTTCCAGTAAAGTGTCTGGCTTGATTTCAAAAGCCCAAAGATGGTTTCGTTGTTGATATGGGCAGGTTTGATCCTTCCAACCAACGTGGCTCTTGGAAGTTGCTTCAGTGGGATCCTGGGCTTGATTTTCATCATCCTCCGTGGGGGCAGTCACCTGTGGACAGCTGAGAATGCCTTGAGAGAGGCCACGGCCCCTCGCTCCAGGGGCCCAGGGCAGGTGGGGAGAGCTAGGGGCTGCGGGTTAAAACCTACAGGGAGGCCGCGCGCGGTGGCTTACGCTTGTAATCCCAGCGCTTTGGGAGGCCAAAGCGGGAGGATCACATGAGGTCAAGAGTTCAAGACCAGCCTGGCCAACATAGTGAAACCCTGTCTCTACTAAAAATACAAAAATTAGCTGGGCATGTTGGCACGCACCTGTAATCCTAGCTACTTGGAAGGCTGAGGCAGGAGAATCGCTTGAATCTGGGAGGCAGAGGTTGCAGTGAGCTGAGAGCCACTGCACTCCAGCCTGGGCAACAAAAGACTCCGTCTGGTCGGGCATGGTGACTCATGCCTGTAACCCCAGCACTTTGGGAGGCCGAGCCAGGCAGATCATGAGGTCAGGAGATCGAGACCATCCTGGCTAACACAGTGAAAACCCGTCTCTACTAAAAAAATACAAAAAATCAGCCGGGCGTGGTGTCACACACCTGTAGTCCCAGCTACTCGGGAGGCTGAGGCACAGAATCACTTGAACCTGGGAGCTGGAGGTTGCAGTGAGCCAAGATTGCGCCACTGCACTCCAGCCTGGGCGGCAGAGCAAGACTCTGTCTCAAAACAACAACAACAACAACAAAAAAAAACCTAGAGGGAAATGAGGCAGCCTGGGCCCCACCTTTTGAGACTTTGTGCTTGCCAAGGCTGAAGTGGTTGGGAAAGGCTTTTAAGAAAAGGTGGGACTTAAAACTGGGATACGAAGCATGTGTGGGATTAAAATAAGCTGAGAGAGGGGGGTCGGGCATTCAAGAGCAGGAGGAGCTTACCCAGGAAGGAAGGAGCGGTCCACACTGGTGGAGAGAACAAAGACTCCGAGGGCCTGGGGCTGGGAGCGTGGCCTGGGCTTTCTCTTTAAGCTTCTGGCCATGTTGCAGCCACTCCCTTGTGCCACCTGCCTGGCCTTGTCTGTATCCCTTCTCAGTTGAGAAGAAAGAGGAGAAATAATCACTGAGACCAAGAAGACTGCAGGGGACTTTGGGGTCTTAAACCTCCTAGACATGAACCAGAAAAATCCTCAGGAAGGAGCTGGAAAGCCAGTTCCAACCCTTGGCAGGTGCCTGGTCTCATTTGCTTCTTGAAAATAATTATCCCAGATTCTGTATGGTTTTTTTTTTTTTTTTTCTTTTTTTTTGAGACGGAGTCTTGCTCTGTCACTGAGGCTGGAGTGCGGTGGCGCGATCTCGGCTCACTGCAAGCTCCGCCTCCCGGGTTCACGCCATTCTCCTGCCTCAGCCTCTCCGAGTAGCTGGGACTACAGGCGCCCGCCACCACACCCGGCTAATTTTTTGTATTTTTTTTTTTTTTTAGTAGAGATGGGGTTTCACCGTGGTCTCGATCTCTTGACCTCGTGATCCACCCGCCTCGGCCTCCCAAAGTGCTGGGATTACAAGCGTGAGCCACCGCGCCCGGCCTCTGTATGGTTTTTATTCCTCCTGTTGATCTTAGCCAAAGCTTATTTATAACAGCAGTGACCATATCCAGAGCTGGATGGCTACTGAGACATTTATTCATTCGCTAGCTGAAGGCTTATATTATACATCCTCACAGACAGGAGCTGTCCACTGTCTGTTCCTTAAGTGGAAACTAGAACTCAGCCTCCAGCTTTAATCAGATGAACCCACTGAAATCATCACTACCAACCCTGCCGTCCTACATCGTAAACCACAGAGCACTATATGTTTCCCAAGTCTCCATCATTGTGCCTTCAGCCTTCACAAAGGAGGCACATTAGAAAAATGGCGTTTTTGTATCTGCGTGCCTTTGAAGGTCTTGTTTTTGTAAAATAGTTTGGCTGATCTTTACAAACCAGATTATTGTCAGTCAAATGCTCAGACTATTAAGATGTACACCCTTGGGCTTGTCAGAGATGCCCCATGGCTTCAGTTAGTATCTGGCAGTCAGCGAGCAGAGGGCAGTCCGGGGCCTGGAGGAGCTTCTATGTTGGGGGACATGAAGTGCCACACTGTGGAGGTGACAGGAAGAACGCTCAATGGTGTTTATGGCTGACTTTCAAACATTTGTGCAGAGACAGCCCTGGTCACTCAGAGCTGCATCCCTCGATGCTTTTAGGAAGTATCCCTGTGGGTTTTTTTTTTTTTTTTAATTGAGATGGAGTCTTGCTCTGTCACCCAGGCTGGAGTGCAGTGGTGCAATCTCAGCTCACTGCAACCTCCACCTGCCAGGTTCGAGCAATTCTCCTGCCTCAGCCTCCGGAGTAGCTGGGATTACAGGCATGTGCCACACCGCCCAGCTAATTTTTGTATTTTTAGTAGAGACAGGGTTTTGCCATGTTGGCCAGGCTGGTCTCGAACTCCTGACCTCAAATAATCCGCCTGCCTCTGCCTCCCAAAGTGCTGAGATTACAGGCGTGAACCACCATGCCCAGCAGCATCCCTGTGCTTTTGTACTCTTATTGTCCCTTCAACATAAAACCCTCTGCTGAACACCGATGGGAGGGGCTCCTCCCAAGAGTCCGTCTCAGATGGTGAAGAGCACTGAGCAGGATGCTGCTACCGAAAGGACCTCACGTCCCCTGAAGCTCGGGGCCACCTTCTGGTGTGCCAAGGGTTTCGCTGGGGCAGAAGGGAAAAGAAGCAATGACAAGAAAGGGCATTCTTTGTTTGTAGCCGGGCTCTCCATCTCTTCCTCAAAGACATGTGGTAGAGCTGTGGTGGGTCCACAGGCATGTGACGGAGGATGAGAAGAGGCTTGGAGCATGCATATCAACAGATGCATTTGAAATCCATGACTCATGGCTTACAGATGGCTTCAAGTGTGGCCCAAGGCTGCTCTCCGCCTGGGTAGAGGGAATCTCTTAGTCTGTATGCAGCGGCATCTTATTGGTACACAGTTTAGTGCCAATGAGGCTGTCAGATGACCTTGGTTCCACTGGGCGCAGGGGCTGGGACTTTCCAGTTTGGAGCTTGCTTACACAGCAAGCATGACAACCAGCTTTTCCAAATAGGCACCACTGCTTTTCATTATTATGGGATTCTGTGCCCCTTTTCCACAATCAGATTTGACATGCAGAAGTGCAGGAATGAAACAACCCCTGCCCCTCTTGATGGCCATTC
Source organism: Nomascus leucogenys (assembly GCF_006542625.1). NCBI lineage: Eukaryota > Metazoa > Chordata > Mammalia > Primates > Hylobatidae > Nomascus > Nomascus leucogenys. Next base: position 82,439,751 of record NC_044394.1, read on the forward strand.
CCAAGTGGACTTCAATGAGGCTGTCCCTACAGTGTTTCTGTGTCACACATCACAAGTGACCTCTTTTTAAAAACGGTGTGGTGCTGGGCATGGTGGCTTATGCCTCTAATCCCAGTTCCTTTGGGACGGCGAGGCAGGAGGATCACTTGAGCCCAGAAGTTAAGGCCAGCTTGAGCAATACAGTGAGACCCTTATCTCTACCCACCCTCCCCCCAAAAATTAAATTAGTCATGTGCAGTGGTGCATGCCTGTAGTCCCAGCTACTCAGGAGACTGAGGTGGGAGGATCGCTTAAACCCAGGAGTTCGAGGCTGCAGTGGGCCAAGATCGTGCCACTGCACTCCAGCCTGGGGAACAGGAAGACCATGTCTCAAAAAAAAAAATTTTTGCTTTTTTTTTTATTTTAAGAGATGATTTTAAGAGAAAAAGTAAGCCAATTTCCTACCTTCCTCCTTCTCTCCACCAACTTTAAAGGGCTCTGCCCTGGAACCATCTCCATGGAAGACAGAGAAAGACCAGACATTGGCCCCGCTGCCTCAGTTCCCACTCTTGTTATTTCATCGTCCTCTTCTTTGGCTCTTTAAAAATGCGTGTGCATGACAAATGTGTGCATTTGAAAACATACTATGCTTCTTGATTTTATCACAAACTGCAGCCTTTTTTCTCACAAAAACTTAACAGCCAAGCAGAAGCAAAGAAGAGTTTATCAAATTGGCCGCCAGCTTCCAGCTGAGATGGAATCTTCTTCTCACTGCTGTGAGCAAAGCCATGACCCTCTGCCACAGAGATAGTTTTGGTAAGTCAGAGAATAAGAAAATATTTTGTATTCTACCTTTTAAAAATGTCATTATGGCATAAGTATTTTGCATATTGCTATGTAGAATCCAGCCGTCTTCTTTTAACCTTTTATGTAAAATATAACATAGATACAGCAAACCATACAACATGATAGTAATTTTTATTTTTAGTGTCAGTGTGATAGTCTGTCAAACAGATGGACCATGCTTTTCCTTCCTGTTTCATCATCATTAGACACACAGGAAGCCTCTTCTTGTTCTTGAATTATGAGCTTTGTGACATTTAGAGAAAAGCACTGAGAGAGACAACTGAGATGGAGGACAAAATGGGTTCTTTAAAGCACTCATACTTAACTCTCAGGAATAATAATTAAGTTGCCATTGTATGCAGATGGTAGAGAGAAGGAAGTAATGTTCATTTTGCAAATTTCCTGGTCAAATCACTGGTCTTCCTCTGTTGGGGAAGGTCACATCTTTGATGCAATTGCCTTATAATAAGGGTTGCAGGGGTTGGGTGCTGTGGTTCACACCTGTAATCCCAGCACTTTGGGAGGTTGGGGCAGGTGGATCACCTGAGGTCAGGAGTTCGAGACCAGCCTGACCAACATGGTGAAACCCTGTCTCTACTAAAAATACAAAAATTAGCCGGGTGTGGTGGCGGACACTTGTAATCCCAGCAACTCGCGAGCTTGAGGCAGGAGAATCACTTGAACTTGGGAGGCAGAAGTTGCGGTGAGCTGAGATTGCACCATTGCACTCCAGCCCGGGCGACAAGAGCGAAACTCCACCTCAAAAAAAAAAAAAAACGAAAAGGATTATAGGAAGGGAAGTTCACCACTCAGCCCACCAGCTTCATGAAATGGATCATTCCTTCAAAAGGTATTTATTGCTTCCCAGGCACCTTCCTGGGCACTGGGCATACAGCAGTGGAAAGATAAAGTCTCCACTCCTGTGAGTTTGCACAGTAGTTATGACAAGTGATCCCTGCACAGAGAGCTGCCAGATGCTCTCACAGCAAGAAGGAAGAGAAAGCAAGCCCTATTCTAGACCAGCTTTGCAGACACCCTGGAGCTCCCTGAGGGCTGCTGCTATCAGCTGCCATATAGGTGACACTCACTTATAGTGGGACTCTTCCCTTCACTGAAGTCCAAACTGACTCTGCTTTATGCTCCTGCCCTTCCAGAGCAGAGAGACAGCAGAGTTCATATGCATCATGGGAAGAAATCTAGCCCTGAGCCAGGTGTGGTGGCTCACACCTATAATCCCAGCCCTTTGGGAGACTGAGGCGTGCAGATCTCTTGAGCCTGGGAGTTTAAGGCCAGCCTGGGCAATGTGGTGAAACCCTGTCACTACAAAAAAAAAAAAATACAAAAATTAGCCAGGTGTGGTGGTCCAGTAGTCCCAGCTACATAGGAGGCTGAGGTGGGAGGATTGCTTGAGCCAGGGAGGCAGTGGTTGCAGTGAGCTGAGATTGTGCCATTGCACTCCAGCCTGGGCAACATAGCCAGACTCTGTCTCAAAAAAAGAAAAGAAATCTAGTCTGTAGTTGTTACTTTTCCCAGTCTACCTTCTCTGTACCTCCACATGAAATCAGTGTATTCACACCAGTAGTTTGAACAATGGTTTCAAGACTTGGACCATGATTTTCCAAGGTTAAATAGGCCAGACGATGTTGTCAGGCTCACTTCAGGCAAGGTCATGCCTTCCACGGGGGCAGTGATGTCTCACCCAGATCCGTGGAGGAAGAGAACACTACTCAGGGAAAAAACTGTGAAGGGCTTTTGAAATGGATGAAAAGATTACTTGGAATGGACAAAAGGCTTTGAAATGGACAAAAGGTTGGCACAGCCTTCTGGGTTATCTCTACCTTCCATTGTCTTTGAGTTATTTTTACAGCTCTGTAAGTTGCAGCAAACTGATAATGCAGATGACCCTCATCCACGGAAATACAAGCTAGTTGTGTCAGGTGGTTGTGATTGATACTGCCCTGAGGACAGATCCCTTTTGCATCTATTTGTCACTGTCGGCATTCTTTTCTGTCTATAGTATATAGTTAGTACTTTGAATTCTCTTTTGAACCAGTGACAACATCTTACTGATGTAGCAATAAGATGTAATACATCGTTTAATTAATGAGTTAAATAAAACCTTTGATATGTCCTTTTTTCTTTTTTCTTCCTGAGATGGAGTCTCGCTCTGTCACCCAGGCTCTGTCACCCAGGCTGAAATGCAATGGTGCGATCTCGGCTCACTGCAACCTCCGCCTCCTGGGTTCAAGTGATTCTCCTGCCTCAGTCTCCCGAGTAGCTGGGACTACAGGCACGTGCCACCCTGCCTGGCTAATTTTGTGTATTTTTTAGTGGAGACGAGGTTTCTCCTTGTTAGCCGGGATGGTCTCGATCTCCTGACCTCGTGATCTGCCCACCTCGGCCTCCAAAAGTGCTGGGATTACAGATGTGAGCCACTGTGCCCGGCCTGATGTGTCCATTTTATATCTGTATAAAAGTCATGGTTTTACCTTTATTTAAAACTTATCTTTTAACAATTGCAATAGGCCAGATTTCCCCCTCTGTTTCTCAAGCAAACATTAATAATTGTTTTCCTTTCTGGGAGCTCAAAGGCCTTGGGATTTGGAGCACTCAGCTAAGTCACATATCCTCCTGTCTCTCTGATGACAGCACTTGCAGGCCCACCTGAGAAGACACCACTCACAGGTGGAACGCCAGCTGGCCTCCTTACCCACTTCCCACACAAAGAGCTGCAGCCACAGGGTCTGCAAGAGGGGCAAGGCGCTACGTTTCAAACACCACAAAACAGCAGCAGGGCTCCCTCTGCACGCTGCCCCCAGTTCCTCCCACCCCTTCTGGACATTCCTGTGGATCATACATGGGGCACAGTGAGGTTGAGGGGTACCCTCTCCAGCTCTGGGAGCAGCACCCAGTTCCCTGTAGGGTTTGCTTTCCTCCCATCTCACACCGGATGGATTTTAAGTTCATTTTCATGGCATAGGCTATTTAGCTCTTGGTCCTTTCTGTCCAAAAGCTGCCCTGCCAGGGGTTTTCTACTGATGGATGCTACGAAAGAGGCCCACCACCCAGGCCTCTTCTGGGTAAGCTATTGGAACAAGGCTCACGTACACAGGTGTTAGCCACAGAAAAGTTGATAGTTTCACAGTGATTTGTTTATTGTCTGTCGATCAAATGTATTCATTTTTGGTTATTATCTCAATGTAGGCTCCTGGCATCTGTTTCACTTGCTGCTTTTGGAATATGTGATTCCTATACTTCAGTCATGCCTAGAGGATGAAGAGGAGGAGGAGGACATGGGGAATGTCAAGGAAATGCTACCAGATGACCTGACTCTCGGCCAGCCAGACCAGGCACTTTTCCACCCTCTGAATTCCTCACTGCCACAGGCATGTGCCAGCCCCAGCATGGAGCCACTGGGAGTGATGCCGACACACATGGGCCAGGGCCGATATCCTGTGGGTGTGAGCAACATGGTCCTCAGGATCCTGGGCTTCCTGGTGGACACTGCCACGGGCAATAAGGTAGAGACACCAGGACCCCCTTCCACACAGCTGTTTCAAGGGGAATAAGAGCCATAGGTGGTTAGGAAAACCCTCAAGATCACTTTGTCCAAACAATGATAAAGGATTCTACAATCATCTTTACCCTAGGTGACTTTGCCGGGGGTGAGTTTAATTCACTGTCTGTTGATTACTGGTCGGCTCAGGTTTGTGGGACATTAATAGATGCCTGGCATGATTAGAAGTATGGACCATCTGATGGCCTGGGTCTTTCTTGCCTTCCCAGAGTGTGCCTGGCCTGGTTAGACTAACTCAGCAATAGCACACCACTAACGTCTGAGTGGCATGCACTGAAAATTCCCCTAGTGTTCAAAGACAGGAAATGTCGAATAGTCTGAACAGAGGATTTTGAAAAGATTAAATTGGGATACCTGTTGAAAGATACAAAAATTAGAGTTGCTATTTACCTAACACCTACTATATAGCCCTTATGTATGTTATCTTGAAGCCATGCCATCCTGTAGAATATTTGTTCTTGTCATTGTCATTTGATGGATGAGGAAACGGAGGCTCAGAGAAGCTGAGTGACTTGCGCAAAGTCACACAGCAAGGAAATGCAAGGAAATAGTGGAACAGAGATTGGAGCCCCTGCCTGCCTGATCTCAAGTCCATTCTTCACCTACAACCCTAGACAGGAGGTTGTTTTATGCCCTGAGGAGTGCAGGACACAGGTTGGAGAGGTCGGACATGGACCTCAGTACCATGAAGCAGAGCTGGACTGATGGAGGAGCAACTGAAATGCCTCCATTGAGGAGTGGGGAGTGGGCTGGCATAAAAAAACTGACAGCAATCGTCTTAGGACTAATTTCTCTGCACATGTTTGATGTTTAGCTGCTATTCATCTTCTTTTTGTGCCCACAAGTTCCCCTTCTCGCACAGATGAGTTGTGCTTAATAGGAAATTGAAGCAGGTGCAATCATTCAACCTGAAGCAGGTTAATAGTGGTCTTGGCCGTGGCAATGAGTCACAGCCTAAAACTCTTCATGCCTTAGAGTCCGCAGAATAATAGGAACCTTCCAGGGCCCTTTCCTTCTTGAGCAAACTCTCATTCCGAGTTCTCCGATTGCAGAGATCCTGCACACCTGTTATTGAGCAACGCTTGGACAAGACACCTCCCTAGACCAAAAAAAAAAAAAGAAAAAAAAGCAGGAGCCAGGGAAATGCATCTCTCAGGTTTACCAGTTCTCTATCTGTATTTGGTCTTTGTTTCTCACTTTGAGATAGTAAGTCACATATCTAGCTGCATTCAATGCTCTCTGTGAGGCAGATTCTGATGTGTGTCTATAAATGAGAAACTCGCCTCCTCCACGAGTGTCCATGTGAAAAAAGCAGACATGGTCGATGAAGGATGCAGCAGTGAAACACTGACCCCAACTTAGGGGTGCTGATGAGAGCTGGGCCTCCTTAGCTGGCAGCAGCTAAGGCGCTTTCAGGAAGCAGGTGTTTCCAGACAGTTGGCAGAAAGAAGGCCCAGTTAGATCTGAAGAGGCGATGGCTTGGCTAGGCTATACTTAGGAGAATGGGTCTCCCTGCTGCTGTACCTGGCAGCAGAGCCCTCCAAGGGCCACCAGTGGAAAGTGCCTGAGTGTACTCTGGAGCATTCTGTAGAGCCCTAGCAGGGCCAGCATTCATGCTGGGCTGCAGTGTTCAGCTCCAAGTGAAAGCAAATTCTTTGCGCTCACCGGCTGGAGCAAGAGGTCAGAGTGTAGCATGACAACTTGTTAAAGGAAAAACAAAAACATCTTGCAGTGACACTTGTTAAAGCACCGTAAGGGAGGCTTTATCTGTAAGGAAGGCTTTATTCAGTACCATCTCCATAGGGCTTTTGCAGCCGGGGAGGGAGATTGGGCTTAACTCTGAGTACAGCAGGGACAGGGTGGTGGGTGAGGAATTTATAGCCTAGGAGCCGAGTGGGGGTCAGTGGATGGGAACTTACTAAGAAGAAATGTCAGAGGTAAGGGGGATTCTGGCTAAACCCACCTAAGAGGATTCTTATAGAAGTCCAGCCAGCTGGGGTGACCAGACATCACCTGGAGGCTGGCAGAGGATGAGGAAACTGATCACATATGGAGATGGGGCATTCTCGCTAAAGTGACTCAACAGGGTTCTTGCTAAAACTGGATTTTATAAGGAAGTGGGCGAAGGAGAAGGTTCAGGAGCCAGATTAAAGTGCAGCCAAGCGGAGAATGTTAGTCAAATTATATACACATGCTTCTTAGTCAGCAAGGTAACCAGGAGTAAGCTTTTACCTCTTCAGCCACAGTTAGAAGGCGTGAAGAGCAGATGCTGACAGTCTCCTGGAGCTGAGCGTTTAAATGCATCTTTTCATCTCAGTGAAATAGGTGTTATAATCAACCCTATTTTACAGCTGGCATAACTGAGGATCTTGAAGGGGTTGGGTAATTTTCCCAAGATCACTTCACTAATCCTTGGGAGAACAGGAATTCATACCTGCACAGATCCTTCCAAGACTGTCCTTCTCAGCTTTCTCTCTCTCCCCGAGAGTGATTTCTACCATCTGCTTTGATTCCAAAATTGGTCACTTGGGACTAATTACTAACAATACCTTCAAATCTGATAAGGGCAATCCTGGTACATACATTTCTGGGTTCAAATTTTACTTCTTCCCCTTATTAGCTAGAACGTTGGACAAATTGCTTAACTTGTGGGGATACTCATGTCTAATTCTATAGGGACATTATGAGGTTTAAATGAGTTAATTGTTGTAAAATGCTTAGACTATTTCCTAGAATATAGTAAATACCCAATAACCACTGGTCATCATTATTATTTCTCCACCACGGCCTCCTAAGCTGAGCACTTTCTCTTAACACTCTTGGCCCAGTCCCTTAGTTCCTCTGAAGTTCCTTGCCATGAGGTTTGGCCTATATTTAATGGGTGGAAACAATAGAGAAGATATTAAATACTTAATTGAACTACATAATAAAGCAATACAAGCAGACAAATGTCAGGTAATCCAAGGTAATACACATTAGAGATTAATTAAACCTGCTTCTGTTCGTTCATGCCTGCTGAATTAGCTATAATAACTTAAACAATCACACCAAAAAGTTACGCTCATCTGATTTTCATTGCATCCATTATTCAGCACTTGCACTCATCATCAACAAAAAAGCACACCCTGCGTGTCCCATCTGCATTCATCTGCCACCAGTTAACACCCCATTCAGCTTCACAGCTGTGGCAGACTCATTCCCTGAACAATTTAGCGCCGGCCTGCACCTCCGGTAACAACTGAAGTCAGCATTCCGGATTGCCATATCCATCTGTCCCTCTTCTACATTCTAGCGGCGTTCAAAATAGTCAGATGCCAAGGCATGTTTAAGAACGAAGTGAAAAACTATACTGATATTAAATAACGAATTTAGGTCATGTACTCCAGGATTACAGCAGAGCAAGACACATTTTTTTAAGTGTCTCTTCACCTCTAAGATAAAGGTGAAAACAATTTTTTGAAAAAGAAGAAAAACATCTTCTCATTAGTGGTGATGGTTTTTGTTGAATTTAGAGAAAGAGTGAGACATGCTTTCATGAACCTTGCATTTGAAGTTATGGTGCACACATCTCTGTCAAAGTATACTAGCTTATAGGAGGTTTATTGATGAAATCAGACCAAGCAAATACATTTCTATTGGTTTTAAAGTAGTCATGGCCAAGTTTCCTGGAGCTAAGGGAGGGATGGTACATTTGCCATTCTCTGATAGGAAGACTTGCTTGTCAGGTGAAGTGGCTGAGGAGAGCTTCAACTAACTTAGAACCTCCCCATCTCTCGAATCTGTTACTTCCCAATTGAGTCACCAATACCAGATTGCTGTTTTCATAGGTTTTTCCCCCATTTAATGGTTTATTTGACGGATGGGGGAAGGAGAGCCTGTGTGGGAATTTGAACTATGTCAGCTCCAGAGACTTGTTGAGAATGCGGGGATTAGTACCCGTCTGGAGACCCCCAAATTGATGGTGGGTCTCCAGCTACATGGAGACCGTGGGTGCCTTTCACAGGCTCCCTGCCGACTTTCACCACTCATCTGCTTTCTCCAGTGTCTGTTAAGGAAGAGTGTTGGTTTGCTCTCACGAAGACATTTCTCACAAACCGCAGAGCCCTCTTCCTTTCCCTAAAGAGAGCCCATCAGCTCCCTGCCCCTGCACCATCCCTGCCTTGCAAAGCCTCCCACTGAGTCCTCACTGGACCCTGAGTGTTTTCCTGAGAAATCAGGAGTTCTCTTAGTAAGAATAAATGCATGGGCTGGGCGCGGTGGCTCATGCCTGTAATCCCAGCACTTTGGGAGGCTGAGGCAGGTGGATCAACTGAGGTCAGGAGTTCGAAACCAGCCTGGCCAACATAGTGAAACCCTGTATGTACTAAAAATACAAAATTAGCTGGGCAGGGTGGCACATGCCTGTAATCTCAGCTACTTGGGAGACTGAGGCAGGAGAATCATTTGAACCTGGGAGGCGGAGGTTGCAGTGAGCTGAGATGGTGCCATTGCACTCCAGCTTGGGCAACAAGAGTGAAACTCCATCTCAGAAAAAAAAAAAAAAAGAATAAATACATGAACTTCTCCTTTACATCCCAGGGTGGGACCACGGGCTTGGTAGAAGAATTCAAATGGCAGTTCCTGCAACAAGGAATAGTATAACTGTCTCTTTTTATCTTTTCCCTTTAAACATTTCCCTCTTGCAGCTCATCCAGGTGCTGCTGGAAGATGAAACCACTGAAAGCGCAGTTAAACTCAGCCTTCCTATGGGACAAGAAGCCCTCATAACCCTAAAAGATGGACAACAATTTGTGATTCAGATATCAGATGTACCCCAAAGCTCTGAAGATATTTATTTCAGAGAAAACAATGCTAATGTGTGAGATTATTTATTTGAATAGAGAATAAGAAAACTGATAGACTTGCATTCTTAAAAATATTAAAGTTTTTCCTCTCTCTCTCTCTTTCTTTCGCACGGTCTCCCTCTGTTGCCCAGGCTGGAGTGAAGCGGCATGGTCTCGGCTCGCTGTAGACTCCCTGCCTCGGGCTCCCGTGATTCTCCTGCCTCAGCCTGCCGGGTGGCTGGGATTGCGGGCGCGCGCCACCACGCCTGGCTGGTTTTGGTATTTTTGGTGGAGGCGGGGTTTCGCCATGTTGGCCAGGCTGGTCTCCAACTCCTGGCCTCCAGTGGTCTACCCGCCTCGGCCTCCTGAGGTGCTGGGACTGCAGACGGAGTCTCGCTCACTCGGTACTCGGTGTTGCCCTGGCTGGAGTGCGGTGGCGTGGTCTCGGCTCGCTGCAGCCTCCGCCTCCCAGCCGCCTGCCTTGGCCTCCCAGGGTGCTAGGATTGCAGCCACTTCCTGGCTGCCGCCCCGTCTGGGAGGTGGGGAGCGTCTCTGCCTGGTCACCCATCGTCTGGGATGTGAGGAGCGCCTCTGCCCAGCTGCCCCATCTGGGAAGTGAGGAGCCCCTCTGCCCGGCCGCCCATCGTCTGGGAGGTGAGGAGCGCCTCTGCCCAGCCGCCCCATCTAGGAAGTGAGGAGCGCCTCTGCCCGGCCGCCACCCCGTCTAGGAAGTGAGGAGCACCTCTGCCTGGGCGCCCCGTCTGGGAAGTGAGGAGCGCCTCTGCTCGGCCACCCCATCTGGGAAGTGAGGAGCTCTCTGCCCGGCCACCCCGTCTGGGAAGTGAGGAGCGTCTCTGCGCGGCCACCCTGTCTGGGAAGTGTGGAGCGCCTCTGCCTGGCCGCCCCGTCTGGGAAGTGAGGAGCGTCTCTGCGCGGCCACCCCGTCTGGGAATTGAGGAGCGTCTCTGCCCAGCCACCCATCGTCTGGGAAGTGAGGAGCGCCTCTGCCCGGCCGCCCCGTCTAGGAAGTGAGGAGCGCCTCTGTCCGGCCGCCACCCCGTCTAGGAAGTGAGGAGCACCTCTGCCTGGGCGCCCCGTCTGGGAAGTGAGGAGCGCCTCTGCTCGGCCACCCCATCTGGGAAGAAGTGAGGAGCGCCTCTGCCCGGCCGCCCCGTCTGGGAAGTGAGGAGCGCCTCTGCCCGGCCGCCCATGGTCTGGGATGTGGGGAGCGCCTCTGCCCGGCCGCCCCGTCTGGGAAGTGAGGAGCACCTCTGCCTGGCCGCCCCGTGTGGTATGTGGGGAGCGCCTCTGCCCGGCCGCCCCATCTGGGAGGTCTACCAAGGAGGCCAGACGCAGTGTGGGGGCTGGACGTGGTGGCTCACGCCTGTAGTCCCAGCACTCTGGGAGGCCGAGGCGGGTTGATCACTTGAGGTTAGGAGTTCAAGAGCAGCCTGGCCAACATGGCGAAACATGAAAAACACAACAAACCAACCAACCAACCCAGCAACAACAAAACAGGTCTACCCTGGAGTCATACTCTAAGTTTTTCTATTTTCCTCTCTTTCTGATCCTTTATCCCACTTTCTTTTTCTTCCTCTTCCTTCTCCTTCTTCTTTGTCAAAGACATAGAGGATTGAGTTATTATCATTGATCCATACAAAGTCCCTCTCTCATTTATTTTCTTTCATTCCCACCCCCTATTTCTATTCCCAGTCTTCCCATGTGCAACCTTCCTAATATGTTTGATATGCATCTTTTTGTTTGTATGTATTTTTAGAAAATGTTTATTGTTTTGTGTGCAAAAAAAGAAAAAAATAATTAAAAAAAAAGAAGGCCGGGCGCGGTGGCTCATGCCTGTAATCCCAGCACTTTGGGAGGCCGAGGTGGGCGGATCACGAGGTCAGAGAATCGAGACCATCCTGGCTAACACGGTGAAACCCCGTCTCCACTAAAAATACAAAAAATTCTCGGAGCGTGGTGGTGGGCGCCTGTAGTCCCAGCTACTCCGGAGCCTGAGCCAGGAGAATGGCGTGAGCGCAGGAGGCGGAGCTTGCAGTGAGTGGAGATTGCGCCACTGCACTCCAGCCTGGGCAACAGAGCGAGACTCCGTCTCAAAAAATCAAAAAATAAAAAATAAAAACAAGAAAAAAAAGAAAAAAAAAGTTTTTCTATTGACGAAAGACGATGTTATGTATATAATAGGTGTAGCATTGTCTATTTTATGTTTATATGTATTTCAAGGAGGTGGTTTTGATAAAATATATAAACTGATTCGGAGAATAATTTTTGCCTCTGTTGCTTTTCTTTTGGGGCTGTCCGAGTATTTCTATTTTGAGACATGGCAGAAAAGAAATTTGAGAATGCTTTTTGGGAGTAAAGAAATGGTTAAGGCTCCAGAGAAAGAAAAAGTTCAAAGAATACCAACTGGTACAAGCAGTAAAATGCCAGTGGCAATATTTTTCCTCCCCTTGGTGGTGCCTTAATCGAAATAGAATTTGTAGATAGATCCCCTCAGGCAGTGAGGAACAGAAAAAAAAATCAATATGATATCACTGTTAAACTCATTCACTGGTCCATTAAACACCTTTGGTTCACTATCCCAATTTTCTTAAAGTGAGAGCATTTTGAATTCAACAATGTCTGCAGCAGAGGCTAATGTCCTGCTTTGAGTCACTCTTTAGTTCTCTTTTTGTAGCAAAATCCACTTTTATGTAACTGATTATAATATTTAAAAGGAATTTTAAAATTCGTGCTTAACATGATTTCCAGTATACATGGAAAAAACAGAATATTTTATTGATCTTATATTACATATGAAATGAACTAAATTTCATGTATCTTTACATATGGAATGAATTAAATTTACTTATGAAATGAATTACATTTCCCCAAATGCTTGGACATTAAAAAAAAAAAAACACAGGAGCTATATGTCTGTAGATTCATTAAAATTACTCATCTTTATGGATAAAAAAGTAATCATATTTAAGAGCCTTTTTCAACTACATTTAATATATTATCTCAAGCTATCTGGGAGGAGTTGCTTTTTGTCGAAGAATGAGTCAGAGAGACGTTTATTCTTTTGCTCACTGCTCAGTGACTTTGCATGTCATGTGTTTGCTCATAAGTAAGTAGACAGTTGGTGGACTGAGTCACAGAACACAGGCAACAACAGGATCTGTAAGTCTGGGAACGGTGAATTTTGTTTGCATGTTTTGGGGTAAACTGATTAGCTAAGAGCTAGCAGAAGTCATTCTGGGCATTCTGTCCTTGAATGCCCAAGTTTACCAAAGAAAACAATTTTCATTGTTTCTCTGTAGTGTTAGACGTTAGGATAGGGGTTGAGGATGGGTAGTAACAGGAGGAGGGACTTCTGGGACTGTTGCGATTTGTATTATTATGGTTTCTTTCTTATTTGATCTTGGGGCCTGTCCAGGAGAGCCCTGATGGGGTGGGTGGGGGAGAGAATAAGGTTTGGGTGTGTTGGTGAAACTAAAATGCAAGAAGCAGAAGTTTATCGCTCACAGACCCAGAGAGGTTAGGGGCACCGAATCACTAGGAGGGCCAGGAGGAGTCTGGAGGCAGCAGGGAGCTCAACCAGCCTGTGGCTGAGCCTGTGAGACCTGCCTTTATTAAGGCCCAGGGTGCTATTCCTTAGGCTTTCCCTTGGGACTTGTGGATCCGGGTCATTTAAAGAAAACATACATAAAATGGAACTCATTTACATGACTCCAGTGTTGACCATTAGATTTTTTCCATAGCCAGCAGCTGTGGCATGAGCTGGATTTGGCATCAGTGAGATGAGGAACAAGCAGGCTCTATTGCAAACACCACACAGAGAGGAGAAGTCTCACTGAGGATAAGGATGACAGGGTTCAACTGGATTTCAAACAGCTTATGTGAGGTCTAAAAATGGCTGTCAAGGCTGCCACTCCATGAAGTCTATGCCAGTAACCCTCACGGTGCTCCCACTCTTGGGCTGGGGGCTGGCCATACAGTGTAGTGTGTTCACCTTGGGAAAATGTGTCACAAAGTTTGTGATTTGACTTGATTACATTTCTGCATATGTTATATATGAAAGTGTATCTTAAAAAATACAAGGTGGCCAGGCACAGTGGCTCACGCCTATAATCCCACCACTTTGGGAGGTCAAGGTGAGTGGATCGCTTGAGCATAGGAGTTCAAGACCAGCCTGGGCAATATAATGAGAACCCTATCTCTACAAAAGAAAAAAATTAGCTGGATGTGGTGGCACGTAGCTGTAGTCTCAGCTACTCAGGAGGCAGGAGGATTGCTTGAGCCTGGTTCAAGACTGCAGTGAACTATGATCATGCCACTGCACTTCAGCCTGGATGACAAAGCAAGACGCTGTCTTAAAAATAAATAAATAAATGGCATTGCCCACTTTATGGGGATTGGATTGGAGGTTCCTGGTGGAAGAAAGATTAAAAAGCACACAGGAGGATTTCAAGAGGAAGCAAGCTGGGCTTGAAAAGTCACTAGATGCAGTGGCTCACACCTGTAATCCCAGCACCTGGGAGGCCAGGGAGGCTGGATTGCTCAAGCTCAGGAGTTTGTCACCAGCCTGGGAAACATGGTGAAATCCTCATCTTGACAAAAAATATAAAGTTTAGCCAGGCATAGTGGTTAGCGCCTGTAGTCCCAGCTACTTGGGAGGCTGAGGCGGGAGGATAGCTTAAGTCCAGGAGGTTGAGGCTGCAGTGAGCTGTGATTGTACCACTGCACTCCAGCCTGGGCCACAGAGCGAGGCCCTGTCTGGAAAAAAAAAAAAAGAAAGAAAGAAAAAAAGAAAAAGAAAGAGAGAGAGAAAGAAAGAGAGAGAGAGGAAAGAAAGAAAGAAAAAAGAAAGAAAGAAAAAGAGAAAAGAAAGAGAAAGAAAGAAAGAAGAAAGAAAGAAAGAAAGAAAGAAAGAAAGAAAGAAAGAAAGAAAGAAAGAAAGAAGAAAGAAAAGAAAAGAAAGAAAGGAAAGAAAAAGAAAGAAAGAAAACCACCATGACCAACAAGCTCTGGTGTGAGAACAGAGTTGCACCTGCCTCGTAGGCAAGTCTTTGTTTTTAACTCCCAATCCCCTTCCTTGATGAGCCGAGACATGAGGCCCAGCAAGGAGAAAAATGAAAAAGAATGCAAACACATCTGCCTCACCCACCTCAGCCCTCAAATCCTAAAGCAGCTAGCAGGAGAGAGGAGAAGATGTCAACCTTCATAAAGTTTGACATTTTGATTATTACACTGACATTTTAATTACTGAATAGAGATGGTTCCTATGACTGAAAGTAACTGGTGGTCTATTACTTGAAAGCGAACATGAATGTGAACAGAAAATCCCCCTATTCCCTACCCCAAACTTAGATTTTTCTTCAAGAGTCATAAGGAATCCACCTAGCAGTTTGCAAAGATTGTTTTCTGCTTGTACCATGGATCAGTTCACTATTACGGCATAACAAACTAATCCTTCATGGCTTAAAACAACCACCGTCTATGTCACCAGTCCGCAGTTTGCTTGGGTAGCTGGTTCTGCTGTTCTGGGCTGGACTTAACAAATCTCAGCTGGGCTCACTCAGCCCTCCAAGGTTCCTGACAGGTATGTAGGGGGCTGGCTAGTCTGGGATGGCCTCAGCTGTCCTCCCTGTGGTTCCTACATCCCTTCAACAGGCCAGTTCATGCATGTGCTCATGGCAGAAGGGAGTCCAAGAGAGCAGACGTGGAAACACACAAGCATGTTTTCACACCTCCTTTTGCATCAAGTGTGGTCTTGTACCATTGACCAAAGCAAGTCATGTTGCCAAACTCAGAGTTAGCAAGATAAGGTACTCCTAATGGGTATGGATGCAGGGAGGTGTCAAAAAATTGGAGTTGTCAACCACGTCACTCTACCACCTACCTTATCCAGTTCAACTCACTCAGAATAACATCTAAATCATTATCCCAATTGCTCTGTTCCCAGGTGGAAATGACCTGCTCAGGGTCCTCAAGCAGCAGTGAGATCCTGGCCATCTGCAGATTCCACAATCAATCACTCCCATCAGTTGTGACATTATTACAGCACTGCCCTCCATTCAACTTAACTCGATAGGAAACAAACATTTGATCCGTTAGTATGCATAGAAACAATATTATTTTCTGAAACAGTAATTTGAAATAGGAATAATAATGAGAACCTGTACAGACAGATATTCGCCTTGGGCACATTACTGATTGTCAATATGGTGAGTACAGAAAGAGAGGCACATCACATTTCTCTTCACAGTAATAATAGCTGCACCCACATGTATCTTGGAACATAAATGTTCATTCATGATGATAAGTTGGAAGCCCACTAACATGCTAGCAGCAGACAGATTTTTCAGAAACACATATCTGATCAAAAATTTACAGTGATGTTTTCCAAAATTAAGTATTTGTCATGTATTTTTTCTTTTACCAGGTACTCTATGAACACTTGGGATTGTAGGGGTGGAAAGCTGTGATACCTTTCCTCACCCACCATAAGGGTCATGGCCAACACTCCTGTAACAAAAGAAAAAAGAGAAAAGCATAACAAATGTATTTAATATTTAATCCAATGTATTAGCCCATTCTCACATTGCTACAAAGAAATACCCGCTACTGGGTAATTTATAAAGAAAAGAGGTTTAATTGGCTCATGGTTCCACAGGCTGTACAGGAAGCATGGTGGCATCTGCTTGGCTTCTGGGGAGGCCACAGGAAACTTACAATCATGGCAGAAGCTGAAGGGGAAGCAGACACATCTTACATGGCTGAAGCAGGAGGCAGTGGGCAGGATAGGTGCTATACACTTTTAAACGATGAGATCTCACGAGAACTCACTCACTATTAGTGAGTAGTACCAAAGGGGATATTCACCCCCATGATCCAATCACCTCCCAGCAGGCCCCACCTCCAACGTTGGGGATTACAGTTCGACATGAGATTTGGGCGGGGACACAGATCCAAACTGTACCATCAAAGTTTTATGTGACATGAAAGCCTAAATAAATAAAGACTCTGTGGCCCACGCCTGTAATCCCAGCACTTTGGGAGGCCGAGACAGGCGGATCACGAGGTCAGGAGATCAAGACCATCCTAGCTAACACGGTGAAACCCCGCCTCTACTGAAAATACAAAAAAAAATTAGCCGGGCGTGGTGGTGGGCGCCTGTAGTCCCAGCTACTCGGGAGGCTGAGGCAAGAGAATGGCGTGAACCCAGGAGGCGGAGGTTGCAGTGAGCCAAGATCACGCCACTGCACTCCAGCCTGGGCGACAGAGCAAGACTCCCTCTCAAAAAATAAATAAATAAAGACTCAAAGACTCAGGGAAAACTGTCCATTTCCATGCTTAGGTTCGGTGAAGAACGGACAACCATGAAGAAATGTGATTGGACAAAAAGTGAATGATCTAATGGTAATACACTGAGTGGGGAAACCCAGCAAGGCCTGTCTGTTCATGTTCTTCTTCCTTCTTCTGTGTCATTCCCTTCCCCCAGGTGTGGGGCAGGACCCCTTCTGGAATGAGGTCTCATGACCTACTCTCAGACAAGGTGGGTCCAAGAATCTCTTTATGGCCAGCTCCTATACAGAAAGGCAGAGGGGATTAGAGTCATATTTCTAGGCTTTATGTCTGGCTTTGAAGGAGAGGGGTTCTAATTTCTATGATCCATCTTGGGGAAGAGAAATTCTAGTTCCTGTGGCCTGCCTTGTGGGGGAGAGGGGAGCAGGAGAAAGAAGGGTAGGAAAAGGCCAGAAAGGGATTTTGCTTCTGAGGCTCTTCCACTGTCCTTTACTTCAAAGTACTCAGCATGTCAAAGCGTTACACTCTGGGCATCGTTTTCTCAACCATGAATAAAATAGACAAATCTCTGCTCTTTATTGAACTTATCTTCCTGGTACAGGAAGACTGACACTAAGCTAATCAGCAAATATAAGCAAAATATCTTAAGTAGATATAAGTATTATCGTGAAAATTCACTATGGGGATGGGGATGCTCTTTTTTTTTTTTTTTTGACAGAGTCTCTCTCCATTGCCCAGGCTGGAGTGCAATGGTGTGATCTCGGCTCACTGCAATCTCTGCCTCCCGGATTCAAGCAATTCTCCTGCCTCAGCTTCCCAAGTAGCTGGGATTACAGGTGTGTGCCACTATGCTCAACTAATTTGTGTATTTTTTGGTAGAGTTGGGGTTTTGCCATGTTGGCCAGGCTGGTCTGGAACTCCTGACCTCAGGTGATCTGCTCACCTCTGCCTCCCAAAGTATTGGGATTACAGGCATGAGCCACCACACCCAGCCTGATGCTGCTTCTTATAGGGCATTCAAGCAAGACCTCTCTCACAAGGTGTAATCTGAAAAGAGACCTGAAGAAAGTAGGAGAAAGGAAAGGTATGAGAGTCTCCTAAAAAGGGGAGGAGAATGAATCAGAGAAGTAGGAGAGTACTACCAGGCAGGGCTAATGCCCCCTTGAAGTTAATGGCCATAAATCTGAAGTGATTAAGGAACTTAAAATCATATATATTCTCTATATATACACTGTATATATATTTAAAATCATATACACACTGTATATAAATCATATATATCATGTATATAAAGTATATATGATTTATATATACTATACATATGTATAGTATATATGATTTATATATATATCTAGACACTTCAAATTTATGGCCATTAACTAAATTATATATATATATACGATTTTAAGCCTCTTAATCTCTTCAATATATATAGAATATAGAATATATTGATAAAAGAAATTAAAGGCAACACAAATAAGTGCAAAGACATCCCGTATTCATGAATCAGAAGACATAATTTTGTTAAACTGTCCATACTACCCAAAGGAATCTACAAATTCAATTCAATTCCTATCAACATCCACTTAGTGGCTGGGTGCAGAGGCTCACACCCCGGAAGGCCAAGGTGGGATAACCATTTGAGTCCAGGAGTTCAAGACCAGCCTGGACAACATAGCAAGACCCCATTTCTACAAAAAAAAAATTTTAAAATTAGCCAGGCATGATGGCATGTGCCTATCTATAGTCCTAGCTACTCCAGAGGCCAAGGAGAGAGGATCGCTTGAGCACAGAAGTTTGAGGTTACAGTGAGCTATGATCATTACCACTTCACTCCAGCTTGGGCAAAAGAGTAAGATTCTGTCTCTAAAATGAACAAAGAAGAAAGAATAATAATAATAATAAAAACCCTGCAATGATATCACCTTACACCCATTAGAATGGCCATTATAAAAAATAACAACAGGTGTTGGTGAGAAGGTGGATACATTAGAACTCTTGTGCACCACTGGTAGGAATATAAAATAGTGCAGCTGTTTTGGGAAACAGTATGGAGGTTCATTAAAAGTAAACTATCTTATGATTGAGCAATCACACTTATGGGTATTTACCCAAAAGAATTCAAGACAGGATCTCAAAGAGGTATTTACACTCAAATGTTGATTGCAGTAGTATTCACAATAACTGTAAGGCAGAAACAACCTAAATGTCCATCAATGATGAATGGATAAAGAAAATATGGGCCCGATGCAGTGGCTCACGTCTGTAATCCCAGCACTTTGGGAGGCTGAAGTCAGAGAATTGCTTGAGCTCAGGAGTTCGAGATCAGCCTGGGCAACATAGTAAGACCTCATCTCTACAAAAAATAAAAAATGAAAGTGAGCCAGGCATGGTGGTGTGCCTGTAGTACCTGCTTCTCAGGAGGCTGAGGATGGGGGACCACTTGAATCCAGGCAATCCAGGCTGCAGTGAGCCATGATCGTGCCACTGCACTGCAGCCTGGGCAACAGAGTGAGACCCTGACTCAGAAAAAAAAAAAAAAAAAAAGGAAATGTGATATATGCATATGTGAACCCAGAAGGCCAATCAGAAACTCAAAAGAATGCAACTGTTTGTGTCTCACCTGTCTGTGACCTGGAAGCTCCCTCCCCACTTCGAGTCTTCCTGCCTTTGCTTCAGGTTGTCCAGCCTTTCCAGACTGAACCAATGTACTTCTTACATGTATTGATTGATGTCTCATGTCTCCCTAAAATGTATAAACCCCAGCTGTGTCCTGACCACCTTGAGCACGTCATCAGGACTTCCTGAGGCTGTGTCATGGGAGCATCTTCAACTTTGGCAAAATAAACTTCCTAAATTAACTGAGACCTGTCTCAGATTTTGATTTTGGGGGCCCAAGATATTTTCCTTTCACACATGCAACGGAACACATTATTCACCCTTTAAAAAGAATAACCTCCTGTCTTATGCTATAACATGGATGAATTTTGAACATCATGCTAAGTAAGGTAAGCCAGTCATGGAAGGACAAATACTGTATAATTCCACTTATATAAGGTATCTAAAATAGTCAAACTCATAGAAACAGAGAGTAGAATGGTTGCTGCCAGGGGCTGGGGGGAGGAAAACGGGGAGTTGCTGTTCAGTGGATAAAGAGTTTCAGTTATGCAAGGTACAATTCTAGAGATTTGCTATAGAACAATGTTCTTATAGTTAACAATGCTATACTGTACACTTGTTAAGAGGATAGATCTCATGTTACATTTTTTACCACGTTTTTTTAAATGGGCAAAAGACATTAACAGGCATTTTATAAAAGATTTCGAACTGGGCAATAAATACATGAAAAACGATCAGCCATATTAGTCATTAGGTAAATGCAAATTAAAATAACAATGAGATACCATTGCTCATCCACCAGATTTGGTTGGCGTGGGAGGGGTGCGAGGGATGGGCAAAAAAAACCTAACACTAATCTGTGTTGATGAGAATGTAGAGCTGTAACAGTAACTCTCACATTCTGACAGTAGCAGTATCAACTGGTACAACCATTTTGAAAATAAGTTTGATTTTCAAATATATATATATTTTCAATATATATATATAAACATATTCCTACCCATATCTTTACTACCTGGGATGCCTCTGCAAAATGAATCCCTAAGTCTCTCCAGAAAGACACTATCTCTAGCTTTTCAAGGTTATTCAAACAGGTTTAGATTCTGCAGGAAACCGGGAAATCCGTGGAGAATTCTCTTCCAAAATTTGAGTTTGAGGGACCTGTTAAATATTCAGGGGTAAATGGCCAAAACAAACAACAATTGCTGTCATTAATGGAGCATTTACTATGTTCTGGCACAAGTTGTGTGATGGGGTTTGACGAGTGATTATTGATCTCACTCTTAAGTCCCCTTTGAGTGTGGAACTAATTTGGGAAATAAAACTCAAGAATCAGAAAGCTTAACAGAAGTAAAGCTAATGGGAAATTTTGACCAAATAGGATTCCTATTAGGTTCTGAAATTGACTACTCCCTTAGTCACAGACAGGGCGGGGCGACCTCTCACCTGCTGAAGGGGCAGGTCAGCTCAGGCAAGACAGAAGAGAAGAGTGAACAGACCATTCAGAAAAGAATAGCTTTGCAGGAGCTGAGAAAATCATGTTAAGCTTGCCTTTCGAAACTCATCCATCAGATGGGTCACTTCTCCCATGAGGAGGCAGGAGTAAGAAAACAGCCATGGCTGGGCGCGGTGGTTCACACCTGTAATCCCAGCACTTCGGGAGGCCGATGCGGGTGGATCATGAGGTCAAGAGATCGAGACCATCGTGGCCAACATGGTGAAACCCCATCTCTACTAAAAATACAAAAATTAGCTGGGTGTGATGGCGGGCGCCTGCAGTCCCAGCTACTCGGGGGGCTGAGGCAGGAAAATCGCTTGAACCCGGGAGGCAGAGGTTGCAGTGTGCCACTGCACTCCAGCCTGGTGAAAGAGCGAGATTCTGTCTCAAAAAAGGAAGGAAGGAAGGAAGGGAGGAAAAGAAAAGAAAACAGCCAAAAGCCTGCAATATTCCTCCGCATTTTTCCTTTCCAGGGCTTGGACCGGAGTTCTGATGACCTGGAATGAGGGGCTTGGCCAAGGTGGTATTTGTCCATGTGGCCTCGGCCAGTTTGTTTCAGCTTAAATGCAAATAACTTGATTCTGCTATTAGATGAACTGGCTGCGATGCCCTCCTGACACAGCGAAGTGTAAGAAGGGTTATCGTCCCTGCAGAGAAAGAGAATGGGCATCTGATGGAATTGGTGCTAATCTTACCTCCACCATTTATTCAGTTTTCTGACCT
Organism: Nomascus leucogenys; assembly: GCF_006542625.1. Classification (NCBI taxonomy): domain Eukaryota; kingdom Metazoa; phylum Chordata; class Mammalia; order Primates; family Hylobatidae; genus Nomascus; species Nomascus leucogenys. The sequence continues at coordinate 82,461,124 of NC_044394.1, forward strand.
CTAATAAGATGATGATAACAATCCCTACCTTGTGTCTAGTTAACTAAATACAGTCAGCCCTTCGTTATCTGTGGGTTCCCAACCAACCACAGACTGAAAATATTTGAAGAAGAAAAAGCTGGACGCAATGGTTCACACCTGTAATCCCAGCACTTTTGGAGGCTGAGGCAGGAGGATCACCTGAGCCTGGGAAGTTGAGGCTGCAGTGAGCTGTGATTGTGCCACTGCAGTCCAGCCTGGGAGGACAGAGCAAGACCTTTCACCAGAAAAATAAAAAATGAAAAATGGTGATTGCATCTGTACTGAACATATATTGGCTTTCTTTCTCGTCCTATTTCCTAAACAAGAGAGTAAACAACAATTTACATGGTATTTACATTGTATTAGGCATTTTATAAGCAATTTAGATATTAAAGGAGGATGAGCATGGGTTATATGCAAATGTTGCACCATTTTTTTATAAGGGACTTGAGCATCTCTGGATTTTGGTATCCACAGGGATCCTGGAACCAATATCCCTCGGATACCAAGGGACTACTGTAGAGCGTTTGCTCTATGCCACGCACTGTTCTAAGCCTCTTCAAATATTAATCGTTCAACCGTCCCATCCACCATCCTTAAGAGGTAGATATTATCTTCGTCAGCTAATGAAGGAAATGGGCACAGAGAGGTTAAGTGGCTTGGCAGGTCTCACAGCTGTTGAGCAAGAGGCGTGTATTAAGCCGGGATTTGAACGCCCACCCTCTGGCTGCGGAACCTGTGCCATCCTGCAGGAAACGAACCCATCCCTGGACCTGGCGCGCGAGGAGGACTCCGCAGGATGCGCGGCGTGTGCGTGGAACCTGGTATTCTGCGAGCCTGGACTTCTGAGCTTGGCGTGCGGCTGCAGGGATTCGCCGGGACTCGCGCGGGGGACCGCGCCCGGGGATCCTGCGGGGGTGAGAAGGGGGCTCGGGCTCCGTGCTTCCGCCGCAGGGGGGCGCTGCCGGGCTCCCCGGCACTATCGCTGCTGGCGGCCCCGGCGGCCGGGCGTGCAGCCTGCAAGATGTCCGTGCGCCGCGGCCGGCGGCCCGCGCGGCCGGGGACCCGCCTCTCCTGGCTGCTGTGCTGCAGCGCCCTGCTATCTCCGGCCGCGGGCTACGTGATCGTGAGCTCGGTGTCCTGGGCCATCACCAACGAGGTGGACGAGGAGCTGGACAGCGCCTCCACTGAGGAGGCTATGCCCGCGCTGCTGGAGGACTCGGGCAGCATCTGGCAGCAAAGCTTCCCCGCCTCGGCTCACAAGGAGGATGCACACCTGCGGCCCCAGGCGGGCGCAGCCCGCGCCAGGCCGCCCCCGGCGCCGCCCGGGATGTTCTCCTACCGGCGCGAGGGCGGCCAGGCGGCCGGTGCGCCCCCGGGCCCTAGACTGCGCGCCGCCACCGCCCGCTCCCTGGCCCACGCCAGCGTCTGGGGCTGCCTGGCCACCGTGTCCGCCCACGAGAAGGTAAGCGCCCGGCGGGGAGCGCAAGGGGGCCTGGCATTCAGGCGGCGGCCGGGGGACGGGGACTGGGACGTGCTCTCGACCGCTCGGGACTGGGATCCGGGTCCACCAGACGTGCCCGGTGCGCTGGATGGGACCCTCGACACTGTACATAATGGAAGGCGATGGTGCCTCCGTGAGCCTGGCGAAGTCGGGGGAGGGTGGGAGAGGGGCATGGATAACCAGGCTTCCTGCCAGGTTGGGTTGGGTACCGAATCCCCACTTTGAGGTGGCCAGGCAGAGAGACGGACACCTAACCAGCGTCTGACCGAGACCTGGACCAAAGCAGCCAGAGCCGCCTTTGCAATCGCAGAGTAGGCAGGGACAGCCCTTCCCAGCGCAGGGCACAAACCCATAGACCCAAACTCCCCATCACCTTCTGACCTGGAGCTGAAGCGGGGATGGGGAGAGAGACAGCACCAGGGCTTCGACGGAAATCTGCATTTAAGAAAATGGAGTTCAAGATTTTTTCTGGAAAGGAGGCTTATTATGCAAAGTGTGTAAATGCTGGAATGAGCTATTCGCTGCACTTGTAATTGTTCAGTTCGCAAATGCTTTACTCACCTGTTAGACATGATTCCACCTAGAATGACATGGATAAGTAATGTAGATGTAACTTCCATGCCTCCAGAAGGCTTTTGGGGGTGTTAAGAGAGACGAAAGAGCTACAAGGCAGTAATGTGAACTCATATTTACTTCCTAGAAAAAGCAAATATTATTTTATAGAAGGCATAGGACATTGGCCAGATTCTTGCCCCATCTCTAGGTCTCACCAAGACTGTGGCCAAGTCACTGGCTTCTCCACTTTGCTTTCCTCGTCTATAAAATTAGGTTTAGTTTTTAAGGTCCTTTTTTGCTTAAGAACTGCCTAAATGGCAACTTTATTTCGATTTTGGCAATGGTCTTAACCTCTTCAGTGTCAAATGCAGATCCAGTTGGATATTCTCAACATCTAGATGATTTTTCACAGCTGTATCTTGCACTCCTAAGACACATCTTAAAAAGACATAAAGATTAAAGATGACACTGATCTTAGTTGAAAACACAAATCTTTTCAAGAAATTAAATAAAGTCTAGTGCCAATGTATTAGAGATATTTTGACTTTCAACCTTCCTTCTGTTAGCTTTGTTAGGGGTTCCTCTTTCTAATCCTTATTGACATTTGATTTAAACAATAAATTCAGAAAGCATTTACACAATGTACTGCCAGGTATGCAAAGCATGACTCTGGGCAGCTATGACAAGCTGAAAAATGAGATATATGTACAAAGTTATATTACCATTTTGGAAGATTTCTTAACATTTCATGTTCCTGAAAAAATTAAAGCCCTGCCTTTTATAATTCTACACACCATTATCATGCAACATTTCAAGGACAAAGACAACCCCTGAATTCTGAGCTAAGTAACAACCAGGTGCACTTTGTTAGGGATAAAATCATGGAAAATTGGGATGCTTGACTGGCAGGATTGGGGAAAAGCTCAACACTAAATATTTTTGTTGGCCAGGCATCGTGGCTCACACCTGTAATCCCAGCACTTTGGGAGGCCGAGGCGGGCAGATCACTCGAGGTCAGGAGTTCAAGACCAGCTTGGCCAACATAGTGAAACCCTGTCTCTACTAAAAATACAAAAATAGCCAGGCATGGTGGCATGCACCTGCAATCCCAGCAACTTGGGAGGCTAAGGTATAAGAATCGCTTAACCCAGGAGACGGAGGCTGCAGTGAGCCAAAATCGTGCCACTGAAGGCCAGCCCGGGCAACAGAGTGAGACTCTGTCTCAAAAATATAATAATACTAGTAAAATAAATAAATAAATATTTTTGTTTATATCTGCAGTCACAGAAACATGATATACCACCTGTCTTAGTCCATCTGTATTACTGTAAACAAATACCTGAAGCTGGGTAATTTATAAAGAAAAGAGGTGTATTTGGCTCACAGTTCTGCATGCTGTTCAGAAAGCATGGCGCAGCATCTGCTTCTGGGAAGACCTCAGACTGCTTCCACTCATGGTGGAAGGTGTAGAGCCAGTGTGTGCAGTGATCACATGGCAAGAAAGCAAGCAAGAGAGAGGGGAAGGTGCCAGGCACTTTTTATTTTTATTTATTTATTTTATAGATGGGGTCTGGCTCTGTTACCAGGGCTGGAATGCAGTGGTGTGACCATAGCTCACTGCTGCCTCAAACTCCTGGGCTCAAGCAACCCTGCTGCCTCAGCCTTTCGAGTAACTGGGACTACAGATGTGTGCCACCATGCCAAGCTAATTTTTTAAAAAACTTTTTGTAGAGATGGGGGTCTCACCATCTTGCCCAGGCTGATCCTGAACTGTTGGGCTCCCAAAGTGCTAGGATTACAGGGTGAGTCCCCACGCCCAGTTGGCACCAGGCTCTTTTAAACCTTCTCTCAGGGGAACTCTCAAGGAAACTAACAGAGGGACAATTCACTCAGTACCTCGAGGAGGGCACCAAGCCATTCATGAGGGATCCACCCCCATGACCCAAACCCTTCCCACTTGGCCTCCCCTCCAACACCGGGGATCAGAATTTAACATGAGATTTGGAGGAATGGATATCCAAACTATAGCACCACCCTTCTCCCACCCTACTGGGTGATCATGAAGAAAAATTGGCATATCATGTTTCTGTGACTTCCTTTATGCAAAAAGGGTAACAAATCTATTTCTCATTACTTGCTGAGTCATACAATGAAATATTATTGATTACAATAAAAAATGCAACTAATAAATGAGAAAGTGATGTAGCCCTAAAAGAAACAATAATAGAAAGTTCCTGAAGTCCAAAGAGCAGGCAAGATGTTAAAGACTTAAACATCCTCCCTAAAGTTGCTAACAACTTGGGAGAGGCAGTTAACCTTGGAGTTAAGGCAGTGGGGCTGTAACAGGCAGCTTGAGGAGAAGGCTTAGTGCCACCCCCCATAAATGTCATTGTCCCTCCCCAAAAGAACAAGAAATTTAACAAAGTGAGTATATTTGCCATGCACAGGCAGCTTCAAGAAGAATCCTTTCACCACCCCTTCCAAACAGGATGCCACTGCTAAGCATCTCCTATGGAGAAATTCTAGAGCCACCACGGAGTGAATTGGGCAGACTGGGGACCACCTTACCTTGATTTACTACCTGTCAGAGCCACTGTGATGCTATGATTCCCCCCATCCCTGGTGTTGTATTTCCTAGCCAGAGGCACAAGCTAAGCTCCCAGATCAAGTCAAACCACAGCTCTGCACTGAAAAAGCCTTTTTTGGTGTTTGTTAGATCCAAGGACTGCCATTTGGGAACTGCCTGCCCATCAGTGATGGCCCCTTCAACAATAGCACTGGGATTCCTTTCTTCTACATGACAGCCAAGGACCTCGTGGTGGCTGATCTGATGAAAAACCCCATGGCCTCGCTGATGCTGCCAGAATCAGAAGGGGAGTTCTGCAGGTAGACAATGGTTTGCCCTCACTCACACGGGTCTTGGGAAGTTTTTGACAGAGAGTTGGAGGTGGGTTTCTCTCTGGGTCACATGACTTTAACAGATCTCTGAGATGCACATTGATGTTCACCCTTGAAATCAGATAAATTAGAATTCCGCCACTCACCAAGCAGTGTGATTCGTAGCAAGTTAGTTGATCTTTGGGAGCCTCAGTTTCTTCATCTGTAAAATGGGAATAATAATCTTTGCCTCCGAGGGTTATTGCAAGTGTTGGAAATAGGTGCAAAATGCTTTGTGCCACACTGGCAGGAGTCCAGACAGCTCCTGTTGTTATGGAAAAGGGCGAGGGTGGGAGTGAGGGTTGGTAAAGGAAGAGCCAATAGTTCATCTCCCCAGCACAGAGTCATGCAACACAGAGTCATGCAACACAGAGTCTATATATTGTCTTTCCAATTTATTTCTATCCTGTCCCCAGAGATATGTGCAATAAGGAGCCAGCATTTTTTAATTCACTTTTTCAAAAGCTCTCTGAAAGAAAACGCTTCTAAAGACATTTAAGCATTAACAGAACATTGATGCAGGCCCGTTTATCTGAATTCAAAATGCAAAGCCTGAACTCGCGTCCTCCCCGGGAAATGTGTGCATGGAGCTGGTGTGGGGGCTGCATTTGAGATCCCCTTATCCTTCCCAGAGGAGCAGCAAATGTCCAGGATGGCCTGGGGTGAGCCCTTTAACCTCCAGGACCTTAGTCACTCCACCTAAATGTAGTGATGCTTTAGAAAATCAACAGGCCTCATCCCATCTGTGAAATTCTCTTATTCTTTATGCACAACACGGAAAACATAATAACCAAACAATGTATTAGTTCTTACAGAGGCTAATCAAAGCAACTATACAATGCAAGATGCATCCTGGATAAGCCATTGTTTCCCCTCAGCCACGACAGACCACATGAAGACACTTCAGCTGACCCTGTTCCCCACCAGGTTACAGCAAGAAGCCAGGAAAAGAAACACTTCCTTTCTCATGGAATATTCTCCCTGTTCTTGGTCAGTCAAGCTTACTGTTACTAGAAGTACATTTCCAGGATACCTTTCTTTTCTTTTCTTATTCTTTTTTCTTTCTTTCTTTTTTTTTTTTTTTTTTTTTTTGAGACAGAGTTTCGCTCTTGTTTCCCAGACTGGAGTGCAGTGGCGCAATCTCGGTTCACTGCAACCTTGAACCTCTGCCTCTCAGGTTCAAGCAATCCTCCCTGCCTCAGCCTCCCAAGTAGCTGGGATTACAGGTGTCCACCACCATGCCTGGCTAATTTTTGTATTTTTAGTAGAGACAGGGTTTTGCCATGTTGGCCAGGCTGGCCTGGAACTCCTGACCTCAGGTGATCCACCTGCCTCGGCCTTCCAATCCAGGATACCTTTCTAAGCTTCCCAGGCTTTCCTCATTCAGGTATCCTGAAAGCAGTCATGCTGGAGCGTGTGGCTCCCAGAACCCAGAGCACAGCCGCTCTGGGGACAGGCAACAGAATATATACCTGGGACAAAGCTGCGGCAGCACTCCAGCTGGGGGAGGATTTGTCAACTGGCAACCCTCAGGCAGATGGCAGCAGGAGCTGGAGCTAGGAGCAGTGAGAAATCTGACTTAGGAGAGGTCCTCACGGGGGAGAGGATCTCAGGGTGACTTCCTTCAGTCCCTGGGGAAGACTTGCCTGCATGGCCTAGAGCCGCGTTTGCGGACCTTCTTCATGGCAGGCCACATGTAGGACACACAAACACCTGTGCAGCCCCGTGGCTAACTGGGTAAGGCAGCTCATGGCTGGAGGTGAGCACCCCGGGGCCAAGGGCAAGAGCATCTCAGCATACCTGTTACTCTGGCCTGGGAGAGGAAGGATGAGACACACTCGTGGGTACCCCTTAGCTTATGTCTTCTTGTAAAACTGTTTCCCAGAACTGCTATACCCCCGACACTGTTTAAGCTTCTGAAGTATTGACATATGATGTAAATAAATGCCTACAAAACCAAGTTTTGCCTTAGTAAGCATCACACTTCGATGCAAAGCCTACCAAGCAATGGGGCTTTTGTCACCCTAGGGTCTACGACTTCCCATAATCGGCGTAAGCCCAGATGTGACTCACCTGTGTGAGGTTCACATTCCAAGTGGAGCATCACATTTTAGGTTTACCTTCAGAATCTTGGTAATATTGAACACAAGGACTTAACAAGTCAAAGCCATGTGGTTGGCATTGAAAAAGAGCCCTGAATAAACAAGCCAAGCAAGGGGTTCCTAGGGCCACCGGAGCGTAGCGAGGCATCTGGTAGAAGTGTCCGCAGCTACCCAAACACCTGGGTAGAGTTTTGAAGGACAGCCCGGCAAGGTACCAGCAAGGGGCCCCTCCTGCCTGACACCGGGCCTGAAGAGGTCACCAGCAAAGGCGGAGTTCGTCGTCAGGTGCTTCCGAGCTTCACAGCGTCTCCCACAGGAGCAGGGAGATTCAAGAAAGCGCCCATGTCTTATGATGATAACGACAAGTCAAGGCCACCTGCTCCTCTCAGCTTCAGAGGGCAGCTCATACTCAGAACGATAAAAACTGCCTTCCATCCTGTGCATCCTGTGCATGGAAAATTTGCAGCAGCTTTTATTATTTTTTTTTTTTTTGAGGTGGAGTCTCACTCTGTGATCAGGCTAGAGTGCAGTGGTGCAATCTCAGCTCACTGCAACCTCCAACTCCCTGGTTTAAGTGATTCTTCTGCCTTAGCCTCCCAAGTAGCTGGGATTACAGGCACATGCAAACATGCCCAGCTAATTTTTATATTTTTTTTAGTAGGGACGGGGTTTCACCAGGTTGGTCAGGCTGGTCTTGAACTCGTGACCTCAGGTGATCCACCTGCCTCAGCCTCCCAAAGTACTGGGATTACAGGTGTGAGCCACAGCACCTGGCCTGCAACAGCATTTTTAACCATCCCATGTGGTGCCTTCTGAGCGCTCCTGTTCTTCTGCTAGTCTGTGCAGCTGGGGAGGGCGTGAATCATCCCTGTTTCATCCCAGAACTGGGCAGGGAGGAAGTTGGGAGGCCACTGACTTCTGAGGAAGGAAAGGGGGTGCCTTCGCGGCCGTTTCCTACAGCCTACTGGGCATCCCTGGGAGAGGGGGCATTTCAGCTGCAAGCCTGCCCCTGCATTCATCAGGTTAGCCCCGGTTACTGCAGATTCTGCACCAGCATGGGCTGGTGAGTGCCACCTCCACCAAGGATACAGCCCGGGAGCAAGAAGCCTCCAACAACTGGGGCAAAAACAACTCGGGCTTAGGGAAGGAGGAATGCAAGTCTGAGACTATTGTGAGGACAGGCTACTTTCAGAGCTCCCTTTGGTGCCAGACAATTTTATCTATAATGTGTACATGTTTAATAAGCAGATACATAAATGAAAAAATAGATTACACATAGATAATAAATAGATGATTGATGATAGATGGATGAATAGATAGATAAATGATGGATGGATGAATAGGTAGATGATAGATGAATAGATGGAGGATGGATAGATAGATAGATAGATAGATAGATAGATAGATAGATAGATAGATGATGATAGATAGATAGATAGAAGCTTTCACACATTCAACTCTTCTCTATTCAAAAGAGTGAATATTACAGTTGCCCCTACTTGGTCTCCCCAATCCACTCTTCATCACCTTGAATTCATCCTCAATCCAGCAGCTGGGGTACTCTCTTAAAATCCAAATCAGATCCTGAGGAAAAGCAACAGAATCCTTAATATGGCCTAGGACGCCCTTCATGGCCAGGGGCCTGCCTCCCTCTAAGAATAAATAGCGGTGTCTGGCTCTTTACTGATTGACTTAATATTTGATTTATATCTAGTTTTATCAAATTCAAAGCATCAACCTGATAGCTTGTTGTAGTCAAAGCTGATGTATGTTCTTTGGCATGGAGTTAAGAAAATGCTTTTCCATTAGCAATCCCTGCATGTAGGTTGACAAGTCATGTCACTCAAAAATGATATTTAGATCCATTAACGGGCCTGTGTCTTAAAGATAAAGTTAGATCCACGTTGAAATAGCTGAAGGACATTGAGTATCCATGACCCCAAGAGTCTCAGGAAATTTAATGAAGAAAATGCTCAGCAGATGCAATTTCCCTAACCACAGCCGTGAGAAGCCAATATCTTGAGAATGATGAAAGGAATGCACATCTCTTCATATTTTACAGCTTTCTAGGGACCTTAAAGAGTTTTTAAATGAACCTGTCAAGTCCAGCCTGGGCTAGTTCATCCCACCTAGTTAGGAATTTTTTCCAGATCTTTTCATTGCCCTGATCCACAGTTCCCTGAACTTTCCCTAAAATGTCACAATAAAGTTCCTAGATTTAATGGGACGCAGTTGTCCTGACTCCCACCCCAGGGCATAATAATTGGGCATTATTGGCCTGCCCTTCTTTTTGGAGGAGATAATTTGGAAAGTGAATCTGACTGGATGATAAGTAGAATGTGACTTTCAGCTGGAAAAGTACTAGGTTGGTGATTTCTCCTTTTTCTTTTTTCTTTCCTTTTTTTTTGGAGATGGAGTCTCACTCTATTGCCCAGGCTAGAGTGCAGTGGTGCAGTCTCGGCTCACTGCAACCTCTGCTGCCCAGGTTCAAGCGATTCTTCTGCCTCAGCCTCCTGAATAGCTGGGATTACAGACACCCACCAGCGTGCCCAGCTAATTTTTGTATTTGTAGTAGAGATGGGGTTTCACCATCTTGGCCAGGCTGGTCTTGAACTCCTGACCTCGTGATCACCCCCCCCTCGGCCTCCCAAAGTGCTGTGCCCAGCTAGATTGGCGATTTCTGTAGAACAAAGTTGCTGGGCTAGAATGAAATACCCTGCCGGTTCAGGGTGTCACTTTTCCCACTGGTATGATGAAGAGGGGAGGGGAAGATATCTAAGGGCCCTCTGGATCCATGGTTGACTGGAGGTAGGGTACTCCAAGAATGGTGAAGAAGGAATAGGTGAGCACAGCCATCACGGCTGATATAGATTTGGTATATAGATTTCTACATAGACTGTTATAAAGTGCGAACTCCTGCAAATTTATAGTAGAAGAGTGACTTTCAACTGCTTGAAGGGCAAGGATGAGAGGGACGTATTATCGGCCTGGACAGCTTTGCCCCTCCCCTAGGACCTCTTAGGGGAAGGAGCGCCTGAGTGATGCTAACACTGCTTTAGGATAATGAGGACGTTTAAGCTGCCTTATATGCATTTCCTGGGTTTCCAGTAAAGGCTACTAAGAACTGTGATTTAGGCTCAGGGTGGCTTAGGTCATTTGTAAAATGAAGTCAAGATTAGAGTCTGAGAGAAAGACAAATCCTGCATGATCTCACTTATATGTGGAATCTAAATAAATCGACTCATAGAAGCAGACAACAGAATGGTGGTTCCCAGGGACCAGGCGAGAGGGGGGAATGGGGAAATGTTGATTACAGGGTGCTGACTTTCAGTTAGAAGACAAACACGTTCTGGGGATCTAATGTACAGCATGGATTGGATGTATGAATTCATTTGATTGTGGCCATGCTCACACAATATGTATGAACATCAAATCATCACATTGCATATGTTGAATATATTCAATCTTTATTTGACAATTAAATATTGTTAAAATGCTAAAAGATTAGGCTAAAAAGCCATGAAAGGAAGGTGGCTTTTCCACTTGTCAGACGTCATACCCATACAAGCCGGAGCCTACCAACATGTCTTGCCTAATAATTGTTAGTTTATTTAAAGTCTGTTTTATCCAATTATTCTGTTTACTCCTGGGTGCTGTGATGTCTTCATTTAATTAATGAGATGAATTAGGGGTGGGAATCTGTTTCCCAGCTCAGGTTAAAATGGCAAATGGCGAATAACGGTCTAGTTTAAAAGAGTCACTGGCAATCAGCAACGCCCTCTCCTCTTCATTTCCCTCTCCCTCAATGGCATAAGTATGGACACATGCCCCTTTACCAAATGAATTTATGCTCAGCCAAGAAATCTACTTTATGAAAATTCAATAAATATTTATTGACAAAGAAAGGCCACCCAAAAATGTCTCTTTCCCTGCAATATCTTCCCTTACAGAGCATGCAGCCTTGAACAGCATGAGTTTTAGGTTCGCACCTTCTTGGTGAATCAGGGCAGGAAGCCCTTGGGACTGTGGAGGACTTGTCTGAGGGGTGATATTCTCCCTGATCATATTGGATCAATTTTCATTTTGAAGATCAGGATGTAAATGAAACCCAAAGAGGTTTTATCAGATGCTTTTCCTGAAATAAAAACATTTCTTGTTTTTTAAGAGTAGAATACATTTTTGTTATACAACAGTTTGTGTGGTTTAAAAAAATTTCTTTTCATAGAGTATATTTTCACATTAGAGATTCCCACAGTGGGAAAAAAATAACAATTTATCACTTAGAGTTTTATATTTGTGGACAGATTGTTTTAGTACAAGTAAAACATCTTTGAGAATTAAGTCTCAGTTTAGAATTTATAATATTTTGATACATCTCCAAGGGGGGGCCTAATCTTTAAATGGAACTTCTCTATATTCAGAAGCTCTCCAAGCTTTTCTTCCTAGGATTTAGAAATTCATGATGTGAGAGGAAATCAGCATTTCCTAATTTTACAGTTTCCCTAGTCTAGCTGGTGTCTACTGACGAGAGAGGGAAGTTTTCTAAAATTAAACACTGCCTAATTTTCTGCAAAGTTTTTCTTCATGAATTAACAGTATTTCCCTCTGTCCATTATTCCCAGGGAAAATAAAGGAGAAATTTGATCATGTGATAGTAACAAAGCTGGATTCTCTTTAAGAGATTATTAAATTAAAAGGCAAAAGCTCGTATCATGTTGAGTTATACTGTGAGTCTTGCGAGAAGCTGGGAGGCAACCCCACCAGAATACAGACCTCGGTCTCACAATTTTGGGGTAAGATTATTCTCAAACCTTTTTGTTCAAAGATTAAATTCTGGGCCAGGTGAGGTGGCTCATGCCTATAATCCCAGCAATTTGGGAGGCCGAGGCAGGCAAATTACTTGAGGTCAGGAGTTCAAGACCCACCTGGCCAACATGGTGAAACCCTGTCTCTACTAAAAATACAATAAAATTAGCCGTGCTTGGTGGTGTGGGCCGGTAGTCCCAGCTACTTGGGAGGCTGAGGCAGGAGAATCGCTTGAACCCGGGAGGTGGAGTTTGCAGTGAGCCGAGATCAGGCCACTACACTCCAGTTTGGGTGACAGAGTGACACTCTGTCTTAAAAAAAAAAAAAAAAAATTAAATTCTGAAAATAACCACGTGATTAAGAGAATATGTCTGTTTAATGGACTTCTCTGTTATTTCCTCCCTATTGTAAGTTGAATGGCACAAGAAAGCAGAGGCAAAGAGGCAGACACCAGTTTCCCTTTCCTTCAATAACATAAGCATGGACAGATGCCCCCCGACTACATAAATGTATGCATGGGTTTAAAGTATTCCATCAAAAAGGTCAGAGCTTCCACAGCATGACTGCAGCTTTGCAGATGCCCATGTCGCGACAGTTGAAACAGCACAGCCCAGCAAAGCTGAAAGCTGAAAGTGCTGACAGGTCTGCCTTGACAGATTTCTGAGATGCACCCCCTTGAACACAGTCAGTAACGACTTGTCCAAGGCCCCAGTGACTGTGAAGAGGAAGGGCTGCAGCCACAGCATAGGCCCTCGCAGAGCAAGGGTTCAAATAAGCAGCTGGGAACAGGCCCAGGAGCAAAACACTGTCAGCCCTTTCACTAGTTCAGGGGAGAGACACAGCCTTGGAGCCAGAATGGTGGCTCAGTGTCAGGTGAATGTGCTGCACCCCACCCCATCCTGGGGTAGGGTGGTCCCGAGGAAATGCCTAGACGTGAGCAGGTCTGACCACTGGGGTTTGGAGAAGCAGAACTCGGCCTCCTGGGGCGCCACAGAGGGCACTCAGCCACCTCACTCCTGAGGGCTCCTAGAACATTCCTATTGATAGTTTGGACAAGTGCTAGTTTCCTAGGTAGACTGGTTTGATTATCAAGAAAGGAGGATCCAGGAGTACTTTTTCCTCTTCCTCCAAAGGCTCTTAATGAAAGATGGCCACGGGTCACACCCCCTCTTATTCCCCCAGGATGAAGGCGTCCCTGCCTCACCATGACCAGCGGCTCTTGGCAGAGCCCTTTGATTGACAGGCCTCGGTGTGGTTTTGCAAACTGAAAAGATTCCAGATTGCAAAGGAATCTAGTTGCAGAGGGGAGGTGCCAGACCATGGAATGGATTGAAGCCCAGTGGGCCTCAACGAGACCTAGAGTGGAAGCCTCTCAGCAACGAGGATCCCTCGGAATGACTTGCTTTTAGGGGCTCATATTGAAGCTGCAAGTCAGCACTGAGGAATCACACACCAGAGAGGGACGGCTCACACCAGAGCAACTGGGATGGTGTGCGGGGACGTAGATGTAATCCCTGCCCTATCTCATAGGCAGCACCTTATACTGCAGACACATCAACAGGAAGAGGAGCTGCTTCTGTGAAGCAGAGTAACTGAGGGAAAGGTGTCAGCAGGAGGGTCAGTTTGCCTTTATGTCGCGGGTTCAAGATAAACCCTTAGTGCAAACAACTAAATGAGGGTGCACCAAGTTTAATTGTTTCTTCTGTGTGAAAAGTAAAAAGAGATTCTGGAAATGCGAATGGCCTGTGGCCACTCCTCCCCCGGCCTCCATCTTTTTAACTATACTTGTAGGAAGAAGAAAATGTCGAATGGTAGATGAAAACCTCAAACCAATCTAATTCCAAAGGCAGGCCCTGGGATTTGTTCCCCTAGAACTGGACTTAGAAAGCACTCTATTCATACAGTCATTTTTAGATGAGCTGGATCAAGCAAACACACGCAGTGAGCACCTGCTTGCAGCAGCTGGCTTGCTAAGAGCCAAGATGCATCTCTGTCTGGAGTCTATGTCCACCTGAGATGGAATGCGCATTTCAAAGCCCAGGGCCCAGATCTAATTGGATATAGAAGCTGAATCCAATTTCTCTTCACTGAATCTTGTTCATTCCTTTTGAAAGGAACATATAAGTTTAAATAAATTGCTCTCTGTTCTGATTCATGTTACCTCTTCTTTGCTGTACCTTCGTGTATTCCTAGAGCTAACATTAACCTGAGTCATTTTTGTTCTTGTTGTTGTTGTTTGAGACAGAGTCTTGCTCTGTCACCCACACTGGAGTGCAATGGTGTGATCTCAGCTCACTGCAACCTCCACCTCCCAGATTCAAGCAATTCTCCTGCCTCAGCCTCCCATTGGACGGGACTACGGGCAGGCGCCACCATGCCTGGCTAATTTTTGTATTTTTAGTTGAGACGGGTTTCACCATGTTCCCCAAGCTTATCTAGAACTACTGGGCCTCAAGTGATCCACCCACCTCGGCCTCCCAAAAAGAGCTATCCACCACACCTGGCGGAAAGCTCTTTTAAAAATGACTCAGGGCAGGGCGTTGAGTCGATGGGGTGAAACCCCATCTCTACAAAAAAATAAAAAAAATTAGCCAGGTGTAGTGGCGCACGCCTATAGTCCCAGCTACTCAGGGGCTGAGGTGGGAGGATCCATTGAGCCCAGGCGGTCGAGGCTGCAGTAAGCAGCGATCGTGCCACTGCACTCCAGCCTGGGTGACAGAGTGCAGACCCTGTTCTCAAAAAATAAAAATAAATAAATAAAAATAAATAAAAGAGCCGTCTAGGAAGAGTCAGAGAACTTTGCAAAGAGAAAGCTTGATGAGCCAGTGTTCAAGTATTCTCTTTCACCTTCCTCTTGTTTCTGATGTCATATCTCATGCAGTCACTTCTCTCTCCCTAATTTTATTTCAACCCTGTTGAGCTTTGTCTCTGTGGTTCCTATTTCATGAATTCACTAATGACTGTAGTTCCTCTGCCATTACACTATCCTTTTCCTCCATTTTCTGACCACCTGTCCCCATCCAGCTTATCAGTGTTTATTTATCTGTTAGACATGACTCCATCTTAAGCAGAAATGATACAAATAAGTCATGAGGATGTGACGCCCATAAATATACATCCACCAAAAAGCTTTGAGGGCTGTTAAGATGGACATAAGTGTTTCATTGCAGGACTTTTAGCCCCTGGCAATCATTAAGCTTCTTTCTGTCTCTATGGATTTTCCTATTCTGGACATTATATATATGGGTTTCTATGAATGATTTCTTCCACTTTATTATAATGTTTTCAAGGTTCATCATGTTGTAGCATGTGCCTTAATTCATTCCTTTTTATGGCTGAGTAATATTCCATTGCATGAATATACCACATTTTATTTATCCATTTTTATTTACCCATTCGTCATGAGTTGATGAACATTTGTTTCCGTGTTTTGGCTTTCATAAGTGATGCTGCTATGAGCATTCATGGGCAAGTTTTTGTGCAGATATATGATTTCATTTCACTTTGGTATATAGCTAGGAGTGGAATTGCTTGGTCTTACGGTAACTGTGTTTAACTTTTTGGAGAACTGCCCAACTGTTTTCCTAAATGTATGAGGGTTCTGATTGCCCTTTGTCCTCACCAATACTTGTTATTGTCTGTCTTTTTTTATCATACCTGTCCTTTTGGGTGTGAAGTAATATCTTGACGTGGTTTTCGACTTGCATTTCCCTCATGACTAATGATGCTGAGCATCCTTTTGTGTGCTTATTGGCCAATTGTATGTCTCCTTTGAGAAACTGTCTATTTAAACTCTTTACCCATTTTTAAATTTGGTTATCTTTTTATTGTTGAGTTGTAAGAGTTCTTTGTATATTCTAGATAGGAACCTTTTTAGATATATGACTTGCAAATATTGTGCTGTGTGTCTTTGTCTAATTTTCTCTTCTTTTGTCTTGGAAGAAGCAGGAAAACTGCAGAGGATTCAATATTGACATTCCAGTTGCACATGTTCTCTGTCAATGTCCTTTTGTGCTTACAGGCTGGGCTTTCCCCATCAGACAAGCAAATAATTAAAGTAACATTCCTGAGATGACAAAGAAGTGTACCTAAGTTATCTGGTGTGTAGAAATGGTAAGAAAGTGTCTAAACATGAGAAAAGATTTCAATTAATTGAAAGGAATTTGGGAGGGAAAGCTGTTACTCCAAACGTATAAAGACAAGGTAGGGAGATACTAATAATAAACTCAGTTCAATTAAGCATACTGAGTACAAGACAACGTATTAAATATTGTGATGAAAATAAGACTTTTTTCCTTCAAATGAGATTTACTGAGCACTTACTATAAGCCAGGCACATGTAGGCGTGAACACTTAAAGGCACAGGCTCTTCTTGCCTCCTTGCTTACCTGTCAGCATCATTTGAATCAAGACAAGGTGTAACATGTGACCACATATACAAAGTCCCCTAGCAGTTAACACCAAGGCTGTCCACAATAGGGGAGCTGAGTAGGGTTCCACAGCGTGGCTACAATTTCCCCCACCTTGACATCCTCACTCCCCATCTGTATGTCCATCCATCCTTCTACCCATCATCTCCAGCTCAGCCTGCCCAACCTGACCTTCAAAAATAAGACACTAAGCTCCTCCCTGGTGTTCCCTCCCTTCTTTACCTCTTTCTTCTCATCTTAAGACTATATCTCAGTTTTCTAGTCCTATGGACTAAAGTTCCCTCACCGATTTATTGCCCAGGATTTCATTTTCTTCCTCTCTTGTGACTCAACCTCTTGGGACTTCCCAGTCCAAGGCTCCTCCCTCTGAGAAACCCATACCCTTCCCTGGTCTTCTAGGACAGCCTTGCTGATCTTGGTTCGTGAAGCCACTTCCATCCTGCTTGTTTGTCCTTGAGGTCTCTGCAGCATGGGCAGAGCTAAGGCCACCTGGGGCTGCTGGCCAGTGTGACCCTCGAAGCAGCAAAGCTTCCCCTCTAAAATGAGATGAGACTCCAGTGTGCTTAGAAGTATTTATGGCCTGGAAGGGCCCTGGCCATCCACTCCTGCCTTTCATCGTTCAGACTAGGAGGCTGAGGGGCTGAGAATAGCAAGACAGAAAAATGGACAGTGCAGTAGTTAGTCTTCATGACCATACCCTGCTCTCTGCTGCATCGTCTCTACAGACAGTTCCAATCCTGGCTCAGCCTCCCTTTCCCTTTGGCCTCTGCTCTCCCTGTAGCCACCTTCTTCCCTTTAAATGAATCACGCATTCAAATGGCAGGCCGGTCCCTTTTTAAATGCATTGTTTGTGGTGCATCTCTAACGAGATGAATAGCAGGCTTTTGGAAAGGACAATTGAACATGCACTGCAGGGAGGGCGTCACTCCATAGCATATGTCGCATATTAGACTATGGGGCACCTCCTGGATCCTCTGTGATGCAGAAAAAGAAAAAAGGCAGAGCACCCCCTGAGGCTTCCTTTGGTCTATGGAGGCCTCTACGGGGAGGGGGCAGGGGTCATGGGTGTATTCTTGACATCTGCCATCCAGGCTGAGGCACAGGGACCCAGGGCTGAGTAGCAAGAGATCTGCCTGCCCAGGACAGGTCCTGGCAGTGTCTGCGGAAATGGCAGAGGGAACTCAGAAGGAATCTGAGAAGTGGTTTCAGAGTGGCCTCCAATCAGAGGTCAGCACTGCAGCAAGACCCTCAGCAGGGGGGAGCTGCCAGGGTGCCCTGTTTCAGTCCCACAGGATCACCTGATCCTGGAGATGAGCCAAGAGGGCCCTGGGGTGACCCTGAAGTCTGCTTTCTCAACCTGGGCGCTAGCTCGGGGCCTGGGAGCAGGTCTGAGGCCAGCCTGACCCTGTTGGGCTTGATTCTGGAAGCATTTGGTGGGCTGCAGCATGACTAAACCCTGCTCAGAAGCAGCCTGAGCCCAGGAGAGCCACCTGATTCTGTTGAAAATGCCAATTCTGCGCTCCAGCAGTCTCTGAAAATAAGGGCCTTCAGATCTGCACTTTCAAGGAACAGCCAGAGTACTCCTGATCCACAGTTAGATAGGAGAATCACCACACTAGAGAAAAGGGCTTCTAATTTGAGGATCATCAATTTGAGTCCTAAGCCCTCCCATTAATATCTGCCTGGCTTTGAGAAACTTAATTTGTCTGATTTTCAATCTCCTTCACCCTAAAATGGGAATAATTGTACCCTAAGTCCACTGTGAGGATGAAATGTTTCAATTTGTGTAAAGTTTTGAGCACACTCTCAGCACCAGTAAATGGTAGCAATGGTCAGTAACAGGTGTTTCTTTTGCACAGGACTGGGATGGCAGAGACTGGAAAAAAAGATGGAAATCAATAGTGCCCTATTTACACTGTACCCCTCCTATGTATAAAGGGAGGAACAGTATATGATATACATGAAGAGTTATAGAAATAACTCATGTGATTCTTATGAGAGTCCCGAGAGAGGTACACTTGTTAGCACCTTTTTAAAGATGAGGAAACTGAGGCACAGAGGGTGGGAAGGACTTGCTTAAGGATCCACAGGCCAAATCCTTATAGGGCTGGGATTCACTCCCAGGCAACCTGGCTCCCGAGCCGGACTGTTACCCACTGTATTCCCTGTCTCTGTGGAATCAGCTGCATCCCAGAGGCAGTGAGAACCCCCACCCATGTTTCAGAAAGCTCGGATTCAGAAGCTGCAGAACCAACAAAAACACAGAAGTATTTTTTAAGTTGGTTTGAATTGTTCAAATATCATGTCCATCATAGGCTTGCACTGCAATAGAGGCGAGACTTGAAATTTGCTCTAAATACGTGCGTGCAGGTCCACGCAGGCCACCTATTCCAATAAAGCATTCGCATGGACAAATACTCACTGAGCATCTGCTGGGTAACGAGCCATGCTAAACACCGTCACAGATAAACGTGAAAAAAAGAGAGCATCTGCCTTTGAGGGGAGGGAGAAGGTATAAGATGCACATAGAAATACTCATCATTCAAGCTGCTTGTGTTAAATCCCCTACAAGTTATCGGCCTGTAGAAGATTGGTGGGAGAGAGAAGCTCTTATGAGCCAGTGGTGTCTTCTCAGTCTACACCTCTTCCTGCTCTATCCAGTCTACCCTAAAACCTCCACTCATATGTGCCAGTGACTCCCAAATGTATAGTCCCAGCTGAGACCACTCATCTGAGCTCTAGACCCAAGTCCACCTGCTTCCTGGGCACCTCGAACCCAGCCTCCTCTCCTCCCCAGAGGCCTCCTCTACCTGGGCTCCCTATCTGCGTGGCAGACTCAGCTGCCAGCTGTGGCTCCTTCTCCCTCTCACACCACCACCCAGTCCGCAAGGCTCACTTGCTCTACCTCCCAGGCCTCTCCCAGCTCGCTGCTTCTCTCCACCCCCTGGCCCAAGCCCTTGGCATCACTCACTGTATTCTAAATTCTCCCAACTAGGTCTCCCTGGATCAACCCATTCTCCACTCTAAAGCCAGAGGGATATTTTCAAAACACCTGTCTCATCATTCTACTGTCCAGCTTAAAATTCTTCAGTCTTTCCCATTGCTCTTAGGAGAAAGTTCTAAAATCTTAACATGTCCTGCAAGGCCTAAATGGCCCACCCTGGCACAGTTCCAGCCTCGGACATCACTCTCTTGCCTTGTCTTTATCCTGGTCCCAGTAGCCTTTTGGCTCTTAGTCTGTGCAAATAACAGTAACAAAATACCACAGACTGGGTGGCTTATAAACAACAGAAACTTATTTCCCACAGTTCTGGAGGGTGGAAGGCCAAGGCTGAGGCAGATTTAGTGTCTGGTGAGCACCTACTCTCTGGTTCATAGGTGGCATCTTCTCACTGTGCCCTCACATGAGGCAAGGGGCCAGGGAACTCTCTGGGGCCTCTTTTATTATAAGATACTAATCCCATTCAGGAGGGTGGGAAGCACTTTTGTCTAGCGTGCTTTCCCTGCCCACCCCCCTTATCTGATTCCTACTCGTTTTCTAGGGTTCAGCCTTCACTGACCCTCAGAGCTTCACTGACTCTCAGGATTCCATGTTGTAATAGCAGGTGATGAAATCACTAATTGCGTGGCAAGCTGTCTGGTGTCTGTGTCTCCTGCTGGAGTGCAGCTCCCTGAAGCCCAGGACCATGTCTTTCTTGCTGTCTGCAGCCCTCAACAAGAGCAGAGCCTTGAGCACAGTGTGGGGCCATTTTTTGGTTGCATATGAGGAATATTCATGGGGACATTAAGGAAGAGTGTTTTCATTTCCCATTGCTGCTGGAAGAAATTGCCACAGACTTCGTGCTTTAGAACAGCACAGATGTATTCTTTTTTTTTTTTTTTTTTTTTTGAGACAGAGTCTCGCACTGTTGCCCGGGCTGGAGTGCAATGGCGTGATCTCGGCTCACTGCAAGCTCCACCTCCCGGGTTCAAGCAATTCTCATGCCTCAGTCTCCCGAGTAGCTGGGACTACAGGTGCGCACCACCATGCCGGGCTAATTTTTTGGATTTTTAATAGAGATAGGGTTTCACTATGTTGGCCAGGCTGGTCTCGACCTCCTGACCTCATGATCTGCTCACCTCAGCCTCCCAAAGTGCTGGGATTATAGGCATGAGCCACCGCGCCCGGCCACAGATGTATTATTTTACAGTTCTAGAGGGCAGAAGTCTGAAATGAGTCTCACAAAGCTAAAACCAAGGTGTAGGCTGAGCTGCTTCCTTCTGGAGGCTCCAGAGGAGAAGCCGTTTCCTTGCCTTTTCAGCAACTAGAGGCCGCATGCATTCCTTGGCGCGTGGTCCCTTGCTTACCTCACTCTCGGGGCTTGCTTCTGTCATCCCACCTCCTACTGCTCACTTGAAACTTCTGCCTCCCTCTAGGAGGATCTTCTGTTTATATTGGGCCCACTGGATAATCCAGGATAATCTTTCCCTCTCAGGATCCCTAACTTAATCACATGTGCAAAGTCCCTGTTGCCATATAAAGTCACATTCACACATTCTGGGGATTAGGACTTCTTTGGCATCTGGGGATTAGGACACCTTTGGGGGAGCTGTTATTCCGTCTACCTCAGGATGGAAGTAACAGTTTAAATGGATGTGCAAGTGGAGATAGAAACATGGTGATTTATTCTAATGTATGCTACAGCCCTCTTTGGTATGTTGGAGGTGTCATGATTGCACTTATTTATAATATAAATGTTTTAAATATAGAAATTAAAATGGCTCAAACACGTGAGATTCAATTGATGAAGATAAATTTTAATATAATCTTAGCATATCAGAGTTATACATAAATGTGAAAGCTCAAAGGAAAGGGGTCATCATACATTGAACCGTCTTGCTAGAGAGTGCCTAGCCTCTCAGAGTGGATTGTTCAAACACGCCTGTTGCTCTCCTGTCCAGGAAGTGGGTCCACATCCCCCCTTTTCTGGTGCCGTCTGTTGTGTGTGGCTGGCCAGTGTCTGTTGAATCACAACATTTGACACTGGATAAGAGAAAATTCTAACCCAGGATGAGTAAGGAAATGTAATGGACCACTATTCCAGTTAAACACATACATTCATCCCTTGGTATCCATGGGCAATTGGTTCCAGGAACCCTCCTCCAGCCCTGCACCAAAAGACGCCAAAATCCGTGGATGCTCAAGTCCCTGATATAAAATGGGATATTGTGGATATAACCTACGCACATCCTCCTGCGTACTTTAAGTCATCTCTAGATTACTTATAATACCTAGTATAATCTAAGTGCTCTGTAAATAGTTGTTATACTATATTGGTTTTGTAGTATTATTATTATTATTATTATTGAGACAGAGTCTCACTCTGTCGCCCGGGCTGGAATGCAATGGCGTGATCTCGGCTCACTGCAACCTCCACCTCCTGGGTTCAAGCGATTCTTCTGCCTCATCCTCCCAAGTTGCTGGGATTTCAGGCGCCTGCCTCCACACCTCGCTAATTTTTGCATTTTTAGTAGAGATGGGGTTTTGTCATTTGACCAGGCTGGTCTTGAACTCCTGACCTCAGGTGATCCATCTGCCTCGGCCCCCCAAAGCGCTGGGATTACAGGCATGAGCCACTGCGCCCGGCCTATTTGTATTATTTTTTATTTTGTATTGTAGCTTTTTTTTTTTCCTAAATATTTTCAGTCTATTGTTGGTTGGATCCACAGATGCAAAAATCCATGGATGTGGAAGGCCAACTGTATGTCCAAGGCTTCTGAACAATACACATTTCATTCAGAGAAAGCAGGGAAGTCATGGATGGGAACGTTGAATTGAGGAGTGAAAGAGACATCAACAGCCTGAAAATGGGCAAGCGTCATTCAGTCTCAAAAATCAGAGGTTGGGAGGATCTGTGGGTGAACACAAATAGCTTACATAGTGATTCTGGAACAGGCTGTTGAAGAGATGGTTTCTGTGCTCTAAGAGTAGGAAGAAGTGGCCGCCTACAGGTAATGTTGGTGGGGAAGGATGTCATGTCAAAAGACTATGCTTTTCTTTTATAGTTTTCCTATGATGATGAATTAGGAAACTATTGTGGATTTCCCTGAGGCATTCCAAGAAACTTGCATGGTCATATTCTCATAGACAAGACGGAATAACATAAACTGGGGAATAATAACCTGGGCAGATTTATATTTGTTTATTTCTCTTATATCTAACTTCACAATGGATGTGAAACTGTGGATGAATGAACAATTGGGTGAATGATCAAAAGGGTCTACTGGTAGGGTGGGGTTTATCTGAACTCTGTGTAGGAGGTTTCTGCTTCCTTGACCTTTCACAATACCCTGAAAAGTAGGGGGAAGGGTTCTGGGAGCCAGAGGAAGGATTCTGGGGTTGAACCGACTGGAAGCTTGATATAGTGAGAGACACTGAAAAATACATATTTGGGAGACATAGAAATTTGTCAAGAGAAGCCAATGTCATAACCAGGAAAGTGGTGCCAAGAAGGATGAACAAAACTGGGGAAAAAATTAACTAGGACAGTATGAGGCATTATACTGGTATGCTGTAAAATAAAATAAAAACTAAAAGCAAGATATTAATAAAATAGACAAGCTTTTTCTGTGCCCTAAGAATAGGAAGAAGTGACCACTTACAGGCAATATTGGTTGGGAAGGATGTCATACCAAAGACCATTCCTTTCTTTGACAGGTTTCCTATGATGACAAATCAGGGAACTATTGTCGATAGCATCCCTTGGAGGATGGAGTAGAGGGTGGTAGAGGTGAGACGACTCCCCAACCTTGCTCACCTGCTGCTGGAGTTTCGAGGACAGTTCTGGATCCCATAGTTTAACAGGGACATTGACAAGCTGGGATGTCTGAAAGCAGCCAGCCTGGAAAGGAGCAGTCCCAGGAATGACGCAATGCTTTCTGCAGATCCCGGAAAGGCTAGCACCGAACAGGAGAATCCTGTTCTAGGGTTACCCTAGGGAACAGGAATAAAACTGGCAGTAGAAGCTGCAGGCCTCACCATTTTCCTCTCTGCTGCCATCCTCTTGTTCTCGCCTTCAGCACTGTGTGGAGGGGGCATCCTACACTCCAGCTTCTCCAGCCAGATTCTCACCACCCACACTCCAGATTTGCTAGCAAATGCACCACATCCAGAATTTCCATTCCACGCCTCCTACCCTGTATCCTTCTTGCTCGTACAACCCTCCTGCAACATGCTTGGACCACATGGAGCTGCCAACCCTTTGCCCCCATCACGATCCTCCCACCCGTCAGCACGTCCTGGCTCCCCTTTCTCTTTGCCCAGGTTAGACTCCCTGGTCTATCTTTACGATTGCCCTGAGACCACCTATACCTCCTCTGACCCTCTCGCCTCCCGCCTGGCCATACCCAGCCCCTTTAAGCCCTGTTTCCACCTCCTCTGTTCCTGCACCCAGGTGGCTCAGGTCTGCCCAGGGAAACCACGTGGCCGAACTGAGGCTGCCCCTTTCAATTCATGAACAGAATCCTCCCATGCATTCTCAGCACGCCTAGAAAATCCCATTTCATTTCCCCAGTAAGAGCTCTTTTTTAAAGAACAAACCTAAACGTTCCCCTTCATTCTCTCTCAGTTGCAGATGATGCCCATACTTATTTGACACAGTACGAAATCACACAAGGCAACTCACTCCTCTCCCTCCACTAAGTCGAAAAGTTTACCTGCATTTCCACCAGTGGATCTCAAACAGGGAGCTGAGAGACTCCTCCCCAGGGACATTTGGCAATGTCTGGAGACCTTTTTGGTTGTTACAACTTGGGTTGGGGTCGGGGGTACTGCTGGCATCTAGCAGGTAGAGCCCAGGAATGCTGCTAAATACTCTATTATGCGAAGGACAGCCCTCCACCTCAAAAAATCATCCAGCCCAAAATGTCAGCCGTGCCAAAGTTGAGAAAGCCTGGTCTACATCTACCTTCCTTCTGTTACTATCTGGCTGGATACATCAGGGAGAGACAAAGCCTTGCGACGTGTCTCAGTGGGTTCTATTGGCATTTGGGGTAGGACAGTTCCTTGTGTAAGATCATCCCATGCATTGCAGGACATTTAGAATTCCTGACCCCTGCCCACCAAGTACAAGGAGATAGAGCCCCTCAACCCGGTTTCTGTGACAACCAAGATGCTCCCCAGATTTCCAGTTGCCTTTTGTGGAGAGGAAACTTCTCCCAGTTGAGAACCATTGTACAATGGTGGTGATTTTATCATTTGCAGGATTGGGTGGTCCAATCCACTTCCTTTTTTCGTGTGTGTGTGTGTGTGTGTGTGTGTGTGTGTGTGTGTTTGAGACAGGGTCCCACTCTGTCACCTAGGCTGGAGTGCAGTGGCATGATCATAGCTGACTGCAGCCTCAATCTCCTGGGCTCAAGTGATCCTCCTGCCTCAGCCTCCTGAGTAGCTAGGACTACAGGTGTGCACCCCCACACCCGGCCAATTTTCTCTATATTATAAAAAAAATCAAAGGTTAAACAAATATTTTAATGTCATTTGTTCACTGTGTTTATATATATTGGTATAATTTCTGAAATCCTCAAAGAACATAATACATGCTTTCCTCCAATATTTTTCTTTACCACTGAACATAAACATATAAAAATAAAACAGACTTTTAAATATACTATCAAGATATAAAGTGTTTGGGAAGGTTACATGTATTTTTAGAAAAACACATCCCTTATGAAGCTCTTACAAAATTGTAGCCCACAAAAATATGAGTGTAAAAGAAATTGTTGTAGCAGAGAAGAATTACTTATCTCCGAGAAGGTTAGCTATCCAGAATGCAAGCTTCACCTTTAATTGGAGATCATTTGAGTACAAGAGCACTGCCTTATTGTGTCCTTTATGACTCCCCAGGTCCATGTAATCCACTCCGCTGCATACAAAGTGCTGTGACTGATCATTCTCCCGATTCGGAAGCATTCTGGAATCCCCAGTACAATGGGGTCCATGCCTTGGGCATGAAACCGAACCCCTAAGAACAGATATTTGATCCCTTGACTCCCTAGATTGAATCTTCACATACTATTTTAGGCCCTGTTATAGGAAAAATAAAAATAAAAAGGTTAAAAGAAGCTCCTGGCTGGGTATGCAAGCATTTCACCCAGCAGAGGCCACCTGTTGAGTGCTGGGTGGGGACCAGGACAGCCTCGATGAGTGAGCACAGTCAGGGTCCGGAGGGCAGATGTCACAGTCCAGGACAGCTCCTGCCACTCTCCACTAGGGTCCTCAGGCAAGAAGGGCATCCCTCTGGGCTCCCCAGGTGGCCACTTTGAGAGCATGGATCAGGATTTTCTGGTCCTACCCTTGAGACCTGAATCCTCTTGGTTTACAAGCTGCCCATCCTCACAGGGCATGGGTAGCCGACCCCAAAGTCAGGTGAAAAAGGGAGAAATACCCAAAAGAATGTCCACTGGCCTGAAGGAGAGATGCAATCAGCACAGCCCATGTCCTTCAGCTCCCAGGGTCACCCAAACCAGTGAAACACAAATAAAATAAGTAAGCTCGCTCAAGTTGCAGGAGGTAGAGAGCCCAAAGGGACACCCCAGGGTGCTTCTTTATTGTATTTATGAAAAATAGCTCATTGATCGCTATTAACATTGATCTAACATTAGGTGGGCACGTCTCCACCACATCTAAGAACAGAGAAAAACAGAGCTCCAGAAACTTGAAGCCCTGTAATTAGTGAGCAACCTTTCAGTTGAAAGAAATAGAAAAGTAAGCTCATATGGACTTAAAGAATTGAGAAATTTAACAGTTCACTTAACTGAAAAATTCAGAGGAAGGCTTTTCTTAGGGGCTAAACAATGTCCACCAAATGAGATTTTTTTCCCTCTCGCTCTCTCCTGTGGTGTCTGTTTCATTTTAAGGGTGGCTCCTTTGTAATCCAGTGTGGCTGCTCCCCAGGTACGGATGCTCCCCTGTTTATGTCCAACAAAAAGTGAGCGCCTCTCCAGGTAGACTCCAAAAAAGAGTTAGGGGGGTTTCCACTCTGGAAGTCCTCAGCAAATAGCTCCTTGAGCTTTCGTGACCAAACTTGCTGTTGTGCCAGTCCCTGAATCCATCACTATAGCCAGGGAATGGAATATGCTTGTTGGCTTAGGCAATCCAGGTTCTCGGGACCTGGGGATGGACTAGGGTTCCTGAAGCTGCGTGTGAGAGGGAAGTGAATGCCTCAACAATAGATGAGATCTGTTCCCCAGAGGAGGGGCAGCACCTCCTACAGCCCCTGTTTACCAAAGTAGCCTCTCACCAATTGACAGCATGCATCAGGGTCCCCAGGGTGCTCAGGGCCCTCTCGCCTAGCTGGTGCTGCATTTGCTGGCCATTTCAGGGGCACAGCTGCCAGTAACCACAGGTGTGTTGCACTCCTGTGACTAAGGGTGGGGCTGCCATCCAACTTCCTTTAGATGGTGTATTAGTTTCGTATTGCTGCTGTAAAAAATTACCATACCTTACTGGCTTAAAATAACCCAGATTTATCATGTGATTGTTCTGGAGGTCAGAAGTCCAAAAGAGGTCTCACCAGATTAACACCAAGGCGTTGGCAGTACTATGTTCCTTTTTGGAAGCTCTGGGGCAGAGTCTGTTTCCTGGCCTTTCTCAGCTTCAAGAGGCTGCCTGCAACCCAAGGCTCATGCCCCTTCTGTATTCAAAGCTAGCCATGGCCAGGCAGGTCTTTCTGAGTCAAATCACTTCAATGCTTTCCACTTAATGATCCTTGTGACTGCCTTGGGCTCAGCCAAATCATCCAGGATGATCTTCTGATCCAAAATCAGCAGATTAGCAACAGACTTCCTCTTTGCCACATAAGGGAACATATTCACATGTTCCAGAGATTAGGATGTGGACATCTTTGGGGGACCATTAGCCTGTCTACCACATGTAGAAGGAAGTGATACCAAGTTCAGCTGGGTTTTCCACTGTGTAAATGCAAAGTTTTCTATTGCCTTTTAAAATATATAATCTCCTTTCTATTTCTATGTAATTACCCACAGTAGAGAAGCAAAAATGCTCCCTATATAAATGTACTGTGTTATTATTCTATAATGACTTACATCTGAAAGCTAATTTCATTGCTTTCATCACAGAACAATTTAATGAAGAAATTAGCTTTAATAGTGAACAAATAAATTGGGTGCAACTAATGACAGTATCATTCAGACACAAATTCTAAATATTTTTCATATATGTGAATTCAGTTTCTTCTTACAATTTTTACTTCTTTTCTCCTATGCATCTCAGTTATTTTTATAAAGATATAGATTTGGCTTTTGTTATGTAGATTACATTCCATCATTCTTTCATCTTAACTTAGAAGAAAAATTTACAACTTAACAACCACATTTTTCCAGTATCAAAACTACCACAGATTATAATTTTCTTTTTCTTTTTTTTTTTTTTTTCCAAGACTGAGTCTTGCTGTGTCACCCAGGCTGGAGTGCAGTGGTGCAATCTCGGCTTGCTGCAACTTCCGTCTCCCAGGTTCAAGCTATTCTCATGTCTCAGCCTCCTGAGTAGCTGGAATTACAGCTGCCCACCACCATGCCCGGGTAATTTTTGTATTTTTAGTAGAGACACGGTTTCACCCATGTTGGCTAGGCTGGTCTCGAACTCCTGATGTCAGGTGATCTGCCTGCCTCAGCCTCCCAAAGTGCTAGGATTACAGGTGTGAGTCACCACACCCAGCCCTTTCTTTCTTCTTTTAATGGAGCCACACAGCACATATTTTTCTTGATAACCAAAATTGATAACCAAAATGAGTCACTGAAGCAAGTGTCAAAATCAGTTGAGATTTATTAAGCCAACCTTAGTGCATGTCTAGGAACACGCAAGCCACAGACCTATCTGTGGTTATTTTCCTGAAGAGGTTTTCAGGAGGTTTAGTATTTGTACATTTTCTTAAAGGGGAGAAAGGCATGTAGGAAGAGAGGCAGGTAGGTGGTAAGGCAATGGTTATATCTTTGTGAGACTTTAGTTAGTGCCCAGTAAATCAATATTTTACATAAGATAAGGTGAATGTTTGAAAGAAAAAAGGGGAGTAAAGGAAGAATTTATTATGCAAATGTCTCTGGGTAAGCAGAGGAATGATTGATCCAGTCTTGTCTTTATTCTGCACCTGGGAAGATAAGCTTGCAATTGAATGTCAATTCCATTATCAGCATGGAATCAAACAGACTTTAGTTTCAGGAGCTAGACTTAGATTGCAGACCTAAAGTTACAATTGGCATGTCCTTGTCCGTGGGAGGACAGCAAAAAGTTTACTTATGAATGATCTGTAGGGGCAGTCACTTGGAGACTCCTGAAGCCTTTAACCTTTTCCTGGGGAGTCTGGCTGATGCATAATGCTGGTAACAGTGATTTATTTGGAAGAGGGAGTTGCATAACTCAACCTCTAGGCTTAACCTTCCCTTTGGCATAAGGAGTTTGAAGGTCCAGAGATTTTTAAAATTTCTTCAACTGTTTTTGTTACTGTAGGTAGCTAGTCAGACATGAGCAGGCCGGGAGAGGGCCCAATCCCACCCCCACCAGGAATGTCATGTGACTATCAGGTGGTAGTCAGGTGGTTGTTAACTGTCTCTCTAAAAAAATAATTGGTCACACCCAGTGCCAGGGAAAGGTCGTCTCCCAATAGATAGAAAAAACCTGAAGTTGGTGATCAGCGACTTCCTGCTAATATCTCAGGAGTCGGGTGAGTGGGCTCACACGTGTGCACCAAGACATAAAATGGCAGAGTTTAACTGGTACGTGACCTTATACGAAGACTTGACTGGTAAGGGAAGAACGTCTCAAGTGAGCATGTGTGCAAGTCCCATAAACGCACTGTGCATGTTCCCCTCCAAGAGCTGGCAGGCCACCGCACATGCAGACAGCCCACCCCAAGGGAAGAATCAGAAAGAAGGGATGCAAGGCCCCAGAAGTGTGCCAACATATAAATCCCTAAGCCAAAGGTCAGTGTGCCAATATATAAAACCCTAGGTCAAAGGTCAAACCATGCACTTGATCTCTCAAGTTGCCCACTTGGCCCCCTCTTCCAAGTGTACCTTACTTCCTTTCATTCCTGCTCTAAAACTTTTTAATAAACTCTCACTCCTGCTCTAAAACTTGCCTCAGTTCTCACTCTGCCTTATGCCCCCCTCAGTTGAATTCTTTCTTCCGAGGAGGCAAGAATTGAGGTTGCTGCAGATCGATATGGATTCACTGCCTGTAACATTTTTACTTATGTCTTTGTCATGGACACCTATAGCTCTATCTCATCTGTTTTAAAGGCAGTATGTTATAGTATTGATAAAACTTAATTTATTCGTATTTCCCCACTGCTAAGCTTTTTGGTTACTTCCAATTTTTGCCATCATAAACAATTCTGTGCAACAGGCTCTTTTTTTTCCCATGTGGTAGTATTTTTTTTTACCCCCAAGGCAAGCTTTTGAGAAAATGTCCCAGCATGATATTTAAAAGTTTATAATCAGATATTGGGATAAAGAATCCATAAACCTTGGGGACTGATTGGATCTGGGAGATAGAGGAGAGGTCAAGTCTGGGATATACCCAGATATAAGGAACCAGATGGGGCCGGGCGCGGTGGCTCACGCCTGTAATCCCAGCACTTTGGGAGGCCGAGGCAGGTGGATCACTTGAAGTCAGGAGTTTGAGACCAGCCTGGCCAACATGGTGAAACCGCACCTCCA
The DNA here is from genome assembly GCF_006542625.1 of Nomascus leucogenys. Taxonomy (NCBI): domain Eukaryota; kingdom Metazoa; phylum Chordata; class Mammalia; order Primates; family Hylobatidae; genus Nomascus; species Nomascus leucogenys. The sequence goes on from NC_044394.1 coordinate 82,491,192, forward strand.
TTAAAAATACAAAAATTAGCTGGGCATGGTTGTGTGCGCCTGCAATCCCAGCTACTTGGGAAACTGAGGCAGGAGAATTGCTTGAACCCGGGAGGCGGAAGTTGCAGTGAGCCAAGATCGCACTACTGCACTCCAGACTGGGCGACAGAGTGAGATTCTGTCTCAAAAAAAAGGATAAATAAATAAGGGACCAGATGAGAAGTAGCCTAGCTTTCTACTTGAGACCAGAGGACCTAAGGTAGGGTCCTACAGGCCTGGCTGCACCCTTGTGAGCTCTGTGGCCCTGGACAACTTAACCCCTCTGAGTCTCAATTTTCTTACTTCTAAACAGGGGTTAATAATAAAACCTCCTAGGGTTGTCATGAACATCAAACCAAATGAGGTGATGTACAAATGTCCTTGGTATAAAAATGAACAAATCTTACTACGGCAGCAGATGATGGAATATACATCAAAGCCTTTTAGAAATACTGAAAACACTATGTGAATGTAAGTGACTAATATTATCATTGTGCTGCCTCATCCTTGAACCATCTTCCCAAACACTTATGGACACAGCTTGCAACAGCATAAGGCACAAGCTGTGGCCAAGAAGAGCTTTCTCTTGTGGATTTACATGAAGCCACTCTCTGAATGACATTTGGAGAATCAGATTCTCTTGTTTATGCTTCTTCCAGAAATAGGCACCCTGACATGATTAGAGGTAGGTGAGAGCTTTAAGTTCCCTTCCCCACAGGCTAGGCACAGAGGCTCATGCCTGTCATTCCAGCACTTTGGGAGGCTGAGGCGGGTGGATTACCTGAGATCAGGAGTTCAAGACCAGCCTGACCAACATGGTGAAACCCCATCTGTATTAAAAATACAAAAATTGGGCCGAGCGCAGTGGCTCACGCCGGTAATCCCAGCACTTTGGAAGGCCGAGGCAGGTGAATCACAAGGTCAGGAGTTTGAGACAAGCTTGGCCAATATGGTGAAACCCTGTCTGTACTAAAAATACAAAAATTAGCTGGGCATCATGGCACGTGCCTATAGTCCCCGCTACTCGGGAGGCTGGGGCAGGAGAGTTGCTTGAACCTGGGAGGCAGAGGTTGCAGTGAGCCAAGATGGCAGCACTGCACTCCAGCCTGGGCAACAGAGTGAGACTCCGTCTCAAAAAAAATAGCTGGGTGTGGTTGCTGGCACCTGTAATCCCAGCTACTCGGGAGGCTGAGGCAGGAGGATTGCTTGAACCCAGGAGGCAGAAGTTGCAATGAGCCGAGGTTTCTCCATTGCACTCTAGCCTGGGTGACAGAGCGAGACTCCGTCTCAAAAAAAAAAAAAAAAAAGAAGAAAAAGTTCCCTTCCCCACGTCCTCACTGCCAGGTGACCTTTAAAATGGAAACAAGTCTTAGGATAATTCTGTCACTGCAGAAACATTTCTTAGCAAGCAGTCACAAATATGATCACACTACTGTTCTTATTATTTCTAATACACTTTTTGCTGATTAAGGAACCCTCCAGTGCAGGTTCTGATGGCAATATTTGAAAGCCCTTATTCCAGTCACTGCTGGATCCAGACAGATGCATTGTACTACTCCAGGGATGCCATTCATATTACACACACATCCAACACCTGCCAAAGTTTTCTTGTGTCCATTTGATGTGTTTTGTTTCTGCAGTTTAAAAAAAAAGAAAGAAAGAAAAGAAAAAGAAAACCTACCTAATATGAGATCTATCCTCTTAGTAAATTTTTATGTGCACAATATTATTTTGTGAACTCTTATGTTGTATAGCAGATCTCTAGAATTTATTCATAGCAGAACTGAAACATCATTCCCTTTGAATAATAACTCCCCATTTTGATAGGAACTCCTGTTCGGGTCCTGCGAGGGCTCCACCCTCAAGCCTGGACCCGAAGCCCTAAATGAGAACAGGCATTCCTGTTTTTGAGCCTGAATGTTGCTTTTTGGCCTGCCCTCCCCCACATCCTGTGCCCATATAAACCCCAAAGCACAGATGGCAGAGGGAAAAGCAGCTGGACTTTGAGAGGAGAAGAAGCAACTGAGAGTCAGAGAGGATGGATAGATGCAGCTTAACTTCAGACCGCACGACTTTGGAGAGGAGCCTGGCTGGAGATGGCCAGGCCTCAGGGAAAGATCACCGTCCTGCACCAGCCCCTTTCCAGCTCTTCTTCCACTGAGAGCCACTTCCACTGCGTCATAAAACCTCTGCACTCACCAGCCTTTAAGTCTGGATGCCGGACAAGAACCCAGGTACCAAGAGGGCAGAGTGTATGTCACCCTGACTTTCCACTGAGCTGGTTAACACTTAGCCACCTGCTGACGGCAACCACTAAAAGAGCACTGTTTGTAATACATGCCCTCTGGGGCTCCAGAGTTTGTGGGCGATTGTTAGACGCTGCCGCAGGCTGGTACAGGGTTCATTCCTGCCAGTGCCTAAAAAATCACTCGCCCCAGCTCCTGCACCTGCTCACCTGTGTACTCCTCCTCCTGCAAGGGGTCTGAGCTCAGCAAAACAAGCACCCCCACCCTCTGAACCCCACCCTACCCTGCTGTCGCAAGTCCCTCAGAGGGTCAGGAAACTTTCCCATCTCAATTTCCTCCACCCTCAAATGTGCACTTTTGCCTAGGGCGCTTTGGATGTTATCTCACTGCCCCAGAATGCAGACTGATATCTAACCTACACAAGCACACCTATTGCAAGGCCTGAGTATTTTAAAGTAACTATCCATAACAAAACCTGAATGATATAACCAGGAATGTGACTACTATTTTTAATTTTATAAAATCGTTAGAATTGCCGGCTGATGTTCTATCCTTGTTCTGATATACGAAAAATGTTTTTCACATGCAGAAAAAACATCGTTGATCCAGAAGATCCCCGATGTGTCCAGTTAACGCTCACTGGCCAGATGATCGCAGTGTCTCCAGAAGAAGTAGAATTTGCCAAGCAAGCCATGTTTTCAAGGTGTGTAAATGCTTTAAAATTGATATGCCCAGAAATACACAATAGTAATAAGCAGAGGTCAGGCTGTGCCATTTGATGCCTCTGATGCAAATGACAGTGATTGGTCTCCACTGCCCTTCTGTGGTAATAGGGCCAAGCTCAGCCTGGCTGTGGAGATCACTAGCAGTGGCAGCAGAAGCCGGGTAAATGCCTCTGGAGAGCACCGCACTGAGCTATTCCAGGTACAATTCCTACCTACTTCCAACCTTTGACAATGCCCTGCCTTGCCATGAAAATAGCTGAGGCTTCCTCGTCAACACAACAAACAGATTCAAGCATCCACTGGAAACAAAGCACATTGCCTGCTGAGGATGCCAGCGCAGCATTTCTCAGTGTGGTGTTCTCACCCTTACATCAGTAGGATGCTGACTTAGACGTAGCTTTCTGGGCCCCACCCCTACCTATTAAATGAATCAAACTCTCCGGAAATAAGGCTCAGGAATCTGTAAAAGGCATGCTCCAGGAAATTGATGTGCATTCTAAAGTTTGAGAACCACTGCTGCAGGGGTCCACACAAGTGAGAGGGCGGCCCAGCCTGGAGTCAGAGCTTGTGCAAGCTGAGGACGGCGCATGAACACGGGGGTGGCCTTTCCACAGGTGTCCATGCAGAGGCAGCCGGAAGTGGAGGCTCAGAGCTGGGGTGCGGGCTGGTGCAGCAATGGAAATAGGCTAGAAGGCATTGGTCTGCATCAGTGGGAGAGTAACACGAAGGTAAGTGGTCAGTTGGAGGGGCGATCCACAACACCACGGGAAGAGGAAGATCCTGCACGCAGGGATGCAGTGAATAAGCAAGGCTTGTAAGGACACGGAAAAAGGCTAAAGTCACAATTGGAGAAAACTAGAATGATTGGGATTGGATATGTTCACACGAGCTCATGGCTTTCAATACCTAAAGAAACAGATGTCGGTGTGCGTGTGTGTGCGTGTGCACAAATGTTTCTAATTTTAATTTTTATTTTTTATTGCTAGCTTTTAAACTCAACTCTAGTTCTTTAGTTCTTCTCCTCTCACATGTTATTATAAGCAATGAGAACAGGCCAAAATCTTCCCTAGATCAGTGGGTTCATTAGGTTCATTTCCTATTTTTTTTTTTTTTTTAATTTTAAGTACTGGGATACATGTGCAGAACCTGCAGGTTTGTTACACAGGTATACATGTGCCATGGTGGTTTGCTGCACCCATCATCTAGGTTTTAAGGCCCCCATGCATTAGGTATTTGTCCTAATGCTTTCCATCCCCTTGCCTCCACCACCCGACAGGCCCCGGGTGTGAGATGTTCCCCTCCCTGCGTCCATGTGTTCTCATTGTTCAGCTCCCACTTATGAGTAAAGAACATGCAGTGTTTGGTTTTCTGTTCCGGTGTTAGTTTGCTGAGGATGATGGCTTCCAGCTTCATCCATGTCCCTGCAAAAGACATGAACTCATCCCTTTTATGGCTGCATAGTATTCCATGGTGTATATGTGCCACATTTTCTTTATCCAGTCTATTATTGATGGGCGTTTGGGTTGGTTCCAGGTCTTTGCTATTGTAAATAGTGCTGCAATAAACATACATGTGCATGTGTCTTTATAGTAGAATGGCTTATAATGCTTTGGGTGTATACCCAGTAATGGGATTGCTGGGTCAAATGGTATTTCTGGTTCTAGATCCTTGAGGAATCGCCACACTGTCTTCCACAATGGTTGAAGTAATTTACATTCCCACCAACAGTGTAAAAGCATTTCTATTTCTCCTCAGCCTCGCCAGCATCTGTTGTTTCCTGACTTTTTAATGATCGCCATTCTAACTGCCATGAGATGGTATTCACTGTGGTTTTGATTTGCATTTCTCTAATGACTAGTGATGATGAGCTTTGTTTCATATATTTGTTGGCCGCGTAAATGTCTTCTTTTGCTTCATGACTAAAACACCAAAAGCAATTGCAACAAAAGCCAAAATTGATAAATGGGATCTAATTAAACTAAACAGCTTCTGCACAGCAAAAGAAGCTATCATCAGAGAGCAAACGGGCAACCTACAGAATGGGTGAAAATTTTTTCAATCGACCCATCTGACAAAGGTCTAATATCCACAATCTATAAGGAACTTAAACAAATTTACAAGAAAAAAAACAAACAACCCTATCAAAAAGTGGGTGAAGGATGTGAACATTTCCTGTTTTCTACCTAACTACAGACAACAGCATTGCCAAGTTTGTCTATGTAGATCCCTTTACCTCCAGCTTTCAGTAGCCTTTCTCTGCTTTTATTTTTAATTTTAGAGACAAAGTCTTTTTCTTTTGTGCAGGCTGGAGTGCAGTGGTGTAATCATATTTCACTGCAACCTCTGCCTCCTGGGTTCAAGTGATTCTTATTCCTCAGCCTTCCAAGTAGCTGGGATTACAGGTGTGTGCCACCACGCCTGGCTAGTTTTTGTATTTTTATTAGAGACGGGGTTTTGCCATGTTTTCCAGGCTGGTCTCAAACTCGTGGCCTCATGTGATCCTCCTGCCTCAGCCTCTCAAAGTGCTGGGATGACAGGCATGAACCACTATGCCCAGCCAGGCACTACCTTTTTATAAGCCCTCACTGTCAGTCTCCTCAGGGTCCTTCCAGCTTCTACCCACTGCCTGGGCCCAGAGCCAGTGCCCCATGGATTAGGGTTTGTTGCACCAGCACCGCTTCCAGGTATCAAACTTTGTTCCAGTTATCAGTACAAAAGTAGGTTTCTTAAAACAACAACAATCATGTTATTATCGTGGCTGCATAACATTTAGAGTGTTATGGCATCAGATCAGCAACTTCTGTTCAAATGGATTAAGAAAATAAGATAGTTTTGGATGCTGTACTTTCAATTTCCCTGTATGTTTATTATTGTTTCAAAATAAATTATTCTTTAAAAAGATGATTGACTGGTTGTGGTGGCACACACCTATAATTCCAGCACTTTGGAAGGCTGAGGCAGAAGGATTGCTTGAGGCCAGGAGATCGAGGCTGCAGTGAGCTATGATCCCGCCACTGCACTCCAGCCAGGGCAACAGAGCAAGATCCCATCTCTAAAAAAATTTTTTTTTAATAAATAAAGATCATCAACCTATTATTGCATTTGCTTTGTAGTAAATGTTTTGGACTTGGTCTTTGAATTATGTTTATGACATTTTTAGATAAAAAGGAAATTTTTATGAAGTTAAAAAAAAGAAGTGAGCCACAGCCCCTGCCCTCAATGATACTGCAGCCTGTTTAGGGGTATGCATCGGGGAGAGGCAAGACAGTCAACAGCACAAGACGAGATGTGACGTTGCCTGTCAACTCTAGCTGGCTCTTACTTGCCTCAGTAGCTCTCAGCCTGCTGCACGACTGGAAATCTTCCCATGAACAAACTGGTTTCATAGGCTCACCATTTTGTTAACATTTCATATAGAGATGCATAAAGCCTTTCTTTATGTTTCCAAAGAATGGTAACCAGCCTCCACTGAGCACTTACTCTCCGAGGGTGTTTTCTGTGTGGTTCATTGCCTGCTTCCCCACACAGCCCTATGAAGAGCTGCATCAGCATCACTCCATGTGACAGGTAATGAGACAGAGGCTTGTGAGTGCCAACAGCCCACGGCATCATGGCTCTTCAGCAGTTGAACTGAGATTCACACCAAGGAGCCTGGCCCATGACTTGAGCCTCTAGCCACATGGAGTAGGGTCTACAGTCCCTGCCTTCCTACGGTGGTCCCAGGCACTGACACTCAGCTCCCTGGTTCTCCCTCCGGCTTATCTGAGCAGCTGTCAGCCCAAATGAGGCCTGGACTCTGGAGGTCCTGTGATTTGGCCCAGGGTGCACCTCTCTGATAAGAGCATCTTTACTGTGGTCTCTCTTTATTCCTGCAGGCACCCAGGGATGAGGAAGTGGCCTCGTCAATATGAATGGTTCTTTATGAAGATGAGGATAGAACATATCTGGCTTCAGAAATGGTATGGAGGCGTATCCAATATTTCAAGGGAGGAATATTTCAAAGCAGTTCCCAGAAAGGCCTGATGGAGTAAGAAGAAAGTCCTTGGTGTTTGCACTTAAATGAAAACCTTTTCAGTGATGCAGCCAGACAGCTATTGATTACTGTCTCTTTGTTGAAGGGTTCATAGCAGCCCTGCCATCCCTGCAGCAGAATGAGAGAGGGTGAACAGGGAACTCCATGCTAGATTTGAGATTAAAGTGGTCATTTGCAGATCTCCAACTCACATGCATACTTCACGTAGATAGTCTTTATTCCATTGTATTCAATCCAGACTCACCGATTCAGAAATCATATAATAGTTGGTGGTCAAAATGACATGTTGAGATCATTGTTGTTTCATTCTTTAAGAAAAAAAAATGCCTGTACCTACAATGTGATTGCTTTGTATTGTGAGAGTATCTTTGTTGCTTGCTGTGCCAAACGGAGTCTTGGTTCTAAGCTCATTGTGACCATGAAGCAGCTGACTGTGCATCACGCAGCCATGATATTGTTTTTAGGTTGAGGGTGGAGGACTGTGTGTCCGTGGATTACTCCTCCTGCTGGTGGATTGCAGATGCATTATTAGGTCATACTGGCTAGAATGCAGCTTTTTTCCCACCATAACATGAAAACAGTGTAAGAACATAGGGTGCTTTGTGCACAGCCCTTCTCTATGTAAGCAGCCATGGCAGTCCATTAAAGAGAAAGGAGTAGCTTTGACATTAAGCTCCCCAGATCCCTGTTGCTCATACTTCTGGCAAGGGTTCCCCTCTCTCATGCATGAACGGGGGCATCCAAAATAAGAAGCTCCCCATTCTGTGGTGGGGAAAGCGGAGAGGGGAGAGGGTGAAGCTGGGAAAGTAAAGGCAGCATGTTACAGAAGGAAGAAAGGAAGCCAGTAACTGAGGGCCCACTGCCTGCCCGGCCCTGGGCCAGGCCTTCAACAGAAGCCATCTCATTTAAGCCCTGCAACCAATGAGATGCACGTCATCATTGGCTCTTACAGACAAGAAAACTAGACTCAGAGAGGCTGAGTCCACATCCCAGACAGCTCACGGCAGACACAGATGGAGTGGTTCCTGGAAGATATCCAGTTTTAACAACAAAAGAGCTATTGAAATGCACGGGTAGAAATTGAACAAGGAAAATCAGTAAAGTGATTGTAAAAAAGAAGGACTAGCTTGCCTGGAGATGATGTTTCTTGCTTTTGGGAAAAAAAAAAAGTCTATGAAGTTTGATTCTTACTACAGATTTAAAACTTTCTACATATTATATGTAGGAGCTCCTAGTGTTTTCAAGAAATTAGACTGTACCTGTGTACACTTCTAAGGCCTACATGGACCTATGTATATATATCTAAGACCTCTGATCATTAAAACCTATAAAGGGTTGAGCTGTCCCAAGTTTTCTGTCTTTCTGTAATGGCTACAAACTTTCTTTGGTAGGTTAGGGAGGTTGTACAACATAAAAAACACATCACTATATATAGGAAATATACATTTTTCAAGTAAATAAAAGTGTTATTAATGATTATAAACTTTTGCTTAACAAAATAACACATGATGAGAGCTTGAGTTGTCAAAATATATTTTAATTATCTATTGCTAAAAACATAGGAAGATGCAGAGAATTCTTTGTTTGTCATAAGCCAGTCCTCAAAAGAGTTCCTAACAGTGGTGATTTCTAATACATAAGAATAAGGTACCTCTGAGGGAATTTTATATTTTCAGAGTTTAAAATTATTGCTACTCCCAATTTAGAAGAAAGGGGAGAAAGCTGGAAGAACAAGTGACATGCTCAAATGTACTGCATAAGTCAACCTCACACCTTAATACTGGGAGCTTCTCTGCCTCCTGATCCTGTCTTGCAGGTAAGGTCCTCTTGCTAGGTTTGCGTTTATAGTCAGGTGCCATTTAGCTCATTAAAAGGTCACTGCTGCTTCAAAGGACTTTGCCGAGTGGATGCCATTTATAACCACTGACGAATGTTATCGGCTACGTATCCAAATTACAGGAAATGAAACCTGAAAAGGTTGGGTAAGGATAGTGTTGAAAATTCATAGTTTTAAGTTTGATGGACTCCATTCAGGCAAGTGTGTTTCAGCAAATCTCTAGAAATTTACATTGATTAAAATGTTAGAGGCTGTTCTGGAAGTTCTAGACATGGCAATAAGGCAAGAAAAAGAGATTAAATGCATACAGATCGAAAGAAAGAAAAAGTACCACCATTTAGAGATGACAGGATTGCCTACATAGAAAATTCCAAATAATCTATTTTATAAAAAAGAAACTCTGGAACTAGTAAGTGAGTGTGCAGCAAGGTCTCAGGACACAAGATCAGCATACAAAAGTCAATTGCATTTCTCTATGCTAATGATGAACATGTGTGGAAAAAACTAAAAACACAATACCATTTGCAGTCACTCCAAAGTGAAATACTTCTGTATAAACAAAACTTACCCAGGACCTGTGTAGTGAAAATTTTTAAATGCTAAGAAAAGAAATTAATGACCTAAACAAAGAAAGAGAGATACCATGTTCTTGGATTGGAAGATACAAAACAGTAAAGATATCAGTTCTCCCCATCTCCATCTCTAGGTTTAATGCAATTCCTATCAAAATCTCAACAAGGATTTTGTAGACCTATACAAGCTTATTTTAAAAGTTACGTGGAAAGGCACAGGCATTGAAATAGCTAAAACAATCTTGTAAAAGCAGAATAAGGTAGGAGAAATCATTCTATTTAATATAGAGTTATGATGTAGCTACAGTACTCAAGAAGTGTGGTATTTGGTGGAGGCATAGGAACACACATTGATGGAACAGAATAGGGAATCTACAAATAGGCCCACACAAATATGTTCAACTGATTTTTTTTTACAAAAGTACAAAACTAATTCAACAGAGGATAGCCTTTTCAATAAGTGTGGAGTAAGTGGACATCCATAGAAAAATAAAATGAACCTTGAACTAAACTTCATACCTTATACAACAATTAACTCAGATCATATCTGTAAACATAAAATGTAAAACTATAAAACTATAGGATATAGAAAATCTTTTGGAACTAGGGCTAAGCAAAGGGTTCTTAGACTTGATACCAAAAGCACAATTCATAAAAGAAAAATTTGATAAATTAAACTTCATCAGAATTTAAAACATTTGTTCTGCAAAAGACCATGTTAAAAGGCCGAGAAGACAGGCCACATACTGAGAGAAAATATTTCCAAACCACATATCCAACAAAAGATTAGTATCTAGAATATATAAAGAACTGTCAAAACTGAACAGTTAAAAAAATTCTAATTAGAAAATGGAGCACATGAACAGACATTTCACTGCAGAGGATATACAAATGACAAATAAGCACATGAAAAGACAGTCAACAGCACTAGTCACGAGGGGAACTGCAAACTAATACTACAATGAGACATCACTACGTAGCTACCAAAATTGCTAAAATAAAAAAAAATGATAACACCAAATGCTGACAAGGATGCAGATAAACTGAGTCAGTCATATACTAGTGGTGGGAATGTAAAATGGAGCAGCCACTCTGCAAAACCATTTGCCAGTTTCTCATAAAACTAAACATACAACTGCCATACTGACCCTCAATTGCTCCTGGGTATTTATCCCAGAGAAATGAAAAGAGGTTCACACAAAAACTTGTGCATGAATGTTCATATCAGCTTTATCCATAATGTTCAAAAACTTGGAGCAATCAGATGGCCTTTAAAGGGTGGCTGGTGAAACAGTGGGTGGTGCCTCTATGCCTGGAATACTATTCAGCAATAAAAAAGAACTAATTACTGACATGGGCAACTACTGGGATGAATTCCAGAGAATTATGCTGAGTGAGCAAAGCCAATCATAAAAGTTTATACACTGTATGATTCCATTTTACATAACATTTTGAAATGCAAAATTATAGGAATGGAGAATAGATTAGGGGTTGCCAGGCAGGAGTGGGGAGAACAAGAGAGTTGGGCATAACTGTAAAAGGATAGCACAAGAGATCCTTGTGGTGATGGACATGTTCAGTATCTTGGCCGAATCAGTGTGAATATCCTGGTTGGGATATTGTACTATAGTTTAGCAAGATGTGCCACTGGGGAAAACTGGGTAAAAAGAACATAGGATCTCTGTATTATTTCTTACAACTGCATGTGAATCTATAGTTATCTACAACTACCTCAGAATCTACAATTATCTCTGAGTAAAAAGCTTAACATAAACAAGATTTAAGGCTTAGCTTAATAAAGCATTTATACTCTCTCTCTTATTAGTCCCTAATAAAATGAGGAACTGAGCTAAGCCAAAACCTAGTACAAAGAGACAGCATTTCATTTGTTAACCATTAATATATCCATTTGCAGAAGAGGTGTAAAATTCTTTAAAATTTTCCTAAATATGTTCACTTTAATGTTAAATACAAATTAATAAGAATTCAACAAATCTGCTGTATAGATTTTAAGTGGGTCACTTAGGAGGAGAGGACATCTTCAAATTTCTGGTATAAACATGTTGAGTAAGCTATAGGTGTATATAAGTATCCAAGTGTGTATATGATGGTTCTCCACTGATTTTATAGAGAACTATATTTCCAGTAATCTTCCCCTAAATATTGTGGGAAATAATTCTGTTTTAGTGAATAAGCTAATTAAAGTCTATCCAGACCACCATGTTTTTATTTACAGTGACTATATATATCCATGATTTTGACATAGAGTATAATTTTGATGTTACTTATTTCAATATGCTTTGGGTATATTAGCTGTTTATAAGAGAGTCACTTTTTGGTTGAAAAGTATTTCTAGGCTAAGCAAGGTGGCTCACGCCTATAATCCAAACACTTTGGGAGGCCGAGGCAGGAGGATCACTTGAGGTCAGGAGTTCAAGACCAGCCTGGGCAACATAGTGAGACCTCATCTCTACAAAAAATGTTTATTAAAAAAAAAAAAAAAAAGCCCAGCATGGTGGCGCACACTTGTAGTTCTAGCTACTCGAGAGGCTGAGGTGGGAGGATTGCTCTGAGGCCAGGAGTTTGACACTGCAGTGAGCTATGATCATGCCACCACACTTGAGTGATAGAGTGAGATTTTGTCTCTTAAAAAACAAAAGTATTTCTACAATTTTTCCAAAAAGTCTGTATTTATTTAAATAATTGAACTATCAACTACTGTTCTGAAAATAAAACCTCTCTAGGATAATTTATTGATGCTTATTTGATTGCTATAACAAAGTCAATTATTGTACAATTTGAATTGTAATGATGTGATTATTTGTCTGTGCCATGTAATGCATGTTAAATGTAAAATCTCTTTTCAAAACTAGATCTATTTAACCAAAGACTATTTCATTCCTGATATGATTTGTGTGCTTGATTAAATGAAATTATGATATCGATATATAGTCCTTTCATGTCATACTACAAATTACCATTACTCGAGGTTCTAAGAAAATGGACACGACTACAGAGAATCAGCAGTTAATTTTCCAATAGAAAAGAAAGAATTAGGCCAGACGCGGTAGCTCACGCCTGTAATCCCAGCATTTTGGGAGGCTGAGGCAGGTGGATCACCTGAGATCTGGAGTTGGAGACCAGCCTGGCCAACATGGTGAAACCTCGTCTCTACTAAAAATACAAAAATTAGCCGGGGGTGGTGGTGGGTACCTGTAATCCCGGCTACTCGGGAGGCTGAGGCAGGAGAATCGGTCCAACTCGGGAGGCAGAGGTTGCAGTGAGCCCAGACTGTGCCATTGCACTCCAGCCTGGGCGACAAGAGCGAAACTCAGTCTCAAAAAAATAAAAAAAAAAAAGAAAAAGAAAAGAAAGAATTAGCCAGGTTACTTTTGTTGATTTCTTAAGGCTCTGAGTAAAATGCACCTAATTTGCAGACTCGAAAATGCCAATGTAACCACGCTTTGGTATTCCCACTCTTGAAAATATTTGCCATTTTCAACATGGTTGTTATTCCTGGAGTTCAGGGCTAGGAAAAAGCCCCATCCCACTGATGAACAAACATGCACAAGGGGTCACACATACAAAGTGTGGCAAAAAATGAGGTGTGCCCACGAGGTCAACCCTGCGTGACTGTAGCTTCCACAGACCACCTGCCAACACCCTGGCTTCTCCAGGATATTCTTGTCCTCCACTTAGGGTGACAAACTGGCCTGGTTCACCTGGGAATGGGGAGGTTCCTGGAACATGCGGCTTTCAGTGGTAAAGTCAGGAAAATCCTAGCATACTGAGAGAGGTTGGTACCCCTCCCTTGACGCCACCTCTCTGTCTCCCACATCCTGGGCCACCCCCTGGAGCAGGCCATCTCCAGGGTGACCCACTTCTGACCATGCACTCAGACATCTCCACCCACACTTCTGTCCTTCCAGCCTTTCTCCCCCGCTGCCAGAGCACTTGCTCAGGAAGGTGACCGACTACAGGATGGGATTGCAGTGGAGAACACGGCCAGGCCCTGCACTCAAGATACGAACGGTTTCTAAACCGTAAGTAAACAAGCACGCTTGGACCTCGGGTCATCATTCTGTAGATTCAGTGCCCCATCCCTTCAGCCAGTAGTCTCAACATCCCCATTGTTTTTCGTTTTGTTTTTTTTTTTTTTGTTTTTTTGAGACGGAGTCTCGCTCTGTCACCCAGGCTGGAGTGCAGTGGCGCGATCTCGGCTCACTGCAAGCTCCGCCTCCCGGGTTCACGCCATTCTCCTGCCTCAGCCTCTCAGAGTAGCTGGGACTACAGGCGCCCGCCACCACGCCCGGCTAATTTTTTGTATTTTTAGTAGAGACGGGGTTTCACCGTGGTCTTGATCTCCTGACCTCGTGATCCGCCCGCCTCGGCCTCCCAAAGTGCTGGGATTACAAGCGTGAGCCACTGCGCCCAGCCCCATTGTTTTTCATCAGAACCACGTGGCAAACTCCAGCCTGGATAAATTCAGCACTCATCTCGGCAGCTGAATAACATTCACAGGGATTGCTTTGGCCTTAAATCCAAGGGCTGCCATTCCTGACTAGGCCCTCCCTGTAGCAGGGCTTTCCCTGCAGCTGTCTCCCACCCTCTCCTATATGCTCCTGGGAAAATAGGCTGTCCCCAGTGAGCACTCCCTCAACTCCCTGGAGAATTCCTCCAGTGGCTGCAGCCCCTTCCTCCTCCTGCCTGCCCTGCTGGATGGTTTTCCAGGGCAGGGTTCCCCGGCCTGGATATGGGCAGGAGCTGGTCCAGACTCATCCCAGGTAGAGACAGGTGTGATGGAAGAAGGGGAAACAAGGGGGCATTTAAGGTGTTTTCTTTTCCTTTCTTTTTTTTTTTTTCTTTTTTTTGAGACAGAGTCTTGCTCTGTCACCCAGGCTGGAGTGCAATGGCGTGATCTCGGCTCACTGCAACCTCTGCCTCCCGGGTTCTAAGCAATTCTGCCTTAGCCTCTGAGTAGCTAGGATAACAGGTGTGCGCAACCACACCCGGCTAATTTCGTATTTTTAGTAGAGATGGGGTTTCACCATGTTGGCCAGGCTGGTCTCGAACTCCTGACCTCAGGTGATACACTCGCCTCGGCCTCCCAAAGTGCAGGGATTACAGGCGTGAGCCACTGTGCCCAGCCATTTAGGGTGTTTTCTAAGAGCTGATAGGGTGGGAAGGAAGGTAGTGCAGGCAGCAGGCGGCTGTGACAGCTGCAGCGAGGGACCTGAGACCACCATTGTCCACAGTGAGACATATGAACGCCCAGTTCCAGAGAGATAACAGCGATGACAAGGCCAGGCTGAAGCTGTGGCAATGGACGGTGGAGGTGACCGGGAACATGGTGGCTGGGGTGAGCCAGATGCCGCAGTCACAGTGAAGGTGAGCAGGAGGGGCGAGGCGAGCAAAGAGGAGGGAAGAGGCTGACTGGGAGCCATGCGGGTAGGGGAGCGTGCTGCCATCCTGCTTGTCGGCTACTGCCGAGGGCTGCTGATGTGAACTTTCAAGGAGCAGGGTTGTTTCGTGTTGCTTTACTGGAGGAGGAATGATCTGCAAAGCATGAACATAGCTTTATAATAGACTAACGTAGCTTGAATCCACTGTTTCTTAGCTTTGTGAATTTCAGGAATGAGAGAATCCTTCGAATCTCAGTTTCGTCCCGTGTAAAATGGGATAACTATTATGCAATGCCTGGCATGCCACAAAGGTTACAGACATGGTGGCATTATAGGACTTCTCATTTGCATATAGTATAGATGACATTTGTCCACGTGCCAGTCGCCTTAGCAAGACTGGGAGCCAGTGGAGGGGCTGATTTTGCACACGGCCGTTTATGGCTCCTGGTAGGTGCTCAGCAAATGACTAGAAAGGGATGAGTTTGTTTTCTGAGGGCTTTGGGCCGGACCCCCGCCCAGGTCTCAGTGGGTAGCCTCACGGACACGCTTGCTTTTTTCCAGCTATCCCGCGCGACTCCCTCCCTCGCCTTCTTACCCCGCCTCACTGAGGTCTCCCACCCTCCTAACCATTTCCAGATTAGCCGCTGAGCCTTCCGGAGTTTCTGATCAACTCCCAGGTTTGCAAGCCTGGCAATTTTTCACGGCAGCCAAGGCAAAGAACCACTGCGCCCCCTGGTGGCTCCATCTTGGAAACCTCGCCTTTCCCGGAACCCAGCATCCTGCCAGGAGCTGGGTGTGGACATTAACCTCATCTAGTGTTCACATCCACCCTGCAAGAAAGAAATGCTTCAGTTTTTCACATGGGAAACCTGAGGCTCAGCAAACTCACAGACCTGGTCTCCTGGGCTTCCAGGGCCAGGGAGGAGGCTGAGCAGGTATTAAACCCATGACTGACTCCAACCTCCTTTTTCTTCTCTCAATGCTTTGGGGGTTTCCAGAACAGTCACACTTATTTTCCCCTCCTTGAGTTTCCCCTCTTCTTCCTTCCATTCTCAGCACCCCACCCTCTCCCTGCTCCCGACAGTGGCTGTCCCTGGCAATGGCCCCAGGCTCAGAGAGGGGCAGCTCCAGCGGACCGAGACCAGGCTCCATCTGCATCCTTCACAAGTAGTGTCTTCCCTGGTCCTCACGGCGACCCTGTGAGGCAACTCCTCCTATTCTCGCTAATTGCCAACTCAGAAGCTGCCCAGAATCACACAGGTGATAATTGGTCCATTGTGAGCCCAGGTTCATGCTCTGAACTACCACCCAATAGTCTTACCCTGGCATATTTATGTATTTTTTGGTATTCGACTATGATCGAAATTTTGATTTTAATTCAATGATACAAGAACCATAACTTCAGTGTGGACTCATGATGGCCTCTAGCCAGGCTGGGGAGCTTTGGCCCCGACCCGGCTCTGCCCCTTCCTTTCCTGGGTCTTTTGCTTTGTCGTCCCTACCAACTTCTCTATAGCGAATCCCTTGGATTAAACCTCTCTGTTTGAAATAGTGTGTCTGTTTTCTTGATTGGACTAACAGACATTTTCAGGGCATTCATCTCTTAATTTCTCATGGAATGAAGGCATTTGTTCTATCATGATCACATTTCACATTTCCCGTGTCATGTTATTATGTTTTAATTACTTCCGAAACCAGGCTCTGGATCTGTCTTAGTATGAAAGCCACTTTTAATCTTTTAATAGATCTTTTTTTTTTTTTTTGAGACAGAGTCTGGCTGTGTCTCCCAGGCTGGAGTGCAGTGGTGCGATCTCGGCTCACTGCAACTTCCGCCTCCCAGGTTCAAGCGATTCTCGTGCCTCAGCCTCTGGAGTAGCTGGGATTACAGGCACCCACCACCACGTCCGGCTAATTTTTGTATTTTTAGTAGAGGCGGGGTTTCGTTATGTTGGCCAGGCTGATCTGAAGCTCCTGACCTCCAGTGATCCACCAGCCTCGTGCTGGGATTACAGGCGTGAGCCACCGCGGCTGGCCAAGATACTTTTGAAAGAATCATGTAGTTGACCTGAAAGTGTTTGGGTACAAAAAAAAAAGTATGAATGTTTTGGGTTTTTTGTTAAAGTCCCAAACAATTCTCCTTCCAGACATTTTATTGAGAAAGTAAAAATCAAGTCAGATTGAAAAAGGAAAAATCTTCCTTGCTATGAATCAGGCTGGCCTAACACAGACAAAGGCTGCTGCAAAGTTAACTGGAAACAATGTTTCTCCCAGGGTCATGCTACATCTGTAAAATGTCACAAACCCAGTTTTGAGTGATTTCTGCTTTCTGCCTCAGTGAGAAACCTTGTTCTGAAGTCTTACGCAGTCAGAAACTTAGCTGATTGAAATCAAATCAGTAAAAATGAAATGTTCCACTTTTGCCTGGAGGATCCAAGTCTTTTAACATAGAGAAGCAGCCTCAATCTCCCACTCAGATGCAGGCTGCAGACAAGGGCTTCTAGACACAACACAGCAAAGCTATCTTAACTTCCTAATTTCCAAGAAACAGAGAACTTCGCAGTTTAGGCCCAATGCTGAACCCTAACCCACAGCCTGTTTGCCTGGACTCCATCAAAACATTGCTTCGTTTAAATTTTACCTAAGGGCCTCCCTTCCACCCAAATCACGTAACCTTATCTCTTCTTTCTTTGGTGAAATGCCCAGTAGTTCCATTGACATGCAGTCTTCCTCATTTCCAAGAGCCAATAAGCCTGGTTTCATTGGACTTCTATCCTGTCCATCAGATCTGTCCTGATGGCCTTTGGCTAGGACAATATCCACAGACCTAAATGCTCGCACTTCATAACCAGGGCACCCCACACTCCTTCCTAGCCACCAGGAAAGCCAAGTGATTATTCAGAGTTGCTCGATGAGCATACAAACAGAAGGTATTATTCACCTAAATTCAGAAACAGGCAAGTAAGTTCATCTTTATTTTCCAACAGACAATGCAGACAAGTTGCTCTCATAATCCAGATGTAGTGCCTCTCTCCCACTAGGAGACAGGGGTGGGGAAATGCTTAATGAAGCTGTATTTCAAGACACTGTACTGTAAGCCATAAGATACTCTATCTCCAACAATGTATTATATATTGATTTAATTAGAACTACTCAGTAAGTCCCGGGATGTCCTGCCATGGCAACCAACAATTTCCAAATACTCTGCTTAAGTAATCTAGATTATATCTCACTGTTTTCATTATCTATTGCTGTGTAACAAATTACCCCCAAAATTTAACAGCTTAAAACAACAAACATGTATTAGGTCATACAGTTTCTAAGGCCAGCAATGCATATTATGCACACTGCTAGAATTTTTAGGGAGTCCAAATCCAGGTAAAAATAAATGTGATACTGTAATGCCTAACCTTATTTTTTTACTAACCCTATTTTCAAATTTTCCCTTTTTGTCTCCTTAATTACCTAGTCTTGTTTCCCATATGAATAAGACTCTCCCTTAGCTGGGAAAGCCGGACAAACTCCATCTGGCCCCTTGATTTACAAGACACTAAGGGCTCCTTACCCAACCCCCTTCCTCAAGGAGTTAACCTGTGTAAGCAGATCCTCAGCATTTCAAAGGAGCCCAATTAACTGATAAGGTACTGGAACAATGTATGAAGTTCCCAGGATTTTGCTCAAAAAGATAACAACATAAAGCCTCGAGTCTGTGTCCCGCATAGCATCCATATCTAACTCTTATGAAGGATTTAGAGCCCCGCACCTGGTTCCGTTGCTTTTTTTGTAACCATTTGTCTTTTAAATTGTTTATCTCTCTGTAACCATTTGTTTTTTGATTCTTGCATGTTTTTACTTCTGTAGAATTATTGCATTTGAGCTCCCCTCCCCTTCCCAAACCAAGGTATAAAAGTTAATCAAGCCCCTTCCTTGAGGCCGAGAGAATTTTGAGCGTTAGCCGTCTCTTTAGCCGCCGGCTTAAGTAAAGGACTCTTAATTGGTCTCAAAGTGTGGCGTTTTCTCTAACTTGCTTGGGTATAACAATACTATTCCTTATTTAATGAAGATATTATCTACTTCAGTAAGCTCATATGAATGCAAACTTGTGGAAGATTTTGTTGTTGTGTGTTTTAGTGTAACAGCATATTCATGTTCCTCGGGTTAGTAATACAAATAGAATTTGTGTTATGCTCCAGTGAAACAGGAGAATTCTCTGATTCCCCTCAAAGGACATGTGACAGGGTTGTTGCCTGCTTGGTTGCCCAGCAGCTTAAACCCCTAAAGGCAGCATGCAGATGGGCAGGCGCAGAGGCCCACCCAAGCCCTTTTGGGCTGTGGGTGGGTGTCGACTCCCGACATGCAAGTGGGCGTGTGTTACCAAGCTCTTTTAGATTTGCCGTCTGCAGATGGCTTGTGTGTTCATCAGCTCAACGGACCCTCTGCCTTATGGCAAGGGGGTTATCCACTTCCGTGATCCGATCACCTCCCACTAGGCCCCTCCTCCAGCACTAAAGATCAGAATTCAACATGAGATTTGGGTGGGGACACACAGCCAAACCATATCAGGGGTCTTGTTATTTTGCCCAGGCTGGTCTCATACTCCTGGGCTCAAGCAATCTTCCTGCCTCAGCCTCCCACATAGCTGGGATTACAGGTGTGCACCACCACTCCAGGCTCTTATTTTCATAATGTGTCTGGAATTGGTGGGTTCTTGGTCTCACTGACTTCAAGAATGAAGCCGCGGACCCTCGCGGTGAGTGTTACAGTTCTAAGGGCGGCGTGTCCGGAGTTTGTTCCTTCTGATGTTAGGATGTGTTCGGAGTTTCTTCCTTCTGGTGGGCTCGTGGTCTCGCTGGCTCAGGAGTGAAGCTGCAGACCTTCACAGTGAGTCTTACGGCTCTTAAGGCGGCACGTCTGGAGTTGTTCGTTCCCCCCGGTGGGCTCGTGGTCTCGCTGGCTTCAGGAGTGAAGCTGCAGACCTTCGCCGTGAGTGTTACAGCTCATAAGAGCAGTGTGGACCCAAAGAGTGAGCAGTAGCAAGATTTATTGCAAAGAGCGAAAGCTTCCACAGCGTGGAAGGGGACCCGAGCAGGTTGCCACTGCTGGCTTGGGCAGCCTGCTTTTATTCTCTTATCTGGCCCCACCCACGTCCTGCTGACTGGTAGAGCCGAGTGGTCTGTTTTGACAGGGCACTGATTGGTGCATTTACAATTCTTGAGCTAGACATAAAGGTTCTCCAAGGCCCCACAGCAGATACAGATTAGATAAAACAGAAAGTATTGACAACAAAAAAAAACCCATCAGATCAGTTAGATACAGAGTATTGACACAAAAGTTCTCCAAGGCCCCACCAGAGCAGCTAGATACAGAGTGTTGATTGGTGCACTCACAGACCCTGAGCTAGACACAGGGTGCTGATTGGTGTGTTTGCAAACCTTGAGCTAGATACCGAGTGCCGATTGGTGTATTTACAATCCTTGAGCTAGACATAAAGGTTCTCCAAGGCCCCACCAGAGCAGCTAGATACAGAGTGTCAATTGGTGCATTCATAGACCCTGAGCTAGACACAGGGTGCTGATTGGCGTGTTTACAATCCCTGATTTATTATTTCTAATAAAGGTTCCCCACATCTCCACCAGACTCAGGAGCCCAGCTGGCTTCACCCAGTGGATCCTGCACCAGGGCTGCAGGTGGAGCTGCCTGCCAGTCCCGCGCCATGCGCTCACACTCCTCAGCCCTTGGGTGGTCGATGGGACTGGGCGCTGTGGAGCAGGGGGTGGCGCTCGTCGGGGAGGCTCGGGCCACACAGGAGCCCATGGAGGGGATGGGAGGCTCAGGCATGGCGGGCTGCAGGTCCCGAGCCCTGCCCTGTGGGAAGGCAGCTAAGGCCCGGTGAGAAATCGAGCACAGCGCCGGTGGGCTGGCACTGCTGGGGGACCCAGTACACCCTCCGCAGCCGCTGGCCTGGGTGCTAAGCCCCTCATTGCCCAGGGCCGGCTGGCTGCTCTGAGTGAGGGGGCCGCCAAGCCCACGCCCACCCAGAACTCCAGCTGGCCCGCAAGCACCCCACGCAGCCCTGGTTCCTGCTCGCACCTCTCCCTCCACACCTCCCTGCAAGCTGAGGGAGCCGGCTCCCGCCTTGGCCAGCCCAGAAAGGGGCTCCCACAGTGCAGCAGTGGGCTGAAGGCTCCTCAACTGCCACCAAAGTGGGAGCCCAGGCAGAGGAGGTGCCGAGAGCAAGCGAGGGCTGTGAGGACTGCCAGCACGCTGTGAACTCTCAGTAACATTTATCATAGTCAGCTTCTCTATACAATATTTAGGTTGCTAGTTAGAACTAATATAGTCTAGTGTTTACCATGCACATTGATATCTTAATTCAAAGAATTGCTCTTTTCTGATTCCAAAAGCTAACTATCTGGGTAGTTGTAGGATCTGAGTACTAATTTCATGACTCACAGGAATGGCAGGAAGAAATGAAAAAAAAATTGCCTAGTGAACGGGCTTGCCAGGGGAAGGGGAAAACTAACCCAGAAATACCAACTCTGAGACATAGCCCAAGAAAATGATTAGATTTCAAAGACAGAGATTAAATCCCAAAGCCCCCCAGGCAAAAATATTAGATAACTTACAAAAGCAAGAGAATTAGTCTGGAATCAAACTTTTCAAAGCCAAAATACAAACAAAGCAACAATGGGCATTATTAAAAAAAAAAAAAAGAAAGAAAATGTGATCCAAGGATATTATACCCAAATTGTCCTTTAAATATCAAGGCTAAAGAAACATAGTTTTCACCAGATAATAACTGAGAGAAATCTGTACCTATCTACCTTTCTTGAAGAATCTACTAGAGAATCACTGTTTTTTGCTTGTTTGTTTGTTGTTTTCTGTTTTGAGACAGTCTTGCTCTTGTCACCCAGGCTGGAGTACAATGGCGCAATCTCAGCTCACTGCAACCTCCACCTTCTGGGGTTCAAGCAATTCTCCTGCCTCAGCCTCCGGAATAGCTGGGATTACAGGTGTGTGCTACCATGACCAGCTGATTTTTTGTATTTTTAGTAGAGACAGAGTTTCACCATATTGGCCAGGCTGGTCTCGAACTCCTGACCTCAGGTGATCCACCTGCCTCGGCCTCCCAAAGTGCTCGGATTACAGGCATGAGCCATCGCACCTGGCCAAGAATCACTGTTATCTAACCAAATGATGACTGGGAAAACTTTAGCAATCAGACTGATGGTGAGCATTTAAGAACATAGAAGTATATATACATCTAAGATTAAAACAAAAATGAGACAAATGTGGAAGACTAATGTACAAATGTTATATGTTATGACAAAGTTGAAATAAGACAAGTAACATATGGGAGAAAGGAGTGAGAGTGAGGAAAATAGAATTAGCTCATTGAGTCCGGGCGTGGTGGCTCACACCTGTAATCCCAGCACTTTGGGAAGCCAAGGCGAGCAGATCACTTGAGGTCAGGAGTGCGAGACCAGCCTGGCCAGCATGGTGAAATCCATCTCTACTAAAAATACAAAAAATTAGCTGGGCATAGTGGTGCATGCCTGTAATCCCAGCTACTCAGGAGGCTGAGGCAAAAGAATGCTTGAACCCAGGAGGTGGAGGTTGCAGTGAGCCGAGATCGCGCCACTGCACTCCAGCCTGGGAGACAGAGCAAGACTCCGTCTCAAAAAAAAAAAAAAAAAGCCGGGTGCAGTGGCTCACCCCTGTAATCCCAGCACTTTGGGAGGCTGAGGCAGGCGGATCACGAGGTCAGGAGATCGAGACCATCCTGGCTAACATGGTGAAACTCCGTCTCTACTAAAAATACAAAAAAATTAGCCGAGCGAGGTGGCGGGTGCCTGTAGTCTCAGCTACTCGGGAGGCTGAGACAGGAGAATGGCGTGAACCCGGGAGGCGGAGCTTGCAGTGAGCCGAGATCTCACCACTGCACTCCAGCCTGGGTGACAGAGCAAGACTCCGTCTCAAAAAAAAAAAAAAAAAAAAGATACTGATTTAAAAAAATAAAACAGATAGTAAAAATTAAGCAAGAGAACAGGGGAGCAAGTGAATTTTAAAATGTACAAGGGGGCCAGGTGTGGTGGCTCATGCCTGTAATCCCAGAAATTTGGGAGGCTAAGGCAGGAAGATCACTTGAACCCAGAGGTTCGAAACCAACCTGGGCAACATAGTGAGACCTCATCTCTACAAAAAAATTAAAAAGTTAGCCAGGCATGGTGGCATGTGCCTGTGGTCCCAGCTACTTGGGAGGCTGTGCTGAGACCTCAGCTTTAGCTCATTGAGAACAGTTTCAGAATTCTGACCTCCAAAACTGTAGGACAATAAATCTGTGTCATTTTTAGCCATTGATTTTGTGGTCATTTGTTACAGAAGCAGTAGGAAATGAGTGCGGTACATTTTTTTTTTTTTAGACGGAGTCTCGCCCTGTGGCCCAGGCTGGAGGGCAGTGGCACGATCTCGGCTCACTGCAACCTCTGTCTCCCAGGGTTAAGAGATCCTCCCACCTCAGCCTCCCGAGTAGCTGGAATTACAGGCGTGTGCCACCATGCCCGGCTAATGTTTGTATTCTTAGTAGAGACGAGGTTTCGCCATGTTGGTCAGGCTGGTCTCAAACTCCTGACCTAAGATGATCCACCTGCCTTGACCTCCCAAGGTGCTGGGATTACAGGCATGAGCCACCATGCCCTGCCAAGTGCAGTAGATATTGATGACAAATTCGTTCTCATGAAAAAAGAATAAAAGCTGGAGGATAGGATCCAGTTAACAACAAAACTCAGTTCACATGAATAAATTAGACCTTGCTCAATTCAATTGAATAAGATGCCCCGTAAAATTTTTTTAAATAATAACGCTAATTGACTTTTATTATTATTATTTTTTTTTCTTCAGAGACAGGGTCTCACTTTGTCACCCAGGCTGGAGTGCAGCAGCCTAATCACACCTCACTGCAGCCTTGACTTCCCCTAGCTTAAGTGATCCTCCCACCTCAGCGTCCCCACTGGCTGGGAGTACAGGAGTACTCAGCTAATTTCTGCACTTTTTTTAATAGAAATAGTTTTTGTTTGTTTGTTTGTTTTTTGAGACAGAATCTCCTGCTGTTGCTAGGCTGGAGTGCGGTGGTGCAGTCTCGGCTCACTGCAACCTCCGTCTCCCAGGTTCAAGCCATTCTCCTGCCCCAGGCTCCCGAGTAGCTGGGACTACAGGCGCGCGCCACCAAGCCCAGCTAATTTTTGTAGTTTTAGTAGAGACGGGGTTTCACCATGTTGGCCAGGATGATCTCGATCTCTTGACTTTGTGATCTGCCCGCCTTGGCCTCCCAAAGTGCTGGGATTGTAGGCATGAGCCCCCGTGCCCGGCCGAGATATGTTTTCACCATGTTGCCCAGGTTGGTCTCAAACTCCTGGACTCAAGCAGTCTGTCCACTTTGACCTCCCAAACTGCTAGGATTACAAGCTGACTTTTATTCTTTATGCCAGAGGCCTAAATAGTAAAAATGGGGAGAAATGAGAGAAAGTCTGATGTAGCCAGGCTCCCCATATATAATAAAAAGAGCTCTTCTTGCTATAAATTGCCATCACTATTATAAAAATGTGATTTTTTTTGATAAACAAAACAGGACTATCTGTTTTGAAATTTACAACCTAGATTAAAGATAAAATACAATGTAAAAAGGATATATTCTTCCAATACATGAGAATTTAAATTTCCAAACAAACTTATAATGATGGTTCTCATAATTTGACATTAGGAAATCATTAACAACATATGAGGAAGAGCCATGCTAATTCTGGTAGACATTATTTTCTTCTAAATAGCTTTATTTTGTAAAAAGAACAATCGGCTATATATAAAGGCGAGAATTGTGAGAAATAAAAATATAATTTATTATTTCATTGTAACTATCTCTTTTTTTCTTTTCTTTTTTTTTTTTTGAGACAGAGTCTCGCTCTATCGCCCAGGCTAGAGTGCAAGGGTGTGATCTTGGTTCACTGCAACTTCTGCCTCCCGGGTTCAAGCGATTCTTGTGCCTCAGCCTCCCAAGTAGCTGGGATTACAGGCGTGCACCAACATGCCTGGCTAATTTTTGTATTTTCAGTAATGATGCGGTTTCACCATGTTTCCCAGGCTGGTCTTGAACTCCTGACCTCAGGCGATCCACCCGCCTCGGCCTCCCAAAGTGCTGGGATTACAGGCGTGAGCCACCAAACCCAGCCCGTTGTAACTATTTTAAGAAATCTTTGCAGAGTTTAGTTCTTTTCCAAAGTCCTTTTATAATGATTTCATGCAAGTTTAAAATAGGCAATTTTTCTGAGTGCTCATAAAAAAGTGTCCTGAGACTTTTGTGCATTTTTCGTAGTTGATCCTTTTGAAGTAGTTAGGTTAAGTAAGTAACCAGTGCAGTAAGTAACCAGTACGCATTTGTAATCCCAGCACTTTGGGAGGCTGAGGAGGGCGGATCACCTGAGGTTGGGAGTTCAGGACCAGCCTGGCCAACATGGTGAAACTCCATCTCTACTACAAATACAAAAAATTAGGCACAGCATGCCCCTCTAGTCCCAGCTACTCGGGAGGCTGAGGCATGAGAATTGCTTGAACCTGGGAGGCAGAGGTTGCAGGCCGAGATCGTACCATTGCACTCCAGTTTGGGAGACAGAGCAAGACTCTGTCTCAGGAAAAAAAAAAAAAAGTAACCAGTGCAAGTGCGTCCTTCACATCTTGTTTCATCTATTATGTGATTAAAAATCATAAACTTTACTGAAAATAAAAACTGCCATGATTTAAAAGCTATCAAATGGTTCTGGGTATAAAATAAGCTGATGCAGGCAGTGAGAAATCATCTTTTTTTTTTTTTTTTTTTTTGAGATGGAGTCTCACTCTGTCGCCCAGGCTGGAGAGCAGTGGTGCGATCTCTGCTCACTGCAAGCTCCGCCGCCCGGGTTCACACCATTCTCCTGCCTCCGCCTCCCGAGTAGCTGGGACTACAGACGCCTGCCACCAGGCCCCGCTAATTTTTTTGTATTTTTAGAAGAGACGGGTTTTCACCGTGTTAGCCAGGATGGTCTCGATCTCCTGACCTCGCGATCCGCCAGCCTCGGCCTCCCAAAGTGCTGGGAATACAGGCATGAGCCACCACACCCGGCCGAGAAATCTTTTAAGCATTCTTCAATCTGGTGAAATTACAGCTAAATAAGTTTTTCAATGTGAAAAAGATACTTAAATAATTTTTATTCAAGTAAAATTTACATAAGAGAAAATTAACCATTTTGAAGTGTACAATTCAGTAGCATTTGGTACATTCACAATATTGTGCAGCCAAAAATACTCTTTTTAAAACACCTTTATCTTCACAGATCATTAAGCGCAGAGTTATTCACCAAATATTAATACATGATTTCTATAAAGACTTCAGTCGTTTCAGCTAAAAGAGGCCAAATATCAAACAGCTATCTAACAGTGACAATTCTTTGTCTTTTCTGATGCTGACAAAGACTTTCGACTCTTTTCAGTAGAAAAAGTCAACAGAAATCAAAGATGCTGTTAATGTTGCTGCTGAGAAAAAACTGATGCTCTCTTTACACATTTGAAAAAGTCAGGAAAGCTCAATGACCTACAGGGTGGGTAATGTTCCACAGGCTTTTTGAGAGAGAACAGTCAGAATTTCCAGAGTAAATTGATAGGTTTTAAGTGACTTTAGCAGTAATGATTACATGCTGGCGTTTGTATTTTTTAGTACTGTATAGTTTGGTCTTGCAATTCTTTGGTTAATTAGCAACTTCAAATATAACACTCAAATATCTGGGAAAGCTGGCCGGGAGCGATGGCTCATGCCTGTAATCCCAACACTTTGGGGAGCCGAGGTGGGAGGATCACCTGAGGTCAGGAGTTTGAGACCAGCCTGGCCAACATGGTAAAACCCCATCTCAACTAAAAATGCAAAAATTAACCAGGTGTGGTGGCAGGTGCCTGTAATCCCATCTACTCGGGAGGGTGAGGCAGGAGAATTGTTTGAACCCAGGAGGCAGAGGTTGCAGTGAGCAAAGATTGCACTATTGCACTCCAGCTCGGGTGACAAGAGCAAAACTCTGTTTCAAAAAAAAGCTAGTTAAATGGTTCATTGGAAGATAAACATTCTTTTTTTTTTTTTTTTTTTTTTTCTTGAGACAGAGTCTCGCTCTGTCACCCAGGCTGGAGTGCAGTGGCGCAATCTCGGCTCAGTGCAAGCAGCGCCTCCCGGGTTCACGCCATTCTCCTGCCTCAGCCTTTCCGAGTAGCTCGGACTACAGGCGCCCGCCACCACGCCTGGCTAATTTTTTTGTATTTTTTAGTAGAGACGAGGTTTCACCGCAGTCTCGATCTCCTGACCTCGTGATCCGCCCGCCTCGGCCTCCCAAAGTGCTGGGATTACAAGCGTGAGCCAACGCGCCCGGCCGATAAACATTCTTAAACACTTATTAGATTTCACCTATTTAAAAAGTGCAATTTCTCCCTTCCTACATTTGGAGCTCCCGCCAGTACCTCCTGTTGGTGGAATCTAACAGTAAGTCTGCTGGCAGGAGAGCCTGGGACACCCAGATCCCACACCCAAGGGAATTTGCAAACTCCCAGCCTTAACACCGCAGAGCCAAGTAGAAAAGATCCACTGTGGCTATAGGAGACAATTGGCCAATAACGGGCACAGCCCACCGCTTTGACTACTCAGCACCTGCACCCTTCAAGGCAAAGACAGCTACAAGAGCTAACAAGCCAAACGCTCTGCCTTACAAGATGCAGTTATACTTTGCAGAAATAAAGATACTCTCACTTTCCCCCTGAAAAGGGGAAACCTGACATCCCATCAGCCACTGTATCCTACTCTGTGTAATATTAGTTCCTGCCTTGGTATTCTGTAAACTGAAGACCAAATTGTAAAGTTAGCCACCACCCGCACTTGTATCAGGGGAGACCATCTCTTTGGCCACCTCTCCATCCAGGAAGCTGGGTCTAAGATTTCCTTGTAGGCCAGGCGCGGTGGCTCACTCCTGTAATCCCAGCACTTTGGGAGGCCGAGGCGGGTGGATCATGAGGTCAGGAGATCGAGATCTTCCTGTCTAACACGGTGAAACCCTGTCTCTACTAAGAAGACAAAAAAAAATTAGCTGGGTGCGGTGGCGGACGCCTGTAGTCCCAGCTACTCGGGAGGCTGAGGCCGGAGAATGGCGTGAACCCGGGAGACAGAGGTTGCAGTGAGCCGAGATCGCGCCACTGCACTCCAGCCTGGGCGACAGAGCGAGACTCCGTCTCAAAAAAAAAGATTTCCTTGTTGGCTTTCAGGGATGTTCTGCAGCTGTGCCCTCCAGCTGATGCCAGCATTTTATAAACTAAGCCCAAGTTTTGTTTGGGTTTTTCCTCAATGAACTGATCATGGAAAACTCCCCATAAGAATGGAAAACTCCCCATGAAAACTAGGTTATGTGGGCCCTAACACATCATCTCACAACCCTTAGAGGCTTCCTGATCTAAATCCTGGTGAGATAAACGACATCTGTTTTTCATCTAAGTGCTTGCACCATTGGGCTCTTACATAGTTATTGTAACGAAGCAGGTTCAGAAATCATACCTTTACATCAGCTGGAAAAACGGGGACTAATTCAGGAATTTCCTTAAAACACCCAGAGCCTACCTCAGAAGTAATGAGAACCCACATGAGCACCTACAGAAGGAGCAGGATTGAAAAAGAGAAAAACAAATAAGCATCAAGAAAACCAAAACACCACAGAATTAGACTTGGAGCAAATTAGACCTTCTTTCCCATCCCTATCCATTCATTCATTGCTTCTTTTTTTATCTTATTTTTTAACTCGCTTATTCATGTGTTCTGACATTTATCAAGCATGAACTTTATGCCAAATGCACAGTAGATGCAGTTGTGAGCCAAACAAAGCCCATGACCTCAAGGAGCCTCTGTTGCAGCAGAATGTGCCACATTTAGCAGACCTGCCACTCACTAGCCATGTGGTTACTCAGGACTTTCTGCGCCTCAGTTTTCTGACCTGTAAAATGGGTCAACATGGTGCCTCAGGTTGTTATGAGGATTAAATGAGTTCATGCATATAAAGTGCTTAGAAAAGGGCCCGCCACATCGTAAGCACAGAGGAAATGTGAGTTTGTCTTACATTCTATTTTCTATCCACAATTTCTCACAGAATGAGAGAAAATTTGAGGAGGGAATGAGTAGCTATTAGGAGGCAAGGAAGCCAACATCTTCATGTTAGAGACATGGACAAGGAAGCCCAGGTACCACAGAGTATAAATGGTGGGATGCAAATCATCTGAGGCCAGGATGAGCTTTCTGAGGAGTGGTTTGGGAGATCCTAGCATGTCACCACTGAGTCTGGCAGATTGACTCTATGTGCTAACCCAACACTCCCTACCTATGTAATTCTGGGCAAGCTTTATTTACCCCTGGGGAGGAGAAGGAGGAAGATCTTGAGAGCTGAAGTTCCTGGCTTCTGAAGGGCAGAAACAGAGCAACTAGGTTTACACAGGAGCACAGGGAGTGGCGCTTCAGGGTTCTGGCCCCTGCATGATTCTTCAACAATTTCCAGTTTTGTGCTGCTCCAGTTTAGGTTCTGAGAGAGGGCCCTGCTTTGCACTACACTGAGTTACTTACCCAACCTTTGACCAAAAGAAAAGGAAGCACTTGAGTGCTATTCATCAAAACTAGTCCTGTGTGGAAGACTATTTCCACAAAGCAAAATAGTCATGCTCTTACCAGAAAAGGAAATAGGCCTGGCCAGGAATGCCTAGCAGACACCCACTATGCTGAGCTCACCCGCCTGGTCCTGCCGGCGGGGGTAGGGAGACTTGCAAATGGGCTGAACAAAGGCTGCATTCTCCCACTGATCTCAGTGTAGGTTCAGAGAACAGGGCTCCAAGGCTGGTGGGGCAGCCCAGCCTTCCGCAGCTTGGTCAGTCTCTGCTTCCAGGCCAACTACTCTAGGAGTATCTATTTCTCAGTCAGAGGGAAGGGAAATTGGGTGTGCAGACATATTTGCTTGTTTGCTAATGATGTTTTGCTGATTTCCAAATGCATAAGCCTATGCAGTGGCTACGCAATGCTACGGAAACTGTCACCTGCCATCAGCCTCTCTTGGCCTCTGGGCTCTGATGCAAAGGCTCTATGTCTGTACAAGTCCTCCAAGAAGCAGACTCCAAGATGGAATGAATAGGGCAAGGATTTTATTATGCCTGTGAGAGATAACAGAGAGGAAGCTGGGAAAGGTTGAGAGCAACATTAGACCCCATGCAAGTCTGACCTGAGTGAAGGAGAAAGGGAGGAAAGACTAGCTGGAGGTGTCCTAGACCATTATGTGAACTAAAGAAGGTTCCACAAGGCCAGAGGAAAGCCCTCAAGACAAAGCTGGCCATCAGAAGAAGTCCCCATCTTCCAGGAACTGCCTTAAAATGCCTGGCTAAAGTGCCCAGTCCTTCACTTAGAGCAGCCAGCAGCCCTGGTCATTTATGCCCCTGTAGTTTGAGGTCTATAAGATGCATTCTATGAGCACAGCAAGTTCAAAGTCACTTAACCTTAAGGGTGTATTCTGCCCAGAAATATGAAATTCTGAGAATTTAGGTCTGTAGACTACCAATATTCATATAATATATAAATGATTATTTATTTCATTTTATGCCTTCCTTATGGGGTCTCTGCTGTTTTTTGTTTTTTGTTTGTTTTTGTTTTGAGAGAAGCAGCTATCTTTTGCTAAAATACAAGATGTTTATGAATAGGAGCTCTAGGTTCTATATTTCTTGACTTTAGCCTTAGCAATGTAGAAAGGTAGTTTCTGGAAGAAGTATAATTACAGAAAATTGCCTCTGATCCTGATGCTGATTCCCAGCTGTGCAGCTTTAGAACTTGTTTTATTAACTCGCCCATGAGTTACTATGCCTCCCATGAACTGAGTTCACACGACTGGTTTATGCACCATCATCACAATTTATTAATGTTAAAAGCAGATAAAATCTTTGTAGCGCACTACAATTGTGGCCTTGATGTTACACCTGTTAGATTTTCAGGCAGCCAAATTATAGCTCAAGATTGCAAGATAAGCATGGCGACATACGAAAGAGGGTGAAGGGCTTTTGTGCATCTCCTCTGTGGCCTAGGCCAGGCAGGGTGAGCTTCAGCAGGCAAGAGGAGAGGGATGCAAGTTTCTGGGGCCTTCTGTCTGGCAGGTGCTGACAGAGTACTGACTCAGCCTTAGTAATAACACTCTCTCTCTCTCCTTCTAATATCTCCTTTTGCAGTTAATGAGAACTTTGATCTTGCTGCACAATTCATTCATTTATTCAATAAATATGTGTTAAGTATGAGTGTGGTTAATTGTCTTCGGTATTGGGAACACAGTGATGAATAAGGCATGAGCCTCCTTTTTATTTGCAGCAATAATGTGAAATATCCAGATGGCTGACTAGATTGTATCTCAGGGAGACCCCACCATCTGCTTCCTCTAATTCATGGGGGTAATGGCACCAGTGGTTTTTACTGCACATTCTGGAATTTAGACTCACTGGAGTTCTCAGAGGTCTTCAGAAATCTGTTTACCCATTTCTGGTGGACTCCTTATCTCATTCCTAGCAGCTGTTTTGCTCCTTCCCTTATTCTGTAATCCCAACACTTGCCCCATCTTAGTTTCTGGTGACCTCACTTCCTATTCTTTTGAGAAGAGAAGAGTCACTTGCCGAGAACAATTTCAGCTTCCTGCCTCTGCATGTCAAAAATGTCTGTGTCCACACTGACCTTCTCATCCTTCTCCCTGTGTCAAAAAAGGAAATACACTTCCTTCCTCCCACGGTTACCTCTGTACATCAACCCCACCCTTTAGCTCATTTTGCAAACTTGTTCCCACAACCACTTCCTCTACTCTGCAGCCTCAATCTTCCCTTACCCCTGGTTCCTTCTCTTCAGCTGACAAACATTACTGTCTGCCACTCCCCAAGAAAGAAAACACTTCCCTCAACCCTTCTACTTCTTGGAATTACTGATCTTGCTTCTTCTCAAACAACTTAAAGTGGTCTATGCTTATGGCCCCCAACACTTAGGCCAATAACAAGACTCTGCTGCACATGACATTATTCCCATTGCCTTCTGAGCCTATCCTGCCCTGGGTGCCATAAAGCTGTAGTCTTTAGGGTCTTCTTCTCTGAGCATTTATCTGCCATTGTCAGTGGCTCCTCTTCATTTCCTTGCCCTTCCCAACCACCGCTCCTTCTCTCCCCTCCCACCGCCACAGTTCTCTCCTGGCTAAGAGTCTCTTTCGTCTTTTGTCTCCCCCGCGGATTGTCTCAGCACTCATGGCTGCATAATCATCTCTGCTGTTGCTTCTCAAATTAGGATTGTGAAAGTTTACCTTTCTCTCAAATTGCTGACCTACATTGCCTGTGCAGCAGACTTGGATGTCTTGCCAAGCACCTCAAGCCAAATTCATCATCTTCATACCAAACCGGTTCTTCCTGCTGCCCTACCTAGCTTAGTTTTTGCATCATCATTATTTTCAGGCATCTTTCTTTTCCTTTGTGCCTATCTGAGCAGTTTTCAGGACCTGTAAGTGTTGCCTCCATCATCTCTCCTTACATGCTGTCATTCCTTTCAGATCCCTTTCAGGCCACCACTCTGATTCAGTGCCTCATTATTGGGTTTTTATTATTTAAATAGCATCCTAGTTAGTCTCCTTCCACTAGTCTTTTCCTCTTTAGGTGCCTTCTCCTCAATGATATGAGGTATATCTTTTATTTTATTTTATTATTTATTTATTTCTGAGACAGAATCTCGCTCTGTTGCCCTGGCTGGAGTGCAGTGGCACAATCTCAGCTTACTGCAACCTCCGCCTCCCGGGTTCAAACGATTCTCCTGCCTCAGCCTCCCAAGTAGCTGGGATTTCAGGTGCCCACCACCACGCCCGGCTAATTTTTATATTTTTAGTACAGATGGGGTTTCATCATGTTGGCCAGGCTGGTCTCAAACTCCTGACCTCAGGTGATCCACCCACCTTGGCCTCCCAAAGTGCTGGGATTACAGGCTTGAGCCACTGCGCCTGGCTGAGGTACATCTTTTACATCACATTAGAACCATGTCATTTCCTGGTATTAAAAAAAAAAAAGTCACTATGTCCCTATTATCTATCAAATGGAAGAAAAACTCCATGGTATAGAATCCTAGTCCTTTGTAGTATGGCCTCAAATGCTTTCTGACCTTGCCTTACTTGATTTAACCTGTATACCCTATTTTTCATTCAAAATTTAACTAGTCTCAAACACAACCCCCATTTTCCCACTTCCAAACCTTGGCTTATTTTGTGTCCTATCTCAAATGCCTTTCCTTTTCACCCTGCCTACCCCATTGAAATCTTTATTATTCAAAGTTGACTTCGAATTCACTACTTCCATGAAACAGTGCCCAATTTTTCCATTTGGAAGCTCTCTTATTGTTTGGAGCATCTTATGGTACTTACTACAATTCACCTAATAACAAGACAACTAAAGTGAAGATCTTATCTCTGCTACTCATTTGTAAATAAGCTTATGTCAGATTTCTCTTAGCATCTCCTCATATAGTATGGTATGCATCTCTTCATACTCAAAGTATGGTCTACATCATTAACACACTGTTCAATTCAGCTGAAGTTTTTTTTTTTATTTTATAGCCAGGCTGTTTAGATAAAGTCAACAGTGGATTGATGTACATTCTGGAACAAGCGCCTTATCTCATGGCAGATTAGTACCAAACAGTTCACTGACTGGCACCAGACCATAGTTCACACGTTAAGTTGTATTGCCTTAGGAACAGTACCTTTCAATAGATTTTTTTTAAAGACTTATTTTAGGTTCACAACAAAGTTGAGCAAAACATACAGAGAGTTCCCATATCCCCTCTGCCCCGACACAGGCCTCCCCAACTAAACATCCCCCAACAGAGTGGAACATTTGTTACAATTGATGAGCCCACATTGACACATCATTATCACCCAAAGTCCACGGTTTACATTAGGATTCACTCTCGGTGTTATATATTCTAAGGGTTTGAACAAATGTATAATGACATGTATCTACCACTATAGTATCATACAGAATATTTTCACTGCCCTAAAAGTCCTCTGTGTTCCACCTACTCTTCCTTCTCCCTAACCCCTGGCAACCAGTGGCCTTTTTATTGTCTCCATGATTTTGCCTTTTTAAGAATGTCATATAGTTGGAATAACACAGTAGATAGTCTTTTCAGATTGGTTTCTTTTATTTAGCAACATGCACTTACATAGCCTCTATGTCCCTTCATGACTTAAGAGCTCAGTCTCATAATATTCCATTGTCTGGATATATCACAGTTTACTTATCCATTCACCTACTGAAGGACATTT
The DNA here is from genome assembly GCF_006542625.1 of Nomascus leucogenys. NCBI lineage: Eukaryota > Metazoa > Chordata > Mammalia > Primates > Hylobatidae > Nomascus > Nomascus leucogenys. The sequence continues at coordinate 82,525,428 of NC_044394.1, forward strand.
TGGTTGCTTCCAAGGTTTGACAATTATTAATAAAGCTGTTTGCTATAAACATCCGTATGCAGGTTTTTGTGTGGACATAAGTTTTCAACATCTTTGGGTAAATACCAAAGAGCACAATTGCCAGATCTTATGGTAAGAGTATGTTGAGACGAGAAAGGGGAAGAAAAAGTACTTATAGAAATAACGGCCAAAAACTTCCCAATTGGATGAAAAACATTATTCTACGATTCCAAGAAGCTGAACAAAATTCCAAGTAGGATAAATTCATAGAGATTTACATCTAGATGTATTATAATCAAACTGTTGGAAAACAAAGAGAGGATCTTGAAAACAGCAACTGAATCTTTAAAGCAATAAAGAGAAGTGACTTACTACACATGAGTGATCCTCAATAAGATTAACTGCTAATTTCTCATCAAAAACCATGGAGGCCAAAAGGCACTGGGAATGACATGTTCAAAATGCTGGGGAAAAAAAAAGACTGATAACCAAGAATTCTATAGCAGCAAAACTATACTTCAAAAATGTAGGAGAAATTAAGACACTCTCAGATGAACAAAAAAATAGGAGAATTTGTTGCTAGCAAATCTGCCCTTGTATTTAGAAATACTAAAAAAGATGCTTCAGATTGAAATGAAAAAACATCAGATAGTAACTCTAATCCATACAAAAAAATAAAGAACACTTGTGAAGTTAACTACAGAGGTGTATATAAAAGACACTTTAACTGTATTTTTTGTTTGTAACTCTTTTATTCTCCTGATAGATTTTTAAACAACTACATAAACCAGTATATATAAAATTATGTTGATGGGCTTATAATGTATAAAGATATAACTTGTATGACAATAATAGGAAAAAAGGAGGGTGAAGGAAACAAAACTGTATAAAAGCAAAGTTTGTATTCTTTTGAAATTTAGCTGGCATTATTGAGAACTAGATGGATATAAGTTGTTACTTGCAATCCTCAGGGCAATCAGTAAGAATATAACTCATATATATAGACAACAAGAAAAATGACAAGTGAATTGATGTTATAAACTAGAAATATCTACCTAACACAAAAGAAAGCAGAACCAAAAGAAACAAGAAAAACAAGACATATAGAAAATAAACAGCAAATTGGCAGATATGAATCCTACTTTATCAGTAATTACATTAAATGTAAATTTAAAAGGTCGATATTTCTTCCTTCAGTTCTGTTGGGTTTTGCTCCATGTATGTTCGGACTCTGTTGTTGCTAATTAGTCAACAACAATAATTGAAGACTTTACCAGGTATAGTGGCTCTCGCCTGTAATCCCAGCACTTTAGGAGGCTGAGGTGGGTGGATCACTTGAGGTCAGGAGTTCAAGACCAGCCTGGCCAACATGGTGAAACCTCATGTCTACTAAAATACAAAAATTAGCTGGGCATAGTGGCACGTGCCTGTAATCCCAGCTACTCGGGAGGCTGAGGCAGGAGAATTGCTTGAAACTGGGAGGCGGAGGTTGTGGTGAGCCAAGATCGTGCCATTGCACTCCAGCCTGGGCGACAGAATGAGACTCTGTCGCAAAAAAAAATAATAATAATAATTGAAGACTTCAATACCCCACTTTAAATAATGAGAAAAACAACTTAACAGAAGATCAACAAGGAAACAGAAGACTGGAATAACACTGTAAACCAACTAGATCTAACAGGTATCTATAGAAGACTCCACCCAGCAACAGCAGGGTACACATTCTTCTCAAGTGCACATGTAATGTTCCCCAGAATAGATTGTATGTTAGCTCACAAAACAATTGAATTTTAAATTTGAATAGATTTAAAAGTATTAGAATTATGTAAAGTATGTTCTCCAACCACAATGAAATTAAATTAGGGCCAGAAGCGGTAGCTCTTGTCTGAAATCCCAGCACTTTGGGAGGCCAAGGCGGGTGGATCACTTGAGGTCAGGAGTTTGAGACCAGCCTGGCCAACATGGTGAAACCTCATCTCTATTAAAAACATACACACACACACAAATTAGCTGGGTGTGGTGGCATGCGCCTGTAATCCCAGCTACACAGGAGGCTGAGGCACGAGAATCACTTGAACCTGGAGGCAGAGATTGCAGTGAGCTGAGATCATGCCACTGCACTCCAGCCTGGGTGACAGAGTGAGACTCCATCTCAAAAAACAAAACAAAACAAAAAAATTAGAAATCTACAACAAAAAGTAGTTTGGGAAAGTCACAAATACGTGAAAAATTTAAAAACTCACTCCTAAATAACCAATGCATCAAAGAATAAAAAACAAGGAAAATTAGACAGTACTTTGAGATGAATTAAAATGAAAAAAATACCAAAACTTCTGGGATACTGCTAAAGCACTACTTAAAGAGAAATTTACAGCAGCAAACACCTTTATTAAAAAGAATATCTCAAAGCAATACCTTAATCTTTCACCTTAAGAAACTAGAAAAAGAAAAGCAAACCAAACCCAGAGCAAGCAGACTACAACAAAACCTAGAGCAGAAATAAACTAAATAGAGAATAGAAAAAAAAAATAGAGGAAATCAATTAAAACAAAAGTTGGCTCTTTGAAAAGATGAACAAAATTGACAGACCTTTAGTAGACTGTCCAAGAATGTAGTAGACTGTCCAAGAAGAAAGAGAGATAACTCACTTTATTAAATCAAGAATGAAAGAAGGGACATCAGCCAGGCATGGTGGCTCACGCCTGTAATCTCAGCACTTTGGGAGGGGGAGGTGGGTGGATTACCTGAGGTCAGGAATTCAAGACCAGCCTGATCAACATGGTGAAACCCCATCTCTACTAAAATACAAAATTAACTGGGCGTGGTGGCACATGCCTGTAATCCCAGCTACTTGAGAGGCTGAGGCAGGAAAATCGCTTGAACTCGGGAGGCAGAGGTTGCAGTGAGCCAAGATCTTGCCATTGCACTCCAGCCTGGGCAACAAGAGTGAAACTGTCTCAGAAAAAAAAGGGTAGGGGGTGGGGGGTGGACATCACTACTAACCTTACAGAAATAAAAAGGATTATAAGTGAATATTATGAGTAATTATATGCCAACAAATGAGATAACTTAGATGAAACAAATTCTTTTTTTTTTTTTTTTTTTTTTTTGAGACAGAGTCTCGCTCTGTCGCCCAGGCTGTAGTGCAGTGGCGCAATCTTGGCTCACTGCAAGCTCCGCCTCCCGGGTTCACGCCATTCTCCTGCCTCAACCTCTCCGAGTAGCTGGGACTACAGGCGCCCGCCACCACGCCCGGCTAATTGTTTGTATTTTCAATAGAGACGGGGTTTCACCGTGGTCTCGATCTCCTGACTTCGTGATCCGCCCGCCTTGGCCTCCCAAAGTGCTGGGATTACAAGCGTGAGCCACCGCACCCGGCAGATGAAACAAATTCTTAGAAAGACAAATATAACACAGTTGTCTACACAAGGGAGCTGTATTTATTTACCTGTTCATAAATAGATATTTCCAAGGATTAATTGAAAACTATGGAAGGAGATAGCTGCATTTTGAATATTGGCAGATGAGTCTGTCATATGTCTTCTTTAATTTTTTAATTTTGTTTGTAGAGCTCTACAGCTACAACTGATTATATAAGATGAATGAAGTACAGTTGAATAATATTGGCTTTTCTTTGAAATAACCTCAGGAGAGTGGCACATTATATGAGTATAAAAGAATATGTTACCTGTTTCCACGAGAGCAGTGCAATCTACAAACTTGAGGAAATGGAAGAATTTCTCACTATGGTGGGCTATCATTATATAACAGGCTCTGCCAAGACAAGCTATATTCACTGCACGACCTGGTGCTAGGAGTGTACTAAAGAACTTATAAATTGCAGCCTGAACCTGTGGATAATACCGTAGCCCGTTTATGGGCTTTCCAAAACCATTTACAAATCTGTGTATTTATGGAGTTTGTAGGATGTCATAGCCTGCTTTTTCCACAAGGATAAGAAAGGGTTAATACAAATGTTTTGGTAAATATATAACCTCATAATTTTTCATCATCTGGTAATTTTTTTTTCATATACTGGAGCTAAATTTTCAAATGGTAGTAAGGCAAATTTTTCTTTGATCCATTCTGCAATATTTGCGAGAGTCTGGCCGGGCGCGGTGGCTCAAGCCTGTAATCCCAGCACTTTGGGAGGCTGAGGCGGGCGAATCACGAGGTCAGGAGATCGAGACCATCCTGGCTAACACGGTGAAACCCCGTCTCTACTAAAAATACAAAAAATTAGCCGGGCGTGTTGGCGGGTGCTTGTAGTCCCAGCTACTCGGGAGGCTGAGGCAGGAGAATGGCATGAACCCGGGAGGCGGAGCTTGCAGTGAGCCGAGATTGCGGCACTGCACTCCAGCCTGGGAGACAGAGAAAGACTCCGTCTCAAAAAAAAAAAAAAAAAAATTTGTGAGAGTCACATTTTAAACACAGAAAATACGAGGTACATAAAATTCCTGGGAATTAAGATCTTTGGTACTTGAGAAAGAAGATTGATTCTTCACCAAATGTCAGGAAAGATCTTTGAAGACTTTGAGTGTAATGTGAAGGCACAGTTGTATTTTGAGTTCACTAACAAATAATATGTTCTTGCTAAACACAATAGCGATGTTTCAGGAAATCCGCTTGCATTTACCTGGCCCTGCATTTTTCAATAAGCCACATGTGGCTGTTAAGCACCTGCAATGTTGCTAGTCCAAATGGAGATGTGCTGTAAGTGTGACACACAAGGAATTCCAAAGACTTAGTACAAAAAAACTTGTAGGGCTGGGCACGGTGGCTCACACCTATAATCCTACCACTTTGGGAGGCCGAGGCAGGTGGATCACTTGAGGCCAGGAGTTCAAGACCAGCCTGGGCAACATGGTGAAACCCTATCTCTACTAAAAATACACAAATTAGTGGGGCATGGTGGTGCGTGCCTGTAGTCCCAGCAATTCAGGATGCTGAGGCACAAGAATAGCTTGAACCCAGAGGTGGGGGTTGCAGTGAGCCGAGATGGCACCATTGTACTCCAGCCTGGACAACAGAGGGGGACTCTGTCTCAAAAAAAGAAAAAAAAACCTTGTAAGTGATCTCAAATTTTTTATATTCCTTACATGTCGAACTATTTTTGCATAAGTCTGGATGAATAAAACACATTATTAACATTAATTTCTTCTGTTCTTTTTTTTTATGAAGTAGTTACTACTTTTATTTTTTTTTTATACTTTAAGTTCTAGGGTACATGTGCACAATATGCAGGTTTGTTACATATGTATACATGTGCCATGTTGGTGTGCTGCACCCATTAACTCGTCATGTACATTAGGTATATCTCCTAATGCTATCCCTCCCCCTTCCCCCCACCCTATGACAGGCCCCGGTGTGTGATGTTCCCTGCCCTGTGTCCATGTGTTCTCATTGTTCAATTCCCACCTATAAGTGAGAAAATGCGGTGTTTGGTTTTCTGTCCTTGTGATAGTTTGCTCAGAATGATGGTTTCCAGCTTCATCCATGTCCCTACAAAGGACATGAACTCATCCTTTTTTATGGCTGCATACTATTCCATGGTGTATATGTGCCACATTTTCTTAATCCAGTCTATCATTGATGGACATTTGGGTTGGTTCCAAGTCTTTGCTATTGTGAATAGTGCCACAATAAACATACATGTGCATGTGTCTTTATAGCAGCATGATTTATAATCCTTTGGGTATATACCCAGTAATGGGATGGCTGGGTCAAATGGTATTTCTAGTTCTAGATCCTTGAGGAATCACCACACTGTCTTCCACAATGGTTGAACTAGTTTACAGTCCCACCAACAGTGTAAAAGTCTTCCTATTTCTCCACATCCTCTCCAGCATCTGTTGTTTCCTGACTTTTTTTAATGATCGCCATTCTAACTGGTGTGAGATGGTATCTCATTGTGGTTTTGATTTGCATTTCTCTGATGGCCAGTGATGAGCATTTTTTCATGTGTCTGTTGGCTGCTTGTCTTCTTTTGAGAAGTGTCTGTTCATATCCTTTGCTCACTTTTCGATGGGGTTGTTTGATTTTTTTCTTGCAAATTTGTTTAAGTTCTTCATGGATTCTGGATATCCATATTTGTCAGATGAGTAGGTTGCGAAAATTTTCTCCCATTCTGTAGGTTGCCTGTTCACTCTGATGGTAGTTTCTTTTGCTGTTCAAAAGCTCTTTAGTTTAATTAGATCCCATTTGTCACTTTTGGCTTTTGTTGCCATTGCTTTTGGTGTTTTAGTCATGAAGTCCTTGCCCATGCCTATGTCCTGAATGGTATTGCCTAGGTTTTCTTCTAGGGTTTTTATGATTGTAGGTCGAACATTTAAGTCTTTAATCCATCTTGAATTAATTTTTGTATAAGGTGTAAGGAAGGGATCCAGTTTCAGCTTTCTACATATGGCTAGCCAGTTTTCCCAGCACCATTTATTAAATAGGGAATCCTTTCCCCATTGCTTGTTTTTGTCAGGTTTGTCAAAGATCAGATGGTTGTAGATGTGTGGTATTATTTCTGAGGGCTCTGTTCTGTTCCATTGGTCTATATCTCTGTTTTGGTACCAGTACCATGCTGTTTTGGTTACTGTAGCCTTGAAGTATAGTTTGAAGTCAGGTAGTGTGATGCCTCCAGCTTTGTTCTTTTGGCTTAGGATTGTCTTGGCAATGCAGGCTCTTTTTTGTTCCATATGAACTTTAAAGAAGTTTTTTCCAGTTCTGTGAAGAAAGTCATTGGTAGCTTGATGGGGACGGCATTGAATCTATAAATTACCTTGGGCAGCATGGCCATTTTCATGAAATTGATTCTTCCTATCCATGAGCATGGAATGTTCTTCCATTTGTTTGTGTCCTCTCTTATTTCCTTGAGCAGTAGTTTGCAGTTCTTGAAGAGGTCCTTCACATCCCTTGTAAGTTGGATTCCTAGGTATTTTATTCTCTTTGTAGCAATTGTGAATGGGAGTTCACTCATGATTTGGCTCTCTGTCTATTATTTGTGTATAGGAATGCCTGTGATTTTTGCACATTGATTTTGTATCCTGAGACTTTGCTGAAGTTGCTTATCAGCTTAAGGAGATTTTGGGCTGAGACGATGGATTTTTCTAAATATACAATCATGTCATCTGCAAACAGGGACAATTTGACTTCCTCTTTTCTTAATTGAATACCCTTTATTTCTTTCTCGTGCCTGATTGCCCTGGCCAGAACTTCCAACACTATGTTGAATAGGAGTGGTGAGAGAGGGCATCCCTGTCTTGTGCCAGTTTTCAAAGGGAATGCTTCCAGTTTTTGCCCATTCAGTATTATATTGGCTGTGGGTTTGTCATAAATAGCTCTTATTATTTTAAGATACGTCCCATCAATACCTAATTTATTGAGAGTTTTTAGCATGAAGGGCTGTTGAATTTTGTCGAAGGCCTTTTCTGCATCTATCGAGATAATCATGTGGTTTTTGTCTTCGGTTCTGTTTATATGCTGGATTACATTTATTGATTTGTGTATGTTGAACAAGCGTTGCATCCCAGGGATGAGGCCAACTTGATTATGGTGGATAAGCTTTTTGACGTGCTGCTGGATTCGTTTTGCCATTATTTTATTGAGGGTTTTTGCATCGATGTTCATCAAGGATATTCGTCTAAAATTATCTTTTTTTGTTGTGTCTCTGCCAGGCTTTGGTATCAGATGATGGTGGCCTCATAAAATGAGTTAGGGAGGAGTCCCTCTTTTTCTATTGATTGGAATAGTTTCAGAAGGAAAGGTACCAGCCCCTCTTTGTACCTCTGGTAGAATTCGGCTGTGAATCCATCTGGTCCTGGACTTCTTTTGGTTGGTAGGCTATTGATTATTGCCTCAATTTCAGAACCTGTTATCAGTCTGTTCAGATTCAGCTTCTTCCTGGTTTAGTCTTGGGAAGGTGTATGTGTCCAGGAATTTATCCTTTTCTTCTAGATTTTCTAGTTTATTTGCATAGAGGTGTTTATACTATTCTCTGATGGTAGTTTGTATTTCTGTGGGGTCGGTGGTGATATCCCCTTTATCATTGTTTATTGCGTCTATTTGATTCTTTTCTCTTTTCTTCTTTATTAGTCTTGCTAGTGCTCTATCAATTTTGTTGATCTTTTCAAAAAACCAGCTCCTGGATTCATTGATTTTTTTGAAGGGTTTTTTTGTGTCTCTATCTCCCTCAGTTCTGCTCTGATCTTAGTTATTTCTTGCCTTCTGCTAGCTTTTGAATGTGTTTGCTCTTGCTTCTCTAGTTCTTTTAATTGTGATGTTAGGGTGCCAATTTTAGATCTCTCCAGCTTTCTCTCGTGGGCATTTGGTGCTATAAATTTCCCTCTACACACTGCTTTAAATGTGTCTCAGAGATTCTGGTATGTTGTGTCTTCCTTCTCATTGGTTTCAAAAACATCTTTATTTCTGCCTTCATTTCTTTATGTACCCAGTAGTCATTCAGGAGCAGGTTGTTCAGTTTCCATGTAGATGAGTGGTTTTGAGTGAGTTTCTTAATCCTGAGTTCTAGTTTGATTGCACTGTGGTCTGAGAGACAGTTTGTTATAACGTCTGTTCTTTTACATTTGCTGAGGAGAGCTTTACTTCTAACCATGTGGTCAATTTTGGAATAGGTGCGATGTGGTGCTAAGAAGAATACATATTCTGTTGATTTGGGCTGGAGAGTTCTGTAGAAGTCTATTAGGTCCGCTTGGCACAGAGCTGAGTTCAATTCCTGGGTATCCTTGTTAACTTTCTGTCTCAATCTGTCTAAAGTTGACAGTGGGGTGTTAAAGTCTCCCATTATTATTGTGTGGGAGTCTAAGTCTCTTTGTAGGTCTCTAAGAACTTGCTTTGTGAATCTGTGTGCTCCTATATTGGGTGCATGTATATTTAGGATAGTTAGCTCTTCTTGTTGAATTGATCCCTTTACCATTATGTAATGGCCTTCTTTGTCTCTTTTGATCTTTGTCGGTTTAAAGTCTGTTTTATCAGAGACTAGAATTGCACCCCCTGCTTTTTTTTGTTTTCTGTTTGCTTGGTAGATCTTCCTCCATCCCTTTATTTTGAGCCTATGTGTGTCTCTGCACATGAGATGGGTCTCCTGAATACAGCACACTGATGGGTCCTGACTCCTTATCCAATTTTCCAGTCTGTGTCTTTTAAATGGAGCATTTAGCCCATTTACATTTAAGGTTAATATTGTTATGTGTGAATTTGATCCTGTCATTATGATGTTAGCTGGTTATTTTGCTCGTTAGTTGATGCAATTTCTTCCTAGCATCAACGGTCTTTACAATTTGGCATGTTTTTGCAGTGGCTGGTACCAGTTGTTCCTTTCCATATTTAGTGCCTCCTTCAGGAGCTCCTGTAAGGCAGGCCTGGTGGTGACAAAAATCTCTCAGCATTTGTTTGTCTGTAAAGGATTTTATTCCTCCTTCACTTATGAAGCTTAGTTTGGCTGGATATGAAATTCTGGGTTGAAAATTCTTTTCTTTAAGAATGTTGAATACGGGCCCCCACTCTCTTCTGGCTTGTAGGGTTTCTGCTGAGAGATCCGCTGTTAGTCTAATGGGCTTCCCTTTGTGGGTAACCCAACCTTTCTCTCTGGCCGCCCTTAACTTTTTTTCCTTCATTTCAACTTTGGTGAATCTGACAATTACGTGTCTTAGAGTTGCTCTTCTCGAGGAGTATCTTTGTGGCATTCTCTGTATTTCCTGAATTTGAATGTTGGCCTGCCTTGGTAGGTTGGGGAAGTTCTCCTGGATAATATCCTGCAGAGTGTTTTCCAACTTGGTTCCATTCTCCCTATTACTTTCAGGTATACCAATCAGACGTGGATTTGGTCTTTTCACATAGTCCCGTATTTCTTGGAGGCTTTGATCATTTCTTTTTACTCTTTTTTCTCTAAACTTCTCTTCTCGCTTCATTTCATTCATTTGATCTTCAATCACTGATACTCTTTTTTCCACTTGGTTGAATCAGCTACTGAAGCTTGTGCATGCGTCACATAGTTCTTGTGCCATAGTTTTCAACTCCATCGGGTCATTTAAGGTCTTCTCTATGCTGTTTATTCTAGTTAGCCATTCGTCTAATCTTTTTTCAAGGTTTTTAGCTTCTTTGCGATGGGTTTGAACATCCTTCTTTAGCTTGGAGAAGTTTGTCATTACTGATCGTCTGAAGCCTTCTTCTCTCAACTTATCAAAGTCATTCTCCGTCCAGCTTTGTTCTGTTGCTGGCGAGGAGCTGCATTCCTTTGGAGGAGAAGAGGCACTCTGATTTTTAGAATTTTCATCTTTTCTGCTCTGGTTTCTCGTCATCTTTGTGGTTTTATCTACCTTTGGTCTTTGATGATGGTGATGTACAGATGGGGTTTTGGTGTGGATGTCCTTTCTGTTTGTTAGCTTTCCTTCTAACAGTCAGGACCTTCAGCTGCAGGTCTGTTGGAGTTTGCTGGAGGTGCACTCCAGACCCTGTTTGCCTGGGTATCACCAATGGAGGCTGCAGAACAGCAAATATTACAGAATGGCAAATGTTGCTGCCTGATCCTTCCTCTGGAAGCTTCTTTTCAGAGGGGTACCTGGCCATATGAGGTGTCAGTTGGCCCCTACTGGGAGGTGCCTCCCAGTTAGGCTACTTGGGGGTCAGGGACCCACTTGAGGAGGCAGTCTGTCCATTCTCAGATCTCAAACTCTGTGCTGGGAGAACCACTACTCTCTTCAAAGCTGTCAGATGGGGATGTTTAAGTCTGCAGAAGTTTCTGCTGCCTTTTGTTCCTCCTCTGTTCTTTTTTTAATGTGGCTACTCAAACATTCTAAATTATATATGTGGCTTATCTTGTAGGTCTTTTGGACTGCAAAGACCTAGTCTATCACAGACTACTTGACGCATCCACTGGAAGATGCTGGAATTGGCATCACAGACTTGCAGGAATGCCCAGGAATGGCTGCAGACGTTTTCTTCCTGAAAAATTCATCATAGAGAACTGGTGGACAATGGAATCTGGTTTTCTTCACTTTTCTTAATGCTGGTAGTGTTCAGAAAACTAAAGATGTAAACAAATAAACAAAAAACAGGCTACCGTGTAAAGGGGTGCCCAGGCCTGGGTCTGATTATAGTTTGATTTAACCCCTGGAAAGGATGTTTGATAATGTTCCTGTTTATGGCCAAATAACCAACGTTATTAAACTACCCCCTTAGGTGCTTTCATACCATATTTGCAGGCTCTTCCATTAGTACTCATTTCAAACAGAGATTAAAAAGTTGAGAGGACTGCAGGCACTCCTGACCCATATTAGAGCCTGGCCATACTCATCTAGGCCACTGGAGACCTAGATGAGCCCGGGGAGACTCTTGCTTCTCAGGAGCCACCGCTAGATTTTCTGGTTTGAATATAAGCCGGTAGAAATCCACTTTGTGGCCTCTCTGCCAATCCGTCTGGGAGGTCACATGTCTGGTACTTTTCACACACTCTCCAAAATAGCTTAGAAAAGATCCATTCTTTGTACCTCCAAGTGTCCCTTACCCTATAACCCTCCCTGAGTATACACCTACCACCCCAAACAGAAAAAAGATTTTGTAGACCTTTCCAGGTTTTCCTTAGGATTGTTAATTTTTTTGAGACGGAGTCTCACTCTGTCCCCCAGGCTAGAGTGTGCAGTGGCATGATCTGGGCTCACTGCAACCTCCACCTCCCAGGTCAGGCAATTCTCCTACCTCAGCCTCCGGAGTAGCTGGGATTACAGCTGTGTGCCATCACGCCCAGGTAATTTTTATATATTTAATAGATATGGGGTTTCACCATGTTGGCCAGGCTGGTCTCAAACTCCTGACCTCAGATGATCCGCCCGCCTTGGCCTCCCAAAGTGCTGGGATTACAGGCGTGAGCCATCGTGCCTGGCCAGGATTGTAATATTTATTTTATCAGCAATAAAATCATGTAAGTGCATTAAAGAAAATGTCTGAAATACACAAAATAATTTGTGTTTTAATTTTTTTAGAGACAGGGTCTTGCTTTGTCACCCAGATTGGAGTACAGCAGCATGACCATAGCTCGCTGCAGCCTTCACCTACTGGGCTCGAGCAATCATCCTGCCTCACCTCCTAAGTAACTGGGGCTACAGGCACACAGCACAACACCTAGCTAATTTTTAAAAATATTTTTGGGCCAGGCATGGTGGCTCATGCCTGTAATTCCAGCACTTTGGGAGGCTGAGGCAGGTGGATCACGAGGTCAAGAGATCAAGACCATCCTGGCAACATGGTGAAACCCCGTCTCTACTAAAAATACAAAAATTAGCTGGGTTTGGTGGCACATGCCTGTAGTCCCAGCTACTTGAGAGGCTGAGGCAGGAGAATCACTTGAACCCTGGAGGCAGAGGTTGCAGCGGGCCAAGATCCACCACTGCACTCCAGCTTGGCGACAGAGCGAGACTCCGTCTCAAAAAAAAAAAATTTTTTTTTTTGTAGAGATGGGTTTTCCTTGTGTTGCCCAGGCTGGTTTCAAACTCCTTACCTCACATGATTCTCCTCCTTCAGCCTCCTAAAGTGTTGGAATTCCAGGTGTAAGCCACCATGTCTGGCCAATTTTTTAAATTTATAATAAAATAAAACTAAATTCAGAAAAATTTTCACTCAGAGCAGTATCAACATCCAAAATGACCACTATTAGCAATTACATAATACCAAGCTTTTTTCATACACAGGAGAGTTCTATGAAGGTGAATATGTGTGTTTTAATATTTCAATAAGTTATTATTCATTCAACCCTATGCTTATCTGGGTAGACAAATCTAAAAGCCACAGTCCCTGTCATCATGAAGGCCCCCTGTCAAGGAAAATGGGTTTTAAGCCTCTTTAGAAACTTCTTTCTTCCCAATTTCAACAAAATGCCAGTATGTATACAGTCTACATATAAATCAGATAAGTGATGTTTTATTAGTAGAATTTGATTTCCAATTAGTGATATTTATTTTGAAATACTAATTTGTTTGTTCTCCCCTCTATTCCCATATCATCCCACAGCCAGTTCGAGCAGGTGCCAGGTTTGATGTTCCTCTGACCCAGGAAGGTGTGCAGAGTGGACAGCAAAAGCGGTTCTAAGGCTCTTCCACCCTCTGAAGAGGGCACAGACAGTATTATAGAAAGGAGACTCCTCTAAGGGGCCTGTGAGCTTATTAGCAGTGGGAACAAATGGGCCCACCGGACCTCCGGAATCAGAATCTCTGGGGGTGAGGTTGAGGAACCTTTTTTTAACAAGTTCTTCAGGCCATGAGTATGCACATTAAAGTGTGAAAACCATCAGGTCAGAGGAGGGATTCCAGAGGTGGAGGGGTGCGCTCACCTTTGGGGAGAAGAAAGAAGGAGGGAGTAAGCCCCCTGGACACGTGAGGCTCCCGGGTTGCACCTGAGGGGGTGTTACAATTTCAGGTGAGGTGGCACTCAGGATCCTGGCCCAGCAAAGCCTTTTCCTGCCCCATGCCACCCACAACAGGCCAGGAAACAGTGCATAGACAGTGGGAGTGGCAATGTGTTAACTGGGGCTGCTAACCAGAAGCCCCTGCCGAAACCCCCAGCCCTGGCCTCTGGACCCCATGGGGGCTACCACCATTTGAGGAACCCCTATACTGACTGAGACACCCATCGTAGGATGTATCCCACAGATCAATTTATTTTTATTAAAAATGAGGTGGGCATGATGGCTTGTAGTCCCAGCTACTTGGGAGGCTGGGACAGGAGGATTGCTTGACCCCAGGAATTTGAGACTGTAGTACACTATGATTGCACCTGTGCATAGCCACTGCAGTCCAGCCTGGGCAACACAGTGGAAACAACAACAAAATATACCACCACCCAAAAGAATAAGGAACTGGAGAATTCTTATACACCTGAGACTGTAGACTGAGAATCTTCCCCACTACGTGTATTACAAGGTCAATAAATAAGACAATAAGCCATTTTGATGAATACAAAATTCTTTCAATTGGAGGTTGTGAATGACACGTGCCATTCTATATCAGCCTTGCCCTCTAAAGTGCTTCTTTATTGGAGGCTTTTTTTGCATATTATGAAGGAAACCCTCGTTCATACTCATAGGTAATACTGTGTTCAGCATGAGGATGTAATGAGCCAAATACAGAATGTGGGAAATTATACAGGACAAATCATCAAATTTCTTCCTTTAAAAACTGAAAAGAAAAAAAACCTATAAATAAAGGAAACTTGAGAGACATTTCAACCAAATGCAATATGTGAATCTTGATCCAAACAAACTAAATGTAAAATAACATTCAGGAGACAATCAGGGGAAATTCGTGTGCTGACTGGATATTCAATGATATTAAAGAACTGTGGTCACATTTTTTAATGTGATAATAATATTGTGCTTTCATGTTTTTACAGAGTCCCTATGCTTTAAAGGTACATATTAAAATGTTTACAAATAAAATGACATAATATCTTGGATTTCCTTTGTCAACCTCAACTCATGAGATTCAGAACATATAGTTAATTATAGAAAATTCTATAATTCAAGTGCAAAGCTTGATGATGGCCATCCAGAAACACAGAGTCCAAATGAGCAGAGTCAGTGTTCCAAAGTAGGAAAGTTAAGGTTTTACTTGTATAGGTAGAGACAGAGAAGTTTTAGCAGGATTACAATATTTTCCATATCAGACCAGTGCATATATTATAGTTATTTGACAACTACAAATAATTGATTGCTACATTCCAAGGAAGATTTATTTATTAATTTACTTTACTGCTCTGTGAAGAGGGGTAAAAATCTGCGGGGGTCCTATCTCTGGTGCTGCTTGGCCTTTCCAATTACTTACAGGAAAAAAGGCAGAAGTTGCAGCTGCATGCCATGTGACTCAGGTTGCACAGCGACATCCCTCTCAAGGCTCAGAATACTTTCAAGTTCCAACAGCTTTAAGTTTGAATTATTTAATTTCACACCTTCAAAGCAATCCATTGGAGGAGACAGGAAGTGGCCAGGTATATATTTGAAATCAAATTAGCCGTGAGTTGATCTGAAGCCATCTTCACAGGGTTAACAAGAATTCTGGATAGAAATATAGGTAAGCAGTAATCAGGCTGCACTTTGACCCACTTCCTTGTAACCACAAGTCATGTGGCAGTAGACACTGACTGTAGACCCGTTCTTCCTATTGATAGGACTTCTAATGTTAGCGTCAGAAGACTTTTGTTTAAGAATTGTGTATGATGTTTTTGAGATCCCTAATTCCAGTAAAACAGATGATGCCAACCAATCTGAAGACCCCCACAGAGGAACAGAATCATCATGAGAATACAATTTCTTCAGCTCCCTATCCCATGATTTTACCCTGCACTCTTCAACCAATCAATGATCTCCACACTTTAGCCCACTCCAAAACTCTTAAGAACCCTAGTCCCAAACTCCTCTGGGAGATGGATTTGAGGTTTCTTCCATCTCCTCGTTCAGCAGCTCTACAATTAAACCTCTCTCTGCTGCAATCTGGTGTATCAGCGTATTGACTCACCATGTGCTTCAGGCAATAGACCTATTACAGTTACAGATCATTGTTGAATCTAAGTTACAAGTGCATAACGTTTCATTATACTGTTCTCTCCACTTCTGAAAGTATCTGAAAGTTTCTACAATAAAATGATTAAAAGAAATGATAATGACAACTCTCCCCCCCTTTCTCTGCCTCCTCCCACCGAAGAGTGAGGGGGAAGGATGGTTAGTTTTTCTTCTGGGGCAATACGAAAGGGAAATTAACGAGACGGGGTGGCCCCTGGCAGCCAGTGTAGGGAAAGAAGGTCCTGGAGGTTTGAGGTGGCAACTTTGGATCAGTGAAAACCAACTGAGGCCTGGAGCTAGTAATAAAAAATAAAGACAAAGGAACTGTGCTCAACTTAAGAGCTCAACAGCTGCAAGGTCTGTTCCTATTAGCCTGCTGGACTTTGCTCAACAAGCCTGTAACCAATCCTGAGTACTGAACTCTGGCACAGTAAAAAAAAAAAACCATTCTGCCTATTTCAGAAATTATCAATTACACATACACCACTGTGCTAGTTGAGGTAGGCTCATGAAAAGACCGAGGACACAATCCCAGCCCTTGCAAAGTTCACAACATTAAAAGAAGGCCCAAAACTTGGAAAGCCGTATTGCTGGTACAGCATGAATGTACAAACATAATATACACAAGCAACATGGAAAACTGGAGGAGCACCCAAGTTTGCCTATAGTTACCCAAGGCGGGTTTCACCAAAAAAATAGCTTTTGAGTTAACACTTGAAGACTAACTTAGTGTTTGCTGGGACAAGAGCCAGGAGCAGGTCATTGGAGAAAGAAATAAATGAATTTGCAAGACCTAACATGAAATTGCAAGGACACGTTTTTGGGAACTACAGTATTTGTTTTGCTGGAGCGTAAAGGGTGGTGGTGGAGGTGTTCCTAAAACCCGTTCTCAGCCTGCATAGACCACAATAATTTAAGCCTGAGGCCCTTTGGGTTTTTAAAATTCAGTTTCCTGATGGGAAAGGAGAGGAGATCCAACTTCATGGAAAACTTATGGGTTGTGGGTCAGACTGCATTTTGGAGCACAGAGACAGCAACAAAGAGGAAATGGAGAAGGTTTAAGGCCCAACAAAAAACATGGTGCAGGCCGGTCGCACAGCCTCATGCCTGTAATCCCAGCACTTTGGGAGGCTGTGGTCAGGAGTTCAAGACCAGCCTGGCCAACATGGCGAAACCCTGTTTCTACTAAAAATACAAATATTAGCTGGGTGGTGCACGCCTGTTATCCCAGCCACTCCGGAGCTTGAGGCAGGAGAATCACTTGAACCTGGGAGGCAGAAGTTGCTGTGAGCCAAGATCGCGCCACTGCACTCCAGCCTGGGCAACAGGGCGAGACTCCGTCAAAACAAAACAAAACAAAACAAAAAACACGTGATGCAGGCAGCAACAACCTAATTCCCACAGTTATAGACCCTTAACGCAGGAAGATGAGTCTATCAGAAAATCAGTGTTCTGAATTTCCTTTCCGAAAGCAGTAGGCTTTGTACTCAATAGTAGTTTTATATGGATTCTGTATCACTGGGTATTGATGTCCAAACAATAAATCCTTTTCCCTTTTTTATTGACATAAAACGTAAGTGCTCATTTAGGTAGTCTGATGCCTAAATGAGCACTTACATTGTATGTCATCAGTAGTAGGCATCAGACTACTTAAATGAGCACTTATGTTGTATGCTCATGCCTGATTATTTCAAAATTACAGATTATACATAAAATACTATAACAAAAAGGGCTGTTGTAAATATACTTAAGCTGTAAGGAATCAATTAGCATAATAATATTAGTAGCAAAAAGCAGTTGGATAATGTGTGCGTAGCTTTGGATTTTTTTTTTTTTTTTACAAAATATATTTGGATTTTTTTTTTTCTTAATTGACAGGGTTTCGCTTAGTCGCCCAGGCTGGAGTGGAGTGGTGATCTCAGCTCACTGCAGCCTCGAGCTCCGGGGCTCAGGTGATCCTCCCACTCGGCCTCCCTAGTGGGAACTCTAGTTGGGCGCCAGTAGGCTTGGCTAATTAACTTTGAAACGACTTAGACAAGGCCTCTGCCATGTGCCTTGCACAATAAACTCTCCACAAACATTGTTCAGCGATTTTACAGAACTGCGGTCCCACGCCTGCTTTCAGGGAAGCTTCCCGTTTCCATGGAGTTACTTCCCCTCACTCTGGGGGGTGCTAGACGTCCTATTGCGCAAACTTGGCCCCTGGCCAAGAGGTCCGCCGTGGCGCAAGCTGTGGTATAGGCTTCCCGCCCCGCCTCGGCCCACAGGCGCCCGAGATCCCGGTACAGAACGCGGTCCGAGGTTCCGCGGAGCTTACGCCTGCGCACAACGCGGCCGGTCGGGCGGGGGCGGAGCCAGGGCCGATCACGCCCTTCGTCCACTCCGCCAGGTGCGCGTGCGCAGCGGCCCCGACCCCGCCTCAGTCTTCCTGGGCGGCGGTGGGTGTCTGCTTCTCTCTGCTCTTCGACCGCACCGCACTCGCGCGTGACCCTGACTCCCCCTAGTCAGCTCAGCGGTGCTGCCATGGCGTGGCGGCGGCCCGAAGCCGGCGTCGGGGCCCGCGGCGTGCTGGCTCTGGCGTTGCTCGCCCTGGCCCTGTGCGTGCCCGGGGCCCGGGGCCGGGCTCTCGAGTGGTTCTCGGCCGTGGTAAACATCGAGTACGTGGACCCGCAGACCAACCTGACGGTGTGGAGCGTCTCGGAGAGTGGCCGCTTCGGCGACAGCTCGCCCAAGGAGGGCGCGCAGGGCCTGGTGGGCGTCCCGTGGGCGCCCGGCGGAGACCTCGAGGGCTGCGCGCCCGACACGCGCTTCTTCGTGCCCGAGCCCGGCGGCCGAGGGGCCGCGCCCTGGGTCGCCCTGGTGGCTCGCGGAGGCTGCACCTTCAAGGACAAGGTGCTGGTGGCGGCGCGGAGGAACGCCTCGGCCGTCGTCCTCTACAATGAGGAGCGCTACGGGAACATCACCTTGCCCATGTCTCACGCGGGTGAGCAGGCCGGGGCGCGAGGACGGGAGGGGGACTTCTGCGCCGCAGCCGAGGCTGGGGTCTTCAGGGTTGGCCCTGAACCGCAGGCCGCAAAGCGGGCCTGGCACTACTCTCAGGCCTCTGGCTGTTGGAACTTTCAGGGAAGCCCTCGTTTGCTCGGTGCGGCTCCCCGAGCGCTGTTGGGAGGGAGGTAAGTGCAGACAAGATGTAATCTTCGCCTTTGATCGATGAGGTGAAGGGAATACTAAAGACGTTAAAATCCACAGAAGGGGCTTGTGGTTCTAACAGGTGGGGAAATCTCATGATTCCTAATCATGGGCCCCTTTTCCATTCACCGCTTCCCAAAGTCGGAGGGGTGAATAGGAATCCAAATTCTTCCCCCAGCGCGCCCCACGATCGGTTGTCCCTTCACCAACATAAAGTGATGGCTCGTTGGCACTCTTGTTTCTTCACTTTCTTGAATCATGTCTGAATATTCTAAACTCTGAGTCAGAAAACCTGCATTTGATCTGAGTCAGTAAGCCTTGACCTATGCTTTCTGACTTGCTAAATTTAGGGTTATAACACTGGCTGTACTGCCAGTCAGATTCACTGACTCGAGTTACGATCAAAATTTTAAAATTACTGTATTCATTCAAGAAAAGACCTTGGGGCCGGGCACAGTGGCTCACGCCTGTAATCCCAGCACTTTGGGAGGCCGAGGTGGGAGGATCGCTTGAGGCCAGGAGTGTGAGACCAGCCTGGCCAACATAGACCCCATCTCTACAAAAATTTTTAAAAATCGCGTGGGCGTGGTGGCGCCCGCCTGTAGTCCCAGGCACTCAGGAGCTGAGATGGGAGAATCACTTGAGCCCAGGAGGTCGAGACTGTAGTGAGCTGTGATTGTGCCACTGCACTCCAGCCTGGGCGACAGAGCAAGACCTCAAGGAAAAAAGACAAAAAAGACCTTGCTATTTGCCAGGCAACCCTTCCTACACATACCATGCTCTAGGGCAGCAGGTTGTATCTTCAGGCAGTAGTCATAGTTTAAGTCTTATTTTGCAAAATATCCTTGAAACTAAGTTCCGGGTAAAATAACGACCAGTACAACAGAGAGTGAACATACTCTGTTATGTAAGATAACATCACTTTATGCATCACACAACTGGTTGACTCATTCTCAGCTTAATGTGGTTAGTTTTGGTTTTTGTTTTCAGTTTCCACTGCTAGTAAGTCAGACATTCTTTTTCCTATACTTCTGTTTTTTGCTCTGTTTTGGTTTCCTGAATGCAGGTTCAGGTCCTAACAGTAAAGTGAGGACAGAAAAATAACCTTGGATTTGCCTATTTTGTGAAGTGATGGGAAAGGTAGCCAGTTGAGAGACTGTTGAGAAGAAGTAAGGACTGTTAGGACAACTCTTTCAAGAAGATTGAAGACTGAGGGAGATGCAGAGGAATGGGCAGAAACTGTGGGAGTACGGGATGGTGGGACAGAGTTGGTACGGTGTGTTTGAAATTGGGTGGGAGTGATCTGCTAGAGTCTTCCAGAAGGCAAGAAGGCTGAGTCCAGAACACTGGAGGCTTGGTCACAGGCAGTCCAAGGACATTTTCTCAGTTGCAGCTGAAAGGAGGGCATGGGAATGAGAGCAGATGTCCACGTAGTGGCACTGGGCTAGGCACCACGTTCGGTGCAGTTATTCCAGTGATTACAAATCTACTTAATTGTCACGGTACCCAGGCTGCGTTTCCACAAGAATGTCATGAAAGGTCCTGTCAGATTTGACATAGCACTCCACATACATACTATCAACAGTGTTCCCTGCTTTAGTAGTTCGTCAAAGAAAAGAGGTTAGTGTGCCATGATTCTCTGATGCTGGGTTCTTATACACCCATCTTAATGTAGACTTTTTTTCAAATAGCAGGTTCATCAGCCTACAGTTTTCCAAATCTACTTACTGCATTTTTTGATAATAGCATTAAGAAACACCTTTTTGGGCTAATAGCACTTGTTGTAACCACGGTTCAGCAACCTTGCCTGCTTGTGTTATTGACATGTAATTTATCCAGGGCCAGAAAAACAACCATGATGTTCATGAGAAATCCACTTCTTGGGAGCTTCTCTTCCCATTATCGGTGTCCATTCTAGCCTTTTTAGTGAGAGAATAATTCTGTTTGAGAGAAAAGACCAACAAAACAATTTAAAGATGTGTGAAGTGTCCAGTCTGCAGACACAGCTCACACAGCTCAGTGTTCTGCATAGAGTGACTCACTCTTCCCAAGAGCCTTTAAGGTAGGTATTTGACCACGGAGTACACGAGGAAACTGATGCTCAAGGAGTTTAAAAGATTAGCCAGAGACAACACAGTAATCTAGTAATCTAGGGCCAGATAATTCTTTGCTCTCTCTCCCTCTCCCCCTCCTCTCCCTCTCCCTCCCTGTTCCTACCCCCCTCACCCCATGTATGTCTCTGTGTGTGTTGGGGCGGGGGTTGCCCTGTGCATTTAGGATATCTTAGCTGCATCCCTGGCCTTCACCCACTAAATTCGACTTCTGACAATCAAAGATGTCTCCAGATATTGCCAAATGTTTAGAGAGTGGGGGAGAGGCTGACAAAATTATCCAACATTTTGAAGCACTGATTAAAGAGAAATTAGTTTGGTAGCAGTGTGACACATGGATTAAACAGAGCAAAAGCTGGAAACAGAATCCACTTAGACTGTGGGGCTAGTCTAAGTAGAAATATAAGGGCCAGTACTATAGTCGTGACTGCAGAAATGAAAAGACCCTTACAGAATGTGGCCACATTGGGTATAACTTTTTGAGAATGGAATTAATTCACAAGGTGACTGTGTACAGACAGCCTTGAAGACAGCTCAGACTTAGGTTTCTGTATTTAGTCAGAGTGTGACTAGAGCCAGGAAAGACCACTGATTCAGTGGTTCTCACTGTTCTATGTAACACTGGTTTTCTATGAAATAGGTAGAGGTGGCCTGCCTGTAAAATTGAATACTAGGCCGAGTGCGTTGGCTCATGCCTGTAATCCCAGCACATCGGGAGGCCGAGGCTGGTGGATCATGAGGTCAAGAAATCGAGACCAGCCTGGCCAACATGGTGAAACCCTGTCTCTACTAAAAATGCAAAAATTATCCGGGCGTGATGGTGTGTGCCTGTAGTCCCAGTCACTCAGGAGGCTGAGGCGGGAGAATCGCTTGAACCCGAGAGGCAGAGGTTGCAGTGAGCCGAGATTGCACCACTGTACTCTAGCCTGGGTGACAGAGTGAGACCCTGTCTCAAAAAAAAAAAAAAAAAAAATACTGGTAGTCTTTTCCCGAGCCTCAGGAGAATTTCTCCAGTTTTTCTGAAACCTATTGCTCGTCTCTACTAGAATCCAGTACAAGATGCTTTTGGGATTTAAATCAGTATTGTGGCTCTAAAAAAAAATGTGACTTGAATTTTTTTGTCCGAACAACTGTAAGGACTGTTGCTGTTGCCCAAAGTCAATTCCGTTTACTTCAGCAGACATATATTCAGCAGCCACTTTGGGTTAAGTGTTATACCTCCTGAGGGATAGAAATGCGTAGGACACAGGCCTGCCCTTGAGAGGTGTAGGCCTTGAGAGGTCTAGTAGAAGTGATACACAGAACTTTCCAGACAATATGGTTTGGACCTCATATAATTCCAGTATGCACAGGTGCTTAGGAAGCATAAAGGAAAGGGTTTTGTTTTTTTGTTTTTTTTTTTTGAGGCAAGCTCTTGCTCTGTCACCCAGGCTGGAGTGCAGTGGCATGATCTTGACTCATTGCAACCTCTGCATCCTGGACTCAAGTGATCCTCTCACATCAGCCTCCCAAGTAGCTGGGACTACAAGCGCACGCCACCATGTCTGGCTAATTTTTGTATTTTTTGTAAAGATGGGGTTTTGCCATGTTGGTCAGGCTGTTCTCGAACCCCTCAGCTCAAGTGATCTGCCTGTCTTGGCCTCTCACAGTGCTGGGAGTGTAAGCCACCACACCTGGCTAAGGAAAGGGATTTAATGCAGGTATTGCAAAAGTATCAAAGTAAGCTTGACCAAGGTAGGTGGAAATTAGTAAACATCAAAGCACTACAACAAAAGCTTTTACAGGATATTGGCCTTAAATTAACATACATATGTTTGTTAACAAATAGGCTGATCCTTTAACTGAAATCTTAGCGTGGTCTTTTAAGAATGGCACTTTCATTTTTTAACAGTTATTTACTGAGTGCCAAGTACTGGCAAGGCTTGGAGCTATATTTGGGAATCTGCCAGAGTTGGGTGGCAGGGGAGGTTACAAAGAGGTATAAGAAGTCCCTCCTATTGATTTGAGGTATAAAAATAAAATTAAAAAAAAAATCCCTGACCTCTAGAGAGTTCACATGTTGAGATGGGTGTGCAGGTTGTATTTGCAGAGCAGGTTAAATAGTCTTTTATGAATGGATAATAAATTCTTGATGCTCTGTAATGCTACACTCTCACAAATGATCGAAAAATTTAGATTTGAATTTAAAGTGTATTTTGGGGTCGGGCGCAGTAGCTCACACCTGTAATCCCAGCACTTTGGTAGGCTGAGGCGGCTGGATCACCTGAGGTCAGGAGTTCAAGACTGGCCTGGCCAACATGGCAAAAACTCCATCTCTACTAAAAATACAAAAAAAAATAAAATAAAATTAGCCAGCGTCGAGGCAAGTGTCTGTAGTCTCAGCTACTTGGGAGGCTGAGAATGAGAATTGTTTGAACCTGGGAGGCAAAGGTTGCAGTGAGCCAAGATTGTACCCCTGCACTACAGCCTGGGCGACAGAGCAAGACTTTCTCTCAAAAATAAAATAAAATGTATTTTGGTGCTATAGGAAGACAGAAATGGCACCTCATAGCCTCACAGAGGGTGGGATTAGCTAGGACACTACCCAGAAAGGTTGAGGTTTTTTTGGTTGGTTTTGGGGTTTTGTTTTTGTTTTTTTTTTTTTAGAGACAAGTGTCTCAGTCTGTTGCCCAGGCTGGAGTGCAGTGGCACAATCATAGCTCACTGTAGCTTTGCCTTTTAGGGATCAAGCAATCCTCCCACCTTAGCCTTCTGCGTAGCTGGGACTACAGGTGCATGCTGCCACACCTGGCTAATTTTTTAAATGTTTTGTAGAGATGGGGTCTCCCTGTGTTGCTCGGCTGCTTCCGAATTCCTGGACTCAAGCTGTCCTTCTGCCCCAGCCTCCCAGAGTGCTGGGATTGCAGGTGTGAGCCACCACACCTGGCCGAGGTTGAGTTTTGAAGGACAAGTTAAAGTCGATGGGGAAGGTGTGTTGTGTGCGGTAGAGGTGAGTGGGCTATGGTACATTCTGGGTGGCAGAAGGTCTGAGATAAAGCAATGCATTTGGGAAAATTGCAAAAGAGTTCTTAACATTGTCAAGTTACATTAACATTGAATATAGTATTACATTCAAAAATACAAAATATTTTTGAGCAAGACAAATTGTCCAAAACATAATTTAAAATTCTATGCCAAGAAGAGAATTGCACTTTTGTTGGGGGTCCTCCTAACTCACCCTAACCAACCATAAAAACGTTTGTTTTGCATAATGGCTTCAGATTTCCATGATATTTACATTCATATTGATGAATTCACCAAATTCACCTGCTAGGGAATCTCTTTATTGGGAATTCTCCTTATTGGGTCATTTTAACTATAGCACTAAAAGATGAGCCAGTTTTTCAGATTGATTCATTCATGTAGAAGCCTTTTTATGGGCCATCACTGCTTGATGCTAGGGCTACAAAAATTAATAAATAAGAACAGGTAATACTTGTCTAGTGAGGGAGACCTATAAGTAAATTATAGTAGGTGTGCAAAAAGAGGTATCTAAGAGGCAGATGGTGCTGAAAAGCCTGAAGTTGAGCTTATGCTGAACCTTAAAGATTTGACCAGAAATTCTCCAGAGAGGAGGGGAAAAAAAGTAGAGAGAGTGTTGCAGTTAGTTATTGGGGAAAAGAAAACCTGAGAGTTTATAGTATTCTCTTTCTGGAACTTTAAAATGATTTCTTGCTGCCTAAATTAGTTTCCTAGAACAGAAATCTTATCCACTACTTTAAAGAGAATGTTGAAATCTACTTTAGATAGTTGTCTTGGGAGGAGAAATAGTACACTAGACTCATGTCATCCAGAAGAATTTTAAAGCTGTTGACCAATTCAGAACTTTTTTCCTTTTTATTATTATTTTGACAAGGTGATAAGAGGAACACAGAAATTTGAAAAAAAAAAAACAGACGTAAACACAACTTTACTTTTTGGCACAGAAGAATGTTAAATTATGTTACAGGTAATTTGGTTTGTTAAAAATACTATCTTTGAGGTGGGACGTCGTGATGCATACCTGTAATCCTAGCACTTTGGGAGGATGAGGCAGGCGGATTGCTTGAGACTAGCCTGGGCAACATGGTGAAACCCTGTCTCTACAAAAAATATAAAAATAAAAATTAGCTGGGTGTGGTGGCGCAGTCCCAGCTATTAGAGAGGCTGAGATGGGAGGTTTGCCTGAGCCTGGGAGGTCAAGGCTGCAGTGAGCTATAATCGTGCAGCTGTACTCCAGCCTGGGCAACAGAGTGAGACCGTGTCTCAAAAAAAAAAAATCTATATTTGGTATTATAGTATTGTTTAGCAGGTAGATTTATGATTATGTACTATGTGCAAAGATATTGTGCTAAGTATAAAACAAAAATAAAACAGAAATTGCCTTCAAGAAATTTTCCTGTCTTAACGCCAAGGTGTATAGGTTCTTTTGGGGAAGAATTGTGTAAGGTGACATTTTTTAGTCAAGCAATATTGGTAACAACGTTAAGGCCTAAGGAAGGAAGAGATAACCTCTAAGGGCTTTTTCTCTGTCATCCCAGGTCTTTTGAGTTTCTGTGAAGAAATGCAGCCATTTAGTTTGGAAATAAGCTGTGATTTGATCTCATGTGCCAATTAAGGAAGGGTCGTGCACAATAACTTGAGCAGCTTAGCTCCTTAGTGTTGGCCAGAGAGGCGGCGATGCATCGGAGGCAAGAGTAGGGCCTACAAGGTGCCCGTGCCTGGCACCCCTTGCGGTTGTGCACATACTGACCCCTGAACTAGCATGTTTTTACCCAACTGCCCTGCCTCTAGTTCATCCCCTGAAATGTTCTGGAAAAGCAAATCTCAGAGTATAAAGAGTCTTCGTTCTGGGTTTTGTTAATTTAAAATAATTCCCAGAAGCAATCTTGCTGCTATGATTATAATATAGCAAACTGTTTAGCCCTCATGCTAGGCAGGTTTTTTTGGTTTGCTTTAATAGAGACAGGGTTTTGCCGTATTGCCCAGGCTGGTGTGAAACTCCCTGGGGTCAAGCGATCTACCTGCTTTGGCCTCCCAAAGTGCTGGGATTACAGGCATGACCCACTGCACCCAGCTAATGCTAGGAAGTTTTTAAAAAATAATAATTTAACTCAGCAAACTAAGATTAATTTCCTAGGTGAGAAATTTCAGATTGATATTGCAAGTGTTTTCTGCGCAGGGTGTCCTGATACTTGTTGCAGCAGTATCACTTCCCCCACTCCCAGCCTTGAGATTGTAGGTGTTAAAGAACCTTTTCAATCTCAGTTAATCTTCTGTCTCCCACTCATCTGTTCATTTATTCGACAAGGTACCTTTACATGTATCTTAGTCACCAGCCAAACTGGGCTGGTCACCATCCCAAATATATTTTGTTGTGGTCTGCAGTCTAGACACCCTCTTCCTTTGCTTTGTAAACTTTTCTGTCTCCTTTGAGATGTGGCTCCAGTGTGCCTGGGGAGATTTCCCTCCACCCCAAGCAAAATTGTCTCCTTACTTCTGTAGCTCTTTGTTACTGTGCTTTCTTATTGAAAAAGTGGTAGTCCAAAATAGAGTCATTCTCATTCCCATTTTCTAGCTGCAGAAGCATTCTCAGTGACCATAGATTGGTCCAACCTCCCAGGCAGTGGATAACAGTGATTTTTGCACCCAGGTCTGTCTGGCTGTGAACCCTGTGATCCTATGAAGGGGCCGGGGAAGGGACGCTACCTCGGAGCTGAGTCTTCAGACTTTAGAACTGGCTTTTTCAGGTGGTGTGTGACGTTGAGCAACTCCCTAGGATTTCTGAACACTCGGCTGTAGAATGATATTGTGGCCTTTTCCTGCTTCAAGTGAGATATAAATGTGAACGTGTTCTTCCCCATTACCACACACAAAGAACGTGGTATCAGTATCAGAAATTGATTCAGCTATCATCATAGCATAGTTTGGTTTTCTGTGTAAAAGCTTTTAACTGAGATGGGAACATGAGAGTTCGTTGTACTATTCTTTCTACTTTGTATGTGCTTGAAATTTTCCACAAAAGCGAGTTTACAAAAAAGACTTTTAGCTTGCAAAGTGCCATATAGTTATATCAGATATAACCATCATAATTCTTTCTATATACATCTTTCTTAACTACTAGATGTTTATTTTCCTGATGGCAGAAAATGCCTTCCTCCTTTGTTGTGTCCCCTTGTGATGACATGGTTGGTTGTGTGGGTGCCTCGGAAACTACAGTTCTTGCCAAGGGACCCTTTTAGACAGGCAGGTCATCAGATGATAGGATCAGCTTCCACACAGGGGCTACCTTAGAAGGGTGCCCTTCTGGTGTTTCAGTAACTAAATCCCAAAGCTTGAGATCCACAGTGGATTTGCTACAGATGAAAT
This sequence comes from Nomascus leucogenys, assembly GCF_006542625.1. Classification (NCBI taxonomy): domain Eukaryota; kingdom Metazoa; phylum Chordata; class Mammalia; order Primates; family Hylobatidae; genus Nomascus; species Nomascus leucogenys. Next base: position 82,552,668 of record NC_044394.1, read on the forward strand.
TTCTCTCCACAGTAAAATAGTGTTAGAGTGTGGTTTTAGTGTAATGTCAGGGAACATTCTTTATATACCCTTTCAAGTTATTTTTTGTTTTGTTTTGAGACAGAGTCTCGCCCTGTCACCCAGACTGGAGTGCAGTGGCGCGATTTTGGCTCACTGCAACCTCCGACTCTGGGTTCAAGCAATTCTTCTGCCTCAGCCTCCAGAGTAGCCAGGATTACAGGCATGAGCTACCATGCCCAGCTAATTTTTTGCATGTGTAATATTAGTAGAGACGAGGTTTCACCATGTTGGCCAGGCTGGTCTCGAATTCCTAACCTCAAGTGATCTACCTGCCTTGGCCTCACAAAGTGCTGGGATTATAGGCGTGAGCCACCATGCCTAAAAGTTATTTTTTGAATAGCTAATATGTGCACGTGGTACAGAATTCTTACCGTGCAAATAAGACCCCCCACCCTGTCCTGCATCCCAAAGCGCCTCTCCCCAGAAACAGTCATGGTCTCTGGTCTCTGGGGTAGCCTTCCAGAGGGTAGTATGTGTTGATAGGAGCATATAGGTCTTTGGGTTTTCGTTGTTTTTTGTTTTTTGGGTTTTTTTGTTTGTTTGTTTTTAAGGACTGCATGCTGTCCACACAGTTTACATGTTGTGTGTTTTCTATCTTGAGTACTGTCAGTACTTACAGAGCTGCTACTTCAGCCTTCATACAGATACTGTAATTTATATAGCTTTTTTCCTTTCGATAGACGTTTAGATTGTGATAGCAAAAACTTAGGAAAAAACATTGGCAATAAATCTTTTTTATTTATTTAATTTTATTATTATTATTTTTGAGACAGTGTCTTGCTCTGTTGCCCAGGCTGGAGTGCAGTGGCGCAATCTCGGCTCACTGCAACCTCTGCCTCCTAGGCTCAGGTGATCCTCCTGCCTCAGCCTCCCTAGTAGCTGGGACTACAGACATGCACCACCACACCCAGCTAATTTTTGCATTTCTTTTAAGTAGAGACAGGGTTTTGCCATGATGGCCAAGCTGGTCTCAAACTCCTGATCCATCCGCCTTGGCCCCCCAAAGTGTTGGGATTGCAGGTGTGAGCCACTGTGCCCGGCCAACAATAAATCTTTATAGATAATTCGTTGGTTACATCTGTGCAATTAAGTTCCTGGGCACAGAATTGCTGGGCCAAAGAGACACGGACTTTTAGAATTTTTTGAATGCCATTGCCTTTCGTAGAAGAGTGTAGTAATTTATTCACCCCCTCATCCAGCAGTGTGCGAGAGTGCTGACTCGTGCCTATTTTTGCCATTATAGTGTGTCAGACTTTTTGATCTTTGCCAATCTTACAGGAAATGTTTTCATTTGTTACCAAGGAAGACTTTTCACGTGTTTAAAATCCCTTTTGCAGGGAGAGAGTGACTGCTAGTGGACACAGGGTTTCTTTTTAGGGTAATGAAAACGTTATGAAATTAGATAGTGATGATGGTTGTACAACCTTGCGAATCTACTAAAAGCCACTGACTTGTACACTTAGAAAGGGTGAATTTTGTGGTATGTGGATTATATCTCAATAAAGCTGCTATTTAAAATATCCATTTGGTCAGGCATAGAGTGGCTCATGCCAGAATCCCAACACTGTGAGAGGTTGAGGTGGGAGAATTGCTTGAGGCCAGGAGTTCAAGGCTAGCCTGGGCAACATAGTGAGGCCCCATCGCTTAAAAAAAAAAAAAATGAAAAAAATTAGCCAGGTGTAGTGGTATGTGCCTGTGGTCCCAGCTACTCAGGAGGCTGAGGTGGGAGGATCACTTGAGCCCAGGAGTTTGAGGCTTCATTGAGCTAGGATCCCACCGCTGTACTCCATCCTGGGTGACAGAGAGAGACCCCATGTCTTTAAAAATAAAAACAAATCAAAAAACCCTTTTTCTTTTCTTTTCTGCAAATCAACTTCATTTTCTTTGTTTTTCTATTACTCCTATAGGAAATTAGTTTTTTGTCTTTGTTATGTTACATCTATTTTTTCCAAGTTGACCATTTGCTCTTTTTGTGTTTTGTTTGAGACGGAGTCTTGCTCTTGTCGCCCAGGCTGGAGTGCAGTGGCACAATCTTGGCTCACTGCAGCCTCTGCCTTCTGGGTTCAAGCGATTCTCCTATCTCAGCCTCCTGAGTAGCTAGGATTACAGACGCCCACCACCACACCTGGCTAATTTTTGTAACTTCAGTAGAGACGGGGTTTCGCCATTTTGGCCAGGCTGGTCTCAAACTCCTGACTTCAGGTGATCCGCCCGCCTCAGCCTCCCAAAGTGCTGGGATTACAGGCGTGAGGCACCGCGCCTGGTTGACCATTTACTCTTTTGAACTTGGTTTTGCTTTTACTCATGGTGAAAATTTTCATTTTTATGTAATTAAAAAAAATTTTTTAAGAACCTCTGAGGTAGTTTTTATACTTGGAGAAGTTTTTCTTCAATATGTATTTTTTAATTCCCATGTTTCTTCTGGCCATTATATGTTTCCTCTTTTTTTATATATACACTTAAGTCTTTAATTTGGAATTTATTTTGGCGTAAGTTGTGAGAAATGGATGCAGCTTCCCCCGGCCCACCCCACCGATGATACCCAGTTGCCCCACGTGATTTTTTAAATAATTCATTTTGCCTCATGCATTTGGAATTCTGCTTTTATGCACTAAATTCTTTCATGTATTTGGGTCTATTTCTGGACTTTTATTCTGTCTCATTCTGTGGGTGTCTCCATATGCTACAGCCACAATGTTTTAATTACTTTAACTCTAAAGACCAGTCCAGGTTTCACTGTTTAAAATGTTGTTCTGATCGTCTTATTTTCCTTCTAAGTGAACTTAGAAACAATATTTTTAGTTCTTTTTTAATCTTATCGATATTTTGTGATTATTGCATTAATTTGTAGCTAAATACATGTAAAATTTTTTATTTTAGCCCTTCTTTTCTGTCTCTTAATTTTTGTCTCATGTCTGCTTATGCCTTCAGAGCAATGCTAAATAATAGTGATCATAGTAGAAATTCTCATATTGTCTCCCCGATTTTAATGAACATGCTTTAGGCATTATGTATTAGTACTCATAAGTGGAACTGGTCTGTATAGTTTTTTGTTTGTTTTTCGTTGAGATACAGTCACACTTTGTCGCCCAAGCTGGAATGCAGTAGCGTGATCTCAGCTCACTGCAGCCTTGACCATCTGGGCTCAAGCAATTCTTCTGCCTCAGCCTCCCAACTCATTTTTTCTTTAAATTATTTGTAGCGACAAGGTCTCGCTTACACAGGCTGGTCTCCAACTCCTGGCTTCAAGCGATCCTCCCATCTCAGTGTCTCAAAGTGCTGGGATTACAGGTGTGAACTACTACACCTGGCTTGTATGGTTCTTTTGTTGGTTGTTTATTACCATGTTTGGTTTTATTATCTTAGAAGCAATTTTTAAACTTTTTTTTTTTAATCTACTGTGGAACAACTTAAATATCGTTGGTATTACTTGTGCCTTAAAGGTTTGGTGGTAGATTTCACCTGTGAAACTGAACAGTGCTCTAGCTTTTGGGGGAATAGTTCTTGTTTTTTTGTTTTGTTTTGTTTTTTTGAGATGAGGTCTCTCGCACTGTCACCTGGGCTGGAGTGCAGTGGCATGATCTCAGCTCACTGCAACCTCCACTTCCCGGGTTCACGCGATTCTCCTGCCGCAGCCTCCCGAGTAGCTGGTATTACAGGCGCACACCACCACACCTGGCTAATTTTTTGTATTTTTAGTAGAGGCAGGGTTTCACTATGTTGGCCAGACTGTTCTCGAACTCCTCACCTAGTGATCCGCCCGCCTAGGCCTCCCAAAGTGCTATTACAGGCATGAACCAACGTGCCCGGCCGGGGGAATAGCTCTTAGTGATTTATTCTATTACTTCTAATGTAATCAGTTTCTTTTGGAACCAGGTTTGGTAACTTATATTTCCCATGGAATTTTTCTAATGTATTTATATATGTAGATGAACATAGTACCTTTATATTTAATTTAATATTCTCTGTGTCTTATTTTGTGTTCTTCACATTGATTTCTTTGTTCTTTCCCACAGGAACAGGAAATACAGTGGTCATTATGATTAGCTATCCAAAAGGAAGAGAAATTTTGGAGCTGGTGCAAAAAGGAATTCCAGTAAAGATGACCATAGGGGTTGGCACCCGGCATGTACAGGAGTTCATCAGCGGTCAGTCTGTGGTGTTTGTGGCCATCGCCTTCATCACCATGATGATTATCTCGTTAGCCTGGCTAATATTTTACTATATACAGCGTTTCCTATATACTGGCTCTCAGATTGGAAGTCAGGTAATAATGGATAACTCTGAATTTTGCTTTTTAAAAGATAATTCATAGATATGCCGCATATATATTCCTAGAAGTTACATTTGACCATATTCTTGATTTTCGCTTATATTATTTAAGGATTCAACATGACTTTTTGGAAATAACTTTTTAATTGGACTATTAAATTTTTTATTTTGTGGGAAATTAGATACCTTTAAGTCTGGGTTACCTTTTGCACATTTGTTTCCTGCAGGAACCCTCTTAGTCCATTGCCAGACACAAAGGAGTGATGAAAAGGCCTGAGTTAAGGGTGGACCTGTCCTTAGGTAGCCCTCATTCTCTGACGAGGCCTAAAGGTGAGGAGCAGAGAGGAAGGGGGGCCTCTCTGTCTCCATCATGGAGCCGTAATAAAGCCATTTATCTCTCTCAGTGACAGCAAAGAGAAGGGCCATCAGAGAGCCAGTGGCTTCCTAAGGCAGGCCTTTTGAACATCCACTTATTTCTGTCATCGTGGAAAGTTGACTGTTCTGTCTTGAGGACTAGGAAGAGGCCTTTACCTTTTAGGTACTTGAATAGATGAGCATATGGTACCCCTATCCTCAGCTTCTTACTTTCTTGACAATATTTAAGCATAAGAAGTGGTTTCTTCTTCAGACAAGAAATTAAAATCAGTACTATTGGTGAAACACCTCTTAAAGTTACATATGGCTGTTCTGCATATTAAGACTTGAATGGCTTTTGTTGTTCAGGGGCTTTTTTATGAAGTTGGTGCAAAAGTAATTGCAGTTTTGCCACTAAAAGTTATTTTCAGTATGGTCATTTGACTTTGCCTTTCAAATGAAATGTTTTCTTTATGCTTATGTGTATATTTGTGACTTTTAAGAAAAATAGTGATTTAATTTAAATTTTTCAATAACTGTATTAATATTTTCCTACCCAAGAGCCATAGGAAAGAAACTAAGAAAGTTATTGGCCAGCTTCTACTTCATACTGTAAAGCATGGAGAAAAGGTAATGTTTTCATGGTTTTACTTTTGTGGCTTAGAGTAGAGAATATGCTGTACATGTTTATTTTAAAGAAGGATTGGCAGAAATATTTTGCCATTGAGAAGGGCCTTCTAGACCTATATTAATATGGTAGCCAGTAGTCACATACAGCAATTTGCATTTAAATGAATTTAATTTAAAATTGAGCCCCTCACTGGTGACACTTCAAGCACTTTGGGAGCCACAGTGGCTGGTTGCTGCCCTCCTGGGCAGCTCTGACATTCCCAGCAGTGACGAAAGTGGTACTGGTTAGAACCAGATAGCTATAAAGACATGGAGGAGCATACAGTCTTCACAGACCCTTGATAGCTTCAGTTCATTTCTGTTAAATCTGAGACTATGTGTCCACTCCCTTGGAGTCCTTTAGTTACAGGGAGAAGATGTTGGCATTTGTGGAGAAGGAGAGAAAAGATGTTTTTAAAACTACTTTTGGAAAAAGAAACATTTTGACATGGCCAATCTGACACTTAAAAGTTCAAAAGCATACCAGAATTTTAAAGCATTTTTGAAATAGGACAAATCCTGAATCTAGAAGCTCAGCTTCTTGGAGGATAGATGCCTTAAAAGGAAAACTGTTGCTAATGCATAGTATTTATTCTTTTCATAGTTCTTCTGGTGCACTCTGAAATGTTGATAATTATGTTGACTTGCAGCTATGACTTGGTTCAGCTGTTTTGATTTTCATGTTATCTCACTAAGTTATCAAAAATCTGTTCCACCCTCCAATCTCTACTCCCTTTCAGAAAGAAAGAGTACATGCACTTATGGTATATATCTCTTTATTTGACCTTAAAGGATTAAAGCAAAAATAACACATTAGCTTACAGATCTTTGATTTTTTTTTTTTAAATTTGGAATTGATACTAATGAGGCTTTGAGAATTGTGTTGGTGGCTACCATTCCTTTGCTGATTGCTTTTGTACTACAGTTCAATTTTGATAGTTTGTGCAAGGTATTATTTTCTTTCCATACAAATGTGTTGAACAGAAAAAGTAAAAAAAAAAAAAAGATCACATCTCATGGCTTAAGATTAGTGTCTGATTTGCAGATCACTCAGAAGGTCCTTGGGGATAGAGTTTCCAGTTAATGCCTGTGACAAACTCTGCACACATTCAGCATAGTCAGTTACTTGACAAACATGTGGTTTATGTTCCTCTTGGAACATGCCTTCTTAGCCTCCTTAGCAGGAAATTGCAGTTCTTTTTTTTTTCTTCATCTATTCTTACAATGGATTCAGTGAGATGTGACCCCATGGTAAGTTGAAGAGCAGCTGTACATGGATTTTCTTGCAATTTTACATTTTAAACTGTACAAAAAAATGTGTTTTCTTCAGTCTACATTGTATTCCATTCTAGAGAGACTAGTGTTGTCTAATTTTTATTTTCTTGTAGATTCATTCACAGTAATGTATAAACTTGCAAACCATTATTAGAGACTTTAAAAATTAATCATTCTTGCCCTGCATATGATAAATGATACTATTTACTTTCATTGAAACATATAATTTTAAATGTTGTTAAAAGTTCATTTTAATACAGTCTTTGATAACAGTATCTACACATAAAATCAAATGTGGTCTGGCACGGTGGCTCGCACCTGTCATCCTAGCACTTTGGGAGACTGAGGCAGGAGGATCTCTTGAGTCCAGGAGTTCGAAACCAGGCTGGGCAATGTGGCGAAACCCTGTGTCTTAAAAAAAAAACATAGGTTGGGCGTGGTGGCTCATGCCTGTAATCCCAGCACTTTGGGAGGCCGAGGCAGGTGGGTCACGAGGTCAGGAGTTCGAGACCAGCTTGGCCAACATGGTGAAACCCCATCTGTACTAAAAATACAAAAATTAGCCAGGCATGGTGGCGCAAGCCTGTAGTCCTAGCTACTCAGGAGGCTGAGGCAGGAGATTCGCTTGAACCCAGCAGGTGGAGGTTGCAGTGAGCCAAGATCGCGCCGCTGCCCTTCAGCCTGGTGACGGAGTGAGACTCTGTCTCAAAAAATAAATAAATTAATTAATTAATAATAAAATGTTTACTGCTTCCATATTGACAGGTGGTGCACATGGCTAAATATATTTTTAAATACAGTAATTACATAAGAACAGTATAACTGTGTTCCATAAAATGAACTGGCTAAATTTGCAGCCACATGCTGATACTGATTGGTAGTCCCTGAGTCCCTACCCCAGCATCCTGGGAAAGAGAATCCTGTTGGCCTGTCTTGTGTCAGATGGCCACTGTGGCCCTGGCTGCCTTGGTTGATGGATGAGACCAGGTGTGTTAAGGGGTTAGCCAGAGAAGTAGGGAGGGCTGATTACCACCAAAGAGGTCCATGACCCATAGATTCTTAGAAGTGGAAATTTTGTCACAAGACTACTTTTTCCCCAGCAATTTTTGTTTCTTTGTACCTTTATTAAGTAGTTAGATGAAAAATGGTAACTTACTCTAATTTGTCATTCTTTTAAATCACTAGTGAGGTAACTTTTCAAATATTTAGCCATTTACATTTTCTCATTTGTGAGTTGTAATTCCATTCTTTAGCAAATGTAAATGTGTTAGTTTATATGATTCCAGAAAACTAGTAGCTTATTTATATTTATTCTCTTTTTATTGTAAGTTTTATGTTTGAAAAATAATTTATTTTATAATATAGCAGACATTTGCATTTCTACAGCACTTAAAACATGAATACTTTTTAACAACCCGTGAACACTTGCTTAGTATTTAAACATTTTAAACTGTACAAAAGTGTTTTCTTCAGTCTACATCATATTCCATTCTAGAGAGACTAGTGTTGTCTAATTTTTATTTTCTTGTAGACTCATTCACAGTAATGGATAAACTTGCAAACCATTATTAGAGACTTTAAAAATTATTTCATCATTCTTGCCCTGCATATAATAAATGATAGTATTTACTTTCATTGAAACATATAATTTTAAATGTTGCTGAAAGTTCCTTTTTTTGTTTTGTTTTTTGAGACGGAGTCTCGCTCTGTCACCAGGCTAGAGTGCAGTGGCGCGATCTTGGCCTCCTGGGTTCAAGTGATTCTCCTGCCTCAGCCTCCCGAGTAGCTGGGACTACAGGCGCACGCCACCAAGCCCAACTAATTTTTGTATTTTTAGTGGAGACGGGGTTTCACCATGTTGGCCAGGATGGTTTCGATCCTCTTGACCTCGTGATCCACCTGCCTTGGCCTCCCAAAGTGATGGGATTACAGGCATGAGCCACCGTGTCTGGCTGTGAAAGTTCATTTTAATACAGTCTTTGATAACAATATCTATATATAAAATCAAACGTGGTCTGGTGCAGTGGCTCATGCCTGTAATCCCAGCACCTTGGGAGGCTGAGGCAGGAGGATCGCTTGAGTCCAAGAGTTCAAGACCAGCCTGGGCAACACAATGAGACCCTGTCTCTTTTTTTTTTTTTTTTTTTTTTTGAGACAGAGTCTCGCTCAACAGTTGCCCAGGCTGGAGTGCAGTGGCGCCATCTTGGCTCACTGCAACCTCCGACTCCCTGGTTCAAGCCATTCTCCTGCCTCAGCCTCCCGAGTAGCTGGGACTAGAGGCACGTGCCACCACGCCCAGCTAATTTTTGTATTTTTAGTAAAGATGAGGTTTCACCATGTTGGCCAGGATGGTCTCAATCTCCTGACCTCATGATCCACCCTCCTTGGCCTCCCAAAGGGCTGGGATTACAGGCGTGAGCCACCGCGCCTGGCCGAAACCCTGTCTCTTAAAAATAAATAAATAAATAAAACAATAATAAATAAAATGTTTACTGCTTCCATATTGACAGGTGGTGCATGTGGCTAAATATATTAAATACAGTAATACATGTGAACAGTGTATTTGTATTTAAACACTGTTCATATCTGATTAGGCAATGAAATTTTTTCCTTTTCAACCATATGATTTAGATAATCCCCTAATATTGGTAAACACCAAGTACAGTTATTTGTGTTTTAGTTTCACTGGTTGTACCACCATAGAAGGGAATTCGTCATTGTTTTAGTCCGGATGTAGTGAGTTTACCAAGGGATATACTATGTACCAAGTAGTAACACTTGCCTTTTCTTTTTACAGGGAATTGATGTTGATGCTGAAAATTGTGCAGTGTGTATTGAAAATTTCAAAGTAAAGGATATTATTAGAATTCTGCCATGCAAGTATGTTCTTTTTACCTATTGAGATGTTAAAAATTACTTGACATGTTTTAGGTGTCTGACAAAATAGTTATTTGTTTTTTATGGTATGAAGATCTTGTAATTTGTGATCATCTCTTCTTTTTAGAAAAGCAGCTTGGATTTTAAATGTAATGTCTTCCCTGCTCTTTAAGATTGCTTTGCCTAGGAGATTTATTAGGTGACATTAAGACTCGTTAAGTATCTTTGTCATAGATTGACTTTTAGTCTTCTAAGCAAGGCTTTATCAGAATCCTAGGAATTCCATTATACATTTAGCAGTGCAAAAAGTAAGCTGTGTTGGGAGCAAGAAAAATGAGGGACCAGTGAGAAGAGCCTGAAACAGCCTAAGGGAAATGGGTTGGGGAGGGCAGTAATCTGCTGTTATTTGCACCCTGGGCTTGCGTTCCTTCTAAAGTTGTTTAGAATCAATATTCCTAGCTGGGTGCTGTGGCTCGCACCTGTAATCCCTGCACTTTGGGAGGCTGATGCAGGTGTTCAAGACCAGCCTGGTCAACATGGTGAAACCCCATCTCTACTGAAAAAACAAAAATTAGCCGGGTGTGGTAGCGTACACCTGTAATCCCAGCTACTCAGGTAGCTGAGGCAGGAGAATTACTTGAACCCAGGAGGCACAGGTTACAGTGAGCCGAGATTGTGCCACTGCACTCCAGCCTGGGTGACAGAGTGAGACTCCGTCTCAAAAAAAAAAAAAAAAAAAAAAGTTTTTTTTTCCTTTATTCTGGTTATACTAAGGGTTTTGTTTTAGTAGCAGGAAGTTGCTTTAAGGAAGGAAGGAAGGAAGGCAGGGCATGGTGGCTCATGACTGTAATCCCAGCATTTTGGGAGGCCAAGGCAGGCAGATTACTTAAGGCCAGGAGTTTGAGACCAGCCTGGCCAACATGGCGAAACCCCATCTCTATTACAATAAAAATACAAAAATTAGCCAGACATGGTGGCGCATGCCTGTAATCCCAGCTACTCAGGAGGCTGAGGCATGAGAATTGCTTGAACCTGGGAGGTAAAGGTTGCAGTGAGCTGAGATCATGCCACTGCACTCCAGCCTGGGTGACATGGCAAGACTCTGTCTCCAAGAAAAGTAATGGGATACTCTAATTGATAACTTTTTTAAAAGAATTGCTTTGTTAAAAGGGTTCATTTTGTGTACAGAAATTGTATGTTTTAAGTCTGATGAATTTTAATTATACTTCACACCTATTAGAAGCAAGTCACAAGTCAGTATATAATTATATTTTGCTTTGTTTACAAAGTATGTTAGTATATATCCAAGTACTTTATAGTAGATTGATAATTCTGTGAAGGAAATGAAGGCATGAGTATCAGGGTAACCAAATGAAAGTTTCCTAACTAAAGGTAGCTGGTTTAAACCTACAAACATTTACATGTGATTGGTATGATGGGTACTGAATGAATTGGGTTGGATCAGTATAAGTTGATCATGTCATGCAGAAAGTTATTAAAGTAGAGAAAAGAGTTTTTACTCTAGACTGGTTTAGGGCAGGTCTTTCTGATTTAAAAACAGTGTCCAGGAAGCTGCCCAGATGAGCAGTACTAGGTCATGCTGGTGGCTGAGCTGGAGTTTGGACCTAACCCTCAAACGCAGGTGCATGTGCACATTTCCTGGTCTCCTGACTGGGCTTTTGACTTTTCCCTTATTTTCTCCTGTGCTTTATTTCTGTAACAAATTTCCCAATAAAACCAACATGTTCCTTTTATGTTTTTGTAAAAATTATTTCTTAAGTATTGTTTTTTTTTATTTTTTTGAGACAGAGTTTCATTCTTGTTGCCCAGACTGGAGTACAAGGGGTGTGATCTTGGCTCACTATAACCTCCATCTTCTGGGTTCAAGCGATTCTCCTGCCTCAGCCTCCTGAGTAGCTGGGATTACAGGTGTCCACCAACACACCCAGCTAATTTTTGTATTTTTAGTGTAGAGCAGGTTTCACCATGTTGGCCAGGCTGGTCTCGAACTCCTGACCTCAGGTGATCCACCCACCTCGGCCTCCCAAGATGTTGGGATTACAGGCATGAGCCACCATGCCCGGCCGCGAGTACTGTTACTTTTAACTCCACTAGCAGATTTCTGTTTGTAAAAAAAAGTCTTCAAACAACAGTAATAATACCAAACAGTTACCAAGTATGCTCTGTGCCTGGCACAGTTGTATGCACATTGCATGTGCCCCTCTAACCCTGGTGTGGGGCAGAGTGTAGGAACCTAGTTCAGAGTCCCAGCCGTTGAGTCGCACAGCTCGTATCTGAGTCCAGCCTGTCTGGCTCTGAAACCCATACTATACTGATAACTCCTTTTCTTCATCACTTGCAGAAAATAGATTTATCACACAGGAGGAAAAGTTAGCCAACTGAGACAAATCAGCAAAAGAAGAAAATACGTATGCCTTTTTTTTTTTATTCTGAAAGTGAGAGGTGTTCATTATAGAAAAATAGAGTGTATACAAAACTGTGTAAGAGAGAAAATAAGGGTTGCGTAAGCCTACCATCGCAAGATGATCTGTTAATATTTTTGTTGTATTTCCATTTGAGTCATTTTATGGACTTACATAAGGTACTGCCAGTTTAGTATTAGTTTACTTATTACTACTAGTTGATTTATGCCACATTTTTTCCCAAAAAGCTTTCAAATAACTTACAAAGGCACATAAAAATGTACAACCTAGCATGAGGGCATAAATAAGCCATGGTTTTTGTAGAGTGAAGGGAAAATTTCCCTAGAAGTGCCAGATTCTGTTTCACATGGAAGACAGAATGATGACATGATAAGTAAGTAGACTAGAATGTTGATTTGACGTCAGCTAACTTGTAATGAGAGGATGAGTTGGTAGAATGTCTTATTTCTTTTGTAAGTTATATAAACATCGATTTTAAAGCATTAACACATATTTAATCTTTTTAGGCATATTTTTCATAGAATATGCATTGACCCATGGCTTTTGGATCACCGAACATGTCCAATGTGTAAACTTGATGTCATCAAAGCCCTAGGATATTGGGTTTGTTACGTTTTTGTTTATATTCAATCTCTGCCCCAGTTCTTCCTGAGTGATTCATTATTGACTAGAAACAAGAGGAACAGGCGAAATGCTGCTAATATCCTTGTAGTTCTCTGAAGAAATTTTCTTCATTATTAAAAATGAGTTATTAAGGCAGTGTAAAAAAATCAGTGAAATAAATTTATGGTGGTAGAATAATATGCTCAGATGTTTCCCAGAGAGTTTGTAATTACTTAGAGAGTAATGTGTTTTGGCATGCTGCACCACAGAATGTATATATGCTAGTTTTGTATAAACAAGAATCATAAAATATTTGAAAAGGAAGGAGCCCCATAGGTTGTCTGGCTTAATATGCTCATTTTACATGTGAAGAAAACAAAGCCAATACTTCTTAACATCAAATATTCCCTGTTCCTAGATTTCAGAATCAAATAGACCTGGGGCAGTTTGTCCTGCATTGACTTTGGTTCATCACCGATGGTCACAGGACCTTACACAGAAGACATGGGGGTGAAATGAAAAGGAAATCATAGTAGTAGCTAGCCACGTGCTGAACAAATGCCTTCCATATCTTGATATGTCTAATCCTCACAGCTGCTGTATAAGTGCTGTCACTATTCCTATCTTACTAATTAGAAACTTGAGCTTAGAGAAGCTAAATAACTCACCTGAGGTCATACAGTTAGTTAATGGGGAATCATCTTTCAAATAAAGTTTGCTTAATTCCAGGGTCCAAGCACTTAATTATTACCCTACCCAAAGAGGGGAACATAGAGGGAAAAAATGTATTTGTTTAGGTTATATTTTTTTATTGTTTTTAGAGTCTTCATACAATCTATTAATGTCTCAACATATTCTCATTTAAAAGATAAACAATTTTAGGCTGGACTTGGTGGCTAACACCTGTAATCCCGGCACTTAGGGAGGCTGAGGAGGGCGGATCACTTGAGGTCAGGAGTTCAAGACCAGCCTGGCCAACATGGTGAAACCCTGTCTCTCCTAAAAATACAAAAAAATTAGCCGGATGTGATGACACGCTCCTGTAGTCCCATTTACTCGAGAGACTGAGGCAGGAGGATCGCTTGGGTCTGGGAGGCAGAGGTTTTAGTGAACTGAGAGCGTGCCACTGCACTCCAGCCTGGGCAACGAGAGTGAAACCTTGTTTCAATCAATCAATCAATCAATTAAAAAAAAGTTTTTAAATAAAGATCTTTGGGGAAAATAATGTATCAAATATAGTCTTGTTGCTAAACATATTTTTAGAGTTTTTCATAGAGTTTATTGTAGAATTAGAAACTACAATTTGGAGTTTTTTAAATGATGATCACTTTATGCAGCTTTAAGCCATTATGGTCGTGTAAGCTTCTATAGTGGCATCATTAAAGAACTGACCCGTTAAACAAGACTTATTTCCTAGACTGCAGTCTGCTTAAAATGCCCCCTCATCTTCTAGCTTAAGAGACTACTTCCTTAACAACTACTGTCATTCTCTATGAATTAATGATTTGTTTTTGTTTTTTTTTTGAGACAGCCTCACTCTGTCGCCCAGGCTGGAGTTCAATGGCGTGATCTTGGCTCACTTCAACCTCTGCCTCATGGGTTCAAGTGATTCTCCTGCCTCAGCCTCCCAAGTAGCTGAGATTACACGTGTACTCCACTATACCCAGCTAATTTTTCATATTTTTTGTAGAGATAGGGTTTTACCACATTGGCCAGGCCCATCTCAAACTCCTGGCTTCAGGTGATCCACCCGCCTCAGCCTCCCAAAGTGCTGAGATTACAGGCATGAGCCATCGCACCTGGCCACTGAATTATGTTTTTTAAATGTGAGTTCCAGAACGCCTTCACTGTTTGCTTACAGGAAGGTGGAGGTCAGTGTTCAAGAACTGTCTTACTAGAAACTGAGACTGTTTTGATGTCCAGAAAATTTGTCTCTCTTCTAGAATTTCTTCACGTATTCATGGTTTTCAGTAATTTTAGCTATGATTAGCATGGCATAACATGCTTTCTTAATGAACCTGGCTCATCCCCTCTTTACTCCAGAAACTGTAGCTTAGAGGAGAGGATGAGCCTTTGTGGGACAGCATTTTAAATAATAGCATACAGGGAGCGTGATGGATTTCTTTCTTGGCAAGGTTTTAGAACTCTTTTCCTTCATTAGATATACTCTAAAGCGTATTCTAAGTTGTTTTCTTCATTAGTCAGTAGTTTTAAACTTGCTTTTCATTTCTGGATGTTTGTATGAAAGGAATTTCACTGACCATAGCAGAGGGACTTTAATCCTCATGAGTTTTGTTTTTGGAAATAAGCTATATATATATATATTTCATATATTAAAAATTAAGACTCTTCATCTCACATAAGATTGAGTTGCTTTCTTAGAATGTTAATTTCAGAAAGCTAGAATATATATCCCCAGAATGCCTGATTTATTTTTTGAAGAACAGAACCTGTAGTAACATTAAACCTCAGAAACTTACTGTCTTGCCTTTGACTTTTGAATCTTTAGACAGTACCCCCTTTTCTGTGGACCTGTTGACCCCCTCCTGCAGTGTATGCTTTAGTTAGCCATGCTGTGCCCTCTTATAGTAACTAGTTCTCTATTTCCCCATAACTGTAGTGAGAGTCACCCTCAGTCAACCACACAGGCTTTAAAGGTTTACAGCTGTAACCATTTCAGTGTGTCCATGTCACTTGTTTTCATTCATTTGGCAAGGGTGGGTCAAAGAAATGCCATCTAAGGTGCTAGATCTGCACTTGGCTCTAGGGAGACAAAGATGAGTAAGACACAGCCCCTCCCCTCATGGGCTCTTGAGGATTTCACTTTCTGGACTGGTGGGGGGTCAGGGCACGCACACAGACACGACATGGCCAAAGAGGCCTGTTTGAAGTGCTGCCTGTGGGAGCACAGAGGAGGGGTCACGGGCCCTGCTGCCAGGTAGAAGTTGGAAGGTGGGGCAAGTGCATTTGAGAGGGCCGTTGAGCTGGGTGTTGCATTATCCGTCAAGACACACCAAAGTGTTGAGGCTAATGCTGTGTCTGTGGAGTGAACAGACAGGGTTGGAGGTTGGCAGGTAGTTAAGTTGGCAGATATTTAGGTAAAAAGGTTGGGGCTAGGCTGGGCAGGAGTTTGGGTATTGTGGTGATGTCACAGCCACAGGATTTGTTGCTTGGTGTGTCAGGAGCAGGGATGGGAGGGCTTTACGTTACTGGTGAGGCAGGAGGAGCAGGTTCTAGAACACAGGTGGAGCAGGGCTGTGGGGGGCGCAGCCCGGTGGAGGGAGGTGGAGTGCCCGTGAGTGGTGTTTTTACTTGAAGCGATGGTGAGATGCTGAGCCAGAAGGTCATAGTCAACCTGCAGTAACCCCTCATCTAATAAGTCACTTTACCAGGAGTTCCATCCACTTACAACACAGCTTTGACTCTGGTATTAATCAAGTAAGGTTTCTAGCTGTCCCCCAAATGTCGAGACTTAACGTAGTGATGCTGCTGGTGTCTCCAGCCCTCCACTTTGACTGTCTTCCTTTCTTTAAAGCAGCAAATGGAAGGAGGAGGGAAGGTGGAGGCAAACTACAGCCGATCAGCACCCTGTCCATATGGAAGGAGCCAGAGTAACTTTTTCAAGAAAATAATACAGTCTGAAGGCATCTATTGTTCAAAAGCCTTGTTTATCTCTGAAACCCTAGTGCCTCACTGTAAACCAGCACAGGGCAGTAATCAGAGTTCATGGCTATGGCTTCATATCCTGTGTCCGGGAAGGCAAGGAAGTGGAAGAAAGCTTCACTTTCTGTCAATAGTTTAAAAGGTGGCATTGCTTGTATCAAGGAGGGGAAATGTTTTTTAGAATAAAAAACATGTAGGCCTTAGGAGATTGGTTGTCGAGAAGGAATTCATTTTCTTGTGATACTAGATAAGGGAGACATTGATGTGCTTTTTGCCAGATTCATTGTACAGAAGTACATAATATTGTATGTGAATTACGAGCCAGATGATACATAAGCTTTGATCATGTTTTTTCTTCTGTTCTAATTCTCAAGAGAGAGCCTGGGGATGTACAGGAGATGCCTGCTCCAGAATCTCCTCCTGGAAGGGATCCAGCTGCAAATTTGAGTCTAACTTTACCAGATGATGATGGAAGTGATGAGAGCAGTCCACCATCAGCCTCCCCTGCTGAATCTGAGCCACAGTGTGATCCCAGCTTTAAAGGAGATGCAGGAGAAAATACGGCATTGCTAGGTGAGCAGTGTGCAAATTATAAAACAATAGAATGTGGCCAGGTGTGGTGGCTCACACCTGTAATCTCAGTGCTTTGGGAGGTTAAGGTGGGAGGATTGCTTGAGTTCGAGCTATCGAAGAATAAGTAACCAGGAATTTGAGAACAGCCTGGGCAGCATAGTGAGACCCCATCTCTACAAAAACTTTACAAATTAGCCAGTTATGGTGGCATGCTCCTGCAGTCCCAGCTACTCAGAATGCTGAGGCAGGAGAGTGGCTTATGACCAAGAGTTCCAGGCTGCAGTGAGCTATGATCCTGTCACTGTACTCCAGCCTGAGCCTGGGTGACAGAGCAAGACCCCTGTCTCTTTAAAAAAAAAAAAAAAAAATTTATTAGTAGCTGTGAAAGAAAATAAAGAAATATATAAAGTGCAGAAAAGCATAAGGAAAAAATGAAAGTAGTCATCCCTCACGTAGAGATGTCATCTTAACACTTTGATAATTACCTTTCCAGATGTTTTTCTGGAAATTGAAAGGTGTTGAAGGGTCAGAGAATATCACTTATGGGCTGTTAGGTAACCTACTTTTTACTTAGTTTATAAAGCTCTTTCTATGTTGATGAATAGATAATTTTTTACAGCTACATAGTATTACATTTTGAATTTTCTATAATTTCTTAAAACTAATGAGTGTTTGTATTATCAGTAGCACTTTGAAATCATTATGTATATATACCTATCCCTTGTCTAATTGTTTTCTGTCACTCTGATAGGTAAAATGTAGTGAACTGCATGGCTTTTTTTTGTTTTGTTTTTTTGTGTTTTGTTTTGTTTTTTGAGACAGGGTCCTGCTCTGTCACCCTGGCTGGAGTGTAGTGATGAGAACACAGCTCACTGCAGCCTCAAACTCCCGGGCATAACCTGTCCTGCCACCTCTGCCTCCCAAGTAGCTGGGACCACAGGCGTGTGCCACCATATCTAGCTAACTTTTTAAATTTTTTTGAAGTGATGAAGTCTCACCATGTTCACCATGTTGTCTAGACTAATTGCATTTTTTTAATTACATTTTTGTCCTCTTTTCACATTGTTGGTCATCTTTATTCTTTGATGAACTGCTTATTTTATCCCTAGCTTATTTTTTTTATGGAGATAGTAATTTTTTCATATTGATTCTTAGAGCTTTTTATACACTGAAAATACTAGGGCTTTGTCATATATTTTATGTGTTTCTCTCCCAATTTCTGTATCCTTTGGCTTTTCATTGTACTTTCCAGATAGAAATTATATAGTTTAGTTTCCCGTTCTCTCATGATTCGGCCTTTGATTGCATGCTGACTTAAGAAGGTCTTTCTTATGTTGGGATTGTAAAGATATTGACCTGTACTTTGCCAGTATTTGTGGGTTTTGTATTTTACATTTAAATCTTAATATACATAGTTTAAGGTGTGAGGGGAGATTTAACTAATCTGTTTTTTTCCATTTATTCCACTTATTAAACCCAAATGTTTAATCAGTTGTCCTAATATTTTTTAGTGAATAATAATTGCAAATAATATGTTTTGATATTTGCAAGGCAAATTCCTTCATCTTTATTCTTCTTTTAAAAAATTTCTGGGCTATTCTACATTATTATTATTATTATTATTTGAGATGGAGTCTTGCTCTGTCGGCCAGTCTGGAGTGCAGTGACACGATCTCAGCTCACTGCAGCCTCCACCTCCTGGGTTCAAGTGATTTGCCCACCTCAGGTGATCCACCCTCCTGGGCCTCCCAAAGTGCTGGGATTACAGGCATGAGCCACCACACCCAGCCTATTCTACATTTTTTAAAGATTAATTCTAAAATCATTTTGCCAAGTGAAAGAAAATCTCATCAGAATTTTTATTGGAATTGGATTCACTTAAAGGTTATTTTAAGTGGGAAGAATCGATGCTTCAGATTTTGAATTTTGTCATCCTAGAAGAGGAAGCATATTTTTCCAAAGCAGTAAGATTGAAACTAAGTCAGTTTTTTTGTAGCACATTTAGGATCTGTGAGGCAAAAATAGGTAGAAATATTAGAATGTAAGTGTTAACCAGCACCAGAGGAAGAAAAGGATGCATTGTGGAACAAAAAAAGGAGAATAGATTTCAGAGAATTATACAATTGTAGCGATTGATCTGTGTAGGCATTCTCCTAACAGCTCTCCAGCTAAGACTGGGCCACCTTGCAAAGCAGCATGTTCCCTTGGTAAATGGCTCTTATTTTTAAGAATGTCTTTATATAGAGCCAGAGTGCATACCAGTGTGATTTTGCCATTGCCTTCCAACTCCAGAAAGGAAACTAACTTTGCCTTCTCTAGCACATGAGCACCCTGGAGATACTAAGACTCTTATTCTGACTAAATGTCTTTCCAGAGCAGCCTCCAGATTTTTCTGCATTCTTGCTACCTTGTTAACTTGCAGTGCCTTACAGTTTACCATTGGCTGTCCTGAAATACCCTCTTAGAACTAAGATAATACAATTTGAAATCATGGGTAGAAATAAAGAAGGTGGAAGAAGCAGCTAGGTTTCCAGAGCAGCAAAATGTCAGGTACATTCTGAAGCAGCCAGTTTCCCCAATGTCCCCACCCCACCCCATATGGGGCTCACATTCTATTTTTCTCTCTTTGTCCTTTTTTTAAATTCTCAAGTATTATGCAACAGCAAGTTGACTTTATCTGTTAATGTTCTTTCGGCCTTATAACGGTAACAATATAAATTGAAAAACACTAAATTAGAAAAATCAGGCATTAATACTTCCAGAAAAAAATGTAGTTTCACTTATAGTTGAGAAAACATTTACTAGACTCTCAGGAGCAACTAGGAAATGAATGTGGTTACTCATGGTAGACCCTGGAGAAGGTGTTTCCCTGGGGAAGTGCACCTTCCACTCTCCAGTTACATCACTCTCCGCCTACTTCACCTCCTTGAAGGGGAGTGCAAAATATTTGGTTGGGTGTGGGGGGGATTGGAGAGATACTGGTCAAAAGGTACAAAGTTTCAGTTAGGAGTAAATTGAAGAGCTCCATTGTACAGCCTGGTGACTACAGTTCATGACAGTGTATAGTATTCTTGAAAGATGCCAAAAGAGTAGATTTTAGATGTTCTCACTTCAAATAAATGTCAAGTAATGCACATGAATTAGTGTGATTTAGCCATTCCACAATGTATACATGTTTCAGAACATCATGTTGTATACCATAAATATATACAGTTTTTGTCAATTTAAACAGTAAATACAAATTTTGTATTTATAAATATACACTTATATTTATAAAACAAGAGGAAGCATTTTATGAGATTACTTATGTTATTTCACCATTTAATAGAAACTTTAGGCTGGACATGGTGGCTCACACTTGTAATCCTAGCACTTTTGGAGGTAGGGTGGCGGGGAGCAGATTGCATTGCATGAGGCCAGCCTGGAGAACATGCAGAAACTCTGTCTCTACAAAAAATTAGTGGGGCATGGTGGCAGGTGCCTACTGTAGTCCCAGCTCTCTGGGAAGCTGAGGTGGGAGGATCACTTGAACCCAGGAAGTCGAGGATGCAGTGAGCCATGGCCATGATCATGTCACTGCACTCCAGCCTGGGTGAGAGAGTGAGACCCTATATTAAAAAAGAAAAGAAAAAAGAAACTTTAAATTGGCAAAATAAAAAGTAGTGGGATCTGCTGCTATCTTTAAGGAGGTATTCTATTCTAAGAGCCTTTTGTGTGAAGTGATTTTGTATACTTAGTAATAGCAACTGTCTGGATTTCAGTACCAGCTTCTCCTCTTCCTTGACATCTATAAACCGGGGCTGGTGATGTGTTAATCTCTACCTCTTAGGGTCAATATAAATACTGGCTATTGTTTTCATTGGTGGCAGCGTCACCATCACCTTAGCTATTTGTTCAACTTTTGGGAACATCTTCTGGTTACCACCGCCTCTGACTGTCTTTAAAGACTGATCTGCTGATGAGATTAATGTTGGCTAGGCTAATGCTAGAAAGCTCCTCATGTGATGAAGATGTTTACCGATTTTTCCTGTTGGCTATCAGTGGAATGGGTTATCAGTTTTCCATGTATGTTTTATTTAAAATTTTCTGTTAGCCGGGCACGGTGGCTCATGCCTGTAATCCCAGCACTTTGGGAGGCTGAGGTAGGTGGATCACCTGAGGTCAGGAGTTCGAGACTAGCCTGGCCAACGTGGTGAAACCTCATCTCTACTAAAAATGCAAAAAGTAGCTGAATGTGGTGGTGGGTGCCTGTAATTCCAGCTACCCAGGAGGCTGAGGCAGGAGAATCGCTTGAACCCGGGAGGTGGAGGTTGCAGTGAGCCAAGATGGTGCCATTGCATTCCAGCCTGGGCAACAAGAGCAAGACTCCATCTCAAAAAAAAAGAAAAAAAATTTTCTGTTTACCTTCTTGAATTATCTCCAAGTGAATAAGTGTGTTTGCATAGTTGAAGCTCGGAATATGCTGTCCTCTTCTGATGGAGTAGCTTGTGTTGGTCTCTTGCAGAAGCCGGCAGGAGTGACTCTCGGCATGGAGGACCCATCTCCTAGCACACGTGCCCGCTGAAGTGGCACCAACAGAAGTTTGGCTTGAACTAAAGGACATTTTATTTTTTTTACTTTAGCACATAATTTGTATATTTGAAAATAATGTATATTATTTTACCTATTAGACTCTGATTTGATATACAAAGGACTAAGATATTTTCTTCTTAAAGAGACTTTTTGATTAGTCCTCATATATTTATCTACTAAAATAGAGTGTTTACCATGAACAGTGTGTTGCTTCAGACTATTACAAAGACAACTGGGGCAGGTACTCTAATGTAAAGGACAGGTGGTGTTTCTAAATAATAGACTGGCTGCTACGGTTCTGTAAAAAACCGGTTAATTCTATTTTTCAAGGTTTTTGGCAAAGCACATCAATTTTAGACCAGTTGAAGTGGAATTGTATAATTCAATTCGATAATTGATCTCATGGGCTTTCCCTGGAGGAAAGGTTTTTTTTGTTGTTTTTTTTTAAGAACTTGAAACTTGTAAACTGAGATGTGTGTAGCCTTTTTGCCCATCTGTAGTGTATGTGGAGATTTCAAAACCTGAGAGCACTTTTTCTTTGTTTAGAATTATGAGAAAGGCACTAGATGACTTTAGGATTTGCATTTTTCCCTTTATTGCCTCATTTCTTGTGATGCCTTGATGGGGAGGGAAATCTGTTTATTTTTTCCTACAAATAAAAAGCTAAGATTCTATATTGCACATGAGCATTAAGTTCTTCATTGCCTTGTTAAGGAAAATGAGTAGGCAGACTGATAATCTGTTTTATTGATTTTGGTTACAATTTAATCTTTACAATTAAAAGGGTGAAAGATGTAGAATTTTAATTTTTGTTGTTGACGTGAAATAACTAGTTTTCTTGATTAGAGTTTAAGCAGATTTAATACCATGACCTTGCTTAACCATTTCTTCTTTTTTACTTGCTTGCTGTTCTTTTGGGTCAAAGGAGCAGGCTAATGCAAAGCTTTTGGAGACTGCTAAGTGTTAGAAAGTGATTAAATACACACTCTGCTGTTTTCTCACTTCTTGGAGGTAGAAGTCAAGGAGTGTGAGGCAGTTATTTTTTAGAGTGTGGAATTACAGTCTTTTGTTGCTTGTAGTTATTCTGTATATCTTTACTTTGTAGGTAAAAATAAATGTTTATTGAAAACAATTTTTAAAATTATAAATTTATTTTTATAGCCATATGTAGGATATAAAGATTTATATAGATTATTTTCTCAAGCTACTTAATGCTTTAATTCTAGATACTCATCATGAAATAGTAAACAGTTTTACTGAAATAAACTCTACAGACAGATGCAGTATGAGGAGCTATTGAAGTAGAAAATGTATTTTGCTTTGCACACTGAGTTTGTTTTAGCAGACAGCCCCAAGTAGGTTTCCATAACAGCCACTACCTTTGAAATCTACTTTCTGTAGTTTATTATAAATAGGAAAATACATCCTGATTCTGTACCAAGTAGACTGTTTGCTCTTTGTCTTTAAGAAATACTAGGGGAGGGCCGGGCGTGGTGGCTCACGCCTGTAATCCCAGCACTTTGGGAGGCCAAGGCAGGCAGATCACGAGATCAGGAGATCGAGACCATCCTGGCTAACACCGTGAAACCCTGTCTCCATTAAAAATACAAAAAATTAGCCGGACGTGGTGGCATGCATCTGTAGTCCCAGCTACTCAGGAGGCTGAGGCAGGAGAATCGCTTGAACCCGGGAGGCAGAGGTTGCAGTGAGCCAAGATTGCGCTACTGCACTGCAGCCTGGGTGACAGAGCAAGACTCTGTCTCAAAAAAAACAAAAACAACAACAACAACAAAAAAAAAAAAACAAGAAATACTAGGGGAGGTCCGGTTATGGTGGCTCACGCCTGTAAACCCAGCACTTTGAGAGGCCAAGGTGGGAGGATCACCTGAGGTCAAGAGTTCAAGACCAGCCTGACCAACATGGAGAAACCCCATCTCTACTAAAAAAAAAAAAAAAAAAAAAAAAAAAAAAAAAAATACAAAATTAGCTGGGCTTGGTGGCAGGCACCTGTAATCCCAGCTACTCGGGAGGCTGAGGCAGGAGATTCTCTTGAACCTGGGAGGCAGAGGTTGCGGTAAGCCGAGATCGTGCCATTGCACTCCAGCCTGGGCAATAAGAGCAAAACTCCATCTCAAAAAAAAAAAAAAGGAAGGAAGTGAGGGAGGGAGGGAGGGAAAAGAAAAGAAAAGAAAAAGAAAGAAACACTAGGGGAAAATGTTTTAACTAGTCATTCTTCCCAGTAGCTAATGAAGCTGACTTTTAAAAAGAAGGCTGTGAGCTTTGCAGATGCTGCTGCTGCCCAGAGCCCCCTGCTTCCAGCCATGGTCAACCCCACCATGTTTTTCCACATTGCTGTCAATGGCGAGCCCTTGGGCTGTGTCTCCTTCAAGGTAAGGGGCCTGGAAAGCAAGAAGTGACTGCTCATCTAATCCATAAAACTATGTTAACAGATTGGAGCTGTTTGCAGACAAGGTTCCAAAGACAGCAGAAAATTTCTGTGCTCTGAGCACTGGAGAAAAAGGATTTGGTTATAAGGGTTCCTGCTTTCCCAGAATTATTCCAGGGTTTACGTGTCAGAGTGGTGACTTCGCACGCCATACAGCTTTGGTGGCAAGTCCATCTGCATGGAGAAATTTGATGACAAGACCTTCATCCTGAAGCATACAGGTCCTGGCATCTTGTCCATGGCAAATGCTGGACCCAGCATGAACGTTTCCCAGTTTTTTATCTGCACTGCCAAGATGCCAAGACTGAGTGGTTGGATGGCAAGCATGTGGTCTTTGGCAAGGTGAAAGATGGCATGAATATTGTGGAGGTCATGGAGCACTTGGGGTCCAGGAATGGCAAGAGTAGCAATCAGCAAGAAGATCACCATTGCTGACTGGACAACTGCAATAAATTTGACTGGTGTTTCTCTTAAAAAAAAAAAAGTACTGTGACAGACCAAGGTAAATTGTTTTTGATAATTACAGAAGTGTGATTTCTTAGCAGCTGTCAAACATAGTGTTCCTTAATTTAAAAGCTTGAACACTAAATTATAAATTGGAGAGGTTGGAATAATTATGGTTATATCTCTAGTACACAAGTCTTTAGTAGCAAAAAAGAAATTAGCAAGAGAAGAAGACTGTTCAGTACTTTGAAAGGAAAAAGTTTTCATTGACAGAAGTTTTTTTAGATGAAAATTAACATGATAAAGAAGTGACAGGCCAGGTGTGGTGGTTGACACTTTTAACACCAACAATTTGGGAGGCCAAGATGGGAGGATCTTTTGAGCCCAGGAATTCAAGACTAGCCTAGGCAACAAGGCAAAACTCATCTCTACTAAAAATTTTAAAAATTAGCCAGGTGTGGTGGCACCTGCCTGTAGTCCCAGCTGCCTGGGAAGCTGAGGTGGGAGGATCGCTTGAGCCTACGAGGTTGAGGCTGCAGTGAGCTGTGATTACAACCACTGTACTCCAGCCTGGGCAAGAGTGAGACCCTGTCAAAAAAAAAAAAAGGGACAAATATTACAAGAGTTTTTGCTAAAAGTTTTAAGTTGATAAGATGCAGAGAATTGGGGGAATGTATAATCAGATTTCATTTAGTTATATTATCACATGAATCACTTTCCTCCTAACCGTTGTCGTAGGAGCCATGTGTTCGCATGTCATGTGGACCACTATTTAACTGTGGAAACCGCGGGTGTCATGGAGGAGGCAGTGTCCATGACCGTGCCGCTCTCCGCAGCCCCCTGCCTGCTGTTCTGCTTCCTGGGCTCCTCGGTGTCTGGACTGGCGTTCTGAGTTTCCCAGCAGAAAAACTGATGGGCCAGAGAGGTGTAAAACCACACACCACTTGGCAGGTAATAATTTCCCCATATGCTATCTTTTTAGGGATCCTGAACACGCAGCCTTTCCCAAAAGACTGCTCTCTCCAGCTACTGAGAAATGATGACAAGAAAAGGCCGAATTGCAGTGTCTCCATCAGCAGTTTGCTCTCTATGGGCACACGATGACAAAATATCCTGAAGCGAACCACTAGTCTGACCTCAGTAGCAGGATTGGAAGCCTCATGCCATGGGAGCTGTCAAGAAAGGCATCCCAAAGAGAACTGAAATTTAAAAATAATAATAGACCTTCAGGAATAGGTGATTGTCCCCATATACTGGGGATGAAATACCCAGTGTAACCAAATTCCCCAGTAAGATCACTTAGTTTGGCAATAGTCTTTTGTTTGGCAATAGTCTTTTCTTTTGAGCACGTTGAAGTTTATTTGCTCAATGAAGGCTGAAATTATAAGTCAGTATATATGTATTACTAAGTAGAACTTGAGGTAATTATATGTCTTAGTCAAAAGCAGTTTCTGTGGGCTTGGTATAAACCCTCCTTTGTGATTTGCTAAAGCACAGGATGTTGACTCAAACCAAAACTAGTTTTGTAGTTAATATGTGTTGTGTTTCTGTGACTTAATCAACTAGGAAAGCCACCTACAACATTCCCAGCTACTTAAGTTTTAAAAGTTTTTTTTTAAAACACTTGTCACCATATTTTGAAAAATACTAACATTTGGATTACTAGTTATAAAAGTGTAATTTCTACTGTGTCATAATCAGCCATGCAGCTGGAGACTTGCCCTCTTTGTACAGCGAAGTTGTGAAAAAAAGGTATTTGCACTACATTTATTTAAACATTAGGAAAAAAAAGGCTAACCCATGCTTTTCTTTGCTGAGATGTAGGGCTGTATTATTGGCTAGTGAGAAGCCTGGGAACACTAGGACTTTGTGTGGGCTGATTGCCAGTATCAGATCAGGGATTATACAGGTACTCTTGGAAGTGTCTTGGGGATTTTCCTGATAAGAACAGTAGTGATTGCATAAAAGAACAGACAGGATGTAAAGTGAAATCAGCAAAATATCTTAGTAGACAGAGGGTGCTGAAATTTTAACAAATGTGTAAAAAGTTCTTCCCATGCATTAATTTTCCAGATACCCTTAAAATGTTTAAGGAGTGTAATTCAAAATACTGTTTAAAAGAGACATGTGACCATCATTCTCCAAGAGAATGTGAATCATTTAGTGTGCTACTTAAAATTAGGTGTAAATGTGTATGTACACTATAAGAATAAAAATCGATACCATTTCTTTAAAGCTAAAACAATTATTTCTAATAGTTACATTTTAGGCTCTCAAACTATTTTTCTTTTGAAATAACTGCTTTCTACCCTAAGATGTTACTTATTGCTGTCTTCGTTTTAACAGGTGATTTGAAGATATTAAAGCTAGAAATTGGAACTAGAAAATCAAAAGAATTCAAGGCATCTTAACGTGACAGTTGAACTCATTTGATTATACTTTAAAAGGTTTATTGCAGTTATTGACTCTCTTTTTTTTTTTTTTTTTTTTTTTTGAGTGCAGTGGTGCCATTGTTGCTCACTGCAGCCTCAATCTTCCAGGCTCAAGAAATCCTCCCACCTCAGCTTCCAGAGTAGCTGGGACTACGGGTGCATGCCACACCCTGATAATTTTTTTTTTAATATAAACGAGGTCTTGCTGTGTCGTCCAGTCTGGTCTTGAACTCAAGTGATCCTCCCACCTTGGCCTCCCAAAGTGCTGGATTACAGGCGTGAGCCACCAAACCCAGCCACCAATTTTACTTTAGGTAAACTTTTATTTTCAAGCTTTTGTTGATGTTACAAGTGTAAATCTCTGTTTTATAAAATGTTCTATAACCACTATTCCTTGTAAGCTATTTAAAATAAATTTTAAAGTCTTTCAAGTAAACACCAATATTGTGATTTTGATCCTCACTTACGAAGTCCCTATTTGAGAACCTCCCTACTAAAATGTATTTGTAACCCCAAAATCATCACATGCGGTCATTTTCAGACATGCACAGAGTAGTGAATGAGCTAAGTTGCCTGACCCGCACGTTCCTGATGGAGGCTGAAGGACGGGATGCCCTGCCTTGTTTCCTCTCCCACTACAAGCAAGTGTCCTTTCATAGTCTCTTCAGTACCATGTTCTTTGCATTTCTGCACTTTTTGTTGGCAATTTCACTATTTAAAATGGCCCTCAGGTGTGGCAAAATATTGCCTACTGCTCTAAGGGCAAGGCTGTGATGTGCCTCATGGACTAAGTGTCTGTTAGATCAGCTTCACTCAGGCATGAGTGATGGTGTTGGCTGTGAGTTCAGTGTTTTACTATGCCAGAGAATCAGTAGGTCCTGTAGGTCCTGGAACCTAAAGCTGGGTTGTTGAAACTGCCACTCCTAAAGTACTTCAGTAATAAGCTGTTCTTTTCCCAATGCTAACGTGCAAAGCGGGGATGCTCGCTTTTAGGTGTAAAAAGAAATCTCTGTTGCCATCATTTTAATTGTCTGAAGGCATTCCTCTGATAGATGGGCTTAGTTCATTACTTCCTCTAAGCAAACATTGTTAAACATTTCTTTTGTAAGAAAAACTAAGACAATTTATTATAAATCTTTAGTACTGCTCTTTCTCCAGGGTTTTAAGACTGGAACTTGTACTTATCTTAAAATCACAGGCTTGGTTTCCTTTAACTTTTTCAAAGTGTTAGAGAGTAATTCCTGTTGAACAGATTATCTCCCTGTAAATATGCTTTGAAAATACCTCAGTAAAAGGAATTTCTCATGATTTCTTAAAGTAAAAAATACATCAGATAACAGTTGATAAAAAGAACTTTAATGGAAGGCACTGTTGTCCAAAATCACATAAAGGGTAAGAGCCCACGCGGTACCACCTTGCTCTCCTACTTCTCAAACCCACATCCACCGCCCAGACAGGAGGGTGCAGACCCCACAGGAAATTACCTCCCAGAGCACTGACTGATATTTTTCCTTAAAACAAAAAAATGGCTGTCTCAGACTAGTAACAGAACATCATCTTAAGAGAAAAAAAAAAAACAACGATACCAGCTATTACAGCCTGGTAATAGAAGCAGCTTTCTAAGAGTTCCCAAGTTTATAAGAGGCCCAAGAAATGCACTTATTCTGTTGTCTATTAAGCCTCCATGACAAGGAGAAAGTTATAAGTAAATCCTTGGTTTATCAGGAGTTAACAGCTATGTGCCTCATGAGGCGTTAAGAGCTGTGTGCATAAGCAGGTTAAAGAACCAAACTCCTGTTTGCCTCTTGATGGTTCAGAAACATTCAGCTGCTTTCACCTCTAGGACAAATGCTTAAGAATTTACTGTCATCAACATTGGAACTTCACGAAAACAGGATTCCTGGTTCATCAGAAGCCTGTATTAATGAAAAATGGATTTTGTTCTTTAGTGCTTAAAAAAAAAAACTCATCTACTTTTTTGCAGAACTTTTTTTGGGATAGCCATTCCTCCTATGGATAGTCATCAGCAAGACACCTAAAAGACATGTTTTCCCCAGTTCTTATAAAAAATTCATCTCACGGAAAAAGTCATCCAAGAAAACAAAACTTTGCTTTAAGTAGATAAAGTACTGTTTATATGCATTAGACCAAGCAACCCACTCAGGGTTTTAACGGTGTAAAAACTAAATCACAGTACAGCTGAACAGTGAATGGATGGGATGGTTCTGATGAGGTATTATTTTGACATTTTGGTCTCAGAAGGTGTTTCCCCAGTATCCAATGTCTTCAACAACCGGAAAAGACCAGCAGCTTCTCGTATCCTACTGAATTCAATACAGAATGCCTGCACTTCTATAAACAAATCCTGTACATTAATAATTTTGTTACGGATCAAGGATTGGAGAAACACACACACAAGACGCACCAACCGATTCTGAAAAAGGAAAAAAAAACGAATGTTAGTGTGCTCATTTTCCTGGCAGGCATTTATAAAATTTACAAAAATTTATATTACCTGCATATATTTATCCTTAATCTGTTCACAAGTAGAGATGCAATTTGATATATAAAGGTGAATAAATTCAGGAGGTAGATCAACAGCTGTAGTTAGTCTGTTTCATAAAAGAAAATTTGGGCCATTAATTTCATTTGCTAACATTGAAAAACACTGTTAGCCATAAAATAACAAAATTTGCTTTGGTCATCTGGTGGAATTTTCTGACATATCCAATTCCCTAGTTTTAAATATACTTGGGCAAGTTAACCTAAGAGCCATACCTACTTACTCATAAATAACACTTTTTAAAATGTCTCTACTTAGCATTTACATATCGCAATTATTTTTTTGAGCCCTGTCCCTGAGTATTCTTGGTTAAATCATAAGTCATGGTCTGTTATTGGAATTTAGAGTCATAATAAAAGCCAAAGCCAGTATTTTCCAAAGGATTACATGGAATGTTTTATGGAGAAAAACGAGTGGGGTGGGAACAGGAATTCTATACTCAAAAAGTATAAATTTCCAAAAGAAGATTAATATATGCTGCCTTTTCTAAACTTATCAGACCTCAACACTTTTTTCAGTAAGGCATGAGGAGGTAGTGCTCCAAGGACACTGTCATGAGCTGCTGCAGTCTCGAGATTTGTGTGTCGCCAACAAACGTGTTTCACACTTAAGGACGATGCACTACGATAGGTATCGGGAGAAAACAAACAGGACCTTGTTTGAATTCCATGATACTGAGCAGATAGAATCACATTGATAAAAAGATGTGGTGATTCTGCATCTTGGACTCAGGGCCAAATGTCTGGTAGGGACAAGAACAGCTTTAAGAATATGGTGAAAGGGAAGTGAACATTCAGCGTGGTTAATCCGGAGGACCTGCACAGAACTGGGCCACTGAAAAGAGTAAGTCTTCACTCAGTAGGGGAAAGACTGGAACAAGGAGGGGGGGATGTGCAGCAGCACATTTTCAACAAGCAGCTAGCCGGTTTTGCCAGTGACCAAGGTTAAAGTTAAAAATTAATTTGGAAACCTCACACTTCTCCCTCTCCTACCGCTAAAAGAACACACTCTCCTTGTATGTACATATTTCCACTCCCTCGGCTTCCAGCTGGGCTTTTTCTCCCCCAATAGTTGATGAAAAAAGGACACATTCTGTAGTTCAGTTTCACATAGATTTTTCAAAAATCCCCAACTTACAAACAGGTGTTCAAAAACTATGCTCTCACTGAAGTTTAGTTGCTTGGCACTCAGAATGGATTTCCCCATATAGGAGGACCATATAATTTATCATCCAAAACAGGATACCATGTGAAAGGGAGCTCAGGATGCAAAGCCTCCACCAGGACTCTCAGGCACACCTGAACCTCTGGCCACCCTGCACATAAACAACTTAAGCCCTCCAGCCCATCTAATTCACAATTTACCTAAAAGATATTTGTAAGGAAAATACTATAAAATGCAAACACTGTACAGCACACATCAAGAAGGGAAGACGTTCTGTTTTCCTGACAAGGATGGCAGGGTCAGGAGACGGGGTCAGAAAGGCCGGGAGAAGAGCACAAGGAAGCTAGGACGGCATTCCTAGGATTCTCAGCTCTTAAGGTCCATATTTTTCCACACTTAACAGCTGTTGGTCACTAAGAAAAAATAGTATCTATATTTGTACAGGGATAAAGAAGATATGACTATGTATAGGGAAATAAATTTCAGCAATTGGCTGGCACAGTGGCTCACGCCTGTAATCCTTGCACTTTGGGAGGCTGAGGTGGGCAGATTACTTGAGGTCAGGAGTTCGAGACCCACCTGACCAACATAGTGAAACCCTGTCTCTACTAAAAATACAAAAATTAGTCGGGTGTGGTAGCACACACCTGTAATCCCAGCTACTAGGGAGGCTAAGACAGGAGAATTGCTTGAACCCAGGGGGTGGAGGTTGCAGTGAGCTGAGATCGTGCCACTGCACTCTAGCCCGGACAACAGAGTGAAACTCCCTCTCAAAAAAATAAATAAAATAAATTTCAGCAATTAAGTTTCATTTATGCTTCTACTAACACTAAATATGTTTGAAATCCTACCCTCAGTTCTTATTAATGCATGCTAAATTTACATGTAGTGAATGCTAAGGGTTAGATTATTTCTTTAATAGTTAATCTTACGCCAATAATACCAAGACAAAAATCTGTTACAATTTTTCTTTCCTGGCCATCTAATCTGTATCTATCCCCACACATTTGATCAAATCTAGAAACTTACCGATTTACAACTTCCATTGAATGTAAAGACATGTCCATATTGACCAGGACAGAGAAATACTCAGTGATCTGGCTTGACTGCATTAATTTCAGCAACATTTCTATAGCGACTAAAGGGTTGTTTTCCACAAGGTCAGGAAGTTTGGCTGGGGTGAGGCCGATATGGTAGACAAGTTTGGGGTCTTTTTCCAACTCACCAAGGAGCTAAATACACCAGATTTTTAAAGAGAGAGAGAGAGAAAGAGGGTCTTGAGTCAATTATTTTTCCCATGTATATGAAATAAGCATTTTATACAAAAAGCTACAAAACTATCTGCATTGAACCAACTTCATAAATTTCTTCCTTCAAACCCATGATGTCTTGACATTTCTAAATTTACATTTTAATTTTGAACAAACTAAGATGCAAACACATCTAAGACAGTTTATAAATAATGCTAGTGATTCCTATTCCTGGACATCAAACCAGACTCCATACTGTCTGGTCAGATAAAATACTGTCTGGTTGTAACAATGTCAAGTCCTTTGCAGGTTTTTTTTCTGTCATCTGTTGTAACTAAAAATAATCTTAATGACCAACTAGTTCTCCCAAGAAACAGTCCTGCCCCACCCCACCCAGGTGGAGACCAGAAATACCTGAGAAGGGGGCGGAGTGGGAAGCCGGAGTGGGAAGCAGGACAGCTGACCTGCTACATCAGTTTGCAGAACTTTACAGTTCAAGTCACACCCACACTTTGTAATTCAAACAGGTATCCTCAAAAGACTTTTTCTACCAAATAAGCACTTCCTCTTTAAATGTCCTATGCTTTTTTTTTCCGTCTACTTCTGTGTTCCACAGTGGACTGTGTTTTCAGGATGGTCTCGCGAGCAAAGTGAACTACAGACATCGCTATTATTTCATTTTGAAAATGGTATTTTTGGTGGCAAACTTGATAGGAGAGATCATCTCCTAAAAAGTTCTAACTCAAAAGTGTGCCAACTGGATAAAATTCACCAACCAGTACAAGAGTGGCCTTGCCTTTCCTGAAGAGAGTCATCCAGTCTCGCACTCGGGCAGTGGGGGCTACTTTAATCTCAAATCCACCACGATCCAGCTGTGTGATGGGGGCACGTTCCCCTTCCCAGTCTTGTTTTCCTCCCTACAGCCTGTCAGTAACTCCACTTTCCATCACAAGCATTACCGTCAGCTCAAACATAACCATTGTGTAAAGTGTCCCACTGTACACAGCAGTGACACCCCCACTACCCCACCTCTCCCAGGGACACACTGATCACAAAGAAGTTAGAACATTTTTGCCATCAGACTTCTTGCCTCACGACAGCAAAATTACCAAAGAGTAGAACAAAGCTTCAGAGACCCAAAAACCTTTGCAACTTCCTACTGCTGACTCACAGTGACAGGATTAGTTTATTGCTTACCACTTTCCAAAAAACAAAAATAAACTCTTGTTGGATTAAAGATAAGAAAACGCTCACAATGGCCAGGTGCAGTGGCTCACACCTGTAATCCCAGCACTTTGGGAGGCCAAGGCTGGCAGATCACTTGAAGCCAGACCAGCCTGGCCAACAATGGCAAAACCCCATCTCTAATAAAAATACAAAAATTAGCCGGGTATGGTGGTGCATGTCTGTAGTCTCAGCTGCTGGGGGCGCTGAGGCACGAGAATCACTTAAACTCGGGAGGCAGAGGCTGCAGGGAGCCGAGATCGTGCCACTGCACTCCACCCTGGGCAACCGAGTGAGACTCTGTCTCAAAAACGAATTTTTTTAATTAAAAATAAAAAGATAAAATGCTTACAATCAATACACACCTGTGTTTGTTGGGGAGAGGATAAGGGGCTTTTGAAGGCTTTGGCCATTATTCGCTTGATCTCCACACCAGTGCTATTCTTAACACACATCGATTTATCCCACTGGATCGCGTGGTCAGGCTCCGTGGGATTTAGCCAAGCCAGTTCATCCTCACAAATGTGGAGTGGAGGCGGTGGACGAATAAACTCGGGTCGAAAATGGCCTGTAATGAGAGCAGTGACAGTTGCTCCTATCAGGAAGCTAACATCTCTACACATCTCACACATTTCACTTAATAAAGTACGCAAAGAAATCTCTTGATGACATGACTAAAACTCTCATACTTCAAAATCAGAAGCAGGAATGACATAGGAAGTCAGGGTTTCAGTCAGAAAGCAAACAAGACAATGAAAGAACACTATACCAGCATGACGCCAGAGAACAATCTATTCACTTTCGGAGAAGTGAGGAAAGCCTGGCCGTGGTCTGCCCATGCTGCACTTGAGCATGACCACTCAACAGCAAAAGGGCACGACTGCTAAACGGGTGAAGTCTTTTGATGAAAAAATTAAATACTGTGTCCTCACACATCCTATTCTTAGTTACCACTATTTGTTCAGCTGCCACTACGATTTGTACTAGTTTTATCTTTGCATCTTATAACTGAAGTAACAAATTACGTGGCGATGAAACAGCAGGAGGAAAAGTATGGTTGCCTTTTGATATTTCGAAAGGAATGTGGAAACCGTCACGAATCCCTAAATTCACAAATACTATATTCATTTCCAGAAAACAAAAGTACAAAAGGAAAATGAAGTGGTTCAACTCAACTATTTTATAAAACAAGATTCATCCCTGAGTTAGGCCGGGCGCGGTGGCTCACGCTTGTAATCCCAGCACTTTGGGAGGCCGAGGCGGGCGGATCACGAGGTCAGGAGATCGAGACCACGGTGAAACCCTGTCTCTACTAAAAATACAAAAAATTAGCTGGGCGTGGTGGCAGGCGCCTGTAGTCCCAGCTACTCGGAGAGGCTGAGGCAGGAGAATGGCATGAACCCGGGAGGCGGAGCTTGCAGTGAGCCGAGATTGCGCCACTGCACTCCAGCCTGGGTGAGAGAGTGAGACTCCGTCTCAAAAAAAAAAAAAAAAAAGATTCATCCCTGAGTTACAAACCCACTGAAATAAACGCTGGCTACGACTTCTGCTGAACCAATTTCACATCTCACATGGTTTCCACATAGGGCAGGAGTGGCTCATTCCTGTCATGGATCCTAGCCCTGCCAAATTTGAGAGTCTACTGTTGAGTTTATAGAAAATATCTATTTTTTAGTTAAAAATCATCACTTTATCTTAAACATCTCCACTGCCTCTTCACTCACCTCACCAGGACTAGCATCTGAATCTCCCTTCAACCACTTACAAAAATAAAGTTTTCAACAATTTATGAGAAGTACTACTTATGTGATAAAGAGAGAGTTCTTGCGAGGTGGGGACACCTGGTGTTTGGCTAGACCCACTTATTATGACTGATCTGCTTTTCACATATCTTCCTGGTGACCTATGCAATTTAGAGTTGTGCCCAAGCAAATATAAGAAAGAAGCCATTACATGCCATGGACATTTCAGTCACACTTGTGACTAGTGGATACTTCAAATATTAAACCTATGTACGCCAAAGATCTACTGTAAACCAAATGGTACAAAAGTCACTGTGTGAACTTCAAACTCATGGTGATACTACACTATCATCTGGTAAACAAGTTCTCATTCCAAAGCAGAAAGCTTGCCTTCATAATTCAAAGCACACAGAAGCCTATAAAATAGATGCCAGGTAGAGTGGTGCATGCCTGTAATTCCAACTACATGGGAGTCTGAGGTAGGAGGATCCCCTGAGGCTCAAGGGATCGAGTCCAACCTGGACATTATAGCAAGACTCCATCTCTTAAAGAAACCCCCCCAAAAATGCAGCTACAAGTGTTTTCTTCGAATTAAATTAGGAGCTTATAAGAAAAACTTTAAAATGGAAAAGGAAATGATAGCGATAAGATTACTTAAGAGGTATAAAACAAAAAGATAGTGAGCTGCGACGAAAAGACTCATTTCAGTAAAATCAGAATCTGTATTTTTTTTTTAAATTTTTTAGTTTTTTTCCTTTTTGAGACAGAATCTCACTCTGTCACCCAGGCTGGAGTGCAGTGGTTCGATCTCGGCTCACTGCAACTTCTGCCTCCCAGGTTCCAGCAATTCTCCTGACTCAGCCTCCCGAATAGCTGGGACTACAGGCGCTTACCACTACACTCGGCTAATTTTTGTATTTTTAATAGAGATGGGGTTTCGTCTCCTTTCAACTCCTGACCTCAAGTGATCCACCTGCCTCAGCCTCCCAAAATGCTGGGATTACAGGTGTGAGCCACCACGCCCAGCCTGTATCTTTAGGTATGCACAGGATAGACGTGCAACAAACAACTTGGCATGCATTTTTCTTAAAGAACTGTCACTGAACATCTCTACTATGTTCCAGACACTCACTACACTAGAAAGATTCACACTAAATTACAATTTAAGTCATAATAAAAATAAGATGATGTCTCAAAAACTGAAAAGTCCTAGAGGATCCTGCTGACAGAATAAAACCAAAAGTATAAATTAATTTATATATACCTACTTTCAATAGGTGGCTTTGGTCCACTGACTAAAGCTTCTGTGATCTGAGAGGCAACTGAGCTGTCAAATCCAGAATTAGAAGAATCCGGGTCTGGGTCACTGAGAATACTGGGGAAGCTCGCTTTGCTTTGCGTTGGCAATTCAGATTGGCGTTCTGGAAGTAGGAGACATTTTAAAATTATGGACATCATGAGGAGAGTGAAAAGACAAGCTACTAACTGAGGCAAGCTATCTGTAACAGAGAAAAAACAAAGGGCCAGATTCAGAGAGACAGTAAGAGAGAGAGAATGTGTGTGTGTCTATACGTACAGCAGGTCCTCACTTAACGTTGTTGAAAGGTTCTTGGAATCTGCCACTAAGTGAAATAATGTATAACAAAACAATTATTTTTATCAATGTTATAATAAAACAATGTTGATGAAACAGTGTTATTCAAGGACCTGCTGTACATCACTTCACTTAAATCTGCAGTTTCCAACAACCTGTCAGTGATGTTAAGTGAGGACTTACCGTACATATATTTTTAAATCAATGTTTTAAAAAAAGAAAGAACCCGCCAGGCGCGGTGGCTCATGCCTGTAATCCCAGCACTTTGGGAGGCCGAGGCGGGTGGATCACGAGGTCAGGAGATCAAGACCATCCTGGCTAACACGGTGAAACCCTGTCTCTACTAAAAAAATACAAAAAATTAGCCGGGCGTGGTAGCAGGCGCCTGTAGTCCCAGCTACTCGGGAGGCTGAGGCAGGAGAATGGCATGAACCCAGGAGGCGGAGCTTGCAGTGAGCCAAGATCGTGCCACTGCACTCCAGCCTGGGTGACAGAGCGAGACTCCATCTCAAAAAAAAAAAAAAGGAACGAACCCAACAGGAAAAAATGGACTAGTAACTTTAATAAGGATTTTATTTAAAAAGCTTGAATGGCCAAAAAAAATCTGAAAAGATGTTTAATCCCATTAGGAACTAGGGAAAATCCAGTTAAAACAAAAGATACTATAACATACCCATCAGATTGGCAAAAATGTATAAACTTGACATTATCAAATGCGGAAGAGGATGTAAGGTAACTTGCACGGTGCTACAGGAATGAAAAATGGCAAAGCAACTTTGGAAAATAACTTGACATTTCCTTATAATGTTTACATGTGCATTTCTTTCCATCTAGGAGACACACTTTCACACGCGCCCCAGAATAATGTGCAAGAATGTTCACAGCAGTATTATGTCCATCAACAGCAGAATGGACACAGAACTTGGTACTCCACAGTGTAAAGGTACCACAGCAGCAATGAAGGGCAGCCACTGCAGTTACACGCCATCAGCATGGACTCATCTGTCAACCCTCAACAGAAGGCAGGCACAAGAGAATAAATGCAGTACGATTCCACATGTATAAAGTTCAAGGGCATGCAAAGTGAAACTATAGGCAGGCACAGGAGGGAAGCAAATTGAGGATGATTATCACAAAGATCAGGTTAGTGATGAGGCAGCCACTGGGAGAAACAGGGAGCCTGTAGGCTCTGAAAGAATTCTTTCTTAACTTGGATGGCAGGTTGCTCCAGGTTCACTTAAATTCCTTTAAAAAGTGAATGCATGTTTTACTTCAGATTGTGTAATTTTAAAAACACGGGGCTAAATTCCTGATTAAAGAACTATACAAATCAATAAAAGACCATCAACCCAATGGAAAAATGGCCAGAGATACATGAAAAGACGCCTTAGACATATAGCATCTTTTCTCATTCACTTATTAAGAGAAATGCTCACTAAAATTGTCCTGCAACGCCATTTAAAAAAATCTCAGATTGTTGAAGTACAAAAAGTTAGATAACATACTATCAACCGAAATGTGGAAAAAAAAAAGATAAATTGGCCAGTTGCATGGTAAACTAGTAAGTGGCAGGTGTTTGTCAGGAATAAATCATAAAGAAAAACAAAACCTCTGAAATGAAAACTCATTGTTAGGGTAAAACTTCACCCCTTGCAGTCACTTACGTTTAACTTGTGTGCTTGTTTTTTTAAAGTTAAGAAAACACAAACTGCATCACCCAAAAATACACCTTTGGTCCACGGATGCCACTGTAAGACATCTGAATTTTAGGCCTCCAGAGAGAAGATCTGGGTGGCTAGCTCCAGAGTGGAGAGGCATGCTTGCTTTTTCTTTACACGTGTGAAGAGGAATTGATCCGGACATCTGCAATCTGGGTAGAGGACGGCAGGCAGCAAGCTTAGCCACTCGGCCAGGCTTCTCAGCCCTTACTCTAGACATGTGATCCTTCCTCCACGTGATAAACTTCACAACTTTCTTACGGCTGACTCAAGGCATCCCAAGTTAAAAGGAAGGTCAGATGTGATTCTCACTTTATTATGATAAAAAAAACTAAATACTATAAATAAATATTATAATAAATACTAAGCTAGAACCATCAGAATACATCACTTCTGTATCCAGTTTTCAAAGTATCTTTGGTGTTTGTCAGGAATAAAAGTAATCATTTTATTTCTATTAAATTATATCTGGCACTAGTGGCTAGGACTTTTGTACTGATTAGTACAACCTTAAAAAGTCGTAAAAAGATTTCTTTCGGTTTCAGAACATAACCATTGTTACATTGTTCTTGTCTCTGCTTTTGTAACAGGGTCTTACTCTGTTGCCCAGGCTGGAGTGCAGTGGTGCAATCATGGCTCATTGCAGCCTTGACCTCCCAGGATCAAGCGATCCTCTTATATCAGCCTCCTGGGTAGCTGGAACCACAAGTGCACACACCACCACACCCAGCTAATTTTTTTTTTTAAGTTACTTTTGTAGAGACAGAGTCTCCCTATGTTGCCCAGGCTGGTTTTAAACTCCTGGGCTCAAGTGATTCTCATGCCTCAGCCTCCCAAACTGCTGGGATTACAGGTATGCGCCATTGTGCCTGGCCCCATTGTTATATTGTTAATACCCAATAGTTTAAAGGTTCACAATGTTGCAAAGGAAAAGCTGTTTACTGCAACATGTCACCTTATATCAGAAGCCAAATGTCACAGGTTTATGAAGTCTAAGAAGGATGGGGCATTGTCAAAATTAATACTTCAGCTTACTTAATTACAAAGTCAAGGGTTCACAAACCCAGCTACATATTACAATTTCCCTGTTGAGTTGCTCTCAAGTGAGAAAATGAATGCTCACAGCAGGCAAGCCCAAAGTGCCTCCTCTACTCCTTCAGAACTCAGAGAACCTCTCTCTGACCACCAGTTCTCCTTCTCCTATTATTTTCTGTCAGGACACACTGTTTACTTCAAGAGCACTCATTCATTTGCTTACATGTTTAACACAGAATGTGCCAGAACAATCCTGAACAAGAACAAAGTTGAAAGTCTCATACCTCCTGATTTCAAAACTTAGTACAAAGCTATAGTAATCAAAACAGTGTGGTACTGGCAGAAAGACAGACATATAGACGAATGGAACAGAAAGCCCAGAAATAGAAAGCCCTTGCATATATGGGCAAATGATTTTCAACAAGGATGCCAACAGAACATTGGGTTTTGGCTATTCAGCGTCACCTGAGACAGGTCTCACGATATCGTGCAGGCTGGAGTGCAGTGGCGCAATCACAGCTCACTGCAGCCTCGATCTCCCAGGCTCAACTGATTCTCCCACTTAAGCCTCCCAAGTAGTTGAGACCACAGGCATGCACCACCACGCCCGGCTACGTTTTTAATTATTTGTAGAGACAAAGTTTCCTTATGTTGCTCAGGCTAGTCTTGAACTCCTGCCCTCAAACGATCCTCCCACTTTGGCCTCTCCCAAAGATCACAGGCATGAGCTACTACGCCAGCCTTTCTTCAGTTTAAAGGTGGATTTTTCTTTTTTTGAGACAGACTCTTGCCCTGTCACCCAGGCTGAAGTGCAGTTGCATAATCTCAGCTCACTGCAACCTCCGCCTCCCAGGTTCAAGTGATTCTCGTGCCTCAGCCTCCCAATTACAGGTGTGAGCCACCGTGACTGGCCGGATTTTTCTATTTCTGCAAAAAGCACTGTTGGAATTTTGACAGGAATTGTGCCAAATCTGTTGATTGTTTTGGGTAGTATTGACACTTTAACAAATATTAAGTCTTCCAATCAGAACTTTAAAAAAAAAAAAACCCACTAAATTTTATCCAGCTTTCTTCTAAAACAGAAAAAGCAATCAATTCAATTGAAAACTCCAAATGAATTTACATGCTATTAGCATCCAAAAATAAAGAGTTCCATTTATTTATTTATTTATTTATTGAGATGGAGTCTCGCTGTAGCCCAGACTGGAGTGCAGTGGTGCGTTCTCAGCTCACTGCAACCTCCACCTCCCGGGTTCAAGATATTCTCCTGTCTCAGCCTCCTGAGTAGCTGGGATTACAGGCGTGCACCACCATGTCTGGCTAATTTTTTGTATATTTAGTAGAGACAGGGTTTCACCATGCTGGCCAGGCTAGTCTCAAACTCCTGACCTCAAATGATCTGCCCACCTCAACCTCCCAAAGTGCTGGGATTACAGGTGTGAGCCACCGTGCCCAGCCAAGACTTCCATTTAAGATCCAGTACTAAAACTACTTTTTAAAATGGATGATACTAACCTTTTAGCAGTTAGAAAAAACATCATTTTAGTAGAGTCCTCAACAAGACAGGCCTAATATTACCACACAGAAATGCCCAAACCACTGATTCCTCCTTACCGGCCAAGGCTAACTGAAGCCCACTAATGTCCACAGACTGGCCCATGTTTCCAACATCCATCAGTGCAATCTGGCGAGGCGTCTTTTTGAAGAGTTCCCGTGGGGGTGCCAGCATCAGCTGGGAAAGAAAAAACTTTTCTGGTGGAGTTATAGGAGGTAAAAATCCTGCAAACAAAAATGTATAACGATTTCTCCAATGGTTACTTTTAAAAATCAACTTGAATCTGGTAAAATCAGTACTTGCTACTTGCCACTTCAAGCCACATAGTTTTAAGAACTAAATTATGATTAAGTTTCAGTCAACCAAATATATACATTTACAAACTATGTAATTAAATATGTCATTTGAAATTCTATGATCTGTGGCCCTATCAATGAAACTTAAGGTTTTTGTACCTGTTAATTGTAAGAGTTAAAGAAAGAGGAAAGAAACACAAAACACAGCCTGGCAGTCAAAGACAGGTTTTCTTTAGTTAAAACATCGGCCAGGAGTGCCTCTCAGGTTTTAATTAAAGAAAATCTGTCTTTGACTGCCAAGCTGCGTTTTGTGGTTTTTTGTTTGTTTGTTTTTGAGATTAAGTCTCACTCTTGTCTCCCAGGCTGGAGTATGATGGCATGATCTTGGCTCACTGCAACCTCCGCCTCCCAGGCTCAAGAGATTCTCCTGCCTCAGCCTCCCAAGTATCTGGGATTACAGGCACCTGCCACCATGCCCAGCTAATGTTTGTATTTTTAGTAGAGTCAGGGTTTCACCATGTTGGCCAGGCTGGTCTTGAACTCCTGACCTCAGGTGATCCGCTCGCCTCAGCCTCC
The DNA here is from genome assembly GCF_006542625.1 of Nomascus leucogenys. Lineage (NCBI taxonomy): Eukaryota > Metazoa > Chordata > Mammalia > Primates > Hylobatidae > Nomascus > Nomascus leucogenys. The sequence goes on from NC_044394.1 coordinate 82,594,069, forward strand.
CAAAGTGCTGGGATTATAGGCGTGAGCCACCGTGCCCCACCTGGTGTTTGTTTCCTCTTTAACTCTTACATTAGTAACTTCATTTTCTTTTTTTTTTTTTTCTTTTGAGATGGAATCTCACTCTGTTGCCCAGGCTGGAGTGCAGTGGTGCAATCTCCGCTCACTGCAAGCTGTGCCTTCTGGGTTCACGCCATTCTCCTGCCTCTGGCTCCCGAGTAGCTGGGACTACAGGCGCCTGCCACCACGCCCAGCTAATTTTTTGTACTTTTTAGTAGAGACGGGGTTTCACCGTGTTAGACAGGATGGTCTCGATCTCCTGACCTTGTGATCCACCCGCCTCGGCCTCCCAAAGTGCTGGGATTACAGGTGTGAGTCACCGCGCCTGGCCCAATAACTTCATTTTCTAAAGTGCCTCAATTCCTGCAAAGGCTAAAGCTTATATATGCAAGCAAAAACAGACAACACTATAGTGCTCGGAAATGCTTTTCTTTCTTCTCTGTTTCCACTGTGTAGAAATTGAATAAATAGAAGAGCAACCAGCAGCAATCCTGATTCAACACATGATGCAGCTACAAATTCCCACAAGGCTGAATGTTCCTTCCCTTTTGTCCCATGTCCAATTGCTCATGAAGCCTCATCTCTCCCACTGCAGCAATGTCACCAGGCTGCATTCCCTCAGCTCTAGTCCCCACTCCTCTCTTGCTGGGACTACTCTTGCCCCCTCTACTGACTTCCCCAGCTCCCAGTTTTGACCCCTGCTCACCCACCACCCATAGTCCACACTTCCTCTTACCATTTAGTTATATCTCTAGAGTACAAATCTGATCACATTACTTAACCTGTTTACACAGAATTAAACCCAGATTTCTACACCATGACAAGACCCTTCATAATCTGCTCCCACCGCACCTTCCTAATCTCACTTCTTGACCTTCTCTCTCATCCATGTACCCTACACCCCAGTTGCACAAAATCCCTCAACTTCTACACCTCCCCCCCTTTTTTTTTGAGGCAGTCTTACTCTGTTGCCCAGGCTGGAATGCAGTGGCACGATCTCAGCTCACTACAGCCTCCGCCTCCCAGGTTCAAGCAATTCTCCTGCCTCAGACTCCTGAGTGCTGGGATTACAGGAGTGCACCATCATGCCGGACTAATTTTTGTATTTTGGGTAGAGATGGGGTTTGGTCATGTTGGCCAGGCTGGCTTCGAACTCCTGGCCTCAAGTGATCTGCCTGACCTGGCCTCCCAAAGTGCTGGGATTGCAGGCATGAGCTACCGCACCTGGCCTTACACCCAGTTTTTTAATAATACCTGGCAGAGCCACTCCTGCCCTCCCACCTGCATCCGTAGTCAATATCCAGCAAAAAATACCACTCCTGAGAATTTCTCCGGCTCCACAGGTGGTCGTTCCTTCCTCTGAACTACCCAGCATTACACAATCGCAGCCCTGCCTCTGTTCAGAGTCATCTGAAAAGCATTCTGAAGACATACCCACTAAATGTCTTACCCTAAACATACAGTATCAGCAGCTCTGGGAGTGGAGTGTTGACACTGGTATTTTCTCTTCTATGTTATCTACACACCATCCCTACTTTAATAATGGTATAATAGTGGATAACACTCACAGGTACTCTTATTCTTTGGAACAACTCTACCAGCTGGGAATTGTTACTATTTGCATTTTACAGATGAGGAATCTGAGGCACAAAACAGTTAAATATAATCCATCCAGGGATTCCTTCTCTGGCGACTGCCATCCCACCCATGGCAAATCTGTGTGTACAATGCGGTCTATGGACTAGGTGTGGGTTTAGATTCACTGTACCTGAAAATGACATTATATAAGTCACGGTTCCTTTGCCTCACTTGTTCTTCAGAATTCAAAGGGCCCTCTGACCTAAATCCCACAGTGTCCCAATCCTCTAATACAAGCACCCTAGGGTGGTTGTCTGTGTATGTGTGTGTGTGTTTAGCAGCTGTCACCCTAACTCACTGCAGCCTCAAACTCCTAGGCTCAAGTGATCCTCCTGCCTCAACCTCCTGAGCAGCTGGGACTACAGGTGTGAGCCACCCCATGCCCAGCAATTTATTTAATTTTTTGTAAAAACAGGGTCTTACTACGTTGCCCAGGATGGTTTCAAACTCCTGGCCTCAAGCAATGCCCACCCCCCAACTCCACCACTTCGGCCTCCAAAAGTGCTGGGATCATAGGCGTGAGCCACCTAGCCAGGCCTAGGTGGTGAGTTTTGACCACAAACCTGTGTTACATTCACTTTCTGGGCAGTCACAAGCTTCTTAGAAGCAGGTTAAGTACCTGTACCCTAAAGGCATCTCAGGCCAATACAAAGGGTTGCCCTTCTTAGATAACGGCACTACAGGATACCTATCAGAAGATCCTGATGGGGTGCCCGGCAGGAACACTAACTAGAAATGCGGCCCTCCTGTACCATAAAAACAAACTCCTGGTGTTACTTCAAAATCTACTGCCTTAGCCTTGACTCACTGTATAGCAGGCCCTACCTATACTGGTTAAGGAATGTAAGATCAAGCTGTTTCCTATCTCTATGTGCTTCCTCCACTACACTGGTCCCTAAATCCTTCAGGTCCCCTTGTCACCATGCCATTTTTCTTGTTTTCTGACTGCAAGTCTTCTTCCAAAGCAAATCCACATAAAGCGTCCTCTGCTTGAGCTTAAAAACAAACAAACAAAAAATGCAGCCTCGCACCTAACCTACTCGTTTGATCTCAGCAATGCCACACAATGGTAAATACATTTTACATAATGTATACCACGCATGCACTTTACATAATGTCCAGTAAGTCATGTGTTTCTAACCGCGAGATCATCAATTTGAGACTTTCTATCCTCTGTCCCCATCCCAAACAGGCTAAGGAAGGCGGCTGCAAAGTCTTTAATGGTGTTTCATGTGTATTTCCGCCCACCAACTTCTTCAGCTTCTTAATACTGATTTCCATGTACTCCTTTGAGACTAAAAACCGGGGACAGATCCAGTCTCATCATTGGTTTTAACTTCACACACCACAGACGGGTTTTCGAATAACGAACCGTATTTGAGACACTAAACATGTCAAGACCTACACTGAGCTGTATGATGTGATGGGGTGTACAGAGAAATCATTTTCGGCGTCAGGAACTTGCAATTAAGCTACCACCTCTCCATTCTTTAGAGTTAAGGCGGGGAGGGAGTGAGGGGCGTGGGAACGCAGAGGGAGGCGGAAAAAGAGGATGATCATTTCACAGGAATAATTTCCCTTTCAGGTGAGTTCCCAGCAGCGCAGGTGGAAAGCTGCGGAATCTAACGCTATCCACACGGCACAGCTGGCTTCAGGAGGTACCTGAGAGCGGAGGGCGGTCGGGCTCCTGGCCGCCGCGGGCGGGCGGCGCGGGGTTGAGCAGGTGCGCGAAGCTGGCGGCGAAGGGGTTGGCGGCCAGCGGCTCGGTGCGGTACATCTCCCAGAGCAGGTAGAGCGCCGTGAGGCGCTGCGCCGCGCTGGGCAGCAGGTCGGGCTGCTGGAGCAGCATGACGAGCACCGAGCCCAGGCGGAAGTGGTCGGCCTTGCTGAAGTAGTGGTGGAAAGCGGTGGACAGGCCCTCGAAGGTGCTGCCGCCGCCCGCTTCCTCCGATATGATACTCAGCAGGCTCGAGAGCTCCTTCGGGGTCAAGCTCATCCTGCCCGCGGGGCCGCCCGGGCCTCTGCTCCCGGACCCGGGGCCGCTTGCTCCGCCTCTGCCGCCGCCGGAGCCCCCGAAGCCGCTCCTGGACGCCGACCCTGCCGCTTCCCGGGACCCTCTTTGCTCCGCGGCGGTGAGAAGCCGGCCAGACGCCGCGCTCGCCCCTCCGCCGGGCATCAACGTCGCTCCCCTTCCTCTCTTCCCGGCCCGAGGGGCCCTGGCGCCGGCTCGCTCCGTCCCCGCGGCCGTAAAGCGCGCTGTTACACGACAGCGTCGCAAACAAAACACGTCGGGGAAACCAGATCGCCGCGGAGAGGGACAGCGCCCAGCGAAACGGAGGCTGGTGGAGCGAAGCCAGGAAGAGGATGCGGAGACGCGGGGTAGGCGGGGCGAATTGGCAGGAAGCGGGGGCGTGGCCCGGGAGGGGAGGGGAGGGGAGGGGAGGGGAGGGGTCGGGCCGGCGGCCTTCAGGGTTAGGGCTGCGGAGGTCTTGCTGCAGGAGAGCCTGGGGTTCGCATGCGTTTGCGCAGCTGCGAGCTTATGCCGCCCTTTGGCGGTTCCCAGGACAGTTCTTGGTGCCAGACGGTCCCAGTAAATGCTGTCTACGTTATTATTTGGAAAAATGCACCTCAGATATTAACTATTTTCTTAATATAACATCCGTAAGTATTCGTCGTAAAAAGTATTGTAAATGCCGGACGGTCGTGGTGGCGCCTGCCTGTAATCCCAGCGCTTTGAGAGTCCTAGGCGGGAGGGTCGCTTGAGCCCGGGAGTCCCAGGCTGCAGTGAGCTGTGATCACCACTGCACTGCAGCCCAGGCGCTCTGTCTCAGAAACATTTTTTTTTAATATAGTAAATGCAAATAAAGATACCACGCATTTCTCATAACCATGGTTAATTTCTAGTCTTACACTCTTATTGCAGAAATGGAATCATACTGCACTATGAGCTTTTTTGTACATGGTTTTTTCTCTTAACACGATTTCGAGAACATGTTTCCAGTTAATATTCATTTACAAAATTGTTTGCTGTGCCACGTTTTACTTAGACTGCCCTAGGGCGCTTATCCTGGGCACTTAGCTGTGCATTAGAAACTCACAGGGAGACGTTACAAATACCTGATCCCTCCCTCAGAGATGCTGATTGAGATATTAATAAACCCCACCTCTTCAGGTGAGTCTGAGGTGTAGTCTGGGCTGAGAACCACCAGGTGGCATTTCCCAGACTTGCCTGGTCCCTAAACCTACAGAAACGTACGCGTATTTCGCCAGTGATTACCACCAGCGATTCTTAATTATCTAGTTAAGAGCCACCTCAATTCTTTTTTAAAATATATTTTTATTTTTTATGTGTTTTGAGGGGAGAAAGATATTTTAGGTAAAAAAATTTTTTTCATCTTTTTAAAACTTGTATTTCAGTAGTTTTGGAGGTACAGGTGGTTGGTTTTTGGTCACATGGATAAGTTTTTAGTGGTGATTTCTGAGACTTTGGTGCACCCATCACCAGAGCAGTGTACACTGTACCTGTCAGGCCTCTGAGCCCAAGCCTGCACATATACATCCACATGGCCTGAAGTAACTGAAGGATAACAAAAGAAGTGAAAATGGCTGGTTCCTGCCTTAACTGATGACATTACCTTGTGAAATCCCTTCTCCTGGCTCAGAAGCTCGCCCACTGAGCACCTTATGACCCCCACCCCGGCCTGCCAGAGAACAACCCCCTTTGTAATTTTCCACTACCCACCCAAATCCTATAAAACGGCCACACCCCTATCTCCCTTCGCTGACTCTTTTCAGACTCAGCCCGCCTGCACCCAGGTGACTAAAAAGCCTTATTGCTCACGCAGAGCCTGTTTGGTGGTCTCTTCACACAGACGCGTGTGACAGTACCCAAAATATAGTCTTTTATCCCTCACTCCTGTCCCACGTATACCCCCTCCCGCCCCTGAGTCCTCAAAGTCCGTTATATCATTCTTATATCTTTGCATCCTCATAACTTAGCTCCCACTTATAAGTGAGAAGTGTAATATTTGGTTTGCTACCTCAATTCTTAAGAAAAATTTAAGGAAGAGAAATTGCTGGGTCAACAGGTGTGATACCTACTGAATTTTAAAGGCTTCTTCAATTTACTGCTAAATTGCACTTCAGAAAGATGTTGCCAATTAACGTTCCTAACTGCAGCAGATATAATGTGGTAACTCGGGGAACTGATTCAAATTAGCTCAAAAGTACTCTCATAAATTTTTTATTATAGGGCCTGGGCACGGTGGCTTACGCCTGTAATCCTGGCACTTTAGGAGACCGAGGTGGGTGGATCACTTGAGGCCAGGAGTTTGAGACCAGCCTGGCCATGGTGAAATCCCGTCTCTACTAAAAATATATAAATTGGCTGGGCATGGCGGCTTGTGCCTGTAATCCCAGCTACTTGGGAGGATGAGGCAGAAGAATGGCTTGAACCTGGGAGGTGGAGGTTGCAGTGAGCCGAGATCTCACCACTGCACTCCAGCCTGGGCGACGGAGCGAGACTGTCTCAAAAAAAAAAAAAATTTTTTTTTATTATAATAAACTGTATTTTGTGCAAGCCATTTTACATTGGGTGGTCTATGGGTCTATTTGTTATTGTAATTTTCCTGCAGTTCTAATACTATTTAATAGTAGTAATTATACCAATTGCCAGTTATTAATGTAGTAATACTAATACTGTGTGGGTTTTTTCCAAGATGTTTCAAAAATATTTGACCATTATATTTTATCTTAAAAAAAAAAATGGGAAGCCTAGGCGGGTGGATCATCGAGGTTGGGGGTTCAAGACCAGACTAACCAACATGGAGAAACCCCGTCTGTACTAAAAATACAAAATTAGCCAGGCGTGGTGGTGGGTGCCTGTAATCCCAGCTAATTGGGAGGCTGAGACAGGAGAATCACTTAAACCCTGGAGGCAGAGGTTGCAGTGAGCCGAGATCGCGCTGCTGCACTCCAGCCTGGGTGATAGAGTGAGAGACTCTGTCTCAAAAAGAAAACTGGTTAGGACTAGGTGTGCCATCTGCATAGAGTGTGAACCTCTGGCAGCCCCCACCCCAGTCTTTTATTATGCAAGCAGGTAGCTATTCTTGTGACTGATCTCTTTCCTACTGTGCACATGCTAACAAAAAAGGGAAGGTGGAATCCCCATGGTGGACATGCATGGCCCCAGGTTGCTCTGTCTGTGTGGCTGCTGGTATCACCCTGTGCAAGCTTCCAGCTTTCTTATTTATGTTTGCAGTTCGATCTTTCAGGCTGCTCTTTGTTAGAAAAGAAGTGATTTCTTGGGCTGCTTTTTGCTGCTTTTTTCTCTTCCCTTCATGACCATTTCCACGTAGGATATAAGCCTCTGGCTTGCCTCCTACAGCCCCTCATTTCCTTCCCCATATTTGGCAACCAGACCAGCATCCAGGACAACATAAACTATGCCGTTGGTTGTTAGAAGGCTTGGGACATTTCTCTCTTTGCCAGCCTCAGCTTAACCCAGGAGACAAAGATTATTTTACTTATTATCTCTCCTGCATAGGATCTGCAATCAGAACTATTGAACTTCTCCATTTGGACCAACACTCACACCTATAGGAAAAGGGTAATATAATAGATCATTGGCTAAATAACAGGGAATCCTATTCCCTCCATGTCATGGCTCGAATAAGAGGGGGAAAAGGAATATAGGCCCAATATGTATAGTTTTTAACAGTCTGTGGAGTGACAGAGGGTAGAAGGATCAGTGTCATCAGGAGGAGGCAGAGGTTGAGCCAGACCTGGATCACTGGAGACAAGTTGTTCAGGATGGCTGACTGGGTTGTCTGTTGTAAAGGAGTTAGCATGATTATTTTCTTTTCTTTTCTTTTTTTTTCTTTTTGACAGTTGGATGTGTTAGTTGTTTTTTGCTGTGGCATTTTTTCAGCAAATTTCTCCGTCTCGTCGCATGCATCTTCAGGACACAATTTCAGGTGTGTAGCAGGAATCCAAACAGGAGATTGATGTTCACCTGGGGAAACACAAGCATAGCCTCTTCCCCATGTTAAAATAGAACCTTTTGACCATATATTAGATTGAACGTCTTTCCACCACACTTCCCTTCTTGGTTTACCATGGGACAGTTACCAGAGAAATGTTTTTCAGCAGCAGTAACATAACTAGATTTAGGAATATTAAGAAAATTTAACGTGAACAATTCCAAGTTTAGTTGTAGGTGAGGGGTAGACATCTCTTTATCCCCCTCTTTTTGTTTAAGTAATTGTAATTTTAAAGTTCTGTTACTTCTTTCTACAATAGCATGGCCTCGTGGGTTATAAGGAATACCAGTAATATGTTTCATATGCCACTGATCAAGAAAATTTTTAAAAGCTTTACTGCAATAGGCTGGACCATTGTCTGTTTTGAGCTCACTGGGAATTCCCATAACCACAAAACATGAAAAGATATTTTTTTTTTTTGAGACGGAGTCTCGCTTTGTCGCCCAGGCTGGAGTGCAGTGGCGTGATCTCGGCTCACTGCAAGCTCCGCCTCCCGGGTTCACGCCATTCTCCTGCCTCAGCCTGTCCGAGTAGCTGGGACTACAGGCGCCCGCCACCACGCCTGGCTAATTTTTTGTATTTTTAGTAGAGATGGGGTTTCACCGTGGTCTCGATCTCCTGACCTCGTGATCCGCCCGCCTCGGCCTCCCAAAGTGCTGGGATTACAAGCGTGAGCCACCGTGCCTGGCCGAAAAGATATTTTTTTTAACATGAGAAGTGGCTTCTCCGTTTTTACAGGTAGCCCAGATGAAATTGGAAAAGGTGTCAACTATGACATGCACATAAGCTAATTTTCCAAAAGAAGGAACATGAGTAACATCCATTTGCCAGATAGCACTAGGAGAAAGGCCTCGGGGATTAACTCCAGGAGATTGTGTGGGTAAGACAAGAACCTGACATTGAGAACAGTGTTGTACAATTTGTTTAGCTTGTTTCCAACTGAGAGAATATTTGTGTTTAAGACCTGAAGCATTAGTATGAGTGAGTTGATGAAATTGTTCTGCATCTGTAATGGCTAGAGAAACTAGAGTATCAACTTTATGATTACCACTGGATAAAGGTCCAGGCAAATTAGTATGAGATGGAATGTGAGTGATGAAAAAAGGGTGCTTTTGATTTCTGACAGTTTTTTGAAACAAAGAGAACGAGGAAAACAGATTAGTGTCAGCAATATTTTTGATGGTAGCTCTTTCTATTGCCTTGGTGACATGGACTACATAAGCTGAGTCAGAGACAATATTAAGAGGCTGATCAAAATCTTGTAATGCAGAGATAACAGCGAACAACTCGGCTTTTTGAGCAGAAGTGTATGGAGTAGAAATGACTTTATGTTTTCATCCTGCATACCCTGCCTTTCCATTACTAGATCCATCCGTAAAAATGGTAACAGCTGCCTCTAGTGGTGATGAATGAGTAAGTTTTGGTAGACTCCAGGAAGTATTTAGTAGAAATTGAAAGAATTTTGACTTAGGCAAATGATTATCAATAGTGCCAATGAAGTCAGCCAGATTAGTCTGCCAGCACAAGGATGTAGAAAAGGCATTTTTAACTTCATTTTTTGACAAAGGGACCACAATAATGTTTGGATTGAAGCCGGAAATTTTAGTGATATGTTGACGTCGTAACCCAATTAAAGTGGCCATTTGATCAAGATATATTGAAAGAGTTTTAGAGGCTGAATTAGGAAGAAATGCCCATTCAACTAGAGAATCATTTTGTACTATAAGTCCTGTAGGAAACTGGATGGAAGGAAAAACTAAAAATTGTGAAGACAAATTTAGGTCAATACGAGAGACTTGTACTTCTGTCACTCTTTGTTCTACAAAAGACAACTCTTGTTTCGCTGGTTCAGATAGGGAGCGAGGACTCTTTAAATCTGTATCTCCCGATAAAGTAGCAAATAGGTGAGATAATGCATAAGTAGGGATGCTTAGGGTTAGTCTGAGATAATTGATGTCACCTGGTAATTTTCGAAAATCATTTAAGGTGTTTAAATTGTCAGTATGAAGTTGGACTTTTTGGGGCTTAATGGAGCTTCTAGCTGCATTCCTAAGTACAGAAAAGGAGTGGCTTATTGAATTTTATCAGGAGCGATGTGGAGTCCTGCATTGGCAACAGCTAATTTTAAAGAGGTAAAACACTGAATTAATTCATCTTTAGTGGGAGCAGCAATCAGTATATCATCCATATAATGAAGAATGTAATTATTTTTAAAAGTCTGTCGGATAGGTTGTAACATAGTACTGACAAACAACTGACAAAAAGTAGGACTGTTAATTATTCTTTGAGGTAAAACTTTCCATTGATATCTAGCTGCAGAAGCTGAATTGTTAATGGAAGGTGTAGTGAAAGCAAATTTTTCACAGTCTGACTTGTCTAAAGGAATATGAAAAAAACAGTCCTTAAGGTCAATGATAATTAAAGGCCATTCCTCAGCAATCACGGTGGGGAGGGCATACCGGGTTGTAATGCCCCCATAGGTTTAATAACTGCATTAATAACTCTTAAGTCTGTTACCATCCTCCATTTTCCTGACTTTTTTTTGTACAACAAACACAGGCGAGTTCCATGGAGACAAGGAGGGCTCAACAGGGTTTGCTTGTAGTAAATCATTAACAATTTCAATTAAAGCCTCCAACTTGTGTTTGGAAATCAGCCACTGCTCTACCCAAACAGGTGACTCACACATCCATTGTGCATGGGCAGAGGAAGAGAAGGAGAGTGAGGGTGCTGAGACATGGACCGGGAGGAAGCAGGATTCCAAACCTCTGAAAGAAGGGGTCCCAGAGCGTCAAAAGAAACAGTACGCTTACAAGAGGGGAGAGGTCTGAAAGGATGAGAGGAATGAGAAACAGGCCATTCAGATGAATGCCACACATCCTCCTCTGGCAGAGGGGGCAACGGCTTGGTAGAAGAAGAGTTAACATATACAGGTTCCAAGATAGGAGATGGAGGGAGGGGATCATCACCAGGTTCCTCCTCTTGGGGATAAAACAAGGAGAGATCGAATTCCTCCTCATCATCAGAAGGAAGACTAGTAGGGGGGTCAGCTGCCCAAGGTAAAGGGAGCAGCTCACCATCCATGTTAACTTGTGGCAGTTGAAGAAGATCACCAGACTGAAAAGGAAGTAAAGCAACATGAATAAGAACCTAGTCAGCCCAAACAGAAATAAGAAGTAAAACACCATCTCTCATGAGTTGGCGGAGAGTGGCACCAACACTATCCCAGTCTAACAGGTCCATAGAACCTTTGTCAGGGAACCAAGGACAATATTTTTCAATAGTCTGAAATAAGAGAATAAGGTTATTGTAATCAGCCTTGATTCCACCCTGTTTAAGAAGAAGTTTAATAAAAGACAGATAAGCCTGGTGTTTAGACTGCGATTGTCCCATAATAACGCTGGAATAATACCGGTTGACAAACCTGAAAAGAGGGGAGAGTTAAAAAAGCGTGCCCAGAGACCTTACTATCGAGTCTGAAGACTACTCGTCACGATCCCGCACTTGGAGTGCACTTAGTCGAGGAACAAAGAAAGCCACATTGGGCGTCAGATATTGTGGGGTCTGGCCAGCAGCTTGCAATGCAGTGGTGCTCTCTGTTTGTTCCCAGGTGGATTGGCAGGTCAAGAAATAATAGACACACACAAGATAGTGAAAGCTGGGTCCAGGGGGGTCACTGCCTTCTGGTCCTGCGATGCCGCCAATGCACTGGGTATACCAGCATTTATTATTAAGTTTAGTGAGGGCAGGGGTAGGTTAGTGAGGGATTTAGTGTCGTTTGATTATGAGGTAAGATGGTCACGTGGGAATGAAGTAATTCTTTAATATAACATCTGTTTGTAGAAGTACAGTATACAGAGATAAGAATTTACAATATAGTGTGTGCATCAGTAATTTCTAACAGAGGCTTAAAACAGAAACACAGTCTTTCCATAACCTGTGACTAGCAAGATATTAATCAGCAGTAACAGTTGTAGTAAAAGCTGATTTCACACAATCCATAGAAACAGGACGTGAAGCTAGACAACCGGTTAGACCAGAAATTCTCAGAAGGTAGCATGTCTTAACACTAAAGAGGCCTAGAAGAGCCGTGGCAAGATGAAGGTATTTATAGCACTATCTTATCCATATGAACAGGCGCCCCTTATGCGTCCGTTTATAGTCTCTCCACAAGGGTCGCATTCCATTCCCAGAGCTATGAACATCTGCTTTTCTGGGATAGGAATCTTGGTGATGTGAAACCTCCCTGACTGCATGTCCGTTTATAGGCTCTCTGCAGGGGGAAGCACATCATGCACTGTTGGCTCATTCTGGCAGTCCAACCTGGCATTGTCTTTACACAATCCTGCCTGCAATTTTGTATTTACAATAATCAGGAGCATTTCATCTTTTATTCCATAGCAATAGTTTCAGGGGGTCTCCTTCCACATGCCAAACTAATTTTTGTATTTTTAGTAGAGACAGGGTTTCACCATGTTGGCCAGGCTGGTCTTGAACTCCTGATCTCAGGTGATCTGCTCACCTCAACCTCGCAAACTGGGACTACAGGTGTGAGCTAGTGTGCCTGGCCTGAAACAGCTTTTTTATTATTTATTTGTGCGACAGGGTATCCCGCTGTCGCCCAAGCTGGAGTGCAGTAGTGTAATCACGGCTCACTGTAGCCTCAATCTCCCAGGCTCAGGCAATACTCCCACCTCAGCCTCCCAGATAGCTGAGACTACAGGCACATACCACCATGCCTGGCTAATATATCTAAATCTATATATCTATATCTATATCTATGTCTATATCTATACCCATCTATATATTTGTATAGAGATGAGGTTTCACCATGTTGCCCAGGCTGCTCTCAAACTCCTAGGCTCAAGCAGTCTGTCCACCTTGGCCTCCTAAAGTGCTTGGATTATAGGCATGAGCCAGCATGCCCGGGGGGGAGGCTTATAAATATTTTTCTTCCCCTCCTTCTTCTCCTTCTCCTTCCTCCTTTCTCCTTCCTTCTTCCTTCTTCTTTTTCCTATTTCTACCTTTTTAAAATCTGAGACAGGGTCTTACTTGTCACCCCAGGCTGGAGTACGGTGGCACAATCTTGGCTCACTGTAGCCTCGACCTCCTGGGCTCAAGCAATCCTCCCACCTTTGCCTCCTGAGTACCTGGGACTATAGACATGCATCACCACACTGGCTAATTTTTGTACTTTTGTGTTGAGACAGGGTTTCACCATGTTACTGTTACTGGAAAGGCTTCCTCATCCAGACCCCTCAAGAGGGTTCTTGAGTCTCTTGCAAGAAAGAATTTGAGGCAAATTCATAAAGTGAAAGCAAGTTTATTAGGAAAGTAAAGGGATAAAGAATGGCTACTCCATAGGCAGATCAGCCCTGAGGGCTGCTGGTGTACTATTTTTATGGTTATTTCTTGATTATATGCTAAACAAAGGGTGGATTATTCATGTGTTTTCCAGGAAAACAGGTGGACAATTCTTAGAAGTGAGGGTTCCTCCCCTTTTTAGACCATATAGGGTAACTTCCTGATGTTGCCATGGCATCTGTAAACTGTCATGGCACTGGTGGAAGTGTCTTTTAGCATGCTAATACATTATAATTAGCATATAATTGTGTCTGGAGTTGGTTCCTTCCAGTGGGTTCATGGTCTCACTGACACCAAGAATGGAGCCATGGACCTTCACGGTGAGTGTTACAGCTCTTAAAAATTGCACAGACCCAAAGAGTGAGCAGCAGCAAGATTTATTATGAAGAGTGAAAGAACAAAGCTTCCACAGCGTGGAAGGGAACCTAAGCAGGTTGCTGTTGCTGGCTGGGGTGGCCAGCTTTTATTCCCTTATTTGTCCCTGCCCATGTCCTGCTGATTGGTCCATTTTACGGAGTGCTGATTGGTCCATTTTACAAACCTCTAGGTAGCCACAGAGCACTGATTGGTGCTTTTTACAATCCTAGCTACAGAGTGCTGATTGGTGCATTTTACAATCCTCTTATAAGACAGAAAAGTTCTCCAAGTCCCCACCCAACCCAGAAGTCCAGCTGGCTTCACCTCTCAATCCCCTCTCTAAACAGGACACCCCCAACTCCTGTTGGGAATTGGGTGATGACCACTCTAGCTACTTCCTGCTGGATAGGGGCAAAGAAGGGACCCTGCAGTGCTAGTGTCCTCCAGAGGGGAACTCTCTAGGCCAGCCAAAGGGTCAGTGGGTTGGTCCAGGGGTCCTCAGTAGAAGTTGTTAGTTGAGCTCATTTAGGGTTCCATTTGTAAGACCATCTGTAGCTTGATGGCATTGATCCTGGAGGAAACAAATTTGACAAAGAGGTTAAAAACACAGGGCCCAAAGGCAAGTAATAGCAAGATGGCTGTTTTGGGACTTAGAAAGGGGAGAAGCCATGTTGCCCAACTCCAGAGGTTGGTATAAGAGTTTGAAAGGTGTTGTCTGATTTCAGAAGCCTTTTCCTGTAAATTCCAGGCAGCATCTCGTACTATCCCTTACTGGTTAGTGTAAAAGCAACACTCCTCCCCTAAGAAGGTACAAAGTCCTCCTTTCTCAGTAGTGAGGAGGTCTAGGCCTTGGCAGTTTTGGAGAGTCACTGCTGCCAAAGAGTCTACTTGGGATTGTAGAGTGAGGATAGATTTTGTTATTTCTTGTAAACTGTCTGAGAAATCCTTTGAGAGTGTGTGGTAGTAGGATAATGAAATAGATAAACCTGCTATTCTGGTTTCTCTAGCAGTAGCCATTCCTAACCCTATAAGTAGGGGTATTAGTTGTATGGCCCTGCGCTGACGTACTTGAGCTTCAAGTGGCATGGATAGGGTCTTATTTCCACAAGATTAGAAGTCAGGATAATACATGTTACACTGTTAACTTTTAGCAAACTTTACTTTTGTTGAAAACCTTGTAAGTTTGGGATTTCAATTATTCTTTGCTATTTATAAGACCTCGTTCAGTCCATATTAACTTAGAATTGGTATAGATGGCTCCTTCATGATTCTGTAAATACTGGAAGGTTCAGCTGAGTGCAAACAGCTCGCACATTTGAGCACACCAATTATTAGGCAATTTTCCTAACGCTGCTTCTACAAGAATTTCCTTATCACTTACTGAATACTCATTGTGTCTTTTTCCCTTAATCACCTGGGAGGAACCATCTATCGTCCCGTCCTGAAGGGAATTCCTCCTAGATCTGGTCGGACCTTTTTATGGTAATTAATTAAGATTTAGATCCCCTGTTAGGAAACCTGCTGGGTTAAGGATTTTTGATAGAAAAGCTATAAGTCCAGCTGGCTTCACCTCTCAAAATGAGTAGTGAGGACGATCAGAGGTCACTCTCATTCTTGGTTTTGCTGGGTTTTGGCCAGCTTCTTTACCACATGTTGTTTTATCAGCAAGGTCTTTGTGACCTGTATCTTGTGCTGACCTATTTCATCCTGTGGCTTAGAATGCCTTAACCTCCTGGGAATGGAGTCCAATAGGTGTCAGGTTCATTTTACCCAGACTTTATTCAAGATGGGGTCACTCTGGTTTGAACACCTCTGACATTACCCAGGCTGGTTTCCAACTCCTGTGCCCAAGTGATCTTCTCGCCTAGGCCGCCCAAAGAGCCAGGATTACAGACATCAGACACTGCAACTGGCAAAGTCATGTGCTTTTTGAAAGCTGTTTAGGAGATAGATATTAATTTGATGGTTTAGAGATGCTATTCTCCCACTAAATGTGAGGAGAGAGGCCATTTCTCTTACTGTCTCCTGTCTCCAAAGAAAAGGAGGAAGTAAGAACTGAAAAATAACAGACTGATCGGGGCCACTGGCCAGGCCTGTAGGCTAAAGATTAACCCCCACCCTAATCACTTGTGCTATCTATAGATCACAGACAATGGTATGGAGAAATACTTGCCTTGCTTACCCCCACCTAGTCATGTACCCCATGCTTGCTCAGTCTATCACGACCCTGTCTTGTGGACCCCTTAGAGTTGTAAGCCCTTAAAAGGGCCAGGAACTCTTCCTCAGGGAGCTTGGTTCTTGAGACGCAAGTCTGCCAACACTCCTGGCCAAATAAAGCCACTTCCTTCTTTAACCCGGTGTCTGAGGGGTTTTGCCCACGGCTTATCCTGCTACAAATGAAGCCAGTAAAGCACAGAGAGCTTTGCTATAGAAAAGTGACCTCTGGATTGCTATGCCTTTTGAATTCTTATGTCTACCTTTTATAGTTTTTCTAGGTCTTTCATTCCTGTTAGGTTGTTGCAAACCTCGCAGTTTGCTCTTCAAAGCTGAGAGGGCTGCGCATCTTACTTTTTAGGATATTGTTCAGACGAGAGTGATGAAGTCAGAAAAGACTCATGGTTGATAGAAACTTAATTTTGTGACACTCCTTTGGCTGCTTGAGAAACTTTCCTTCTCATTTGTTGATCCCTTCCTGAGTTGCAGGTAGCTGAGGTTACTGGATATTTGGCGTTTGTACTGATATAGGAGTTAAGAATAAATCACTTAGGCAGATAGCAAGGGTATGGGAGTTCTCAGTGAGACTTTTTTGGAGTGCAGTGGTGCAATGTCAGCTGACTGCAACCTCCGCCTCCCAGGTTCAAGTGATTCTCCTACCTCAGCCTCCAGAGTAGTTGAGATTACAGGTGTGCACCGCCATGCCCAGCTAATGTTTTGTATTTTAGTAGAGATGGGGTTTCACCATGTTGGTCAGGCTGGTCTTGAACTCCCAACCTCAGGTGATCTGCCTGCCTCGGCCTCCCAAAGTGCTGGGATTACAGGCATGAGCCACCACACCCGGCCAAGCAGTCCCAAATCATTTTCTAACAAAGAGCAGCCTGCAAGCTGGGAGCTTCCACAGGCGAATGCCAGCAGGAACTAAAGACTAGACATTTTTTCTCTCTTTTTTTTTTCTCTTTTGAGAAGGAGTGCAGTGGCATGATGTTGGCTCACTGCAACCTCCGCCTCCCGGGTTCAAGCGATTCTCCTGCCTCAGCTTCCCAAGTAGCTGGGACTACAGGCACGTGCAACCATGCCCAGCTAATTTTTTGTATTTTTTGTAGAGACAGGGTTTCACCATGTTGGCCAGGATGATCTCAATCTCTTGACCTCGTGATCTGCCTGCCTCGGCCTCCCAAAGTGGTGGGGTTACAGGCATGAACCACTGCACTGGCCCAGGACTAGATATTTTCAAGATGGCAGCTCCATCTTCCATTCTCTTCCAGCCACATGTACTGTAAAGGGGCAGACAAGACACTGATCAACTGGAAAGCCCATTTGCATAAGAAGATTAGGGTGGGGCGACCAGCCTTCCCCACATACTATGTAAATGTCATACCTGATTGAACCAATCTATGAACCCTATGTAAATCAGACACCACCTCATCAAACTGGACAATAAAACTCAGTGCATTCACTACCAGCAGGTCTTATCCACTTCAAGACCCCTTCCTCTACAGAGGAAGCTGTTTCTCTTTCTCTTTTCTTCTACCTATTAAGCCTCCACTCCTAAACTCGGTTTGTGTGTTTGTGTCCTAAATTTTCCTGGCACGTGACAACAAACTCCAGGGTATATATCCCAAACAGCGTAACCACTTCAGTACCTAAGCTATAATCTTGCCTGATGTTTGCTTCGTTATTCTGCTTTCACTGTTTTGTAGAAATTCTCATGCTTTTCTTCTAACATTCTCTTTCCTCGCCGTTACTAACAAGGGATTCCGCTTTCAAAGGTAGCTTGATATTTAAGCAATAACTTTGGTATGAGGCAAGGAAGTGTTTCATTGTCCCTTCAATTGGCTGCAAGGATCCTGGGAAGCTCAAAATGAAAGTAAAAAAGACAATTGAACCTCGAGTCTCACTCATACCTGATTTAGATTATGTTTAGGTGAGACTTTGAACTTGAAATTGATGCTGGAATAGGTTAAGATTTTTGGGGCATTGGGATGGGGGTAAATGTACTTTGCATGTGAGAAGGACGTGAATTTTGGGGATTTAGAGAATGGAGAGTCATGGACTGAATTATGTCCCCTGCCAACATTTATAATTGGAACCCTCACCCCCTATACCACTGAATGTGACTGTTTTTGAAGATAAGGCCTTCAACTTAAATACCCAAAGAGGTATTTCAGTTAAAATGAGGCCATTGGTGGAGGTGGGCCCTATTCTTATCTGACTGGTGTCCTTATAAGAAGAGCAGATTAGAACACACAGAGAGACATCAGGGTCATGCATGCACAGAAGGAAGACCATGTGAGGACACAGTGAGAAGGCGGCCTGCAAGCCAAGGAGAGAGGCCTCAGGAGAAACCAACCCTACCAACACCTTGATCTTGGACTCCCAGCCTCCAGAACTGTGAGACAATACATTTCTCTTGCTTAAGCCAAAGAAAGAAAGAAAAAAGGAAGGAAGGAAAAAAAGAAGGAGGAGGAGGAAGCAACTAAACAGACAGCTCATATCCAAAAGTTACACACTCCACATGATGTTGGAGGCTGGGACTGAAGTGATGCTGCCACAAGCCAGGGAACACCTGGGTTACAAGAAGCTGGAAAAGGCAAGGAAGGATCTTCCCCTAGAGGCCTAGAGCACAACACTGACTACATCTTAATTTCAAACTTCTAGCCTCCAGAAGTGTGGGAGAGTATATTTTTTTTTTAAAGCCACCCAGTTCGTGGCACAACAGATTCAGTAGTCCATTGTGTGAGTGAGTCTACAAGAATTTCTCTACCCATGTTATTATTGACAGGTATTTAGATAATTTTCAATTTGGGGCTCTAATGAATAGAGGAGCTATGAATATTCAAGTAAAGCTCTTTTTTGTAGACATAAGCATTTTTCTTGCTGGGTGTAGAATTGCTAGGTCATAGGATACTTGCATGTTCAGCTTAAGTAAGTACTGGCAAAGACTTTCCCAAATGGTTGTACCAACTTATACTCCTCTCCACTCCTGGCAGTGCATAAGAATATGGATTGATTCACATAGACACTAACTATTAATACTTTTTAAGCATTCTGGTTGGTGTGTAGTGGTATAGCATTGTGCTTCTAATTTTTACTTCTCTAATAACTAATGAAGTTGAGCACTTTTTCATGTTATTGGACATTTGGTATTCTCTTTTGTTCCCACTGAAGTCTCTTGCCCATTTTTGTATTTGCTTTCTTACTGATTTGTAGGAATTCTTTATATATTCTAGGGATAACTCCTCTTTCAGATATAGGTACTATAAATATTTTCTCCCACGCTGTGAGAGGGCTTTGTGAGATATATGTAATATGATATAAAAGCCAGCCACTTAAAGGGACTGGAGCCACATCAGTTCAGAGTGTGAGTCCAAACAATGCTAAGCATGTCTGGTTGCTGATACTGCAGCTAAATACCTTAACAGCCAGCTCATTTTTCCTGACTTGTAACCTTTGCTCACTGGAATCCACCAACATAGCTGATTTCCAGTGAAGCATGTTGCAGCAACTTCTATCAGCTGAACTACAAACCTTAACTCCTTATTTTCAATGTCCCCTTTCTAGGCCCCAGTGGACTCCTGGGGCTAAGAAGAATAACACCCAACTCTGTTGAAAACCATTGCCTTCTTCAAGAAAAGATGGTACTGAGTCAAGTCCACTCCATTGGTCAAGGACCCTGACGAGTTTTCCAGGCTATCTCAGGCTTGGCTCTGGATTATGGTTGCCTAGAGGGTTGGCCAATTTTCTCAGCTGGCTCCAGGTACTAAAGCTACCAATATGTCCTGTGCTGAGCATGGGACTGCTTATGACACTGGACAAATGCAGCTAAGACAGTAGCATCTTTGGCCAGAAGTTTTTAACTGCTGATACTAGAAGGAATGTCCATGTCTATATTCAGAGATCTTTGTACTATGTGGATGAGATGGCTTCAGAATTCAATTTTCACTCATGAGTTTAGCTGATTAATATCACTAACAATAAAAGAAAGGTTCCTAATTAGCTGATTTCACTTAAACTGTTGGTCAACCCTGAAGATGGAGCTCCCAGGTAGGTGTTGCCATTGGGTGGGCTCAACATGTCAGTGGCCTGCATCAACCAGGCCAGTCACCTATCCTCCTAGATCTGAACTCTTTTGACTCTCTCACTTTTCCTTCTTTTCTAGCAGTGAACACCTTCTGTTATGGGCTGAATTGTGTTCCACCCAAAATGCAAATGTTAAAGTCCTAATGCCTGGTACCTGCAAATGTGTTGTATTTGGTGATAGGGTCTTTAAGTTAAAATGAGACCTGAGGGTGGGTCGTAATCCAATCTGACTGGTGTCATAAGAAGAGGAGATAGGACTCAGAGACACAAGGGGAATTCATGCACTGATATGGAGTTTGGCTCTGTCCGCACTCAAATCTCATCTTGAATTGTAGTTCCCAGAATCCCCACGTGTCATGGGAGGGATCAGGTGGAAATAATTGAATCATGGGGACAGTTTTCCCCCATCCTGTTTTCATGATAGTGAGTTCTCACAAGATCTGATCATTTCATAAGGGGCTTCCCCCTTTTCTTGGCACTCATTCTTCTCCTTCCTGCCATCATGTGAAGAAGGACATGTTTGCTTCCCCTTCTGCCATGATTGTAAGTTTCCTGAGGCTTCCCCAGCCATGTAGAACTGTGAGTCAATTACACCTTTTTTCTTTATAAATGACCCAGTCATGTGTATTTCTTCATAGCAGCATGGGAATGGACTAATACATGCATGGAGGGACATGGTGTGAAAACACAGGGAGGGCCGGGCTCAGTTGCTCACGCCTGTAATCCCAGCACTTTGGGAGGCCGAGGTGGGCAGATTATGAGGTCAAGAGATCGAGACCATCCTGGCTAACGTGGTGAATTCCTGTCTCTACTAAAAAATACAAAAAAAAAAATAGCTGGGTGTGGTGGCGGGCATCTGTAGTCCTAGCTGCTCAGGAAGCTGAGGCAGGAGAATGGCGTGAACCCGGGAGGCAGAGCTAGCAGTGAGCCAAGGTTGCACCACTGCACTCCAGCCTGGGCGACAGAGTGAGACTCCATCTCAAAAACAAAAAAAAGAATAAAAAAAGAAAACACAGGGAGAAGTTGGGCATCTGCAAGCCAGACAGGTCTCAGAGGAATCAACCCCACTGGCACCTTGATCTTGGACTTCCAACTCCAGAACTATGAGAACATAAATGTCTGTTGTATTAGCCACCTGGTCTGTGGTATTTTGTTATGGCAGCCCTAGCACAGACAGCCAACACAACTGCCGCCAGGGGACCACCATTGTACTATGCATGTATGCCACAGTTTGCCTCCAATCATGTTGCTCACCAAAAGGGCAGCATGATATCAAATAACTTTAGATCATACACACCCAAACCAAGTACATCATGGGTATAATAAGGCTCATCAGTTTTTCCTATGGACATTGAGTTGGCTTTTACAGAAAGCAAGCTACGTATTTATTATTCAGCTTGTATTATCATTTAGGAAAACCTCTTACCTCAGCCTCTATATTGCTGGTGGACCTATATACATTTGTACAATCTTGCAAAATTAATTTGGTAACAGGCATTAAGAGTCTGAAAATTGTCAATATCCTTTGTCTAAGTTATTCCACTTCTAAAAAAATCCTTCTTAAAGAAATCAGAATCAGGAAACCCTTGTATACAAGATTTTCAGTAGCATTTATTTTTACCAGCAACAATCTGAATGTCCAACAATTATAGAATAGTTAGGAAACGGATGGCATCTCCACCCACGGGAACATCATGCAGTCATTAAAAATGTTGTTTACCATTTAAGATAAGTATTGTAAATCCATACCATAGAATACTACTCAACAACAAAAAAGGAATGGACCATCGATATATATAACTTGGATGAGTCTCAAGGGAATTATGCTGAGTGTAAAAAAGACAATCTCAAAAGGTCACATACTATATTATTCCATCACTTAACGTTCTTGAAATAGCAAAAGTTTGGAGATAGAAAATAGATTCGTGGTTGGCAGAAGTTATGGATGGTGGGGGGCAGAGAGGAAGTAGGTGGCATGAGGGAGCCTTGGGGTGAGGGAGCAGTCCTGTATCTTGATTGTGATGGTGGCTACAGGGATGGGCACTGTAACCCTGCGTGCTTCCTGGTTGAGACTGAACCGTAGTTCCACAAGATCTTACCATTGAGGGAGCTGGGTGCAGAGTGCATGGGGACTTGCCATACATTTAAAAATTAACTTCCTGTGAATCTGTGACAATTTCAAAATAAAAAGTTAAAAAAAATTAGCAACATTGCTATGGCATAATGCTACACGCAAAAAGTAAAATAGGCCAGGTGCAGTGACTTACACATGTAATCCCAGCACTTTAGGAGGCCAAGGTGGGAGGATCGCTTGAGCCCAGGAGTTCAAGACCAACGTGGGCAACATAGCAAGACCATGTCTCTACCAAAAAAAAAAAAAAAATAGCTGGGCATGGTGGTGCGTGCCTATAGTCCCAGCTACTCAGGAAGCTGAGGTGGGAGGATCGTTTGAACCTAGAAGGTCGAGGTTGCAGTGAGCCATGATTGCATCACTACACTCCAGCTTAGGTGACAGAAGAAGACCCTGTCTCAAAAATAAATAAATAAAATATGTGTAATATTATATGTGTGTATACCATATGTATATACACACTTTATGTATTGTATAAAGTATGCACACATACATACTTAAAGTTGTTAATAATGGTTGTCTTTAGGTGCTTTTTTGTGTTCATGTGATTTCCAAACACACATGTATTATTTTTAGAATGAAAAAAATTATTAAAAGAGGTAAAGCATCCATGTAAGTTTATGATTGGAATTTGTCCTTTGTAACTCAGACATCTGCCTATGTGTTCTTTTCTGAAATTTCCCTCGTTTCCCAAACTGAAAGAAATGCCAGATGTGCCGCAGCATTCTCCCTTCTGAGATTCGAGCCCCATCCCTTCTAGCTCATTGACACAGGCTGTTGACAGCAGTTTCAATCCGCTCTCCATGTGGAACACCACCAAACACAAGGCCCAACATTCTCACTCTCCCCATGGTGCTGTCTAATGGTTCTTGAGGTTGGTCTGTTTCTCATCCCTCCCAAGTGGTTCTTTCAGGAAAACTGGGAGAGGCAAAGAAGAATGAGGCAGCCTGCAAAGGAGACCACAGCACCAAAACTCCAGGCACCTGACCTGCTATGGCTGCTGCTGAGCCAGTGTTGAGTGGATCAGATCTCCAGCCCCTCCTCCTCACCTAGCACAACTTGTCCAAATAAAGAGCTCGGTGACTAGGCTGGGCGTGGTGGCTCACGCCTGTAATCCCAGCACTTTGGGAGGCCAAGGGGGGTGGATCATGAGGTCAGGAGATCGAGACCATCCTGGCTAACACGGTGAAACCCCGTCTCTACTAAAAATACAAAAAATTAGCCGGGCGTGTTGGCGGGCACCTGTAGTCCCAGCTGCTCGGGAGGTTGCGGCTGGAGAATGGCGTGAACCCAGGAGGCGGAGGTTGCAGTGAGCTGAGACCGCGCCACTGCACTCCAGCCTGGGTGACAGAGCAAGACTCTGTCTCAAAAAGAAAAAAAAGAGCTTGGTGACTAGAGATGGTGTGAGCTGCGATTATTTCTGAATTTAAGTGTAGAAGCCTTTCTCAAACAGAAGCCATGGCAGGACTTAAGACTCTGGCAGTGGTTTCCAGATTTTCTTTTACCAGCAAAGGTCCCCATTCATGAGAAATCCTATAAAGAACAGAAATATGAGCTGGGCACGGTGGCATACACCTGTTGTCTCAGCTTCTCAATGGGCTGAAGTAGGAAGATCCCTTGAGCTCTGGAATCTGAGATCAGCCTGGCGACATAGTGAGACTCCAGCTTGGAAAAAAGCATGTAAACCAGATAAAAGGAGAGCTATCCTGGTGGAAGAGGAGGTGCCCAGGACCCGACTTGCTTTGCCTCCCCTGGACGAAATCCTTCATGTGGCTTGGAGATATCTCCATCACCCCGCAGCTCTGAGGAATATGAGCTGAAACCCACTGCCTTTTGCAAAAAGTGACCGATGTTGTAAATGAACCTAGGAAAAGCCTTATGGGTTTTTTTCAAGCCCATAAAAGTAAAAATAAAAAAGAAATAACAGCACTCAGAATAATTCAAGATATTTTATATCACAAATAAGTCCCACTAGTTTTCATTTGTTATCTTTGACATCCTAGAAGATTTTTTGGATACCTATCTTCCATCTCTTCTTAATACTTTTTTTTTCTTTTTCTTTTCTTTTTTTCTTTTTTTTGAGATGGAGTCTCACTCTGTTTCCCAGGATGGAGTGCAGTGGCGTGATCTCAGCTAACTGCAACTTCTGCCTGCCGGATTCAAGTGATTCTCCTGCCTCAGCCTCCCGAGTAGCTGGGATTACAGGTGTGTGCCGCCATGCCCAGCTAATTTTTTGTATTTTTAGTAGAGACAGGGTTTCACCATGTTGGCCAGGCTGGTCTCCAACTCCTGACCTCAAGTGATCTGCCCACCTCGGCCTCCCAAAGTGCTGGGATTATAAGCATGAGCCATCACGCCCGGCCTTACAATTTTAATTAATTTTTATTTTTACTATCCTTTTATAATTCTAAAAAAATTAGTAAGTTTTTATCATCCTCTTTTTAATTTATTAAGACCTTAATTTTTATTTTACCAAACTGGTACTTGCACAAGAGACCAAATAGTTCTAACAGGCTTATAATGAAGAAACAGCTGTCTCCTGGCTTACTCTTCCCTACGTGTTTCTCTTCCAAAAGGTAACCATTTTGAACTCCTTTAGCTGTTTCTTCTGGTATTGAATAACCTCCATGTTATCTAAATAATATATTTGGGGCTGGGCACGGTGGCTCACGCCTGTAGTCCCAGCACTTTGGGAGGCTGAGAAGGGCGGATCACGAGGTCAGGAGATCGAGACAATCCTGGCTAACACGGTGAAACCCCGTCTCTACTAAAAATACAAAAAATTAGCTGGGCGTGGTGGCGGGCGCCTGTAGTCCCAGCTACTCGGGAGGCTGAGGCAGGAGAATGGCCTGGACCCGGGAGGCAGAGCTTGCAGTGAGCCGTGATCACGCCACTGCACTCCAGCCTGGGTGACAGAGGGAGACTCCATCTCAAAAAAATAAAATAAATTAAAAAAATAATAAATAATATATTTAAGAGCTTCCAGATAGCTGAACACATGGAGGTGCCCAGGGAGAGCATGGAAACTCCATCTCCCTTCCCCCATGCCCTGCCCTATGCATCTCTTCTACCCAAGTGTTCATTTTTTTTTTTTTTTTTTGAGATGGAGTCTCACTCTGTCACCCAGGCTGGAGTGCAATGGCGCAATCTCAGCTCACTGCAACCTCCGTCTCCCAGATTCAAATGATTCTCCTGCCTCAGCCTCCCGAGTAGCTGGGATTAC
The DNA here is from genome assembly GCF_006542625.1 of Nomascus leucogenys. Lineage (NCBI taxonomy): Eukaryota > Metazoa > Chordata > Mammalia > Primates > Hylobatidae > Nomascus > Nomascus leucogenys. Next base: position 82,619,177 of record NC_044394.1, read on the forward strand.
AGGCGCCTGCCACCACACCCAGCTAATTTTTTGTATTTTTAGTAGAGATGGGGTTTCACCATGTTGACCAGGCTGGTCTCGATCTCTTGACCTCAGATGATCCACATGCCTTTGCCTCCCAAAGTGCTGGGATTACAGGCATGAGCCACCGTGCCCAGCCCTGGCTGTTCATTTTTATTAAAAAATCCTTCTAACTTGAATTCTCTTCTTACTTGAATATTCCCTCCCAGATTTTTCCCCTATGTTGTCTTTTTTTTCCCCCACTCTGTCACCCAGGCTGGAATGCAATGGAATGCATAATCCTGGCTCATTGCAGCCTCAAACTCCTGAGCTCAGGTGATCCTCCCACCTCAGCCTCTCAACTATTTGGGACTACAGGTATGCACCACCATGCCCAACTAATATTTATTTTTTTAATTATCATTATTTTTTGAGACAGCCTTTTTGTATAATTGTGGCTATTCTTTAACACAACACCAAAACTTAACAAGTAGTGGTTTTTCTTTTTTTGAGATGAAGTCTCGCTCTGCCGCCCAGGCTGGAGTGCAGTGGTGCCATCTCGGCTCACCACAACCTTCACTTCCCAGATTCAAGTGATCCTCCTGCCTCAGCCTCTGGGGAGCTGGGACTATAGGCGTGCACCACCACACCCGGCTAATTTTTGTATTTGTAGTAGAGACGAGGTTTCACCATGTTGGCCAGGCTGGTCTCTGAACTCCTGACCTCAAGCGATGTGCCCACCTTGGCCTCCCAAAGTGCTGAGATTACAGGCATGAGCCACACCACACCCGGCCCCAATTAATTTTTGAATTGTTTTTTAGAGACAGGGTCAGTCGGGTCTGGCTATGTTGCCTAAGCTGTTCTCGTACTCCTGGCCTCAAGCAATCCCTCTGCCATGGCTTCCCTGCAGGTGTGAGCCACCACACCCAGCCTGCCCTATATAGTCTTTGTTTAGATTTTCTCACTCCACTTAGCTCTGTTTATCACACCTGTTTAGACGCTCACAGGTCCATCTGCCCACCTATGAAAAGTTCTGGTCATTCCAATCTTGAGGTGTCCTCCATACTTGCCAGAGAAACCATTGTCTACTTTCCCTGCTTCTTTTCTCAACACTCCCCAGCACACAGTGTACTGTAAACATAGCATTGTATATGGAAAAAAAAGTAATAGATACAGAATTCCTGTTAATCACAAGAAATGTAGGCATTTGATTTGGCAGGAATCACACTAGAAGGGTGAAAATTTCTTGAATGGTTATCCAAATCACCTGGAAGCTTTTTAAAACAGATTCTTGGCTTTGATCCACAAAGTAAACAAATAAATACTGTTTATACTGCCCTTTCTTGATTTATAACTTTTAGGTATTATCTATTGGCTTATTTTTGGTAGTTGGGATTTTAGTACCTTTATATGCCCCCTTTCTCTTAACCTTCCCTCCCTATTTTCCCAGCGAGGTTCTGTCACAACGTTTAGTTAAATCAGTCACCAGCATTTAGATAATGTGATATTGCTCACTGCCAAGCCAGATGATATGCCAAAATTATGGGTTTTTTTTCCCTCCAATAGCCTTGTGTTTTTCCTGAAGTTCATAAGTGCATCTATTTTTATGTGCATCTTCCTATGTACTTATCACTAACATTTATCCAGATACTCAGAGCTATCTAATTTCCCAATGGCCCAAGCATGTCAATGACTGACAATTGTATTCATCATTGCTCCTGCCCCCCTGCAGAGTTCCAATATGTATTTTGGGACCTTTAGACCTGGTAGTTAGCTACTTTCCTGGGACCTCCTTTTGCTGTTCTCCTGTTCTGAATCCCATTTCCTAATCTCATGTGCTCTTCAACCTCAACTCACCTCCTCATTTTGCTAGAACAGTTCTTCCAGTATCTTCCTGGGGCCTCCAAGTGTTCAGACTCCTAGCCGTTTTTCTCAACACATTTGTTTACTTCACATATATATCTTCTTCTGTGGCTGCTTAGCTACAATTCCCCCTTTTCTACTAAATGAGTTGTCCTCCATTGGACTAGGGTACAGGCAATGGAGATGGAGAGAGGCAAACAAATTCAAGAAATAAAAGATATAAAATTCCCAGGACTGGCTGATATAGTGGCTTCGGGGAGTAAGGGAGACAAATTTCTGGCTCATCCAGTTGTGCAGGTTGTTTATTTGAACAGAAAACATAAACTTGTTTTAGATCTGAATGTTAAGAGTTTTTATACAGTAAAGATATATACGAGTAAAACTACAAAATTGCATATATTTATAAACAATATATAAATTTGTATGAAACCAAATGTCAATAGTTGATTTTTGGAATAGTTTCTAAATGGTATCTAATAAATCAGTGTTTTCCAAGCTTTTTTGTTCATAACACCCATCAGTAAAACTATTTTTTAATATGGGCCCCCATATTACACAAGTTGAGCATCCCTAATCCAAAAGTCCAAAATCCAAAATGCTCCAAAATCTGAAACCTTTTGAGCACTGACATGATGCCACCATGGAAAATTTCATATCTGACCTCATATGGCAGGTCACAGTCAAAACTTTGTTTCATGCACAAAATTATTTAAAAATATTATATAAAATTACCTTCAGGCTACATGTATAAGGTGTACGTAAAACAAAAATGGGCCAGTAGTGGTGGCTCACACCTATAATCCCAGTATTTTGGAAAGCCAAACAGGAGAATTGCTTGAGGCTAGGAGTTCAAGACTGGCCTGGGCAACACAGCAAGACCCTGTCTTTAAAAAAAAGTAAAAAAATTAGCCAGGTATGGTGGCATGGTAAGGCATGGTGGTCCCAGCTACTTGGGAGGCTGAGGTGGGAGGACCGCTTGAGCCCAGGAGTTCGAGGCTGCAGTGAACTATGATGGTGCTACTGCACTGCAGCCTAGGTGACAGAGCAAGATTCTTTCTCTAAAAAAAAAAGAAAAGAAACATAAATACATTTTGATTTTGGACCTGAGTCTCATCAGCAAGATATCTCATTATGTATATGAAATCCAGATTTCAAAATTTTGAAATTTTCAAAATTTTTGATTTCAAAAATTTGAAATCTTGGGACCACTTATGGTCCCAAGAAATTAGATTAAGGGATATTCAACCTATTTATACACATATATACACATACTTATATAAATGTATATATTATTGTGCTAATTTATTAAGTACAGCATAAAAGTATACAAAAATATAAATTACAAATGATATACAGCTGGGGCAACATAGCAAGACCCCCCCCCATCTCTACAAAATACTTTAAAAAATTAGCCAGGCATGGTGGTGCATGCCTGTAGTCCTAGCTACTTGGGAGGCTGAGGTGGGAGGATCACCTGAGCCCAGGAGCTCCAGGCTGCAGGGAGCTATGATTGTGTCACTGCATTCCAGCTTGGGTGACAGAGCAAGAATCCATCTTTAAAAAATGATATAAAAAGAAATATAAAGAAAAGTTATAGTGTATTATAGAAGTTATAGTGTATGAGTCAGATGACATGATCTGCTTTAAAGAACTGCCTGAGACTGGGTAAGTTAGAAAGGAAAGAGGTTTAATTGACTCACGATTATGCATGGCTGGGGAGGCCTCAGGAAACTTACAATCATGGCAGAAGGGGAAGCAGACACGTTCTTCAAATGGTGGCAGCAAAGAGAAGTGCTGAGCAAAAGGAGGAAAAGACCTTTATAAAACCATCAGATCTCGGCTGGTCGCTGTGGCTCACGCCTGAAATCCCAGTACTTTGGGAGGCTGAGGCAGATGGATCACAAGGTCAAGAGATCAAGACCATTCTGGCCAACATGGTGAAACCCTATCTCTACTAAAAATACAAAAATTAGCTGGGCGTGTTGGCACATACCTGTAGTCCCAGCTACTCGGGAGGCTGAGGTAAGGGAATCGCTTGAACCCGGGAGGCAAAGGTTGCAGTGAGCCGAGATCATGCTACTGCACTCTAGCCTGGTGAAAGAGCGAGACTTCGTCTCAAAAACAAAAACAAACAAAAATAACTTATCAGATCTCATGAGAACTCGTTCACTATCATGAGAATAGCAGGAGGGTAACTGTCCTCATGATTCAATTACCTCCCACCAAGGCCCTCCCATGACATGTGAGGATTGTGGGAACTACAATTCAAGAAGAAATTTGGCTGGGGACACAACCAAACCGTATAATATAGTACTTAAGCCATGGATTTAATTGAATAATTTTTGGTGCTTAGACCTATTTTGAAGATTATTGCTATAAATAACAGCCTTAGTTCAAAATATGATATGCAAAATGACCAATATTTATCAGTACTTCTGTGAATTGCTAAACTTTACAGTAACTTAACAGTTTGGCATGACCATCAAAAGCCACAGTTGCTTAAAGGGAGACTTCTTGAAAACCCAGGACCTGGCCAAAAGTGGTAGCTCTCGCCTGTAATCCTAACACTTTGGGAGGCCGAGGCCGATGGATCACTTGAGGTCAGGAGTTTGAGACCATCCTGGCCAATATGGTGAAACCCCGTCTCTACTAAAAATACAAAAATTAGCTGGGCGTGGTGGCACGTGCCTGTAGTCCCAGTTACTTGGGAGGCTGAGGTAGGAGAATTACTTGAACCTGGGAGGTGGAGGTTGCAGTGAGCCGAGATCACGCTACTGTACTCCAGCCTGGGCAAGAAGAGCAAAACTCTGTCTCAAAAAAAAAAGAAAAAAAGAAAACCCAGGACATGATGGTGTCACTGCTGAATTCTACCAAACATTTAAAGAAGAACTAACACCAATTCTTCAAAAAAATCAAAGAGGAAGGAGTACTTCTAAATTCATTTTATGAGGCTGGCGCTACCCAAATACCAAAACCAGAAAGGACACACAAAAATAAAGAAAACTAGAGGCCAGTATCTCAATGAACATAGATGTAAAAATACTAGAAAACCGAATTCAACACCACACTAAAAAGATCATTTACCATGATTAAGTGGGACTCATCTCAGGGATAAAAGGATGGTTCAACATATTCAAACCAATAAACATGATGATTTACATTAACAGAATCACAAATAAAAACCATATGATCATTTCAACAGATGGTAAAAAGCATTTGAAAAAATTCAACCTCCCTTCGTGATAAAAATTCTCAACAAACTGGGTATAGAAGGAACATTGTCAAAACAACAAGGACTATGTATGACAAATGTATGGGTTATACTGAATGGGGAAAAAATGGAAAGCCTTTCCTCTAAGATCTAGAACAAGGCAAGTATGCCCACTTTCACCACTTTTATTCAACATAATACTAGAAATCCTAGCCAGGGCAATTAGGCAAGAGAAAGAAATAAAGGGCATCCAAATAGGGAAGGAAAAAGTCAAATTATCCTTGTTGCAGATGACATGATCTTATATTCAGAAAAACTCTACCAACAGTCTGCTAGAACTGATAAACAAATTTAGTAAAGTTGTGGGATACAAAATCAACATACAAAAATCATTGCATTTCTATAAGTCAACAGCAAACAATCTGAAAAATAAACCAAGAGAACAATCACATGTAGGTAGCTACAAAAAATACCTAGAAATAAATGTAACCAAATCAGTAAAATATCTCTACAATGAAAAATATAAAACACAATGGAAGAAGTTAAAGAGGACACTGTATTAGTCCATTTTCATGCTGCTGATAAAGACATACCCGAGACTGGGTAATTTATAAAGAAAAAGAAGTATAATGGACTCAGTTCCACATGGCTGGGGAGGCCTCACAATCATGGTGGAAGGTGAAAGGCATATCTTACATGGCGGCAGGTAAGAGAATGAGAACCAAGCAAAAGGGGTTTCCCCTTATAAAACCATCAGATCTCGTGAGACTTATTCACTACCATGAGAACAATACAGGGAAAACTGCCCCCCATGATTCAGTTATCTGCCACTGGGTCCCTCCCACAACACGTGGGAATTATAGGAGCTACAATTCAAGATGAGATTTGGGTGGGGACACAGCCAAACCATATCAGACACATACATAAAAAAATGGAAAGATAGCCCATGCTCATGGATTGAAAGAATATTGTTAAAATGTCCATGGTACCCAATGCAATCTCCAGATTCAATATGCTCCCTGTCAAAATACCAATGTCATTCTTCGCAGAAATAAAAAAAAATCCTAAAATTTTTATGGAACCACAAAAGACACCAAATAGCCAAAGCAATCCTGAGCAAAAAGGATTGCTGTCCCTTGGGCCTGCTGTCCCTTGGGTTTGTGTGCCTCTTCCTTCTGCTTCCCTCTATATTCTTTCTCTGCAATAACCCATAACCAAACAAAGCTGAAGGTATCTCACTCCCTGACTTCAAAATATACTACAATGCTATAATAACCAAAACAGCATGGCTTGTGTATAAAACCATGACACATAACCAAATGGAATAGAATAGAGAACCCAGAAATAAATTCACACATTTACAGCCAACTCATTTTTGACAAAGGCTCTAAGAACATATACTTGGGAAAGGAGAGTATCTTCAATAAATGGTGCTGGGAAAACAATATCCATATGCAGAAGAATAAAATTAGACCCCCCCCTCACCATATACAAAAATCAAATCAAAATGGATTAAAGACTGATATGTGAGACTTGAAACTATAAAACTACTAAAAGAAAACATAAAGGAACAACCTTAGGACATTAATCTAGGCAAAGATTTTATGGAGAACTCAAAAAAAGCACAGGCAACCAAAGCGAAAATAGATCAATGGGATTACATCAAGCTAAAAAGCTTCTGCACAGCAAAGGAAATAATCAACAGAGTGAAAAGACAACCTACAGAAAGGGAGAAAACATTTGCAAACTATGCATCTAACAAGGGGTTATGCAAACCATTGTTATATACCAGAATATATAAGGAACTCAAATAACCCAATGGCAAAAGATCAAATAATTGGATTTAAGAGTTTGAATAGACATTTATCAAAAGAAGATATACAAATGGCCAACAGGTATATGAAAAAATGCTCAATGTCACTAATTATCAGGGAAATGCAAGTCAAAACCACAATGAGATACTATCTCACCCTAGTTAAAATGTCTATTATCAAAATGACAAAAAATAGCAGATAATGGCAAGGCTGCGGAAAAAGGATAACAGTGGTACACTGTTGAGAGGAATGTATATTAGTACAACCATTATGGAAAGCAGTCTGAAGGTTCCTCAAAAAACTGAAAATAGAGCTACCATACGATCCAGCAATCCTGCTGCTGTGTATATATCCAAAAGGAAATCACTATGTGGAAGAAATAGGTGCACTTCCATGTGTACTGCAGCAAAACTCACAATAGCCAAGATGTGGAATCCACTGAAGTATCCATCATCAGATGAATGGATAAAGAAAATGTGGTACTTATACACAGTGGAATATTATTCAGCCATAAAAAAGGGATATCCTGTCATTTGCAGTAATATAGATGGAACTGGGGGTCATTATGTTAAGTGAAATACTACCACACCCCGCCCATCAGTACTTTTCTGATCTTTGAGGAGTTTCCAAGGCTGAGTCCTGGAGGCTGCTCCCAAAGATTGCATGTCATTAACACTAGATGGCGTCAGAAACTGATCCGATGCACCAGCCAAGTCTTAAACCCCAGGCCCGGAGCTCATCAGGCCCGGAAACCATCATTTCCCTTACTTTTATTTTAAAATTAAGCAAAAACAGAGTATCAACTATAAGTAACAGCTATGTAACCTCTTCCAATATATAAAATACCCCTTGGAGCTAATCTGATGAAGGAAATCTATGGTATGTGAAGTTATCTTTTTGAATGAATTTTAGCTATTTCTCATCTTTTTCTCTTAAAAAAAAATTTGTTTAGGCATATGAAAATGTGTAAGCATTACTATAATAAGCACCTACATGCCCGTCCCCCAGGCTAAGAAATCAAGAATATAGGCCGGGCGCAGTGGCTCATGCCTGTAATCCTAACACTTTGGGAGGCTGAGGCGGGTGGATCACCTGAGGTCAGGAGTTCGAGACCAGCCTGGCCAAAATGGCAAAACCCCACCTCCACTAAAAATACAAAAATAGCCCGGCATGGTGGTGTGTGCCTGTAATCCCAGCTACTCGGGAGACTGAGGCAGGAGAATTGCTTGAACCCAGGAGGTGGAGGTTGCAGTGAGCTGAGATCATGCCACTGCACTCCAGCCTGGGCAACAGAGCAAGACTGTCTCAAAAAAAGAAAAAGAAAAAGAAATCAAGAATATAAATACAGTAGTCATCCCCTGGGTATGTTTTTCCTCTCAAATTTTTCTCCCTCCCTGTTCCACATTTCCTACTCTGAAAAGACTATGTGTATGTCCGTTTATAGGATCACTGAACAAATACCACAGATACACCAGAAATCCATTGTACTGCCATTGCCTCTCCACTGGAGGACAGATGTCAGGGGAGCCTCTCTTCTCAGTGCATTCTCTCCTGTACTATTTAAATTTTTTTCTTTAAAAAAGTAATATCCTATTCAAAATAGTAAATATATAAGCTTTGAAAATTGTCAGCCTGTATCTGGGTTTTAAAGTGGGGTTCTTAGACTAGGCGCAGTGGCTCACACCAATAATCTCATCACTTTGGGAGACCAAGGTGGGAGGATAGCTTGAGGCCAGAAATTTGAGACCAGCCTGGGCAACACAGTAAGACTCTGTCTCTACAAAAAGTTTAAAACTTAGCCGGGTGTGGTGGTGCAAGCCTGTGCACTTGGGAGGTGCACAGGAATGGGAGGCTGAGGCAGGAACATAGCTTGAGCACAGGAGTTCGAGGTTACAGTGAGCTATGATGGTGCCACTGCACTCCAGCCTGGGCAACACAGCAAGACTCTATCTCAAGAAATAAATTATAAATAAATAAAAGAGTGTTTCTTCTCTTTTTAACATCTGAAACCTCACTTGGTTTAAAATCCTTTTTCTTAAAACAAACAAAAAAACAGCTTTATTGAGATAAAATTCATACACCATACAATTAACCTATTTAAAATATATGAGTCAATGGTTTTTAGCGTAAAATTGCTCTCTATTAGGGCTCATTTACTATGAACTCTAAGGGATTTTGAGTTCTTCTCCACAAAGGCACTCTGGCCCCCTAAGCTGGGCAGGTGGGAACCCTCCACCTGCTTCCCTGCTTCCATGGTCTTCCTTTTGAGCCCTCAATCCTCTCCCTCACACACACACTCTCCCCGTCCCCTGCTGTGCAGAGAAAAAGGTCTGATGAAATATTCAGCAAACCACCAGGTGCGGTGGCTCATGCCTGTAATCCCAGCACTTTGGGAGGCAAAGGTGGGCAGATCGCTTGAGCTCAGGAGTTCGAGACCAGCCTGGCCAACGTGGGGAAACCCCATGTCTACTAAAAACACAAAAAATTAGCTGGGGGTGATGGTATGTGCCTGTCATCCCAGCTACTTGGGAGGCTGAGGCAGGAGAATCACTTGAACCTGGGAGGCGGAGGTTGCAGTGAGCCAAGGTCGTGCTACTGCACTCCAGCCTGGGGGACAGTGAAACACCATCTCAAAAAAACAAACAAAAAAAAAAACAAAAAAAGAAAAACACGAAAGAAGAAAGAAAGAAAGGAAAGAAAGAAGAAAGAGAAAAAAAGAAAGAAAGAAAGAAAGAAAGAAAGAAAGAAAGAAAGAAAAGAAAGAAAGAAAGAAAGAAAGATTGATTCAGCAAACCTAGGGGTGCTGTGAGGAACTCAGGTGTTGTATTTGATAAGCTTCTGTATTGTTTGAAAATTCCACAAGTAGCATGTCTCCTATCTTAATTAAACAATATATTTAAAATTGTATCTCTTCCCAGCATTTGTCAGTTCTAATCTGCGTATATGAAAAATGCCAGGAGGAGTCAGAGGAAAGTGGAGCATCCATGCTTCCTGGAGGGCAAGCCCCGTCTCTTATTCTTATTTATTTATTTTTATTTTTAAAGAAGTCATAAACAGCATTTATTACCTTGGCATATCATACTGGTCTTGTTGCTGTTCCTTCACATTTAAGTGGTTTTCCATCTTTCCTCCCTCCTCCCACAGTCTGGCTATACAGTGCATCCCTGAACTGTTAGCCCACAGCAGCAATATGCTTATTCTATCCACATCCCTAACATCATGGATTCACAAGGTCAAAGTTCTGGTCCACAAACCCTTCCCTATAGAAGTTCAGTGGCTGCGAACGAATCTGTAGTAAACCAGGCCTCCCAGGATGGCGAGCTCCAGTAAGATGATAATGGAAAGCAGCAGCTTGTTGGTCGTCACTTTTCTGGACATTGAACGGAGAATCTTTCGACCTTTGCTCAAGCTTTCACTTGTGTTTACCAGTCTACTCTTGGTGCGTTCTAACTGGTCTCGTTGTTCCCCCAGCTCTTCTATGATTTCTGAGCCAATCTGGTCAGTCTCTGTGGCAATCCGATGAGAACGTTCAATACTTTGGGTGGCCCGGTTCAGGCTTCCAGTGCCTTGCAGAAGCATTGCCCTTTGAGACTGTAGCCGATTCATATGCTCATTCTCTACAACATATATGCCATATTTCATGTCTCCTCGGCCTCCAGGTGTGGCTGTCAAAGGTGTGCTTTTCACCTCCCGATGGAGTTTAGCAAGGTCCTTCCGGTAGTTTCGAAGCTTAGACATTATGGGGTTTCGGAAAGACAGGGGTGCATAACGTAGCTCCTCCTCCATCTCTGCCAGCGTTTCATTTGCTTCCTGTTGCTTTTCATCAAAATCCCTGATCAATTTCTTCTTCTCTTCGGTCTCCGCCGTCCCTAGCAGCCGCTCGGGCACCCCTTGTAGGTCTTCATGGAGGCCGCGGAAGATCTCGTGCAGCTTCTCGAAATGCTCCGAGGAGGCGGCGGAGAAGGCCATGGCGCAGGTCGCGCTCAAGCAGCGGCCACCGAGATTCGGGGCCCTGGGCCCTCTCCTAGCCCGGCGGTCAGCCGCCCAGCCCAGTGGCCATAACGGCGACCGCCGCACCACCGCCGCCCAGGAGGAGGCTCTTCCGGGGCCGCGGCAGGGTCCTCCTCTTATTTTTATTTATTTATTTTCTTTGAGACAGGGTCTCATTCTGTCACCCAGGCTGGAGTGCAGTGGCATGATCACAGCTCACTACAGCCTCAGGCCCCCAGGCTCAGGAGATGCTTCCACCTCAGCCTCGCAAAGTGCTATGGAATTATAGGCCTGAGCTACCGCACCTGGCCGGACCCTGTGTCTTAGGTCTTGAGTTTCCCAAGGTTTTCCTTTCTGCCTTCACTAATCATGGAAGCCCTCCCCATGCAATCATGCCCAGCACTGGCTATAACCCTGGGAGGGGCGCAGAGGCAGCCCACGGTTCTAGGGGAGGAGGCAGGCCCTGCTGGGAGGGAAAGTGACTTGTTCCAAGTCACAGAGCAGCAGAGCAACTTTCTGCTCCAATGTGAGTGCTCTTGAGCATGCCAAACAAGCTTTCCCTCATGTCTGGGTGTCGAGAGCAGCCCTCCTTTGGGACGCCTCTGTGGGCAGCCACCTTTGACAGGTTGCAGCCCAGGCCAGAAGGCAGGAGAATGCTGGAGAGAAAACGTCAGAGAGGATGCCAGGCCAGCTGGAGTCCTGCCTGCCCCTGGCCTGTTCCCCACCTGGGGACCCTCCCAAGCACCTCACATCCATGTGCACACAGGACCCTTTCTAACCATTTTTATCACCTATTTCTCTCTTTTTCAGCGTTACATTCCCAGTGGCTCTTATTGTCCTTCGCAACCCCACTTGATGTTGAAAAGCTTCAAATACACGTTAATGAAGCATAATAGTAATCCTATGCTCTCAGTAGGGAGTTATTGATTTTGGGTGTAAAATACTAATGTGTCTTTCAGGGCTATTTCTGTATGTCATTAGAATGCAGCTCACATAGTGTTTCCTAATGTACAAACCACACCAAGACCTATTTTTCTTTCTGGGAAAACATTAAGTATTACCACTAGCATTAGTTTTTCCCCCGTTTTATTTTTATTGCATGTCCAGACACTCGATAATAACTGATATAGGTTGGTCCTGTTAATGCATCAGCTGTTTCCATTTTTTCAGAGTTTTTTCTGGTCTGCACAGATATAGAGCTGTATTCTCACATTAGTATTCCACTGGCGTGATTTTCAGTGGTACCATCTAAAGTCGTACACTCAGTTGCTCCTGTCCAATTTTGTCTTTGATGAAATAAGAATGCAAAATGTTTTGGCATGTCATTTTCCAAATGTTTCTCTGTTTTTTGCAGAAACACATGTTATTGATGGCAAGATAAGTGCAAGGTCAGAATAAACGGCATTCTCCCTGGCTTCCAGCACTCCCACCAGGAGGCATCCAGGAGAAAAGGTCACCATGTTCTTGGGAGCTTCTCTATGTGATGTCAATCGGTATGCATGCCTATTCTGAAGCCATACAAGGCAGCCACAGATTGTGCCCCAAAGCATGTATAGCTGGGACCACCCTATTTGTCACTAAATCGTTTCCTTCTAAGCACACGGAGAGACCACATTGCATCTAGAGAAATAAGAGATGTGGTCGAGCACAGTGGCTCACGCCTGTAATCCCAGCACTTTGGGAGGCAGAGGCAGGTGAATCACTTGAGGTCAGGAGTTCGAGACCAGCCTGGCCAACGTGGTGAAACCCCATCTGTACTAAAAATACAAAAATTAGCCAGGCGTTGTGGCACGCACCTGAAGTCCCAGCTACTTGGGAGGCTGAGGCAGGAGAATAGTTTGAACCTGGGAAGCGGAGGTTGCAGTGAGCTGAGATCATGCCATTGCACTCCAGCCAGGGGGACAAGAGCGAAACTCTACCTCAAAAAAATAAAAAAGAGAGAGAGGGAGAAATAAGAGATGAGTTCTGGCCAAGGAAATGTGGACAGAAGAGTGTGGGTGATGATTAGGGCCAGACCCCAAAAATCTCTCATGTGAGCAAAAAGAGTGATGGAGTTTCGCTGTTTTCTGACCAATCAACTGTGTACTCATTCATAAAGTGTTAAGTTCCTTGTTTGTAATAGCGTCTTGCTCAATAATTTGAGAAACATTGGTTTAAACTTGTTTATTTATTGCAGAACTTATCAGAGACTTTATTTTTATTTTTATTTATTTTTTTGAGATGGAGTCTCGCTCTGTTGCCCAGGCTGGAGTGCAGTGGGATGATATTGGCTGACTGCAGCTTCTGCATCCTGGGTTCAAGCAATTCTCCTGCCTCAGCCTCCCAAGTAGCTACGACCATACCTAGCTAATTTTTGTATTTTTAGGAGAGATGGGGTTTCACAACCTTGGCCAGGCTGGTCTTGAACTCCTGACCTCAAATGATCCGCCCACCTCAGGCTCCCAGAGTGCTGAGATTACAGACATGAGCCACTGCACCCAGCAGGGGCATATTTTTGTAACAAATAGCCAGGTTTTAGCCCATCACAAACAGCCAAACTTCAGCTAATCAAGGTAGCCAACTGATCACATCATGCTCAAATAAGGCAAATGCCTAGCAGTAGCCAATCAGGTGATTGCTCTGCTTTGCTTCTGTGTTCAGTCTATAAAAGTTCACTGCTCACACTTACGGGTGGAGTCCTTGGAACCTCTTCTGCTTATGAGTACTGCCTGACTTATTCATTGTTAATTGTTTAAATAAACTGTTTATTTTGCGTGAAGTTTTTCTTTTGACACATTGCATACTAGTGTTTTCCAAAGCCTTCAAGGCCCTAGACTGAACCAGCTCAAGACAAGTGTTGGGCAGCTGACACTGTGGCACTAAGCTCCAAGTGGCACTAAAACAAGCAATCAAAGAAAAAATAGATAAACTGGACTTCTTCAAAATGTAAAAGGTTTATATATCAAAGAACACTATCAGGGACAATGAAAAGACAACCCACAGCATGGGAGAAAATATTTGCAAACCATATATCTGATAAGGGACTGGTATCCAGAATATATAGAATACTCTGACAGATCAGAAATAACAAGACAAATAACCCAATTAAGAAATAAAATCGGCTGGGCGTGGTGGCTCACACCTGTAATCCCAGCACTTTGGGAGGCCGAGGCGGGCGGATCACGAGGTCAGGAGATCGATACCATCCTGGCCAACACGGTGAAACCCCATCTCTACTAAAAATACAAAAAGTTAGCCGGTTGTGATGGTGGGCACCTGTAGTCCCAGCTACTAGGGAGGCTGAGGCAGGAGAATGGCGTGAACCCGGGAGGCGGAGCTTGCAGTGAGCCGAGATTGCGCCACTGCACTCCAGCCTGGGCGACAGAGCAAGACTCCGTCTCAAAAAAAAAAAAAAAAAAGCCAGACACATACAAAAGGAAGCCACATATTGTATGGTCTCATTTGTATGAAATGTCCAGAATAACAAATCTGTAGAAACATAAAGTAGATTAATGATTGCTAGGAGCTGGGGAGAGAGGTGAATGGGGAGTGACTGCTAATGGGTACTTGGTTTCTTTTTGGGGTGACTAAAATATTCTGGAATTAGATAGTAGTGATGGTTGTACAACTTCGTGAACATACTAAAAACCACTGAATTGTATTTAGTGGCTGTAATTGTAAAACGGTTAACTTAATGGTGCATGAATCACATCTCAATGATAATAAGTTTTTAAATCGTTAGAATAAATGGGGGCCAGGTGCAGTGGCTCTGGCGCCCCCATTTATTCTAATAACTTTAATTATTTATGCCTGTTATCCCAGCACTTTCTAATGATTTTTGCCTGTAATCCCAGCACTTTGGGAGGCCAAGGTGGGAGGATTGCTTGAGGCCAAGAGTTCAAGACCAGCCTGGCAACATAGCAGGACTACATCTCTAAAAATGAAAATAGAATTTCAGGCTGGATACGGCAGCTCATGCCTGTAATTCCAGCACTTTGGGAGGCTGAAGTGGGAGGATTGCTTGAGCCCAGGGATTGGAGGCCAGCCTGAGCAATGGCAAGACCCCATCTCTACAAAAAAATTTTAAAATTAGCTGGGTATGGTGGTGCACTCCTGTGATCCCAGCTACTCAGGAGGCGGGCTGTAGCAAGAGGAGGATCACTTGAGTCTAGGAGGCTGAGACTTCAGTGAGCCTTGATTGCTCCACTGCATTCCACCCTGGGCGACAGAGCAAGAACTTGTCTAAAAAAAAAAAAAAAAAAAGGCTGGGAGCAGTGGCTCACACCTGTAATCCCAGCACTTTGGGAGGCCGAGGCAGGTGGATCATGAGGTCAGGAGATCGAGACCATCCTGGCTAACACGGTGAAACCCCGTCTCTACTAAAAATACAAAAAAAAAAATTAGCCGGGTGTGGTGGCAGGTGACTGTAGTCCCAGCTGCTCAGGAGGCTGAGGCAGGAGAATGGCGTGAACCCGGGAGGCAGAGCTTGCAGTGAGCCGAGATCATGCCATGCATTCCAACCTGGGCGACAGAGCCAGACTCCATCTCAAAAAAAAAAAAAAAAAAAGAAAAGAAAAGAAAGAAAGAATAAAGAAATAAATAATAAAATTTTAGCCAGAGGCAAGAGATTGAAAAAAAAATTAATAAAGTAAATGGGAAGTAGGATGACCATTAACACTGGCTTTCACACAGGACTCTTCATATAACTGGCAAAATATAAAATGGCTTCAAGATGAAAAAATCAAAGCAAAATCAAAGCACCATTGCTCAGCTGCATCAATTTTTTTTTTTTTTTTTTTGAGATGGAGTCTTGCTCTATCGCCCAGGCTAGAGTGCAGTGGCACAATTTCAGCTCACTGCAACCTCCACCTCCCGGGTTGAAACTATCCTCCTGTCTCAGCCTCCCGAGTAGCTGGGATTACAGGCATGAGCCATTGTGCCCGGGCTAATTTAAACTTTAATCTAAACTCTTTAGTGTTTTTGCTGTGAAATTGCCAGATTCAAAAAGTTAGTAAAGAAAACTGGAGAATGAGAACTACAGAAAAGTAGGAAAGTGTTTGCTCTATGCAAACCAGAAGAAAAAACATGTAAATTATTTCAAGCAGATCTTTGGGAACATGCTCAACCTATACTGTTCAGCAATAAATTGCAGAAAAATGGTGACATGAAAGACAATTCTAAAAAATGCAAACATTGTCATTTAGAGCCGGACAATGTTGACCATTATCTGAGACCCATGCTCATGGAAAAGGGCAACGGTGACAAGTCCCCCACCCATTTGTTTGTTTTCTGAAATGCCCCCACGCTTTTGTGTTCCAGTAAAGTGCCAACCCTAATCACCAAGAACAGTCCTGCCCCACATGCTTAGATAAGACTTGCTGTCCACTCCTTCTCCTAATGCTGTGGGCCTCGTGGATTACTCTCCGGGCTACCTGCCTTTAGAAAACTCAGACCCCTTGTCCACATTGAGGCATTCCTCATTAATGAGTGACTCCATCTTGCAACAGCCTAAATAAAATCTTCTCCTTAATTGTCCAGTGCATTTTGTCTTTCACAATCATGTAATACAATAAATCCTTTATTATGAACATAAAGAAAGGGGTGTACAGTTTTTCTTACTAGACAATCTGTTCTTTCTGTCTCCACAAAGAAAATATTGAAAAAATATTTTAAAAATGTCAGTTTGGAGGGATGCCAAATATTCACCAGCTGAGGGTAACCACAGCTGGAATTGCCCTGACCAGCTATCTCAGATAAGGACTGTGCCACAGGCTTCTTTGAATGAAAATTCATCCCCTTGTGGTGACAAATCAAGGAAGTTTTTCTCTTATTTTTTTAAAGCAAAACCTCTCCAAGTGCATGACAGTTTTACATTTCTATAGAAACCGTCCTTAATCCAATGACCAAGACTGGTTCCTCTCCTCTGCCAGAGCTCCTCAGATGCCAAACATCTAGCTTTGTTCAGTTTTTTTTGGATATTAAGTGGAAATGTGCATGTATAGAACTAGTTTTATGCCAGGTGATCAGCTTTTTCATATCATTAATACATCTGATTTCTGATTTATTTTAATATAGTGACCACTCTATGTGTGTCACTATGCTTCAAGCCATTATAATAAATCATGGATGGTAAATAAGATGGAAATACTCTGAGATGATCACAATTGAATAACACATTGATCTTTCTCAGCAGAAACACTGTGGAGAACGCACTCTTCAGTCTGTTAACGGGGCACATCACTGAATTGTCTGATACTTTCATGTAGCTGTTCCATTCCTGGATTATTCCATAATCTGCTGGGCAGCCTCAGGAGCTCAACCTCAGGAATTCCCAGAATCATTTTTATTTCCCCCATGCTGAACCACTGGGGTTTGGGGAGTACAAAATGTAACAATATTGCACAGGCATGGTCAACTGTTCTGTTACCTGTCCAAAAGGAATCCAATTGCGCCCTGGGCTGGGGCAAAGGGATTTAGAGGTTGAGCTTTATCAAAGAAGCAGCTGAATCTAGAAAATCAGGGCCAAGAATAAAAGTGTGATTCATCCTGGAAACTGCCCAGGGTCCTCCCTCTTAGCGGGTACAGGATACAGCTTCAGGCTTGTCTAACAACACCTGTTCCAATGGTCAGAGTAGACAGCACACTGACTGCCACAGTCCTATGGTCTGAAGTTTCCATTTTGCTGGTACTATGGGACAGGAGAGCCAACTCCCTTAGCATCTAGTTAACATGTGCTTACCACGGAATGTTTGTGCTGTTGCATAGCAGAGGGAAAAAGCAAACTTTGCCCAGTGTCTCACCTATGAGTGCTATGAATGAGAGGTTGCTTGGTGTAGCAGGGAGATATCTGATCTGAGAGAGTTGAGCTCTGATCTTCAGCTGTCAATTTGGGGTTGTGTATTAGTCCATTTTCATGCTGCTAATAAAGACATACCCGAGACTAAGCAACTTACAAAAGAAAGGTTTAATTGGACTTACAGTTTCACATGGCTGGGGAAACCTCACAATCATGGCAGAAGGAAAGGAGGAACAAGTCACATCTTATGTGGATGGTGGCAGGCAAAAAATCAGAGAGCTTGTACAGGGAAATGCTGCTTTTTAAAACCATCAGATCTTGTGAGACTTATTCACTATCAAAGAAACAGCTGAATCTGGAAAATCAGGGCCAAGAATAAAAGTGTGATTCATCTCGTGAGACTTATTCACTATCAGGAGAACAGCTTGCCCCCATCTATCTTATCCCCATCTTGTCCCCACTATCAGGAAATACTTGCCCCCATGATTCAATTACCTCCCACCAGGTCCCTTCCACAACATGTGGGAATTCAAGATGAGGTTTGGATGGGGACACAGCTAAACCATATCAGATTGGGAGACTTTGGACAAGTCATCCCTTTCCTTCCACCTGTTTCTCTTCATCTATAAAATAAAAGAACTGGATCAAATGAGCTAGGAAGCCCTTTCTAAACCTAGCTCTTTTTTTTTTTTTTTTTTTTTTTTTTTGACAGAGACTCGCTCTGTCGCCCAGGCTGGAATGCAATGGTGTGATCTCGGTTCACTGCCAACCTCCGCCTCCTGGGTTCAAGCGATTCTCCTGCCTCAGCCTCCTGACTACCTGGGACTACAGGCGTGCACCACCATGCCTGGATAATTTTTGTATTTTTAGTAGAGACGGCATTTCACCATGTTGGTCAGGCTGGTCTTGAACTCCTGACCACTGGTGATCCACCTGCCTCGGCCTCCCAAAGTTCCGGGATCACAGGCGTGAGCCACCATGCCCCCCAGCCTAAATCTAGCTTTTGCTCATCAATCTCTTTGAAAATGATGTAAAATTTTAGTTGATAGTGAACTAACAGCGTTCTTTCTTTTTTCTTTTTTCTTTTTTCATGGACAGGGTCTGTCTGGCTATGTTGTCCAGGCTGGCCTCCAACTCCTGAGCTCAAGCCATCCTCCTGCCTCAGCCTTCTGAGTAGCTGAGACTACAGGTACAAGAGTTATTTCTGATATTAGGATTAATATTAGGCCTGGATGTTTCTAGTGAAACTGTTTATCATTCTTCCACAACATATATATTGAGCATCTACTAGGCACTTGATAAAACAATGAGGAAAATAAAGATTCCTACCCCACATGGAACTTACCTTCTAGCAGAAAAATGCAGACCCTAAACAATAAACACCATAAAAACAAGCTTATATAATAGGCAACAAATTACTTATTTGGATAATTTCAGCAAAAGTGCCTAGCCAAGTGGAAACCCCAAACCAGCCTACTATGGAAACTGATTTGAATGTTTTGAATATTTTCATTTCTTTCTTTAACCAACTAACTCGATTGCCCAGCTGTGGGAAGAGGATAGGGCTGGCCAAGAAGCTTGGATTTTTGCCTTAATTGAGAGTTTAGTTTGTAAGTAAATAACCAATTCAAGCTGGATTAAGCAAAAAGGGGAATTTATGCTAAGAATCCAAGACTGAAAGCTGGACTCAGGACAGAGACTAGGATACCAGGGGTGCACACTTGTAGAAGGCACAACAGGTTTGTACAAGGGTAGGATGACACCCAAGGGGAAGACATCAGTTCAGTGTTTAGGGGCCCCACCAGCCTGGTGGGCCCTCCACAAGGGGCTGAAAGCAGCCCTGGACACCTCCAGGGGCCTGCGTGTCTTTCTTCTCCCCAGGCCAGGAGTCCTTCCACCACATCACACCAGGGACATTCAAGCAGGTGATATTCCACATTATTTATTATTATTATTATTATTATTATTATTATTATTATTATTGAGACAGAGTCTCGCTCTGTCACCCAGGCTGGAGTGCAGTGGCACGATCTCCGCTCACTGCAACCTATGCCTCCCAGGTTCAAGCAATTCTCCTGTCTCGGCCTCCCAAGTAGCTGAGATTACTGGCGTGTGCCACCATGCCTGGCTAATTTTTTGTATTTTTAGTAGAGATGGGGTTTCACCATATTGGTCAGGCTGGTCTCAAACTCCTGACCTCAAGTGATCCACCCACATTGGCCTCCCAAAGTGCTGGGATTAGAGGCGTAAGCCACCAAACCCAGCCATTTCACTATTTTTAAAAAGTTAGAGCTGTTACTATTTGGTGTTATAAATGAATATTAATTTGACTTTGCCATTTTTCTCTTCATATTTGGGCATCAAAATATTTTATTTCCAGGATTCAAACTTTTTTTTTTTGAAGTAGGGTCTCACTGTGTCACCTAGGCTGAAATGCAGTGGCATGACCATGCTCACTGCAGCCTCGACTTCCTGGGTTCAAGCAATCCTCCCTCCTCAGCCACCCAAAAAGCTGGGACCATAGGTACATGCCACCATGCCTGGCTTATTTTAAATTTTTTTATAGAGATAGGGGGGTCTTGGCCAGGTGCAGTGGCTCACGCCTGTAATCCCAGCACTTTGGGAGGCCGAGACGAGCAGATCACGAGGTCAGGAGATTGAGACCATCCTAGCTAGCACGGTGAAACCCCGTCTGTACTAAAAATACAAAAAAAATTAGCCGGGCATGGTGGTGGGTGCCTATAATCCCACTCGGGAGGCTGAGGCAGGAGAATGGCGTGAACCTGGAAGGCAGAGGTTGCAGTGAGCCGAGATCGCGCCACTGCACTCCAGCCTGGGCGACAGAGCAACTCTGTCTCAAAAAAAAAAAAGAGAGAGAGAGATGGGGGGTGGTCTCACTACATTGCCCAGGCTGGTCTTGAACTCCTGGGCTCAAGCCATCCTCCTGCCTCGGCTTCGCAGAGTGCTGGGATTACAGGCATGAGCCACTGCGCCCAGCCTCAACCATTTTTGAGAGCCCTGGAACTCATAGAGGCTCCCGTCCCAGTGTGGCTCGCTGCTCTGAACCTGCCTCTCTCCCGGAGCCCAGAGCTCAGCACACCTGAAACCTTCAGCCAACCCATTCTGATTGTTTCCTGCACTGAAGGGCCTCAGCTGAAATCCATCTCACCGTGGTCTCTGATGGTCAGATTTGATAAAGGGGCCACGTAGGAACCTGAGCCGCCTGGGGGATGGTTGTGAATCTCAAAGCAGACATACATTCTCCATTAGCGGCCCTCCAAGGAGCCCAATTTCAGCAGAATCATTAAAAGTTGATGATTCTGCAAATGTCTTTTTGTCTGCTGTGGGGTGACGGAAGCAGGGAAGTGTAGTTTTCCTCTGAAATGATGAAGCACTAGGCAAAGAAAGGCAGTAAGACAATTCCATACTTAACCTTAGAGTGACCATGAAATTCAACACTGAAGACTTTTAAGAGAGATTCAGGAGGAGAGGAGAGCTCGGGTAACCACTGAAATGCTTAAAGGTCAGGAGCTGGGGAAAAAAAAACATCAAGGACTGCATTCAAAATAAATCAGAAGGCTGGGCGTGGTGGCTCACGCCTGTAATCCCAGCACTTTGGGAGGACGAGGCAGGCGGATCACGAGGTCAAGAGATGGAGACCATCCTGGCCAACATGGTGGAGCCCCGTCTCTACTTAAAAAATACAAAAATTAGCTGGGCGTGGTGGCACATGCCTGTAATCCCAGCTACTTGGGAGGCTGAGGCAGGAGAATCACTCGAACCAGGGAGTTGGAGGTTGCAGTGAGCTGAGATCGTGCCACTGTACTCCAGCCTGGTGACAGAGTGAGACTCCATCACACACACACACACACACACACACACACACACACAAATCAGAGTGCAGAAGACCAGGGCTTAGCATTATTTTTTTTCCCCCCAAGAATTGAACCAGTCTCACTGTTTAGGCTTTGAGAGTTGCTTTGAGACATTGAACAACATCACCATGTGTGAGGGCATCCTCCTCATCCAGCCCCGACTGGGCTGGGGTCCAGCATCTCCTCTCAGAAGGCCCTCAGCCCCCCCTTTGGGAGAACTGCAGGCTGCAGAACTGCAAAGGGCCCTAGATACACAGATAAGTGAGCAACCCGACTGAGGGGCTGCAAGCCCCTTGTAGTCAGAACTCGTGCTCAAGCTGAGCTGGAGCTCCTGTTTCCTGATCCCCACCTGAGCTTTGCACTGACCACCCAAAACATACATGTAAGTTGATTCATTTGGGAAAACTAGAGGCTGGGCACGGTGGCGCATGCCTGTAACCCCAGCACTTTGGAAGGCTGAGCTGGGAGGATCTCTTGAGACCAGACTGGGCAACATGGTGAGAACCGTCTCTACAAAAAAGTTTAAGAAATTAGCCGGGTGTAGTGGCAGGCACCTATGGTCTCAGCTATTCAGGAGGCTGAGGAAGGACTGCTTGAGCCCAGGAGGTGGAGGCTGCAGTGAGCCATGTTTGCACCACAGCACTCCAGGCTGAGTGACAGAGCAAGACCTTGTCTCAAAGAAAAAAAAAAAAAAAACCAAAAGAAAAGAAAAACCATAAGTCCTTTCTTTCTTTCCTTCTTTTCTTTCTTTCTTTTTTTGATGGGGTCATGCTCTGTCTCCCAGGCTGGAGTGCAGTGATGCAATCACAGTATCGCAGCCTTGAACACCTGGGTTCAAGCCATCCTCCCGCCTTAGTCTACCTGAGTAGCTGGGACAACAGATATGCACCACCATGCCCAGCTAACTTTTTTTTTTTTTTTAGAGATGGGGGTCTCACTGTGTTGCCCAGGCTCGTCTCTAACTCCTAATCTCAAACAATCCTCTTTCCTTGGCCTCCCAAAAGTGCTGGAACTAAAGGATGAGCCACCTCACCCAACCTAGAAGTCATTTCTAAATTCTGAATAATATTTCTGCAATTAATTTGCTAACACAAATACTAGCTTAGAAACATGGTACTTAAAGTTGGCTGTTTTTCTTTTCCATAAAAGTACAGTTTATGCTCAGTGGGTTTTGCTTGTTGACCTACTTCTCTCTGATTATTGTCACAGACCCACAGTTGATTAATGTCACCACCAGATCTGGGAAAAATGGCTTATGGGCAATTTCACATCATAAAATCTTCTTGCTATTATTAAACAGAAAAAAAAACGCCTGTGAGCTCAAAGAAGGTAAGCTGTTCATGAGGTTGGAGGCGTTTTGCAATGGGTAAGTCATAGCCATATTGTGTCCAGAATTGGTGGGTTCTTGGTCTCACTGACTTCAGGAATGAAGCCGCGGACCCTCGCGGTGAGTGTTACAACTCTTCAGGTGGCGCGTCTGGAGTTTGTTCCTTCTGATGTTCAGATGTGTTCGGAGTTTCTTCCTTCTGGCGGGTTCGTGGTCTCGCTGGCTCAGGAGTGAAACTGCAAACCTTTATGGGGAGTGTTACAGCTCATAAAAGCAGTGTGGACCCAAAGAGTGAGC
Organism: Nomascus leucogenys; assembly: GCF_006542625.1. Lineage (NCBI taxonomy): Eukaryota > Metazoa > Chordata > Mammalia > Primates > Hylobatidae > Nomascus > Nomascus leucogenys. The sequence goes on from NC_044394.1 coordinate 82,642,329, forward strand.
AGTAGCAAGATTTATTGCAAAGAGCGAAAGAACAAAGCTTCCACAGTGTGGAAAGGGACCAGAGCGGTTGCCGCTGCTGGCTCGGGCAGCCTGCTTTTATTCTTTTACCTGGCCCCACCCACATCCTGCTGATTGGTAGAGCCGAGTGGTCTGTTCTGACAGGGTGCTGATTGGTGCAATTACCATCCCTGAGCTAGACATAAAGGTTCTCCACATGCCCATCAGATCAGTTAGATACAGAGTATCCACACAAGGGTTCTCCAAGGCCCCACCAGAGCAGCTAAATACAGGGTGTTGATTGGTGCACTCACACACCCTGAGCTAGACACAGGGTGCTGATTGGTGTATTTACAATCCCTGAGCTAGACATAAAGGTTCCCCACATCTCCACCAGACTCAGGAGCCCAGCTGGCTTCACCCAGTGGATCCTGCACCAGGGCTGCAGGTGGAGCTGCCTGCCAGTCCTGCGCCATGCGCTCACACTCCTCAGCTCTTGGTTGGTCAATGGGACTGGGCACTGTGGAGCAGGGGGTGGCGCTCGTTGGGGAGCATCGGGCCGCACAGGAGCCCATGGAGTGGGTGGGAGGCTCAGGCATGGCGGGCTGCAGGTCCTGAGCCCTGCCCCGCCGGAAGGCAGCTAAGGTCTGGTGAGAAATCGAGTGCAGTGCCGGTGGGTCGGCACTGCTGGGGGACCCAGTACACCCTCCGCAGCTGCTGGCCTGGGTGCTAAGCCCCTCATTACCTGGGGCGGCAGGCCGGCCGGCTGCTCCGAGTGCGGGGCCCGCCAAGCCCACGCCCACCCGGAACTCCAGCTGGCCCGCAAGTGCCGCGCTCAGCCCCGGCTCCTGCTTGTGCCTCTCCCTCCACACCTCCCTGCAAGCTGAGGGAGTTGGCTCCCGCCTTGGCCAGCCCAGAAAGGGGCTCCCACAGTGCAGCAGTGGGCTGAAGGGCTCCTCAAATGCCGCCAAAGTGGGAGCCCAGGCAGAGGAGGCGCCGAGAGCGATGGAGGGCTGTGAGGACTGCCAGCACGCTGTCACCTCTCAATGGCACTAGCTTTTGAGAAAAGAAAAGCTTTGGCTGGGTGCAGTGGCTCATGCCTCTAATCCCAGCACTTTGGGAGGCCAAGGTGTGTGGATTGCCTGAGTTCAGGAGTTTGAGACCAGCCTGGACAACGTGGTGAAACACCATTTCTACTAAAAATACAAAAAAAATCAGCTGGGCGTGGTGGCGCACGCCTGTAATCCCAGCAACTTGGGAGGCTGAGGCAGGAGAATTGCTTGAACCCAGGAGGTGGATGTTGCAGTGAGCTGAGATTGTGCTACTGCACTCCAGCCTGGGTGATAAAGCGAGACTCTGTATGGAAAAAAAAAAAAGCTTTATTGCAATTCAGCTGGCAAGGAAACAGGAGAAATGCTCAAATCTGTCTTGCCAAGCAGGGGTTTGGGTTGAGTTTTATTTTTATTATTTATTTATTTATTTATTTATAGACAGAGTCTTGCTCTGTCACCTAGGCTGGAATGCAGTGGTGTCATGTCAGCTCACTGCAACCTCTGCCTCCCATGTTCAAGTGATTCTCCTGCTTCAGCCTCCTGTGTAGCTGGGATTACAGGGACACACCACCACGCTTGGCTAATTTTTGTATTTTTAGTAGAGATGGGGTTTCACCATGTTGGTCAGGCTGGTCTCGAACTCCTGACCTTGTGATCTGCCCACCTCGGCCTCCCAGAGTGCTAGGATTACAGGTGTGAGCCACCGCACCTGGCCTGGATTGGGTCTTATAAGTGTAGGGTAATGAGGTGTGATCTGATTAGATCTTGCAATGAGATGATGCCGGGAGGCATGATCTGACTGGATCCTGCCATGGGGTGATGCCAGAGCTCAATCTGATTGGATCCTGGATTCTGCCAGGCAGCGTGGCTTCTTAATTTAGTCCCTGTTCCTTTGAGCATTTAGGTTCCCCCTGGGGTTGCAAAGCTTGGTTCCTTTGAGTGTGCTCTGGTTACCTGACCTTTAACCTGGGCGTCCATGGCAACCAATAAACAACTCACAACTTTATTACATGATAATTGAACCAGATTGCTCTGATGTGGTTACAAAATTTCAACCTGAGATTTGGAGGAGACCAACATCACAACTATATCATGTCCATAGACTACATATGTTATAACATAATTGAGACATGAATAGTTTTACACAGATTTTGGTAATTAGGGGGTAGATTAAATAATACGGTAATCAACACATACTTAAAATCTAGAAGAAAAAATATGTTAACATCAATAGGTGTGATGAAGTGAAAGAGGAAAGGACATAATATAGTCTGGTGAATAACAATCGGAAATCGGACAGGATAAGAGGATGTCCTGCTCTTACTGGTTCAGTGGTGGCTGAACATGCACAGAAAACATTTTTAGGTCAAATCCTGGGTTCTCAGAAAGAACGGTGTAATTTGTACCTTGGGAAGATTCCAGTTTATGAAGGTCCTTTTAATTGATCAAAATTCTTTTCTTTCTGCTTAGGAACTTATGATTGAAATAGAATGCAGATTCTGTATCAACTGAAGATCAGTAACCTTTCAGAGCTAATTAGAGAACATTCCAAGGTTTTGTCCTTTGATTTAATACTATTATGGTGTAGGGGTTCTTAGTATAGGTTATCTGACTTATAAAGAAATCAAACAAACTGGTTGTAAAATAGGGAAAGAATTTGGAATAGGACAGGGCCATTTGTACATTCCCTACTGTAATTTTCCTTGGCACATGTGCAGACTCACAATCATTGCCATTTGTTATGATTTTTCTATTCTAGTGTGTGTGTGTGTGTGTGTGTGTGTGTGTGTGTGTGTGTGTGTGTGTGTGTGTGGTTTAGCAAAAAGAGCTAAAAAGGAAACCTAAAATTTGCTTTTCCCCGCCTAGTTCTATTCCCTCATCTCTTTTGGCCTCTCCTTGTCCTTGTTTCTCCAGAGAGGAATGCCTGGCCTGGGTGCAGGCTGGAAAGTCTTGGGAGGGTACTCTGAGGAGCTGGATGCTAGCTAGACTTTTGTTGGAGCCTTTCAAATATGTTGACATAATATAAGTACAGAGATAGGGAAATGCAAGCAGAGGTTGAGTGAACTGCCCTAGACGACAGACGGATGAGTGTGCTGTCCCTATAAAAGGGGATGCCAGGGGACCCCCCTCCTCACCAACCCCTGAAGCAAGTGCTTTCTAAGGCTGAATTCTAACTACACCACATACCAGGAGGGCCCCGTGACTTGGGTAGGGAAGAGGGTGGTGGTTGTGTTGGCTGTAATTTACTTTAAAATATGTTAGCACAGGCTATCAAATGACATATATGTGCATGCTCACTGGTTTCAATCCACATGCCAGAGACAGCAGAAGATACCCTAATCCCAATAACAAATGCACACTCCAGGAGCGGTAGAGCACCTGTAATTAAATGCCTACACTTTTAGCCGGGGGTGGTGGTGTGCGCCTGTAATCCCAACTACTCAGAAGGCTGAGGCAGGAAAATCACTTGAATCCTGGAGGCAGAGGTTGCAGTGACCCAAGATCCCGCCACTGCACTCCAGCCTGGGCGACAGAGCAGACCCTATTTCAAAAAAAGCAAAAATGCCTATGCTCCAGCTGTCTTTCTCTCCAATCAACGACAAGGATTTTGTTAATTATCCCAAGGGATGTTAGAAGAGTAATTTTATTGGCGAAATTCATTGCATTCAAGAAGGTAGGTTGGCTAAAATTGGTTGGTAGGCCGGGCATGGTGGCTCACGCCTGCAATCCCAGCACTTTGGGAGGCCGAGGTGGGCAGATCACCTGAGGTCAGGAGTTTGAGATCAGCCTGGCCAACATGTAGTCTCTACTAAAAATACAAAAATTAGCTGGGTGTGGTGGCAGGCTCTTGTAATCCCAGCTACTTGAGGGGCTGAGGCAGGAGAATCACTTGAACCTAGGAGGTGGAGGTTGTAGTGAGCTGAGATCGCACCACTGTACTCCATCCTGGGCAACAGAGCAAGACTCTGTCTCAGAAAAAAAAACAAAAAACAAACAAAACAAAACAGGCCAGGTACAGTGGGTCACGCCTGTAATCCCAGCACTTTGGGAGGCAGAGGTGGGTGGATCAGGAGTTCAAGACCAGCCTGACCAAGATGGTGAAACCCCGTCTCTACTAAAAATACAAAAATCAGCCAGACATGGTCCTGGGCACCTGTAATTCCAGCTACTCGGAAGGCTGAGGCAGAGAATTGCTTGAACTCAGGAGGCAGAGGTTGCAGTGAGCCGAGATCATGCCACTGCACTCCAGCCTGGGTGATAGAGTGAGACTCTGTCTCAAAAAAAAAAAACACAAAAAACAAACAAAACAAAACAAAAACCCAAAACATTGGTTGGTAGCAAGGCCTTTGTCTCTCCCCCTCCTGGAATGGCATTTGAGGCTTGACCTAAATGGGGTCATGTCCAGCTTCTGACTTAAAGCATTCTGGTTGCCTGGTGCCAACTATGAAGTTACTTCTAGGATATAGTCACATTTTTACTTTGAATAAACATTTAATGCAAGTTGTTGTCAAAGACCTGAGACTTCAGGAGCTTACAGAACAGGATATAGGGTTATCTTGGGCTCTCTTTCTAATAAATGAGTTTTAATTTTTTTTTAATTTTTGTAGGTACATAGTAGGTATATATATTTATGGGGTATTTTGGGACAAGGTCTTGCTCTGTCACTCTGGCTAGAATGCAGTGGCATGAACATGGCTCACTGAAGCCTTGACTTCCTATGCTCAAGTGACCCTCTGGCCTCAGTCTCCTGAGTAGCTGGGACTACAGGCACATGCCACCATGCCCAGCTAATTAAAATTTTTTTTTTTTTTTTTTTTTTTTTTTAGAGAAAGCATCTTGCCATGTTGCCCAGGCCGGCCTCAAACTCTTGGGCTCACATAATCCTCCTGCCTCGACTTCCCAAGGTGCTGGGATTACAGTTGTGTGAGCCACTGTGCCCGGTCTCTAATAAATGTTTAATACATGTTTGAGTGTGCTGCAAAATTTAAGAGACTTGCTTCCATTTTAACAAATTAACTCTTTTAAGTATACGGTGGTGATGAAAGGCATATCTATACCCTCACTTATTTCAAACCACTAGTAGCTACTGACATTTAGCAAAAAGAACCTAGTGGTTAGACATAACCAAACTAACTGTTTGTTTGCAATAGAGATTCAATGTGGAGAGGTCATTATTTCTGAGTTGCTATCATCCTTTCCTGGGGTGCTTGCCTCTCCCTGTGCTTAGAAGAATGCTGGAGAAGGTCCTTCAGTCTGCAGGATATGAAAGCAATTTCAGAATTGCAGACGGAGGTGAGACATGTCACAGGTATACCCAGGGCCAGGGTTAGAATAACCCAGAGGTGATTATAACAGTTGCTATTTAGAAGGTATGCCCAGGACAAGCCTGAGGTAGGTGTATGACTTAGGTTACTTCACTTAAGCCTTATAGTATCTTAGAGAGACATAGGTATCCCTGTGAAGAAACTGAAATTGTAAGAGATTAAGGAACTTGCCTGTGGTTGCATAGCTAGGAGCTAGGGAAAGATTTCTGAATCCATATCTGCCTCCTTCGAAGCGCAGGTTATTTGGATGATGGCTCTAATCTTTATTGAAAGTAATGCTAAGGAAAAAAATAGATGCCACTCTCCTTCCATTAATAAGACTGAAACCAACTTAAACTGTTCATTAATGGAAAAAGCATTGAACTGAGATTCAGAAAAGCCTAGGAGCAAATCCTGGTTCTGCCATGTAGCAGATATGTGATATTGGCAAGTTTCTAAACTTTCCTGTGGGCTGAGTTTTCTCATCTGTAAAATGGGACTAATTTTAATTTTCTTTTAGACTTATTGTGAGAAATAAGTGAGACACCTGTTGAAAGTACAAGCACAGAGCTTAGTATATAGTAGTCCTCCATCAGTGTTCTTTTCCCTTGGGGGAAACTCCTCCTACTATGACATAAAGCCAGGAACCAGCATTTATTTATTTATTTTGAGACAGTCTCGTTCTGTTGCCCAGGCTGGAGAGCAATGGTGTGATCTCAGCTCACTGCAACCTCCACCTCCTGAGTTCAAGCAATTCTCATGCCTCAGCCTCTTGAGTAGCTGGGATTACAGGCGTCTGCCACCATGCCCAGATAATTTTTATATTTTCAGTAGAGACAGGGTTTCACTGTGTTGGCCAGGCTGGTCTCAAATTCATGACCTCAGGTGATTCGCCCCACTCGGCCTTCCAAAGTGCTGGGTTTACAGGCATGAGCAACCGCACTGGGCCTCCAATTTTTTTTGAATCCCAGGAATTTCTCACAGTGCTAGTCTGTTGAACATATTCAATGGCTGTTTCTTGACTTTGCAAATCCCTTGAAACTTGTGAGCTTACTCCTGGGCTTCTTTTTGATTTTTGATTTTGAGCGTGCTTTGCACCCATTGGATGGAAGGCACTGTGGCAAAAGGTGTGAACACACACGGAGGGCTCCTTCATTGCTTGTTACCTTACAACTGAGCTGTCAGAAGTGGGAGAAAACCTGCAGCCTGGGCCAATGATCTGCCCTTCACAGGATTCATGTTATAAGAGGAAATACAAAATCATGCTTTAGACAAGTAATCAAGCTAGAAATGTGAGCCAAAAGTCAACGAGGAAAATGTGATAGCAGTTTTCAAAAGGAAATCAATAATATCAAAAGCATACATTTTAAAAATTATTTTAAAGATTAAAAAACTGAATCAATGAAAAACCAAAAAACAACTACATTTAGTAGGTATCTTGGCACTAATAGAAGCTTGTAGGTAATGTAAGTGACAATTTAATTAAGAACTAAAGAGTATTATGAGCCGGGTGTGGTGGCTCATGCCTGTAATCTCAGCACTTTGGAAGGTTGAGGCAGATCACCTGAGGTCAGGAGTTTTGAGACCAGCCTGGCCAACATGGGGAAACCCCATCTCTACTAAAAATACAAAAATTAGCTGGGTGTGGTGGTGCATGCCTGTGGTTCCAGCTACTTGGGAGGCTGAGGGGGGAGAATCACTTGAATCCGGGAGGCAGAGGTTGCAGTGAGCTGAGATTGTGCCACTGTACTACAGCCTGGGCAACAGAGCAACAGAGTCTCAAGAAAATAAAAATAAAATAAAATAAAAAGAGTATTAATTATGAAAGAAAACCAGAAATGCCTTACCATTGCTTTTTTATATTGGGTCTAACATTTTCAGAATATTTAGTTTTTCTTCCCCATTTCTCTCTCCTTTTCCTTCTTCCTCCTCTGCATGTATGAAGGGAAGGGCAAGGGGCTGGTGATTGCTGTCTGGAACGGCTGACATGGGCAGGCTGGGCTGCTAGGACAGAGACCTAGGAGCCAGGTCCTGGATCTAGAAAGAGAGGTCCCGGCCCAGCACCACCTCTCACCCCCAAGCGGAAGTAATCGTCACATGGATAGGCTTTTTGTGTGCAGTTTCCTTCACCTGTACAACAAGGGATTTTTGGTACTTCTCACCAAACCAATGAGTTAGGCCAGTCACCTGCCAGCTGAGTTCAGGTTAACTACAAGCAAGTGCTGGCAGTGAAGTGTTGAATGAGTGGTGTGCTTTCATCTCTGAATGCTTGCCATCCCACCACAGGACATGCAGTGAGCTCGTCTTTCTATGACCTTTCTCAGACGGCCAGTCAGCATGTGAGGGGGACCACAGCAGGGAGATGTCACTGCGGTTTGGGTACTCTCAGAGGAGAGAGGTGTCCTAGAGGTTTGGTCTACCTCTCAAGGTTTTGCCAAGGTCTAAGGGCCTAATATCTTATCTTAGGGCCAGGGAGTAAGTTTAGTCGGGTATTTGTATCCTGGATAGGAGAGCAAAAGTATCTTTGAAGGTCATTTTCTCTTTATTTATTTTTTTGAGATGGAGTCTCACTCTGTTGCCTAGGCTGGAGTGCAGTGGTGTGATCTCAGCTCACCGCAACCTCCGCCTCCCGAGTTCAAGCAATTCTCCTGCTTCAGCCTCCTGAGTAGCTGGGATAACAGACGTGCGCCACCATGCCCAGCTAATTTTTGTAGTTTTGTAGAGACGAGGTATCACTATGTTGGCCAGGCTTGTCTCGAACTCCCGATTTCATGATCTGCCTGCTGTCCTCCCAGAGTGCTGGAATTACAGGCGTGAGTCGCCACACCCCACCTTGAGGGTCCTTTTCTCTTCTCTCTCCTTTTTTTTTTGTTTGGTAGAGATGGGGTCTCACTATGTTGCCCAGGCTGGTCTCAAACTCCTGGCCTTAAGTGATCCTCCTGCCTCAGCCTCCCAAAGTGCTGGGGTTACAGGTGTGAGCCACTGTCCTTGGCTTCTCCTTTTTCCATCTTTCAACTACAACAAAATATTTATTTTATTTTATTTTTATTTTTTATTTTTATTTTTTTGAGATGGAGTCTCGCTCTGTCGCCCAGGCTGGAGTGCAGTGGCACGAACTTGGCTCACTGCAAGCTCCGCCTCCCGGGTTCACGCCATTCTCCTGTCTCAGCCTCCCATGTAGTTGACACTACAGGTGCCCGCCACCACGCCCAGCTAATTTTTGTATTTTTAGTAGAGATGGGGTTTCACCGTGTTAGCCAGGATGGTCTCAATCTCCTGACCTCATGATCCACCCGCCTTGGCCTCCCGAAGTGCTGGGATTACAGGTGTGAGCCACCGCGCCTGGCTAACAAAATATTTTCAACACCCTACCAATCCTGTTCCCTGTCTTCTTACTGCTAAAGAATAATTTCCAAAAAATTAAAAGTATGATTCTCATTGTAAATATAAAATGAACATGGATCAAAGATTTTATTCAACTCATTCATTAATGAGGGAATCAGTAAGACATTAAGATTAGTTCAAAGGAGAATTCAAAGAACAGATATATAGGTATAGACATGGATATTAGTCAGGAATGCCGAGTGAATTTGCTAGTGGATGCAAAACTAATTAATATTCTATAGGATATCTTTATGGACCAAAGTTTATTTGCATTGCTTTGGACAACAGTCATGCGCATTATGATCTGTTTTCTACAAATTACCTTTTGAAGTATTCAGTGTGGGGTGGGCACGGTGGCTCAAGCCTGTAATCCCAGTGCTCTGGGAGGCCAAGGTGGGCGGATCACCTGAGGTCAGGAGTTCAAGACCAGCCTGGCCAACATGGCGAAACCCCGTCTCTACTAAAAATACAAAAATTAGCCGGGCATGGTGGCACATGCCTGTAATCCCAGCTACTCAGGAGGCTGAGACAGGAGAATCACTTGAACCTGGGAGGTGGAGGTTGCAGTGAGCTGAGATCGCGCCACTGCACTCCAGCCTGGGCGACAAGAGCGAGACTCTGTCTTAAAAAATATATAAATAAATAAAATATAAAGTATTCAGCGTTTTCTGTATATTCATAGTATATTAAGAAACATCGCTGCGTGCAGTGGCTCACACCTGTAATCCCAAACTTTGGGAGGCAGAGGCAGGTGGATCACCTGAGGTTAGGAGTTTGAGACCAGCCTCACCAACATGGCAAAACTCCGTCTCTACTAAAAATACAAAAAAATTAGCGGGGCATGGTGACGTGCACCTGTAGTCTCAGCTACTCAGGAGGCTGAGGCACGAGAACCTGGGAGGTGGAGGTTGCAGTGAGCAGAGATCATGCCACTGCACTCCAGCCTGGGCAACAGAATGAGACTCCGTCTTAATTAAAAAAAAAAAGAAAAGAAACATCACCACATTTTCTAAAACATTTTAGTCACTCCAATATATAACACACTAAATCATAAATCCCAGGTGAGTGTATGCATATTCATAAATTTTGCTGAATCTTACTTTATGTTTTATTCGAGACAGGGTCTTGCTGTCACCAGGCTGAAGTGCAATGGTGCCATTATAGGTCTCTGCAGCCTTGACCTCCTAGGTTCAAATGATCCTCCCACCTCAGCCTTTGAGCAGCTGGGACTAGAGGCATGCATGCACCACCACACGTGGCTAATTTTTACATTTTTTGTAGAGATGGTGTCTCACCATGTTGCCAAGGCTGGTCTTGAACTCCTGGCCTCAAGCTATCCTCCTGTCTCTGCCTTCCAAAGTGCTGGGAATATAGGTGTGAGCCACCATGCCTGGCCTGACCTAGTATTTCATCCTCCTTAGTCTCACACTTTAGAATCCATTCCCATACACAGTTCTCAGCTTCTTTGCAACACATATTGGCAAGATTTTCCAGCTTTCGTGGTATATAATCTATTTCCATCCTCCCCTTCTCTGGCTGACCTTGTATTTCTCCTTCTGGGCTCTGTAGTGAGTTTATTCTTGTTATGGTCCTGGAGTCAATAAGGTGCATCAGGGGCAAGTTTGGAGGAGAACAGGCATCCAGGTGGGAGGCAAAGGCCCCAGTGAAGTCTTGAAAGGTCTTAGTGTAAGTGAAGGCTAATTTCCTTGCTACAGGGGAGGTGGGGCTGCTTCTGTATACAAGGGAGCCTTGAGATTTGGGAATTCGGCTTTGTCTGTGTCTGTCCAAATGTTCCGATCACAAGTCTATGGTCCTACTCCTTCCCGATCAGTGTCCTAATCTTAGCAAGAGAACTTGCTGAGGTTGACCACTTAACCTTTGCCACAATTCTGTAATCTGTACAATTATATTTAGTATCTGAAGATGAACTTAGTCTGTCCTGTGCCTATCCCAGATAAATGGTTCTTTGAATTTCAGCATATCTGTACCTTAAAATGAGAATTTAATACTTCATGCTTATCTTTTCCATTGTTTAAAAACTCTCCAGGGAAGTCAGAAACATCCATTTTACTCTACAATCTTTATAATTATTACTGTTGCCATAGCAATCAAGTGCAACAGCAGCAAAAGCCCCCAAAGCTTTGTGGTCCATCTGCCCCTCACACTATTCCCAGTGCTAACTGGAGTAATCCTGCTGCCCTCTATGCCACGGGTTACTAGCATCCCTTTTGTTCCCTATGCACGCACGAATCTGTGGGTAACCCAGCCAGAATCCCACAGTTGAGGAGCTGTGTTTCCTGGGGTCACTCTGCTATCAGCCAGGGTCTTGGTAGGAAATGCAGTCCATCTCCGAAAGGTTGAAGAGACTTGCTGCTCAACAGCTGTGGGCAGAATTACAGAGGCAACTGGGTTAATTCGCTAGGACGGCTGTAAGAAAGCACAAGAAGCGAGGTAGCTTAAACAACAGAAATATATTATCTCCCAGTTCTGGGAGCTAGACATCTGAGATCAACGTTGTTGGCAGGGAAGGATCTGTTTCAGGCCCCTCTCCCGGCTTCTGGCCGTTCCTTGGCTTGTAGCAGCACAAATCTAATCTTCTCATGGTGTTCTCCCTGTGGATTTGTCTTCCCAAATTTCCTCTTTTTGTAAGGACACCAGTCATTACGGATTAGGGGCCACCCTAATAACCTGGTCTTAACTAATTACATCTGTAATCATCCTTTTTTCAGATAAGGTCACATTCTGAGTTGCTGGGAGTTAGGACCTCAACATATGAATTTGGGGAGACATAAGTCAACCTGTAACACCATCAAGGGTGATGAGCACGTAGAGATGGGCAACAGCGGGAAGTGGTTAGGGCTCTGCCGGATTTTCTCCACCTGCTTCTCCATATCCCCTCTTCACCCTCCTCCACCTTGTTGTGTGCCTGGGAGGCTGACTGCCGCAGACTGCAGCCTGTGCTCCCTTGCCTCCTATTGGCTTCTATTTGATTTGGGTAATGGCACAGGCAGGAGCTTCGGAGGTGGGAGAGAGATAATAGAAACACAGTACCTCATAGTGCCCTCCCATGCCTTCCCAATGACTTTCATATCCCTCTCCGTGCTTCTGTCATATTTAATATTTGGCAGATCACAGCTGAATAATGTTTAAAACATGGGTGAGCGTGTGTGAACCCTTTCAGAAGTTTTTGAACATTTAATAATAATGGCTGATGTTCACTGAGTACTTACTTTGTGTTCTAAGTACTTACTACAGTATGCTCTTGATAGTTCCTACAAGGGAGGCACTATGATTATCCTAATTTTATAGTTGAGTAAAGGGAGGCTCATTGAGATTGGTATCTTGCCCAAGGTCGAGATCACACAGCTAATTAGCAGCAGTTGCAGGATTGGATTTGGGGCTGTCAGCCACCAGAGGCTGCTCTAAACCACAAGGTCATCTGTGCTGATCCATTTACCAGACTTGACCTCCCCTACTTGACCTCCTGTCAAAGTCATACTCAAGTTCTGATCTAGCAACAGCTGTTGTGGGGCTTTCTCAATTCCCTCCCCCAAGAACTGACCACGCGGTCTGCGCATTGCTCTCTGCTCACTGCGCCCCTGCGTGGGCTCCTGTTAGGAAGCCTACTGCTCTTTTCTGCCTCATTTTCCTACCTGTGAGTTCTTCAGGGCAGGCAGGTCTCCCAGTTCATCTCTGCGATTCCCCGGCCTGGCAGTGTGTCTGCGCGGGAGGTGCCAGTGAATGTTTCTGGAAGGAATGTTTTCTTATCGTCCCTGACTGTTCCATATGCCCTGGTGCACCCTAATGGTCCCGACTACCACTGACTTCCTTCCTCAGTTTCATTCAGAGGTTGTTAGTGGCTGCCAGTCCCGGACCATGCTCTCCCGGCCTCTGGGTGGGCGTTCCTGTCCCCCGCCCACAGGGTTCTTCTCCGCCAGGTCTGGTCAGGGTTTCTGAGCTGCTCCCTTCTGGGGTCGCTTCCCTCAGTTCCCAGGCGTCCTGGGCGGTCGGGATTGACTTTACTTCCACTTTTCAGTTCCGTCCTAGTTATCAGTCACGTTTTGTCAGGGATTCCTTTGTCAAAACCCCAGGGATGTTTTGATGGGCTTGTTCTTTTCTTCTTTTGCTAGGTAGGGTGTTGAATGTAACTGCCTCCCTGTGGAGATCGTTGGAGGTCCCCCAGCCTGCGCCAGGCCAGCCACCGTGTGTCTGCTTCCACAACATCCTTGAGGAAATACGCATTTAAAACCCGACCTCTACATTCCCCGTAGTTTCTCTTCACATCGCCTACTCCGTATTTTCCAGCTTTTCAATTTCTCTCAGAACAAAGGTTTTATTTCTGGGCAGGGCACCGACGGCGGTGACCCTAATATCGGTACCTCCAGGCCACTTGAGGGACGTCCAGAGCTGAGTCTGGTCTGACGCTTTCTTTAGGATCCCAAACATCGCTGCCGCCTCCGCAGCGCCGTCGGATCCCTGGGGAGAGCATCCAAAATGTGAACCAAGTATCAAAAACATTGGAATATAACTGTTTTTAATTCTTATGCTATTTTTTGGTTATTTGTAATTTTTGTTGTTGTTGCTATTTTAAACCCAGCGCACTTAGGTTTTCTGGCGTGCATTCTGCCCCCCGCCCCCTCGGTGCGGAAAAATGCCCTCGGTGGGGCAACCTGCAGCTGCGAGAAGAAGGCTTTTTCCCTGTCCCTCCTCCACGTCTCAGGTCGAGGTCAGGGACCGCGGCTCTCCCGAGTTCCCCCTGGGAGCGCGGCGGAGCGGGAGGGAGGGAGCCTGGCGCAGGATTGGACTTCCTCCCTCCACTCCGGAACTGCGCGCCGGAGCGCCTGGGACGCGGAAACCTGGGAGGCGCCGCGGGAGCCGCGGGGTGGGGGCGGTCGGGGGCGGGGCCGGCGGCTGGGGCGGGCCCAGGGGCGGGCGCGGGGCGGGGCCACGTGAGGGCTGCGCTGGGTGCGCGGGGCGAGCTGCGCCAGCTGCGCTCCGCGGGCTCTCAGAGCGCTGGGCACCGGCCGGGCTGTGGTCCCCGCACGCCGCCGTCGCCTCTCGAGCGGGCTCGGCTCACAGTGACCGGCGGCCGGGGAGATGTGAGCCGGGGCCGGCGGGCGCGGCCGGACCGCCGCGATGTGGCTCAAGCCCGAGGAGGTGCTGCTGAAGAACGCGCTGAAGCTCTGGGTGACCCAGAAGAGCAGCTGCTACTTCATCCTGCAGCGGCGCCGCGGGCACGGCGAGGGGGGCGGCCGCCTCACCGGTAAGGGGCGCGCCAGGGCGGCGCGGCGGCCGGGCCCGGGGCCTCGCACCCCGCCGGGCCCGCGGCCCCCAGTCCCGGGCTGCGTCGCCAGAGGCGATTTCTTGGGAGACACGGGGCCCGGACGGCCCTGCCGCGGGCTTGTTTTCCTTTTTTCTGCCTTTCTCCCGCGGGCTCCCGTCGAGGTGGTGGTAGAGGGGCTCCCGGGCGCGTGCGTTTTCCGGGCGAGGCAGGTGTCTTCGCCGCCTGGCCTGGTGAGCTGGAGGCCGGACTCGGCTTGGGAATCGAAGGAGAGACGCCGGCTGGAGCGGGGCTGGAGAGAGCCGGGCCGCCCTGGAGCAGCGCGGCTGCTGTGCGGGGCCAGGTGACAGCGGGGTGCGCCGGCCCGGACTCGGCCATCTGGAGGCGCCGGAGGCTCCAGGTGGTGTCGCGGCTGGGGGCGCGCGGCGATGCGCGCGGGGCGGGGCTCTGGAGGCCGCGGTGAGCGGGGACTGTCTCCACGCCCGGAGGGGAAACTGAGGGTGGGCGAATCCCAAGCTCGTGATCTTAGTAGAAAAATTGAACAGGTCAGTTTTTTCCTCTTTCAGTGTCTTACAAGGAATGATAGGAAAAAAAACCCAGGCTCGTAAAGTTGTTGAAAAAACAAAGCATGTTTTTTCTAAAAGTTATGTTCCAAAGCTCTTTGAAATTGACGCCAACTTGCAGTAGCTAGGACACCTGTTTAAACAGGTCAATGAAGGAACAATTAGACTTTTTCATTTGTATCTAGGGGACCCATACGATTTTTCTTTCCAATTTTGGAATCTGAATAAAAGGGACCTTAGATCTCCTGTCTTGTTCCTGTTCTACTGAGAAGACAGAGGCCAGAGAGAGAGGTCACAGGACCTAGGTTAGGTCCCCGGGTTAGTGGTTGGCGGCTTTTTTCTGCTCTCAGTCTAGGGAAGACCCTTTTGAGGTTGAGTCTGGTAGGAGATGTACTAACACGCCTGGAAACCACAGAACCAAGTGCAAAGGAACTGGCTTTTGTTGGACTTTAGCTTATGAGAAAGCTGGCGGTCGGGTTTGTTAGAGGAGGGCAGACTTAAACTGAGACCGGGTGAGTGGGTGGGAGCTGGCAGGATGTTGCATGGAGGGAGCTGTAGGCAGCTGAGGGTTCCCCATGGAAGGGGCAGAGGGTAGTTAGGATTCTGGGTGGAGGCGGATAGGTGTAGGGTGCTTTGGTAACCGGTGGTCCTGTTGAATGGCAACAGGGACTCAACTTGGGCAACTTGGGCAGCACGTGGGCCTGCTCCAGGAGGTGTTTTGAGCTTTGGGGGAGGGAGTTGTGCAGGAGGCAGGGGCCACGGTGGCCTTGTTGGGCCCCATGACGCACCGTGGTGCTTAGTGCCCAGGCTTTCAGGAAATGGAGGTGGGTGGTGCCCTGGGAAGAGGCACTGGAGGCAAAGAGGCAGGAATTTGTCGTCCCTCCCTTTCTTTGAGGGCAGTGTATCTTTATTTATGGTGCATTTAGCAGGGTTCCTGGTCTATAAATGTTTCATTTAGTAGAGAGTGAGGACAAGGCCTGAAGATTTGTGAAGTGAGAAACATAAGGACAGTTTGTCCCGTAAACACTCATTCATTCACTTAGTTCCCTGGACATATGTAGGATACTCTGTTCGCTGCTCTGGAAAGAGGCCCGAGAGCAGGCGGTGAGGGCCGGCTACCTTCAGCTGATTCACCATGTAGTTAGTGAGTGAGATGGGTGCAGACACGGAGGGCAGAGCTGGCCATAGGATGCCTGGTCTGGCTTCAAGCCCGCTTCCTGTCCAGAGGGTTTCTGACTCTGTTGTCCAGAGTCTCTCTGTGACGAACTCAGTGAATTCCCTCCCTGTTTCATTCCAAAATCAAGCAGGTCC
Organism: Nomascus leucogenys; assembly: GCF_006542625.1. Classification (NCBI taxonomy): domain Eukaryota; kingdom Metazoa; phylum Chordata; class Mammalia; order Primates; family Hylobatidae; genus Nomascus; species Nomascus leucogenys. The sequence continues at coordinate 82,658,221 of NC_044394.1, forward strand.
CATATTATTATTATGCCTGTGGCTTTGGCATTCCTTGATATTTACTTTGGTTTGGACTTACTGTGAATGTGCAGAATTTTCTTATGCCTAAAGGCAACAAGATCGACCATAAAGAGGGGAAAAGTCTACAAAAAGACGACACTTGATGTATTTCTTGGAGACCCCGTTGACTGTGAAAAGGATGACATCTGCAGCCAGACACTTTACCTTTGAGCATTTAGCTGGAAGCCAAAGCCAATGAAGGAGTGCTGACCTGCCACGTGTACTGTGGGGGGCTGGTCTTCATGGGGCCACTTAGGATTGTTGTAAAGTCAAGACCCATGGGACACAGGGCAGCTCTGTGGTGGTGGCGGTTTTTGGAAAATGTGGAATTCTAATGTGGCAGATTGTTAGCAATTTAAGAGTTTAAAACCTAGATTGAGTTTATGAAACGAATGGGGGCTACAGTGATAACACATATTGGCAGGTTGTAGACTTTTGTTTGGAGGGAAGCAAGCAGTGGTGGCCTAAGGGGGATTGGAAGTAAAATGTAAGAGAGCAGTAATCAATAAACATCTCTTTTCCTTTATTGTGAGGCCGAATTTATATTAGTAGGAGTTTAGACAGAGGAGATCTGGTGGTTGAAGTAATCTGAATTGCCTAACTTCAGAAATACTATCAGCTTTTGTTTCCTTAAGGATTAAAATCGGCCCTCCTGCTTACGTACATGCATATACATGTTCTCTGTCTTTCTCTCTCCCTCTCTTCACATCTCCAGGTTTATTTTTCTCCATGGTTCCTTCTCACTTTCTCTTACAATATACCAATTTATTTTTTTCATTGCTAAATTGCCTGTTCTATGAGGGCAGGTATTTACCTGTGATAGTACCCAGCATATATGTTCAGGAAACATTTGTAGGATGAATGGATGGGTGACTATATGCATGGACGATGTATCCCACTTTTTTCTTAAAAGTTGGGTGGGAGTAGAGGCCCAGCGTTTTGGACTGATTGCCTGGAACAGGAACAACCCCTGTCTCTTCTCAGCATCCTGTTTACCTGGCAGTCTGACCATTATGGAAAGCTGGAGGGGTGTGGGTGGGAAACACAGTTGTTTCCTCCGGTCTTTTTTTGTAGCTCCCTCTTTTGAGGGGGATGGATCTTCACACTAACTTCTCCGGTGGCCAGAAAGGGCGGGTACAGATGTGGCTGCCATTGTTAACGTCCTGGGCTCTGAGCACTGCTAGGGAGGTGCCCATCTTTTCCTCAGGTTAGAGCATAGCATGGCAGAATTCAGGATTATGAGATGTTTCCAAACTTCTGCTTGCAGAAGTGATATTGCTACTCTGGAAAGGAAGTAAAGTTACACAGTTCACTTTGATACAGTCTCCAACCTCTTGTAACAAGTTCAGCTAGCTCTGGGAGAACAAAGAGCCGGAGATGTTAGCATGTGGGAAAGAGACTGTGCAGAGAAAGAACACACAACATTGCTGCCCTCTCTCCCAGGGTCTCTGAAGCACTTCAAGTGAGTGGGATAATAAGGAACTTAAATAGCTCAAGAGCAAAAAAACCTAATAACCGGATTGAAAAATGAGCAAAAGATGTTAATAGACATTTTTCAGAAGACATACAGATGGCTAACAGGTACACCAAACATGCCCAGCATCACTAATCATCAGGGAAAGGCACATCAAAACCACAAGGAAATACCGCACTCCAGTTAGAATGGCTATTATTTAATTAATGTTTTTCTTAGAATGGCTATTATTGAAAAGACAAAGGAAAAACGTGTTGGTGAGGATATGCAGAAAAGAGAACACACACACTTGGTAGGATTGTAAGTTAACATAGCCACTATGGAGGACAGTGTGGAGGGTCTTCAAAAAACTGAAAATGTAGCTGCTGCATGATTCTGCCGTCCTGCTACTGGGTATATATTCAAAGGAAATGAAATCAGTATGTTGAAGAGATACCTGCATTCCTGTATTTATTGCATCACTATTTATAATAGCCAAGATACGGAATCGACCTAAGTGTCCAACAAGAGATAAATAAAGAAAATGTGAGATATATACAACAGAACACTATTCAACTATACGAAAGAATGAAATCCTATCATTTGCGACAACGTGGTCTCGAACTCTTGACCTCAAGCAATCCTCCCGCCTCGGCCTCGGCTTCTCAGAGCACTGAGATTACAGGTGTGAGCCACCGTGCCTGGCACATTTGCAACAACATGGATGAACCTGGAAGAGGACATCGTGTTAAGTGAAATAAGCCAGGCACAGAAAGACAAATACTGCATGATCCCACTTATATGTGTAATCTTAAAAAGTTGGTATTATAAAAGCAGAGAGTAGAACAGTGGTTACCAGGATGGGAGAAGATGGATGGGGAGAGGTTGGTCAACAGGTACAGAGTTACAGTTAGATAGGAGAAGTAAGTTCTGCTGTTTTCTTGCACAGTAGGGTGACTGTGGTGGTACCGTATATTACAGAATAGCTATGAGAATGAGAAGCTTTTGAATGTTCTCACCACAAAGAAATGATAATTGCATGAGGTGATGGATATGCTAACTACCCGAATTAGATAATTACATAACATATATAAGTATTGAAACATCGAATTGTATCCCATAAATATGTACAATTACAGTGTGATAATTAAAAAATAGTGAGTGGAATAAACATTACTGTAAAGACCAAATATCACCACCCAGCTGTGTCCTCTAAAGGATTTGATTTTTCAGTGTTCTATTGAGTGTATTCTCGTATAATCTTGCAATTCTTCTCTTAAATTGGCTGACAATTTAAAAGTTGTCATTTGAAAAAGTATTGATGTTTTCTGCTTTGCAACATGGTTACCTTAAGCCCCTGTTCCTGTCATTGCATTTGTAGTAGTGATGGGCTGATTCCCTAAACAGGGTGAAGGGAGGAAGTATGGTATAGTGAAAACTAGTGTAAAATACAACCTTTGGAGTCAAGGTAAGTAAGTCTGTTCATTAAGAATCTGGACTGAGAGGCTTTGAGTTAGTTTATCCAGTTTCTTTGAGCCTTAGTTATAACTCAACCTTAAGAAAGGGACAATAATGAATCTTACTTTGGAGGGTTAGAAACTGTTTTCCACAGCAGCGGTACCATTTTTCATTCCCACCAGCAATGCAAATGGTTATGATTAAAATAAGGCTTAGAATTAAAATAAACAGTATACATCAAGGGCTTAATTGTGCTTGGCACCTAGTAGGTTTGACAGAAGAAAAGCAAAGTACAATTTTAAAAAACTGAATAATGAAGGCTTCTGAGAATAAAGGTGTAAAAACATTTGCATTGTAGTGAAGGACATAAGAAACATTCACTTATCTATTAGTGCAGTATTTAATATGTGTAATTAAAAGACGAAATATTTAAATAACAGCTTGGATTAAGAATTGCTCAAGAGAAAGGTGTTTTTGTAGGATTTGGGCACACAGCTACTCTCACCACATTAAATCGTAGTAAGTAAAGGGAGCTTCACCTTGTTTCAAATGTTGAGTGTGAGTGCTCATGCTGTGCTTCCAGTGAATCACCTACTGCCTTTGAAAGAGTGTCCTAATGACTGGGGGGAGGTGAAACTGACAGGCTAAGGATTCCTGTGGGGTTACAAGGCTTGCTCAGAAGGACTCTTATCAGAAGGTTGGAAACTGATGAAGTCCAGCATGGATGTTGCATTTCTTGGCTAGTCTGTCTGAGGTTGGCTGGAATCCTGCTCATGTAGCTTAATTTGTTGGCGAATTTTGTCTCCTCCAACACTGAAAGTCTTTGACTCAACAGGGCAGCCTGTTGCATTCTATAGAAGTCCCAGATGTTGGCTCCAGAGTCTTACGTGCTTTGGTATTTTTTCTTAAAAGCACAATAGGGAAGAAACCACAAGTAAAGGAAGTAGTTTGATTTTAGGATCATAAATCTGAAAAATTAAGTTAAATAACTGATATATCTTTAGGGGCTGATAATCTATTAATAAAAGCCTTGAGGTTTCCAAGAGTTGCATTAGTGACAGCATAATAAGGGCAATGTATTTGTAATGAGATAATCAAACAAGGCACGGACTGTGTCACTCCAGGAGATAATATAAGGTACAAATTGTGCAGGCGGTGGGATACTGGAGGGTGGCCTTTTCCACCTAATTGGAACTCCTTAGGAAGAGCTGACAATTATTGAGAGGCTGGTAGCTTGTAAAGAATTCATTTACTAGCAGTGAAGGCAGAAGGATTTTACGATCTTGACTCCACATTCTAGGTGGCACTGGATAAAGTAGGAATTTATTTATTTTTATTTTTATTTTTGGAGACAGAGTCTCGCTCTGTTGCCCAGGCTGGAGTGCAGTGGTGTGATCTTGGCTCACTACAACCTCTCCCTCTTGGGTTCAAGCGATTTTCCTGCCTCAGCCTCCTGAGTAGCTGGGACTACAGGCGCGCACCACCACGCCCGGCTAATTTTTTGTATTTTAGTAGAGACAGGGTTTCACCATTGTTGCCCAGGCTTGTCTCGCACTCCTGAGCTCAGGCAATCCGCCTGCCTAGGCCTTCCAATGTGCTAGGATTACAGGCGTGAGCCACCGCGCCCGGCCAAGAGGAATTTATTTAAAATGAAAGTAAATCTGGTAATTTTTTCAGCATGGATTTTTTCCCCCTATTTTAAAAACTTACATCAATGGTATTAAAAAGCAGCCGTGAGCCTATTTTAATCACTGCTGGGGGTTGCAGGCGCTGCCCCTGAACCACCTCTTGGGTTGCCTGTCTTCCCTCTTCTGCTCTTAAGCACAGACCCTGCAGCATGTTGGCACTTTTGTCTCCCAGGCCCCTCATGGCTGTCTCCTCCCCCACCCACAAGCATCTGGCTAATTCTTGTGAACCTTCGGAGCTCCACCTGAGCTCCACTTCCTGGAAATGTACCTGACCCTTCCCCTACTCCCACCACTGTAGTCATGAAGAGGCTCTTTGAGGTTTTGTCTGTTTAGGGTGAACCAGATCCTGAGCTCCAGGAGGGAGGTCATAGGTCTGTGCCCCTCTCTGCTGTGCCTTTAGTGCTGATGGTTCTTGTCACCAGAGCACTCTTGATAAATATTTGTTAAAATACATGGATGTAGACATCAAGTAGTACAATCTTGAGGAGATCAAGTACAAACTTCATGTAGATGTCATGTAGGAGATATCAAGTTGTACATACCAAGTAAAATGGATAGATGTGAGCCTGTGCAGTTGAGAAGTGTTTTGTGTGTATCATCCTGGAAATGGAAATTACGTAGAATGCAGGAATAAATACTAGAGTGTTGTTCTTAACTGTCTTACACCAGCGCTGTGTGCTGTAAGGACTAGCAGTAGTTTGTGGCTGAACCAGCCCAGCTGTTAGGACTACCTATTGATGCTGGGCGAGGGGGCTCATGCCTGTAGTCCTAGCACTTTGGGAGCCAAGGTGGGTGGATTGCTTGAGCCCAGGAGTTTAAGACCAGCCTGGGCAACATAGCAAAATCCTGACTCTACAAAAAAATACAGAAAATCAGCCGAGCATGGTGGCGTGTGCCTGTAGTCCCAGCTACTTGGGAGGCTGAGGTGAGAGAATCACCTGAGCTCTGGAGGTTGAGGCTGCAGTGAACTGTGATCACACCACTGCACTCCAGCCTGGGCATTGGAGTGAGACCCTCTCACGGGGTTGGGGTTGGGGGGAAGAACTACCTATTGGTAACCTTGATGTAAATGATTCCATACAGAACCAGACTTACTCCTCTAGTGTATCACCAGCCAACAAACACATATGTATGAATTTGAGTCATCCATATTCTTTAACATTTGGTGAGTCTTTCATTCTACTGGATTTTATTATTTTCCTGCTTCCTGCTTTTTACTTTTTTTTTTAAAAAAAGGAAAGGTGGCTGGGCGCGGTGGCTCACGTCTGTAATCCCAGCACTTTCAGAGGCCGAGGTAGGCAGATCATGAGGTCAGGAGTTCGAGACCAGCCTGGCCATCATGGTGAAACCACATCTCTACTAAAAATACAAAACTAAGCTGGGTGTGGTGGCGGGCACCTGTAATCCCAGCCACTTGGGAGGCTGAGGCAGGAGAACCATTTGAACCCAGGAGGCGGAGGTTGCAATGAGCCGAGATCTCGCCATTGCACTCCACTCTGGGTGACAGGGTGAGACTCCGTCTCAAGAAAAAAAAAAAAAAGGAAAGGAAAGAAAAATCAACGATAAAATAAACAGTGCCTTAATAAGATATCCTTATGAAAAGGTACTGCATTTTGTGGTTTGTTTTTTAGTTATGAACTTTTCGGTGTGCATAGGAGTATTTAAGGTAAGTTGTAGGTAATGGAGCAAACACTATATATCTACCACCTGTAAGTAAAAAAATAAGAGTATATCCTATGCCTGAGAGACCCCTTCTGTGTTTTCCTGATTACATTTCCCTCCCTTCCTTGCAGGCACCACTACCCTGGATTATGTGTTAATACTGACTTGTTTCTCCTTATAGTTTTAACACATTTATATGTATTCCTAATCAATACATAGTTTAGTTTTGTGTGTTTTTGTAACTTTATTACAAAATATACTTTTATTCATACTTTATGTATTTTTCTGTCACTTGATCACCCTGCCCCCTGCATTATGTTTTTCTCACTTTCACCCATGGTAGCCGCCCTAGTTCATTCATTTTCATGGGTGTGTAGTAATCCATTGAGTGAATATACTATTATTTATTCATTCTCCTGTCCATGGATATTTGGGTTGTAGTTGTTTTAGTAGATAAAGCTGCTGTGAACATTTTCCTATAGTGTTCACACAGGTATCCATTTCTCCAGAGAATATTTCTATGAGTGACCTTGTTGGGTGTATCCATCAGAATGAGTTAGGTTATGCTGCAGTAACAAACATCCCGACACATAAATTTATTTCTCTGTCATGCTGTATATTCAATGTGGGTCAGCAAGGGTCTCTTCTGAGGGAGAACTGGGACTTTTGTGAACAGCCCTAATACTGGGTCATAGCTATGTGTATTTTCAACCTTTCTAGATAATTCCAAATTGTTTCCAAGCAGAGCATGGTGGTGCATGCCTATAATCCCATCTACTTGGGAGGCTGAGGCAGGTGGATTGCTTGAACCCAGGAGTTTAAGTCCAGCCTGGGCAACGTAGTGAGACCACTGTCTCTAAGAAAAAACTTCCCACAGTGGTACATCCTTGCTAATGCTTGATATTGTCAGAGATGTTACTTTTTGCCAATCTGGTAGGTATTTACATAGTATCTTAGAACCACTAAGATACTATTTCTCATTATTACTAATAGGGATGAGACTATTTTTATGTGTTCATTAAGTATTTGTTTTTCCTTCTGAGAAATACTTGAGTCTTTTGCTCATTTTTTCTGTTGGCTTTTATTTTTCTTTAGTTTTTTTTTTTATGAGCCGTGTGTGTGTGTGTGTGTGTGTGTGTGCCTTCATGTGTGGTTTTCTGTATTCTTTTTCAATTGTATGTATTTTTTTTAAGTCAGGCTTTTTATTTTCATTGTAGGTTTTTTGAAGAACTCACATTGTTAATTTTCATGCAGTCAGATGTATCAGTCTTTTCCCTTTTGTTTTAATTGATTAATTTACCTAGACCTTTTCTGGCAAGATCTTTTTCCTTCAGTTTGTTCTTTTTGTTACTTGCTTAAGAAGAGCTGCTTGGAGGGGAATCTCTAAGATGATGGTGAAGGGAAATCCTGAGATGTCAGTGAGAACCTCTCTTCTTCCCTCCCCCAATCCAGCGTTCAGTCTAGATTGGAGCCTGGCAGGAGGCTGCAGGACAACTTCTAGAAGAGAAAGTGATAGACTGTAAAGTGTGTTTGCACATATTGAATGAAGATCTGCACATCAGGGGAGAATTTGTGGATAGATTATCCATAGATGGAAAGCTGAGTAAGCCAGAAATTCTGGGATAGTTGTTAATTCCAGAGAAAATAAAAAGTTGTATAGAGTGGAAAAAGTATTGTAGTTTTTCTGCAAATCTCAGCTCTTCTTAATGTTTTTGTAGTTATAATAATGTAAATATTGACTCACGATCTAACTGAAATTATTGCATAACTGGGGTGTGAGTGTTGGGTGGCGGGTGGTAGTCAATGGAAGGGAGCTAAAGCCTCCACTTCTGAAAGTTGACAGCTAATGCCTACACTAAATATCCAAGAAGTAGGCTGGGCACGGTGGCTCACGCCTGTAATCCTAGCACTTTGGGAGGCTGAGGTGGGTGGATCACCTGAGGTCGGAGGTTTGATTCCAGTCTGGCCAACGTGGTGAAACCCCGTCTTTACTAAAAATACAAAAATTAGCTCAGCATGGTGGCGCGTCCCTGTAATCCCAGCTACTCGGGAGGCTGAGACAGGAGAATCGCTTGAACCCGGGAGACAGAGGTTGCAGTGAGCTGAGATTGTGCCATTGCACTCCAGCCTGAGCGACAAGAGTGAAACTCTGTCTCAAAAAAAAAAAAAAAAAAAAAAAAAAAAAAAAGTAGTAATATAGATGTGTTATTTGGAGATGCGAAGGTGGATACAAAAATAATCCATTAAGAGTTGGAAGAGGTTGCCTTTGGGGAGTTGGTAAGTGGGAGCAGCAAGGAATAAGGGGACTGTTTGTGTTTCTCATGAGCCTTGCAGAATTATATGCTGATTGACATGCACCTGTAATGTTGATATAATGCAGACAGAATCTAAACTCAGGGAGAGCTTGGCATTTTTTCTGGTGGGCAACTCTGTTTGGGTAGTGGCGATCAGGAAGGCATTGAAGCTGTGTCCCCTCATTGCCCAGGGGCCGTGATTTTCCCTGGATGCCTGTGTGTCAGCTATTTGTCCTCTCAGTGTGCTATATTTAGCCTTCAACATGTCTAGCATGCGTGGGGTGTGTCATTTTACAGAAGCTTTTAAAACTATTTTCAGAAATGCATCTAATTTAGTCAGGTACTTTTATTTGAAATTAAAGACATCTATTCTGGATTTTATTCCCTCTCTCAATAGAGGAAATAGGTTTAGAGCTGCAAGCTCATGATCTTTGTCTTCTTTCTCAACTTTAAAGAGGGGTTCTGTGACCATAACCCACTCTTTGTAGGGTCTCAGTTTATTAACCTGCAAAACAGTAGCAACGATTGCATAAAAATAATGAAAGTTTTTGCTGTGGGGGAGGTTTTATGCTTCAAACTGTTATGTTTTCTAGATATGTTGGTTAAATCAATGAAATTACTTGTAGATAAAGCAGCAGAAAGAAACCCAAAGAGCATTTTATTCAGCAGTGCCAGGCCCTGTGCTGTCATGCAGCTTATAGTCTGGAGAGGTGTTTGTAGTCGTGGTCGTGGGGTGATACTAAGCCACGAAACACTGAGTTATCAATGGTGGTGAGTGCCAGGGGATGCGAGAGAGAATAAGAAGGAAATTAATTTGGATTGGAACATCAGGGAGCTGTCTCTGAGGAGCTATGATCTCCACTGAGACCTGCATGGTGTGCAGGAGGGTGGTAGGTGGTGAGAAGTTGGGAAAAGAGCCGTCTGAGCAGAGGAAATGGCATGTGCAAAGGTCCTGGGGCCTCCGAGAGTCTGTTCTGGACAAGTTAAGTGTGGGATACCTGGGAGTTGTCTAGAAAGGCCTGTAGAGGAGGAAAGGGCAGAGGGGACTGAGGCATGGGCAAGGGGCAGGAGGGCCTCAGGAGTGTATTTTTCCTGAATCCAGGAGGAAGTATATGTGAGAAGGAGGGAGGGGTCTGCTCTGCCTTGCAGTATGGAAAAGGCTAGGAAGACCTTGGAGACCTCAGCCACAGCAGCTTGGATGCAGGGAGATGTGGCGTGGGAACTGGCTGGAGACTGGTGGGTGGCGAGGAAGTAGGGATGGCGGATGAAGGCAGCTCTCTCAAGGTGGGATGTGGTGGTTTTTTTTTTTTTTTTGATACGTATTTATTATTTGTCAATGAATGGAGTCTCTGTTGAATGCTGGATCCACAAATGTACATTTGGGGCCGAGCTGCTGAGTCTTGAGACGGGCCGGGGAAAGATTTGAATAGGTCAAGGGAGTAGTTCACCTCATCTAGGTGAGGGAACCTCAGGAACCAGTTCCGGAGGAATGTTGTTTTAGAAATGGGGTTAGTACTCACTACTGAAAAAAAAATGCGTGGAAGAATCTGTCTCTGACTACCTGTGACATATTAAGAAATGTATTTCTCATTTGGCCTCTGCTTCTTGTTCCTGGCACAGAGCTCGTAATCTTTTGGAATTTCCTGGGTGATGGGAGCATCTTTTGTTCTAATGAGGTGACTCTTGGTGGGCTCCTGGGTGGAGACTGGTCACCAGCAAGAACAGATTTGAAGCTTGGGGATTTCAGCCCCACCTCCATCCTCTGGGAAGGAGCAGGGGCTGGAGATTAATGATCAGTCATGCTCAGGTGGTGGTGGTGAAGCCACCTTAAGAATCCCTGGACTCTAGGGTTTGGGGAGCTCCAGGGCTGCTGAACACATGGAGGGTAGCCCCCCCCCAGAGAGGGCGCAGAAGTGCCACGTCCCCTCCAATACACCTCGCCCTGTATATCTCTTCATCTGGCTGTCTTCTGTATCCTTGATCATATTCTTTATTACAGAATAAGCTGGGAAATGTGTTTCTCTGAGCCATCCCAGCAAATTATCAAACCTGAGGATGGAGTTATGGGAACCCCTGACTTGTAGCTGGTTGGTCAGAAGTGCAGGTGACAGCCTTGGGCTTGTGACTGGCGTCTGAAATGGGGCCAGTCTCGTGGGACCGAGCCTTTAACCTGCACTAATTCCAGGTAGTTAGTGTCAGAATTGAATAGAATTGTAGAACACCCAGGTGGTGTCTGGAGAGTTGGAGAATTGGTTGGTATGGGAAAACTCCCCATACATTTAGTGTCACAAATGTGAATAGTAAAGGATAATGTTTTTTTCTTTTACCACCAAAACAATTAACTAATTTAAATGGAACCTGATCTGGTTTGGATCTGTGTCCCCACCCAATTTTCATTGCAAATTGTAATCCCCAGTGTTGGAGGTGGGGCCTGGTGGGAGGTGACTGGATCATGAGGGTGGATTTCCCCTTTGGTGCTGTTCTTGTGATAGAGATCTCCCAAGGTCTGGTTCTTTAAAAGTGTGTAGCACCTTCCCCCTCTCCCTCTTCCTCCTGCTCCGGTCATATGAAGATGCCTGCTCTCACTTTGCCTTCCGCCAGGAGTAAAAACTCCCTGAGGCCTCTCCAGCCATGCTTCCTGTACAGCCTGTGGAACTGTGAGCCAATTAAACCTCTTTTCTTTATAAATTACCCAGTCTCGGGTATTTCTTTATAGCAGTAAGAGAATGAACTCATACAGAACCCAAGTCTGTTGGCTTAGCACTAGACAGTGATGTTTTCACCTTTGAGGAGACTGTGGCAGCTTAAAAATGTAATGTTACTGGTTTGGCATTTCATGTCACATGGAGCCTGCGTGTAGGATGCCCCTGTACTGTCTTGTCTGGGGTAAATGCTGGTAGGAATCTGATGTGGCTCCACTCAGTGTGTTTCTCAGCTTAGATGTATTTAGTATTTTGTTAGAAATAATACTGTCAGGATTCAAAAAATATCTATTTCCAGAAGGATAATACAGATTAAAAGTCATTTCAAATCCCAGCACTTTGGGAGGCCAAGGCAGGCAGATCACAAGGTCAGGAGATCAAGACCATCCTGGCTAACACGGTGAAACCCCATCTCTACTAAAAATACAAAAAATTAGCCGGGTGTGATGGTGGGCGCCTGTAGTCCCAGCTACTCGGGAGGCTGAGGCAGGAGAATGGCGTGAACCCAGGAGGCGGAGCTTGCAGTGAGCCGAGATCGCGCCACTGCACTCCAGCCTGGGCGAGAGTGTGAGAGTCCGTCTCAAAAACGTGGTGGCTCATGCCTGTAATACCAGCACTTTGGGAGGCTGGGGTAGGCGGATCACTGGAGGTCAGGAGTTCGACTCCAGCCTGACCAACGTGGTGAAACTCCATCTCTATTAAAAACACAAAAATTAGTTGGGCGTGGTGGCACACGCCTGTAATCCCAGCTACTTCGGAGGCTGAGGTAGTAGAATCACTTGAACCTGGGAGGCGGAGGTTGTGATGAGCCGAGATCACGCCATTGCACTCCAGCCTGGGCGACAAAAGCCAAACTGTCTCAAAAAAAAAAAAAAAAAAACCAAAGAATTAGCCTAGTGATGAATGGTTTAATGGTTTGGAAGCAGCTTCTGGGCTTTCTTGCTTGAAAAACAGTGTTTGCTTGACAGAAACACTTTAAAAAGGTGTAAACAGCATTGCGCAGCCTCAGATGGAGATGTGGGTATTTTACCCACCATGGGAGCATGGAGAGTTAAATGGGTTCTGAGTATCTGTTAAATTGCTGTTTTGTTATTATAATTAAAAATAAATGTGAAACGTAAGCAAGGCATTAAAATTGCTTACAGAATGTATAGCTCGTGATCGTCCATCATCAAGGATTCAGCCATGGCAAGGGTTTGGCTGGACTGAAGGGTCAGACTAGATCTTCGTAAATCCAGTGTCCCAAAACTGTGTGTATGCACAAGTGTGCATACTCGTGTGTTTTTATTTTAACCTGTAGCTTCCCTTAGATTTTTGAGGTAAAGGAAGGCTTTGATGCTCACTTAGGCTCCAAATTGGACCATGTTTAATCCCAGTATTATGTAGCTGCCTGTTAATATGGGGATTCGGTTCTCTCTCAGTCCTTTAGAACACCTGAGGCTGGGTAATTTCTAAAGAAAAGAATTTTATTTGGCTTGCAGGTCTGCAGGCAGTACAAGAATCATGGTCCTGGCATCTGCTTCTGGTGAGGCCTCAGGAAGCTTCCACTCATGATGGAAGGTGAAGGGGAGCCCCTATGTACACAGATCACATGGTGAGGGTAGGGGGAGGTGCCAGGCTCTTTTTAACAATCAGTTTTTATAGGAACTAATAGAGTGAAAACTCACTCATTACCACCAAGACAGCATCAAGCCTTTTATGAAAGATCCGCCCCCATGGCCTATACACCCCCCACCAGGCTCCACCTCCGACACTCAATATGAGACCAGGCCAGCGGCTCACGCTGTAATCCCAGCACTTTGGGAGGCAGAAGCTGCCGGATCACTTAAGTCTGGGAGTTGGAGACCAGCCTAGGCAACATGGTGAAACCCTCTCTCTACAAAAAAATACAAAAATTAGCCAGGCGTGGTGATGCCTGCCTGCCGTCCCAGCTACTTGGGAGGCTGAGGTTGGAGGATCACTTGAGCCCTGCAGGCAGAGGTTGCAGTGAACCAAGCCAGGGTGACAGTGAGACCCTTCTCAAAAAAACAAAAACTAAAAAACCAAATTTCAGCATGAGACCTGCATGAGACCTGTATGAGACAAACATCCAAACAAACTCAGGTTCCAAAATCAACATGAAGAACCAACATTGCTTGAGGGAAAAACGACTGCAGAAATCAGCAAACTACCCGTCTTTTTTGCAATCTTCTCATGTTATCAGGAGGGCCTGGGAAGTGAGGACCCCTAGAGACCTGGGGAATTCCAGCCCTTCCATGAACTCAGGCCAGGGCCTGTGCTCCCTGATGCTGGGCAGTTGGTTTGAATTGCTCCCCGCTCTGTGTTTGGCCAATGCATGTCGCTGAATATGATGAATTCATGTGACCTGCACCATACTGCCAACTGCGCCTCCGCGTAGAGCATCTGAGGTGGCTTCACAGCCAGGTGAGGCCAGCAGTGATCACGCCTACATTTGATATATTACATGGGGAATTGCTGTTAGGTGAGGTTGGTGGTGGCATTTTTTTTTTTATTAGTTGAGCTACAATTCTGTTTTCTGCTGTTCAGATGGCTTACAACAAAAAGGTCTGTACTAAGGAGACGTTGTTTTGTCTTTCAGCCTTTTGGTTGTCTTCATTTAGCCAAATAAAACATTTAGATTTGGGGAGAAAAGGGGTTGCTGAGCCTCTTGTAGAACTGGAAGGTTCTCTTTGACAAGATGTGTATCTCACTGTAAAAACGGCTTTTTCTTTCTTCTTGTTTCTTTTTTTTTTGAGACAGAGTCTTGCTCCGTCGCCCAGGCTGGAGTGCAGTGGCGCAATCTCGGCTCACTGCAAGCTCTGCCTCCCGGGTTCATGCCATTCTCCTGCCTCAGCCTCCAGAGTAGCTGGGACTACAGGCACATGCCACCACACCCGGCTAATTTTTGCATTTTTAGTAGAGATGGGGTTTCACTATGTTGGCCAGGCTGGTCTTGAACTCCTGACCTCGTGATCTACCTGCCTCGGCCTCCCAAAGTGCTGAGATTACAGGCGTGAGCCACCGCGCCCAGCCAAAAATGGCTTTTTCTGTTTGGTTTTAACTTCATGTGCAACCTGGAACGCCAGATTTCAACATTCTGTATTAATACCAAAAGTTATGTTGTGGATTGAATGTGTCCCCCTGCCCCCTAAATTACTGTGTTGAAGCTGTGACCTCCAGTGTGACTGTATTTGAAGACAGTGCCTGCAGGGAGGTAACTAAGGTTAACTGAAGCTATAAGGGTAGGGCCCTGATCCTATAGGGCTCTTCCCTTTATAAGAAGAGGGACCGTCACCAGAGAGCTTACCCTCTCTGCCATGTGAGGACACTATGAGAAGGTGGCTGTCTGCAAGCCAGAAGATAACCCTCACTAGACATCACATTTGCTAGCCCCTTGATTTTGGACTTCCAGCCTTAGGAGCCATGAGAAAATAAACTTCTGCAGTTTAAGCCACTCGGTCTGTGGTATTTTGTTATAGCAGCCTGAGCTAAGACAAGTTAGAATCATATAATGTAATGTAAATTTGTTTACTTGCCTTGAATTAAAATTTATAAAGACTCTAACTTAGGCAAAGCCAGAGATCTGATTAGTATTGAAGGTGCCTGAAATCATACTACTAAGACCCAAGACCAGACAGAGGCCCAGAGTTAGCATCCATTCATACCAAAAAGATCATTAGAAAGTCTGTGTGTGTGTGTCTGTGTGTGTGTGTGTGTGTGCGTGTGTGAGAGAGAGAGAGAGAAAGAGAAGAGAGAGAGGGAGTGCACTATGGTGTGAATATTTATGTGAATATTTATGTCCCCCCTCCAAATTCATTGTTGAAATTCTAATCCTGATATGGTTTGGCCTTGTGTCCCCACACAAATCTCATCTCAAATTGTAATCCCCACATGTCGAGGGAGGGAGATGATTGGATCATGGGGGTAGTTTTCCTCCTTGCTGTTCTCGTGATAGTGAGTGAGTTCTCACAAGATCTGATGGTTTTATAAGTGTTAGATAGTTCCTCTTTCACACATTCTGTCTGTCCTGCTGTCTGGTGAAGAAGGTGCCTGCTTCCCCTTAGCCTTCCACCATGATTGTAAGTTTCCTGCAGCCTCCCCAGCCATGCAGAGCTGTGGGTTAGTTAAACCTCTATCCTTTATTAATTGCCCAGTCTCAGGGAAGTTCTTTATATTAATAGCAGAGTGAAAACGGACTAATACAATCCGCTAAGGTGATAGTACCGGAGCCTTCCTGATTGTGATTAGTGCCCTTAGAAAGAGACCCAGAGAGCTCCCTCTCCCTATCCACCTTGTGAAGACACAGCGTGAAGCCACCATCTGTGGATCCCCCTCACCAGACACCAAATCTGCTGGTGCCTTGATCTTGGATTTCCCAGCTTCCAGAACCATGGGAAGTAAATTTATGTTATTTATAAGCTATCCAGGCAGTGGAGATTTTGTTATAGCATCCCAAATGGACTAAGACAGGGAGAGAGGGAAGATGGAAAGAGGGGAGAGAGGGAGAGGGGAAGGGAGCAAATATCTCAGAGAGAGACTTGAATGGTGAATGGACTCACAAAAAGAGATCATGATCCCAGAAGCATTTGGCAGTGCTTGTTCTAATATGCTATGTGATTAATATTTCTATATGCATTTCTGAAAAGTTTTATTTAGAATCAGAATTGTCTAAGTTAGATAATTTTCTTGTTGCTTACATTTTCAGAGAGAAGTACTTTTTTTTTTTTTGAGATGGAGTCTCGCACTATCGCCCAGGCTGGAGTGCAGTGGCTCGATCTCAGCTCAGTGCAACCTCTGCCTCCCAGGTTCAAGCGATTCTCCTGCCTCAGCCTCCCGAGTAGCTGGGATTATAGGCGCCCGCCACCACGCCCAGCTACTTTGAGATGTACATTTTAAGTAAAAGCAAACTGTTAAAAATTTATAGAAACATCTATAAATTTGAATAAGATAATAGTATTGCAGATATAAGAATATTTTTATTTCAAAGTAAAAACAGAAACAGTGGGTCATGCCTGTAATCCCAGCACTTTGGGAGACTGAAGCAGGAGGATCACTTGGGCCCAGGAGTTCAAGACCAGCCTAGGCAACATAGGGAGACTCCATCTCTACAAAAAATTGAAAAACAAAAAATAAATTAGCCAGGCATGGTGGCATATCCCTGTAGTCCTAGTTACTTAGGAGGCCAAGGCGGGAAGATTGCTTGAGCGCAAGAGGTCGAGGCTGCAGTGAACTGTGTTTATGCCACTGCACTCCAGCCTGGGCTGCAGAGTGAGATCTTATGTCAAACAAAACAACTTGATCAAAATTGTCAAACACAAAACAGGGATGGGATGGGGATTTATGTCTTCAAAAATGTCAAAGTCATAGAAAGACAGGCTGTGTTTGGAAAAATTCTTTATTAAAGGAGACTAAAAAGACATGGTAGCTCAATGTAATACGCAACCGCAGAATACATACTGTACTGGAGGGAGCAGGTGCTGTAAAAGACATCATGGGGTCACCTGGCAGCTTGGGGATATGAAGGGTAGATAGAGGTATACGCGTGTAAAATCCACTGGAGATGATGACTGCTCTTTTGTGTAGGACAGTGTCCCCATTCATAGGAATAGGCTTCCCCTCAAATGATTTAGAAAAGGTGTGTGTGTGTGTGTGTGTAATTATATCATATATCATATTGTATCATTATATTGAGAGGAAGAAATAGAAAAAGAAAAATAGCAAATGATACAGTGAATTGGGTAAGCTGCTCACAGTAGATGAATCTGAGTCTTGGCAGAGAGGGGATGAGTGTTCTCTGTCTTATTTTAGTTCTAGTTTTCCTTTAAGTTTGACTTTATTTCCAAATAAAAAGTGAAATGAACATACAAATCCAGTTTATGTGTGAATCCGGAAGCACCCATCTACTTTGATTGAAGTATTTTTAGTCTGTGTTAACAAAATGTAAAATATACCTATAACAATTTAAAAAAAAACCCTTTAGGAAATTTCTGCAGAAAAATAACTTTATTGTAAGTCTGAAACTAACCACTCCCAGCTTTTCTTGTTGAACAACTATATTTGGAACCTTTTTTTTTTCTTTTTTTTTGAGACAGAGTCTCGCTGTGTCGCCCAGGCTGGAGTGTCGTGTCACGATCTTGGCTCACCACAAGCTCCGCTTCCCGGGTTCACATCATTCTCCTGCCTCAGCCTCCTGAGTAGCTGGGACTACAGGCGCCCACCACCACGCCCAGCTAATTTTTTTGTATTTTTAGTAGAGACAGGGTTTCACCGTATTAGCCAGGATGATCTCAATCTCCTGACCTCGTGATCCAACCACCTCAGCCTCCCAAAGTGCTGGGATTATAGGCGCGAGCCACCGCACCTGGCCAGAACCTTGTTTTTATTTGAGACTGAGTTTCGCTCTTGTTGCCCAGGCTGAACTGCAATAGTGCGCTGGGCTCACTGCGACCTCTGCCTCCAGGGTTCAAGCGATTCTCCTGCCTCAGCCTCCTGAGTAGCCGGGATTACAGGCATGCACCACCATGCCCGGCTAATGTTGTATTTTTAGTAGAGATGGGGTTTCTCCCTGTTGGTCAGGCTGGTCACAAACTCCCGGCCTCAGGTGATCCACCCGCCTTTGCCTCCCAAAGTGCTGGGATTACAGGCGTGAGCCACCGTGCCCGGCCTGGAACCTTGTTTTTAAAGAGGTAAGGGAGCCGGGCTCAGTGACTCGTGCCTGTAGTCTCAGCTACTTGGGAGGCTGAGGTGGGAGGATCACTTAAGCCAAGGAGTTCAAGACCAGCCTGGACAACATAGCAAGACCCCATCTTTCTAAAAATAAATAAATAAAGAGGTGAGGTTTCCCAGGGGTCCTGGGTGCCACACCCAGCAGGGCAGGTTGTGTATTATTTCATGTGTATGAGGGTATGTTACCTAATCCCTTCCTAAAATTAAGTGACTTCAACACAGGAGTTTTTGATATAATGTGTATGCATTATTGCAGCGTTAGGTTGGGTCTTGATTGTGGTCAATAACAGATATTAAGAGAATGAAGATCTTGGAAAAGAAGGCCATTCAACAGGTATTTACTGTGTGCTGCTAGGAGCCTGGCTGTTTCCCAGGCACCTGGATGTAGCAGTGAACAAAGCTATATCCTACCCTCACGGAGCTTGAGGATTAATCTAGTGATTAATCTAGTGTTGGAATTCTCAAATATGCACTGCCAATCCTCCTAAATATGTCAGCCCGGGCATCATTTTAAACTTACTTCATTAAAACAGTTAGTGCTGTTTTCACTGAACCACAAAAAATTGACTTTTTGTAGCTCTTGCCCTTGAAAATGGAAATATCTAGTCAAGGGGGTTAGGGCCTTTTAGCCCTGCCTTTTAGGTTCCTGCATGTGTTGGCTGTGTCATCTGCAAACTGTGTGACAGGGTCAAAAGCATTGGGGCGAGGAACTTCTGCCCCTGGAAGTCTTTCTGGCCTCTTCTCACCAGGGTCTGACTTGGTGAGGGGAAGCACAGCTTAGCTTAGCCCTCTGGGACCCTGCATTGGGCCTCAGGGCCCGGGCACCTGTCTTGCAGGCCAGCCCTGCTAAGCCACTGAAGTGTCAGCACAGCTGGCCCGATCGACGCTTCCAGGCCTCCCCGGCTCTCACTCCTTTTTGGGAGGCAGCTCAGCAGCCTTCCGGAGGCGACTGGAATGAAGTGGACTCATTTTCTTAGTTAAAAATAACCCCAGCAGCTGTGGGTTCAAGTACCCCAATGGCAAGACTGGCCCTCGACTCATTGTTGCAACTCCTGGTCATTGTGGCTCTGAGGGTCATGGCCAGATGAACGTCATTGCTGGGAGCTTGTACCCCTTTTTACAGATGAACAAGCTGGGGCCCAGGAAAAGGTCCAGTGACTGATCTGAGGGAGGATGCTGTTACTTGATTTGACTCGGGCTAGCCCTTTCTTTTTCTTTTCTTTTTTTTTTTTTGAGACAGAGTCGCCCTGTTGCCCAGGCTGGAGTGCAGTGGCACTATCTCGGCTCACTGCAAGCTCCGCCTCCCGGGTTCATGCCATTCTCCTGCCTCAGTCTCCTGAGTAGCTGGGACTACAGGCACCTGCCACCACGCCCAGCTAATTGTTTGTATTTTTAGTAGAGATGGGGTTTCACCATGTTAGCCAGGATGGTCTCGATCTCCTCCTGACCTTGTGATCTGCCCGCCTCGGCCTCCCAAAGTGCTGGGATTACAGGTGTGAGCCACCATGGACTCGGGCTAGCCCTTTCTAGCAAAACTAGAAACCCCTGAAACGTGGGTGTCCCTGGCTGCCTTCTTCGAGCCCACCTTGGCTCCTCCAGACCTCTCCAGCTACTTTTGTTCTGGGCTGGCGACTGTTGAAACGCTTGTTTGTTTGTTTAATGGTTTAAGTAACAGATATTTAAAAAAAATGTGGTCCGGGCCGGATGCCGTGGCTCACGCCTGTAATCCCAACACTTTGGGAGGCCGAGGCAGGCAGATTACCTGAGGTCAGGAGTTCGAGAACAGCCTGGCCAACATGGCGAAACCCCATCTCTACTAAAAATACAGAAACATTATCCAGGTGTGGTGGCGTGTGCCTGGAGTCCCAGCTACTCGGGAGGCTGAGGCATGAGAATTGCTTGAATCTGGGCAGCAGAGGTTGGCAGTGAGCCAAAATTGCACCACTGTACTCCAACCTGGCCGACAGAACAAGACTGTATCTCAATTAAAAAAAAAAAAATCAAAAAAACACACAAAAACTGTGGTAAATATACATAACATAAAATTTACCATCTTAACCATTGTTAAGTGGCATTACATACATTCGCGGTGTTGTGCACCCATCACCACCATCTAATTTCCAGAACTTTTTCATCTTCTCTAAATGAAAGTCAGAGCCCATTCAATAAATAACTCCCCCTGCTCCTTCCCTCTATGGTAACCACCATTCTACTTTCTGTCTCTGAATTTGACTATCCCAAGTTCCTCATATAATTAGAATCACACAGTATTTGTCTTTCTGTGTCTGGCTTATTTCACTTAGCATAATGTTATCAAGGTTCTCAAGATTCTCAGGGAATATTATTTGAGGCTATTGATATTCTATTGTATGTATATGCCACATTTAAAGAATTCATTCATTTATTCATTGAGGGACCCCTGGGTTACCTCTGCCTTTTGGCTATTGCAAATAATGCTGCCGTGAAAACAGGTGTACAAATATTTGTTTGAGATCCTGCTCTCACTTTTGGGTATAGATCCGGGAGTGGAATTGCTGGATCACATGGTGATTCTGTGCTTAAGTTTTTTGAGACAATCCTAGACTTTTGCACATGATTCTTTGTCTCTCCTGGCCACTGAGGACTTGACTGCCCAGCTAGCATTGTACTGAATTTGCTGGGGCTGAGGCCCCAGTCATGGGCCCCTGGCTTCCTGAGTACCATAAGCCTGGCCCTGAGACCCTCATTCCTCTTCCCAGGAAGCTTGAGTGGAGAATTGAAAGAGAGCTGAAGCTTGTTTAGAGGTGCATTGCAATTGACTTGACAAAGAATGAGAATTAGAATTTGATTTGGGGCATTTTCAGTTTTACTGTTCAGTCCTTTGTTTTGGATTCCATGTACTTTTGTTTTTCTTAACTAAGATATGGAGTGGAATGCTTAATCTGTATTTGGTAGATTTTTCTAACATGTTCTCAGTTACATCTATACCTAAGGGTTATTGGGAGGAAAGAATAGGACTATTAGGAGGTGGAAAAGAAAGGAAATCTTGTCCTTATTACCTGAATGACCTTGGGCCTTGGTTTCTTATTTTGTGAAAGGGAGTTAATAATATGTAACTAATAAGAATGTTATGAGTAATTGGGGAAAAAATGGATCTGAAGTATCTGGGACAGTGCTTAACAGCCAGTGTGCTTAGTTAACATCAGTCTATCCTTCCCTGTTTGTGGTTCTGGAATCATTACATAAGCTGTGTGTGTGGTCCTAGGCTCCCAAATGGTGGAGCAGCAACAATGGGAAGAGCCCGGAGCAGGACTCAGGAGCTGTGACCCTCACATCCTCCACCAATTTCCCTCAGGCTCAGGTTCCTCACCTATCCAATGAGGAGGTTGGACTCATCTCTCTGATTTATCATGGTGCTAAAAGGTCAACAAGGCTGGGTGTGGTCGCTAAGCTTGTAATCCCGGCACTTTGGGAGGCTGAGGTGGGAGGATCGCTTGAGCCCAAGAGTTTGAGGCTGTAGTGAGTTGTGATTGTGCTGCTGCACTCTAGCCTGGGCAATAGCATGCTACCCTGTCTCAAAAACAGTGTTAGGTTTGTGGGTACCCTTCTTTAGATTGCAGAGTGCTTTCTTTTCTCCATACTGATGTCTGTTCTCTACGTGTAGTAGACCCGTCTCCTCAGCGGTGTATGAAGTGAGTTGAGAGATTGAAAAGCCCAGACATGGAGTTTTTGTCATTCTAAGATCTGCTGCTTTAGAGCCATATGGGGCCTGAATTTCTTTCTTTCTTTTTTTTTTTTTTTTTTTTTTTGAGATGGAGTCTTGCTCTGTTGCCCGGGCTGGAGTGCCGTGGCGGGATCTTGGCTCACTGTAACCTCTGCTTCCCGGGTTCAAGCCATTCTCCCGCCTCAGCCTCCTGAGTAGCTGGGATTACAGGCACCCGCCACCACGCCCAGCTAATTTTTTGAATTTTTAGTAGAGATGGGGTTTCACTATGTTGGCCAGGCTGTTCTTGAACGCCTGACCTCATGATCCACCTGCCTCGGCCTCCCAGAGTGCTGGGATTACAGGCGTGAGCCACTGCGCCTGGCCAGTGGCCTCGATTTCTTAACAGCTTGTTCTCTGGCTCTAGCCCAGAATTGCAATACCTGTGAGGAGTCAACCCCCTAAGCCCTTGTGACCTGGGCCATCCACATCTGCCAAGGATATGAGAAGGTGGAAGGGGCATTGGATGTGATTTTTGATTGCTCAGAAATAGAATTAAACTGTCTTCAAAGAATTGGACAGAGAAACTCTCTTGCTCCACTCACTTCAAGACTTGGCCGTTTTCTACAATTGACCTTGTCTGTCTTTATTACTTAGTTACCAATCTTCATTTTCTCCAAGGAAGAACAGCCAGCTTAGCTTGTAATGCCTCTTTCTTCCAGTCTTCCTATTTTTGGAAAACATTTATTGCTTATTAGCATTGCAGTAATAATACCATACATTTTCATATTGCATTACATTTTTCACAGGGCTTTCACCTACTTTACCTCTCTCTGTATATATATCAAGATTTATCTAGGCCACCTGGTTACCCCCATTTTGCAAACTGAGATCCAGTGTGGTCATCTGATTTGCCAGGCTATTGGTAACAGGGCCCTGGTGTCTGTCTTTTCTTTCTGTGATGCTGGTTGGTCACCAGTGCTTGCTCAAGAAGTGCTTATGGGAAGGACATATGTACCCAGCAGAGATGCTTGTGGTAGAGAATTCTTACTCTCAAGGCATTTGCTATGGTTCAGATATGGTTTGTGTGGCCCCACCAAGTTTCATGTTAGAATTTGTTGCCCACCTAGTATTGGAGGTGGGGGCCTGGTGGGAGGTGTTTGGGTTGTGGGAGTGGATCCTTTATGAATGTCTTGGTGCCATACTCATGAGAGTGAATTCCTGCAAGAACTGGTTGTTGAAAAGAGCCTGGCACCATCTCCTCTCTCTCTTGCCTTTCTCTCCTGCCATGTGCTCTCTGTATATGCCAGCTCCCTTCACCTTCCACCATGAGTGGAAGCTTCCCGAGGCTTCATCAGACGCAGATACTGGTGCCATGCTTCTTGTACAGCCTGCAGACCTGTGAGCCAAACAAAGCTCTTTTCCTTGTAAGTGACTCAGCCTCAGGTATTCCTTTATAGCAATACGAATGGACTAAGACAGCATTATAACGTAATAGGGACTCAAGGGGAAGGAGAATGGAGTTCAGGTGCGTTACTCTCTGGTCATGCTAATACTTAAAATGTCTGATGGATGGAGGAAGAGCTAGGAACTCAAATGAAGTCTGGGAATGTTTCTCAATTTAATGCATGGATATTGGTTACCCTGCCTCACTCTGGCATTAAGGAAAGGTAATGGTTTTTAAACAATGCATTTAGATATCCTTAAGCCTCTGGGCTCTATACATTGTATTGCTGCACCATAAAGGTGCGTCTGTACCTCATCTCTGCAAGCTATTTCACACTATCGTTAAGTGTAAAAAGACAGGAAACATTGCCTAACATGCGTTATTTCTGATCTTGAATGCTTGTGGTTTGTGGCTTAGTTTTTCAGAGGATCATTGATAGTAAGGGCACGGGACTGACCCAGGACTTTCTTTGGAACAGAAATAAGGATTTTAAAAATAAGTGACATTCTAATAGATTACACTATACTGTGCTTTGTGGAAATAAAATTTCTGGAAGGAGGCCTGTGTGTGTCTGTGTGTGAGTGAATGTCTGTGTGTATAGTTTTCTCAGATTCCTGACCTTGCAAATGTTTCATAAATCTGTAAGTATTTTATTCATATCTGCCTGCACCAGACCTGGAAAATGTGATTTTTTAAAAAAAACTATTTTTCTTGTGTACTCTTAGAAGGGAGTGGCTGTGAATAGCAGGTTCAGGAATGTGGGATTGTGTTGTCAGAATCTGAACCCTGGCCCCGGGTGCCCCATGGGCTCTGTAGGTGCTGCTTTGCCAGATTGCTCTTGTTGGCTGGAAGTGATGTTGGCCGGAGGAGTGGCCGGAGGCCGCTTGATTGTTCGGATGATGAATGCATTTGTCATGGGAGGCTGCTTGTTTTTCAAACAGGCATAAAAATATCATTTGCTCAGAGGAAATGGATTCACACACAAATGTCACGAACCTTGGTGATCTTAGATTGTTTATCCGTGGGATAGTTTGGTTATTGAAGAGCTTATTTCTAAGGCACATGGGAAGGTAAGGGCTCTGACTCACTTGGTGGGTACTTGGCCTCCTGTCCTGTTGTTGTAGGAAGCCCTATCACGTCTCCAGATGCTTCAAAAGAGGATTCCTGGCCACTCAGCCTCTTCTTCACTCTCTGATTATAGTATTTTTTCCCACAGCTTCCTAAGTAATGAACTGCAAGTACTTCTGGCAGCTGATAGACCTGGACGTGTACCAGCCCAGGAACCATGTCCCTAAGCAAGTTGGGGAACAAAGTCACATTTGAGCTGGTCCCTGAGTTCAGGGTTGGCTTATGGTGGGCTCTGCTGCCACGTGCAGATGTTCTCTGCTCTTGGGGGATAACCCTAACTGACCTCATCATTTCGGCCGAGGGTTTACTTAGATTCCTTGCCACATCTCCTCAGCCAGCTGAGTGTACTGTATTAACAGCAGGGTTTTTTTTTCTTAAATTGGAAGAGTTGTTTTTTAGTGTTAGTATTTTTGGATTTGGAGACTAGAAATGTGGTAGTTTTCATCTTGGTTAGCCTGCAAGCAATCCTTACAGCGCTCTCCAGAAATTATTTTTAGGAAATTTGAAGCATTTATTATAGAGCTTTGAGATAGGAAATGAGCTTGTCTTAGTCACCCACTGCTTAGATGCCCTATGTAATGATGACAATTCTTTTATACATGTGTATACAGAAAGAGAAAAGGTTTGAATTCTTTTTCTGTTGGAGATTGTAATGCATCCTCCACCTCCTCTCTCCTGCTGTTTCTGGCGGCCTCTGACCTTGTGTTTGTGTGGTGTCGGAGATCCAGTGGCAGTGGGAGGGAAGTGTTCACTGGTTGGCAGAGGGTTTATGGCTTCAGTTCTTACTCCAGGAGCCTCTTGCTGAATCTAAACAACCAGCTGTCTGTCGCAGTAATGAATCCAGGGACAGGACAACAGGGGCTGGAGATTGAGTCCAAGCACCAAGCCCATGGCTGATGTTTAATCACTGCTGCCTACATAATAAAAATCTGGTGAGTTTCATTGCTCTAAACACCGAGGTTTGGTGTAGCTTCCTGGTTGGTGAGTATGCTGATGTGCCAGGAGGGGGATGCCCCCTGACCCACAGGGAGAGGCCATGGAAGCTCCCCGTCGGGGACTCCGCGGGACCTTCCTTTATGTGTTTTCTCCATGTGGCTGTTGCTGAGTTGTATCGTTTATCATAAGACTGTAGCTGTAAGTATAGCCCTAACAAAACAAAGCAAACAACTGACTCCTCTTTTTTTGTAAGGCAGACCTTTATCTGTGGCAGTATACTGGTCCTTAAGGTGGTTTGTTCCAGTGTGTGGGAAGCATATTCTGTCTTTGGAGTAGTGGTGAGACTCAATCACAGGGTGAAACAGCCCAAGAACACAGCTTCCACAGATTGTTGTGGGGGCAGGTGAGATCAGGTACACGACTTAGCTGTGTACACTGGTTTGGAGCGTGCTTGAGAAGTTGCATCTTGAGGCAGTGGCTCCACAATATTTTTGTGGTTGTGGCCTACTCTGAATACTGCTAGCGCTGTTGCTAAGCAAATTAGTCACAGTGCTAATTTGCACTATGTACGACCACTGAATACTGCTGGAAGTCCCAGCCAGAGCCAGTCGGGCAAGAGAAAGAAATAAAAGGCATCCACATTGGGAAAGAGCAAGTCCAGTTATCCCTGTTGGCTGACAATGTGATCTTCTATCTAGAAAAGCCTAAAGACTCCACCAGGCTGGTCACGATGACTGTTGCCCAGGCCGGAGTGCAGTGGTGACCATAGCTCACTGTGGACTGGAACTCCTGGGCTCAAGTGATCTTCCTGCTTCAGCCTTCTGAGTGGCTTGGACTACAGGTGTGCACCACCATGCCCAGTTTCCTGCTCTGTTTTATGTATATACTCCTAAGACTTTTACCTGTGTGTTTTGGTAGACACAGGTGCTGGCTTGACACTGTGCTGTGCCTTTCACCTTTGATTGGCAGCTGCTTACAGACCTACATCACATCGCTGTACCACATGCTGGGCCTGGTTTTTTTCTCCAACAAATACCACCATACAAGTCTATATTCCCGGCTGTGGCAAAGCACATTTTACACCTTGATCAGTGTTTGACACCGATGTGAAGGGCTCGCGGTGGTGCTGCTCTGAACTGCACACTGTTGAAAAACACAAACGGATCTGTCTTCAAAATTTGGGGGACTGTTTTGTTTAAAAATTTATTTTAAATCCTTTAATTGAAAACTCAAATAGTCTAAGAGTTCATTTTGGTTTCATGTACAGTATTACATTTATGCAACCAAGCTATCAAAAGGACTGGCTGTCCTTGGGAATGAAACGTAACAAAGCTGTCAATAGAGTATTATTTGAAAAGATGGTTTTCAGTCATGAACTAGCTATTTAAATGAGAAAACAAATGTAATGATGCTTTCTGTCATGATTTTATAAATAAATGTCAATTGTAGGAAATTGGAAAAATAAACGAAAAAGAAAAACTCATAATCCCACAGTTAACCTTTTTGTATTGATTTCCTGGCATTATCCATGCATTTTTTGTTTTTGTTTTTTTGTTTTTTTGAAATGGAGTCTTGGCCGGGCGCAGTGGCTCACGCCTGTAATCCTAGCACTTTGGGAGGCCAGAGCAGGTGGATCACGAGGTCAGGAGTTCGAGACCAGCCTGGCCAATATGGTGAAACCCCGTTTCTACTAAAAAATACAAAAATTAGCTGGGTATGGTGGCGCACACCTGTAGTCCCAGCTGCTTGGGTGGCTGAGGCAGGAGAATCACTTGAACCCAGGAGGCAGAGGTTGCAGTGAGCCGAAATCGTGCCACTGCACTCCAGCCTGGCGGCAGAGAAAGACTCCGTCTCAGAAAAAAAAAAAAGAAAAAAAGAGAAAGAAATGGAGTTTCACTGCGATACCCAGGCTGGAGTGCAGTGGCGTGACCTTAGCTCACTGCAACCTCTGCCTCTCGGGTTCAAGCAGTTCTCTTGCCCCAGCCTTCCAAGTAGCTGGGACTACAAGCGCCTGCCACCACGCCTGGCTGATTTTTGTATTTTTAGTAGAGATGGGGTTTCACCATATTGGCCAGGCTGGTCTCGAACTCTTGACTTCAGGTGATCCACCTGCCTTGGCCTCCCAAAGTGCTGGGATTACAGGCGTGAGCCACTGTGCCTGGCCACATTTTGTTTATAAAATTGAACTCTGTATATCAGTCCTGTGTCTTTTCACTTACTGGAGTAATAGCATTGTGCTATGGTCTAAATGTTGGGAGGCCAAATCCATATGTTGAAACAGAAACACCAACAGGATGGTATTAGCAGCTGGGGCCTTTTCTTGAAGGTGGAGCACTTAAGATGGGGTTAGTGCCCTTACAAATGAGACCTCAGAGAGCTCTCTCGATCCTTTCACCGTCCTGGGACACAGCTCTAGAAGGCACCATCTTTAAACCAGGAAATGGGCCATCACCAGACACTGAATCTGGGATGTGAGGATGTGAGTGCCAATTCCTCTCCCACTCTTTGCTGTGTGACCTTGTAGCAGCTACAGAGCCTCCCTGAGCCCTGGGGATAGGACTGTGTCCGCCTCTAGTGTGGCAAGGCTTAAACAGAGGTGATGAGTGGGTGGAGCTTGTCGCAGTCCCTGGCACGTGTCATATGTCTGATACGTGTTAATGATGGGAGGGACTGGAATGACACATTCAAACAGGCACAGCTGATAACAACCTTATAAAGGATAGAATAGAATATTACTTTATATTTTTGTCAACAACGTCCTTTGGAATTCTTTTTCTCTGACTTACTTTTTTCTTTTCCTCAAAAGAGCTCCTTAGTGATATGAGATACCATAATATATTTTCTTAGGAAAGAGGAAGGTTTGCCCGTTCATAGGATCTGTTAGGTTAGGCTCTTCAACGTTATCATGCTACTTGTGAGTTCAATATTTCTAGGCAGCTGAATTTAATAGGGCTAAGGAGTTTTTAAAAAAATGAACATAAAGACACCCTGTAATGATTGCTACACATCCAGCTGTAGTGTAGGGATCGGCTCTCAGCTTTCAGGTGTCATTGTCCCACTCAGGCATGCTTCTGGGCTTGGGAGTGTGCATGTGTACATGTGCTGTGCCCTCTGAGTACTTTCTAATGGCCTTATGTCCCTAGCCCGTGGTTGTGAGCCAGCTCTTGTTAAGGTCAGACATGAGTCACTGCCCATGGGGCCCTTGGCTCTGTTCAGAGCTTCCTGGGACTTTGTGTCCTACCCAGTGTTTCTGTCACGAGGTTGAACCTGAGATCGACATCTTTGCATGGGCCTTGTATTCTTTTGCATTTAGCTATTTGATGAATGACACTGACAGGTAGTTTCTTCCTAAACGTAGGCTGGCTTTTTCCTGCCTGTACTTTATGTTCTCCTAGGCAGATTTTAGCTGGCAGATGCATCAGATAACAAAGATCCCTGCTTAGTTGTGCAAATAATAGGATAGACACAGTGGTTCGTACCCTTGGCCACACAGGTGAGAGCCTGGAGAACTGTCAGTAGCCCAGGCCGGACCACAGACCACTAGCATCTCTGACATTGGAATTTCAAAAGCTCCCCAGGGGATTCTAGAGCTCAGGCAGGATTGAGAACCAGTGGAGCAACCCACAGCTCAGCCTAAGATGTTTTGGGCACCAGGAAGGGTGGGCATCAGGAAGGCCGGGCACATGAGAGATGGTTTGAGTTGGGAGCAGCAGCCAAAGAGGCAGAAGGATCAGGATGACTCTCCATTGTGTTGTGGGCAAGATGTGAAGGGGGTCTTCATGCTGCCCTCTGTCCTGGTCTGAGGAGCTGGCTTTTGGATGATGGAGCATCCTTGTTGCCACCCCCACCTCGGTGTTGGTGTTGGTGGAGTCAGGGACCCTCTCTGCACTTTGGGGATGGACCTGGAGTGAAGGCATGAGGGAGATCTAGCTCTCTTGGGCTCCTAGCTCACTTGGATTATTTTGCCTGTTCTGTGGAGGGAGCATCTTCAAATTCATCACCTTCATCAGCAGGAGAGACTGTTATCTTCATGTTGCAGATAAGAGAGCTAAGGCTGGAATATTTGATTGGTGTCCTTTCAAGGACCTGCTGTAGAAGAACTGTCTGGATGGAGGGTAGATGCAATGGATAAAGAAGAAAGGGGCAGCAGGTGCCTTCTGCTTCTCTGTAATTTTCAAGGTGAAAGTAACTACAGAAGTGAAATTGCAGCTTAAGGGCAGACATAGTGGCAGAGTCAAGAGCCTTAGGGAAGAGTGAACAAGAGAAGGTCTTAGAACAGTGGTCCTGGTCTTGGCTGCACAGTGAGTCATGGAGCATCCTGTGACAATGCCCGTGCCCAGGCAGCACCCCAAACCAATGACATCAGACTCTGGAGTGGGGCCCAGGCTGGCTCTGCACTGCAGCCAAAGGTTGAGAACCCCTGCTCTAGAAGGAAATCCAGGGAGTTAATGCAACCACATCTAGAAGGAAAGGAGTCAGAGGGGTTCTCATTTCTTCTGAACCTGGTGGGAGGGGAAGCAAAGGAGTAGAGATGGGACACTTAGGGTGGAAGAGGAGGCACAGGCTCCTGAGTCAGCAGGGAGGTGGGTACCAGGTAAAGTGTGGAGCCATCCGTAAGTAGGGTGGTTTGTATCTCACTGATACTGTTCTCCTGTTGGCTGGAGGGGGCTTCATGTTGGAGAGACATGGAGGGGGACATGGAGGAGGACTTAGTTGAAGGTTTATGTGGAATAGCTGCTGGCAAACATGCACTGCCCATGGTTCTCCATATGGGAACTGCTTGAGGAGCCTTAAAAATTCTGAGGACTTCTTGATTTCATCCTCAGCTAGATTGTTATTGGCGTGTAGAAATGCTATGATTTTTGTATGATGACTTTGTAGCCTGAAACTTTACTGAATTCATTTATCAAATCTGAGAGTCTTTTGGTGGAGTCTTTTTTTTGGGGGGGGCGGAGACAGGGTCTCAGTCTGTCATCCAGGCTGGAGTGTAATGGTGTCATCACAGCTCTGTGCAACCTCCGCCTTCCAGGTTTAAGTGACCCTCCCACCTCAGCCTCCCAAGTAGCTGGGACCATAGGCCGAGCACCACCACACCCAGCTAATTTTTGTATTTTCTTGGTAGAGACAGGGTTTCACCATGTTGCCCGGGCTGGTCTTGAACTCGTGGACTCAAGCAATCTGATGGCCTTGGCCTCCCAGAGTGCTGGGATTACAGGCGTGAGCCACTGTGCCCGGCCTGGTGGAGTCTTTTTTTTGAGATGGAGTCTCACTCTGTTGCCCAGGCTGGAGTGCAGTGGCACCATCTTGGCTCACTGCAAGCTCCGCCCCCCGGGTTCATGACATTCTCCTGCCTCAGCTTCCCAAGTAGCTGGGACTACAGGTGCCCGCCACCACGCCTGGCTAATTTTTTTGTATTTTTAGTAGAGACGGGGTTTCACTGTGTTAGCCAGGATGGTCTCAATCTCCTGACCTTGTGATCTGCCCGCCTTGGCCTCCCAAAGTGCTGGGATTACAGGCATGAGCCACTGTGCCTGGCTACCTGGTGGAGTCTTTAGGCTTTTCTAGATAGAAGATCGTATTGTCAGCCAACAGGGATAATTGGACTTGCTCTTTTCCAATGTGGATGCCTTTTATTCCTTTCTCTTGCCCAGTGGCTCCAGCTAGGACTTCCAGCGCTACGTACAATTGCATTTGGACCCCCAAAATTTACACAAATGAAAAAAAAAAGTGCTGAAAGCCAGGCCCTAACCTGGCTCATTAGAACCCAGGGCTCTAGAGGTAGGGCCTAGGGTACATGGCGGTCTGGGTGGATTGCCAAGCAGTCCCCTCCCCATGTTGAAGGGAGCTCAGTCCTCACTCATTCGTGACTTTGTGGTTGATGATGAATGTGATAAGAGTGGCATTTGCTATTTCAGGAACTTCAGCAAACCAGCATTGTATTCATGTCAAGGAGGAGGAAGTTACTGAGAGAAGACTTTCCAGTGTCCCTGCAAGAGGCTGTCCTCCCACCCCCTTCTGTATGGAGAAATTAGAAGGAGGTCACTCTTTTTAAAGGTTAAAAAAAAAAAAGGCCGGGCTTGGTGGCTCACGCCTGTAATCCCAGCACTTTGGAAGGCCAAGGCAGGCGGATTACGAGGTCAGGAGATCGAGACCATCCTGCCTAACAGGGTGAAACCCCATCTCTACTAAAAATACAAAAAAAATTAGCCGGGTGTGGTGGCGGGCGCCTGTAGTCTCAGCTACTCGGGAGGCTGAGGCAGGAGAATGGCGTGAACCCGGGAGGCGGAGCTTGCAGTGAGCCGAGATGGCGCCACTGCACTCCAGCCTAGGTGCCAGAGCGAGACTCCATCTCAAAAGAAAAAAAAAAAAAAAAAGTTCTGCCTCCTAACCAACTGTCATAGGCCTTGAACATATGGGTGCCTCCACACTGAATCTGCCCTTTACTGGACTTAGATTATTGACAGGTCAGAGGAATAGGTAAAGTAAATAGCAACGTTAATGACTAGTAAATAGAAATTGGTTATGAAATCCACTTTGGGTCCAGAAAGATTGGCTGGGTGAGATGGTCAGTCTATTGTAGGAGGCTTTGGAGAGCCGTCTCTTTGTATATTTAAAGCTCTCTCACTCTGTGTGTGGAAAAGAGCCAGGCCCTGAGTTGGGCATTGTCTCAGTTTCTAAGGGCTGATCCCCAACTAGGTGGCTTAAAACAACAGAACCACAGTTCTGGTGTCCA
Source organism: Nomascus leucogenys (assembly GCF_006542625.1). Classification (NCBI taxonomy): domain Eukaryota; kingdom Metazoa; phylum Chordata; class Mammalia; order Primates; family Hylobatidae; genus Nomascus; species Nomascus leucogenys. The sequence continues at coordinate 82,690,172 of NC_044394.1, forward strand.
GAAGTCCAAAGTCAGCTTGTCCACCATGCTCCCTCTGAAACCTGTAGGGGAGTTCTTCCTTGCCTTGTCTGGGGTTCTGGGGGTTGGCTGGCATGCTTTGAGGTTCCTCACAGCTTCATGGCTCCATCCCTGCCTCGGTCATCACACAGTGCTCTCCCTGTGTGTCTGTGTCTTCAGTGGCCGTCTGCTCGTGATGACACCAATCACATTGGATTAAGGGCCTGCCTCCTCCAGTATGACCTCATCTTAAATAACATTAAATTTCACTTCTCGGCTGGGCGTGGTGGCGCACACCTGTAATCTCAGCACTTTGGGAGGCTGAGGCAGCAGATCACCTGAGACCAGGAGTTCGAGACCAGCCTAGCCAACATGGCAAAACTCCATCTCTACTAAAAATACAAAAATTAGTTGGGCATGGTGGTGTGTGCCTGTAATCTCAGCTGCTGGGGAGGCTGAAGCGGGGAGAATTGCTTGAGCCCAGGAGGCAGAAGCTGCAGTGAGCTGAGATTGTACCACTGCACTTTAGCCTGGGGGGACAGAGGGAGACTGTCTCAAAAAAATTCACTTCTTTTAATTAATATTAACTGACATCACACCTGCAATGTGGCCCTGTTTTAAAATAAGGTAACATTCTGAGGTATGGGGGATTAGGATTTCAACATATCTTTTTTGGAAGGGGTGAGTTGGCCCCTTCCAAAATTCAGCCTGTAAGAGGCAAGTGGGCCAGGGACTTTGCACCTGCTTGTTTAATCTCCACGCAGACCAATGTGGTGGGGATGATCCCCGTTGGACACATGAGGAAGCTGAGCCTGAGAGAGGTGAGGCTACTTACCCAAGCCACACAGCTGATACAGAGCAGAGTGCGGATTGTGACTCTAGAGCAGTGTACAACTTCTGTAGGTTAGACCAAACATAGGTTCTTTTGTGACTTCCTTGGACTGGAGTCCGTATGTCTTTTGGGCATTCTCAGGGCCCTTGTGGACATTATGCATCTGTGGGCAACCAGTCAAATACTAAGATAGTACTTCCCTGCCTCCTCACCCATTACCAGAAGGAAACTTGGAAACATGAAGTTGGTTTGATTTGTTGAGGGGGTAAGATTGGTGGAGATTTTTCTTATATTTATTTTTGTTTCCGTTCTTATAGCTATAACAACTTAAGCATATTTTAAATGGAATTAAGAGGAGGTTTTTAGAGCTTTGGTAATAATCAGCACCCTGCTGAATGCTGCTGGTCTCCTGGAATCCTTTTATGTTGTCAGCCTTACCTGATGAAGACTTGCCCCATTTCTCCTGGTGGCTGGCCTCGCTGGCATGTGCGTAACAGATCCAGGTCATGGGATGTCTGGGGCCCTGGTGGTGATGGCCTGGTTCCATCACTACCACTGCCAGAGCATTTTGCAAAGAAGTACTGTGTACTGGTTTGTCTCAAGGATCCAGAATCTTTTTTTTTTTTTTTTTTTGAGACAGGGTCTTGCTTTGTCACCCAGGCTGGGGTGCAGTGGTACAATCTCAGCTCATTGCACCCTCTGCCTCCTGGGTTCAAGCAGTTCTTGTGCCTCGGCCTCCCAAGTAGCTGGAATTATAGGCATGGACCACCAACCCCAGCTAATTTCTACATTTTTAGTAGAGATGGGGTTTCACTGTGTTGGCCAGGCTGGTCTTGAACTCCTGGCCTCAAGTGATCCACCTGCCTCGGCCTCCCAAAGTGCTGGGATTACAGGCATGCGCCACTGCTCCTGGCTGAGATTCAGAATCTTGAAGGCTGCAACTTCCCCTAAAATGAAGGCATTGAACAATCAGATTTCAAGATCAGAATTCCCAGTAGAAAACTCCTGCTAATAAAGAGACGTCCATGAGTCTGAGGAAGTAAATTGCTCCCACTAAGGCTCCTCCACTCCATCTTATTAAATTTTAATTTCATTTGATTTTTTTCTAATTACTGGCTCCATGTCTGTTCTTCCCACAGGTTATTTGTTTGTGGATGTTGGCGGAGATGCATCTTGGGTCAAAAGGACAGATTTTCTAAAGATAGATTGGGTGACCGCTGTCTGTCAGAATGTGTGATAGCCTTAGAGAGAGAATGAGTTGTCATTTTATCCTTACTCCCTTTCTTCCTTGTCTCTATCTTGGACACTGTTGGGATCCACATGTGACTGAGCCCCGATCCAAAGCTTTCTTGGTAGCTGCAGAAAGCGACAGGTTCTGTGAAACACACCAGTTGGCAGTGTTTTACAGACTAGCTGTATGTATTGTCACTTTATGGGGAAGTCAGACCAGGGACCATGGGGCCAACTGCACTTCCTTATTTCCGTGGGGTGGGACCCCTGTTCTGGGTGTTCGCCTTCCTTACCTCTAGCTTGCCCTACTCTCCTACTTTCTCTGCTTTTTAGAATTAATGTTTAAATTCCCATATGTATGACCCTACAGAAGAGAAGACAGTGTCTGAGAGCATACTTTTAGTACCTGCTGAAATGTCTGCACTGTGTGCTTCTTTCTAAAACCAAAACAAAGTAAAAACAAAAAGAAACTCTGTTTAGTCCGTGGTATAAATTTAATTACTGACACCGTATCTTCTGCCCAGTCCAGGATGAGATTAGTGGGGTACTGTAACAGAACCATGTAACTGTTGTGTTGCATATTACTGAAGGACATGTGGCAGGCTTTGAGTAATCCAATTTCAAGATCAGAATCCACAGTGAACAAAACTCCAGGTACTTGGAGCATACGGAAAAAATTTCCTGTAAGTGAGTTTAAACAACTGGGTTCTTTGAATTTATGTTACTGAAAGGCTAATCCAACAAATATTTATTGAGGGCACAGCAGGAACCAGGTATGCCAGGTGTTGGGAACCGATAAAGGATCCCAGCCCTTACCCTTGTACCCCCTTATATGTGCACTTAAGAAAGCTTTTGTAGTTTGTAAACATCTGACATTTAGTTGTAGCAAATTAGATATAATTTTATGTCTCTGTTATCAAAGATAGAAATGTTGACATAAAAATCAAGTAAATATGAGCTTTACAGCAAAGGTTGTAAAGGGTGTTGGAAACAGTCGTGCAAACACTTTTGTGCTAAGCCTGACTGCTTTTAATATACCTGCACATTTTCAAGATGAATGGAACCCACTGTGGCCTCACTGGCTGCAGTTTGCAAATGATTCATCCTTCCCCCAGGGGAGGATTAATCAACTAGAGTGTCCTGAGCACGTAGTGGGTGTTCAATAGATAGTTGTTTGTTTTAGGAATTGCACAAGAGTTGCTGTCTTGAAATGCATGTAGCTTGGTAAGCCTGATGAAACAGGCAGACTCATTCCTTTTCAAGATTTGTTTGCAGTTTTACAGGCTCCCTGGGGAGGTCTTTCCACGTGAGGAGCCGGAATCCACCGTAGAGCCCCGTTTTTTTATTTTGAACTTGAGCCTATGGAGTTGTCTTCCTTTACTGACCCCTTTGCCTCTCATATTGATTTCCATTTTGCAAAGGAGGCACTCTTGCCTTGTCTTATTTATATGGTTTTCTCTGATCCATGAGTGCCTCCAAACTCCATTTCCTGCCTTTTATTATGTACAGGGCCATTAAACAAGAGTGTGGTTTGCAAGGTGGAGGTAGAATTGTGTCTGTAACAGTAGCATACAGGGCTGTCAGGCAGCACGCGGTATTTGTGATTAAATCTGGCTGGGAAACTCATTTGTGCATCATGGGCTGTGAGTCTCGCTGAACAAGTTTAACAACCTTTCTGCAACTGTCTCTGAGCATGAAACAAGAAATCTTAGAGTTTCATGTTCAGTCTTGTTTTTGTTTTGTTGATTTTTTTTTTTTAACTTCCAGTTCTCAGTATCCTCTGTGGGAACTGAATTGTCTAAATCTATGGCCAGTAAGGAAGGAGGCTAGAAGGACATATACCAATTAGTTATTGCTGAGTGGCAAGATGAGCGATTAAGCTTAGTTTTCTTCTTTGTGGTTTTGTATGTTTTCTAAAATTCTGTAATAAAAATGGACTAATTTTGGAATCAACGGGAAAAAATTGCTTTTAGGAGGACAAATTGAGATTAGACCTTATTAGGGAAGGTTTCTGGAAAAGATATTCTTTATAACTGGTTCTCTTGATGTGATTTTGGGAGTACAGGTAATACCTGTTGGGCTTGTTAAAATGGGATGTCAAAAGTGATACGTTATTCAGACTCGAATGGGAAGTCTTGTGTTACAGCCTGCACGGGTATCAGAGTGCAATGGGCTGTTAAAGTACTTGACCCAAGGCAGATACTGTCTCAATGAAATGGAGAAGTAGTCAGAAATGTTTCAGCAAGGGTTCTTTTGACGTAGCAGAAACTGGCAAGAGAGTGCTGCCTGTGCCGTTATATTTGATTACAACATAGTGTCATATTGTTCTAGTCTTCATGAGTTAGGGGCTACTGGTCTCTAAGGGAGGAAGGTTTGGGATTAAAATGGGCATGTCTGGAAAGAGCCCAAAAGAAAGGCAAGGGCGGGTTACACAAAGTTGGAACCATCAGGACCATGAGTGGCCAATACCCTGAGCAGTCAGGCCTCCATTCATGGCCTTTGGGAGACCGAGAATGGCACCTCAATGTCCAGGGAAGAGCTGTGGGTAATCCTGGATTGTCCTGCGTTTGGCAGCGGAGGTGGAACAGGCTGTTCCAGTCTAACCCTGATGTCTCTGGCACCTGGCATTTCATTTGAAGACTGTTATCAGATCTTAAAGCCAAGCTCTTTGTGACATCTTGGTTTTCCTTCTCCTATTATGGCCCTGGCCTTTCATTTTATAGACTTGAATCATCTGTTCAACACGAGAAATGAAATCTAATTGCTCTTCATAACTATCATGGCAGGAGACCACCTTAGATCAATGGATGGCCAAGTGGATAGATGCGCTGGGGAGTTTTCACAGAACTGTATTCTTTAAAGCCACAGCAACAAGTGTGAGAAAGACACAGCAGTGACTGGGTTTGGAACTGGCTGCTATGATGCTAAGGATTCTTGCTGTCATGTGTTTGAGCATGATATCACCCTGCTTGGAGGCTCAATACAACAGGACCCCTACGTTTGGTCTGAGACAAAGCAGATGACTTGGTCCCCATCCAGGGGTTATTTATGGAGCAGCTAGAGGACTGTGTCAGGGGTGAGCAATGTGGACCCAGAGCACATATATGTTCAGATGGATTTATGATTCATTGCTTGGGGGATGAGGCTAGGAAAAGTTGTTTTTCTATTTACATTAGGAGCCCAACTGCAGAAATCTCTGACCACTAGAATTTCACAGGTTTTTTTTTTTTTTAAACTATGGTCAAGTACACAACATTTGACCATTGTAACCATTGTTAAATGTACAGTTTGGTGGCATTATGTACATTCGCATAGTTGTGCCAGCATCACCACCAGACGTCTTCGGGATTCTTTTCATCCTGCAAAACTGAATCTCTGCACCCAATAAAAAATTTTCAGGTTTTGAGTGAAGACTCAAACCAATTTCTCCCTCCTTTAATTCGGTGTGAATCGGACAGTCAGTCCAGGTAGCGTAACTTGCCCCAGACACCTTAGGCTAGCAGCCACACCCATTGTCCTCTCTTGGTTTCCTGAGAAAGCAAAGGACCATTGTGTGGATGTCATCATTCCCATGTATCTGGGGCACCATGTGCAGGTGACTGCTCATTCTGTTCTTGAGGCCAGCATCCCTCCCTTGCAATGCCCTTGAAATGCTCCTCCGGACCTGCACTCGCACACACACTCAGGCATTCGTGTTGTGGATTCGGCAGGCTCGTTCCACCAGCCATGATGGGCACAGGACTGCCCATGTTGTCTGCTTAGTTATAAACGGTGAGCTTGTCAGGTTGCCGCTGCCGGAGCATCTTGCGTGATATGGTCACCCTGCAGCTTTGCCCGCTGCTCTGCTGCACGCCCTGAAAATAGCAGTCATCTCTTGGTTTAGTGGGAATTCATGGGGATCATAAGAGTTCTCATTAAGAGTGATATTGAATTATAAAATGCTTTGTAAAAACAATATTCAAAAGTTGGATAATTTGGATTATGAATTTTACTTTGAATAGGTAGATTTCTCATGTTGCCAATGCAAATTTCCCCAACATTTTTCTTTTCTTTTTACTAGTCATTAGAAAGGACTTCATGTGTTCTTTTTCGGTTATTTGTGACTTTTCGTGAATAAAAGTTTTTCTCTTTGTTCTGGTTCTAATTTTTTTTTTTTTTTTTTTTTTTTTTACAATGGAGTTTTTGCCCTTGTTGCCCAGGCTGGAGTGCAGTGGCGCAATCTCGGCTCACTGCAACCTCCACCTCCAGGGTTCAAGTGATTCTCCAGCCTCAGCTTCCCAAGTAGCCGGGATTACAGGTGTGTGCCACCATGCCCGGCTAATTTTTTTTGTATTTTTAGTAGAGATGGGGTTTCACCATATTGGCCAGGCTGGTCTTGAATTTCTGACCTCAGGTGATCCACCCGCCTCGGCCTCCGAAAGTGCTGGGATTACAGACGTGAGTCACCGTGCCCGGCCTGTTCTGGTTCTTTGTTTGCTTTTCTCTCTAACCCTCAAAAACAGTGACAGCAGCCAAAGCAAACAGCCCTAGCATGAAGACAGCTATCTAGTGCAGCTGGTTCCCCACAGTGGCTTGTGGTGCACCGTGAAGGTGCCATCACTGTTTAATGGCTTGTATATAGTGAGAAGTCCTTCTATAACTCCAGTAATAACGTTTTCCATCATTGAGCTGCCCAGGTGTACTTCTGGGCCCAAAGCTGTTAGGGAAGGCATACTTTCTTTAATGTGGGTGGGAGTGGGGCAGGGAAGAGGGGTGGGTGTTACTGTTTCTTAAAAATGGGTTTTATTATGCTATGGTGCTATTATTGGTAAGAGCAGAGCACTCTGCCACCACTGTCTGTGGTTAGCACAAGGCCCAACACAGTGGTTATAAAAACTATTAAGCCTTGGGAAGGCTTCTCTGAGTACCCTTGTTTGCCCTGAATCAGTAGCTGTCATTCTGTCTCAGACTTAGTACCATCACTGTGCATCAGATCCAGCCAGAATGAAAGAATTGCCATACCATTGCTTAGAAGCAAATTATTAGTAGGCCTCTATTTGGGCCCTAATTATAAAACTTGTCACTCGACATCTATCTCAGCCAGAGTTGTTATTCTAAGAGCCTAAAAATAGGAGTGTTGTGCTTGCTGAGACGCCAGGAGGATTTTCCTGTAGCGCCAGACAAGCCATATGGAACTGCTGCGGAAGGGAAAGCAGGATGCATGAGGTGGCGGCCCCGCAGCCCTTGAGTGGGGCCTCATTCCTGGAGATGCAGCAAAGAGTTTGCCAGTTCGGGCTTGTGGAGGGAAAGTCAGTCTGAATGAGATGGAACTGTAGGTTTGTAAATGATGTAGTATTTTTAAAAATAAGTTTTCCCTGTCTCTAACCAGTCCTCATCCAGTAGAAGAGAACGTGGGCTCTGGAGCCAGGGCTGGGGAGGCCCGGCATCGTCTCTCAGTGCTCAGGGCCTCAGCTGCTTCATCCCATCTGCAGAAAGGTGGTGGGAGGATCAGATGAGAAAACATGCACATGGGTAGGAAGAACAGCAGTATTTTTTTTTATGACCCTGCTCGTAAGTATTGCCCAAAGGCCTCCTTGTGAGTTACCTTCAGCTTCCTTATAAAAGGACAGACTAAGTAGGGCTGCACCCTGTTGTGGGAGCATGCATTAACATTTTGCCATATAGTTGCTTTCTCTATGTGTATATATGTATATATTTTTGTCTTTGACCCGTTTGAAATTTGCAGACATGTTATCCAATTTTCTGATAATGTTGAAGGCATTCTTTGCCATGTTAACCGTTTTTTGTTTGCCCATTCAACAAAAACTTATGGGTAGTTCTTTCTTCCTGAGTTTTCTTTTCTCACCCGTATCTTCCCCTTGTCTGCAGAGTTGTGCCAGGGACTCTCACTGCCCTGCCTCCCAGCTTTGCATCTCCTGTGGTGCTGGTCCTTTGTACCGTGGGTGGTTCCACCCTGAGTGCTCTAGTTTACCCCCTGGTTTCATGCCTCTCCCCCACCCCAGGAGACAGGCAAACACTTGGGTTCCTATGGGGGCAGTTTGCATTTGCACAGATGTGGGGGTCACTCTGCCCCACTTCTCTGCAGGTGGACACTGATTGGCTTGATTTTCCTTGACACTTTTTAAAAAAATAAACTTTATTTTTCAGAACAGTTTTAGATTTACAGAAAAATTGTGAGGATAGTACAGAGGGTTCTGGTATACCCCATACCTGGTTTTGGTTTCTCGTGCTACTGACAACTTGTATTGGTATGGCATATTTGTTACAATTAATGAACTATATTGTTACATTATTGTGGTAGGCTGGATAAAGGCTCCATCCTGTGAATGTTAGGTCCCCGTGACAAAGGAACATTAAGGTAGTAGATGGAATTAAGGTGGCTAATCAGCTGACCTTAAAATAGGGAGATTATCCTGGAGTAATGGTGGGCAGGGGGTGGGGTGCCAATGTGATCACAAGGGTTCTTATAACTGGACGAGGGGATCTGAAGAGAGGACCAGAGAGTTGGTAGTGTGGGAAGAACTTGGCCTGATGTTGCTGGTCTTGGAGATGGAGCAAGCGGCCCTGAGCCAAGTAAAGTTGTTGGTCTCAGAAGCTGGAAAGGGCAAGCAGACGGAGACTCGCACCTGTCACCACCTTGATCCTAGCTCAGCGCATTCTGTATCAGACTCATACATTTGTTTTGTTTTAAGCTATTATGGTTGTGGTAGCTTGTTATGGCAGCAGTAACAAATGAATACAATTATTATTAACCAGAGTCCATGTCTTATTCAGATTTCCCTAGACTTGTGTTCCAGGATTCCATTCAGGACAACATATTACATTTAGTTGTCACTGTGGCTGGACAGTTTCTCAGACTTTCCCTGTTTTGGATGACCTTCGCAGTTTTGAGAAAATGCTGTTCCTGTATTTTATAGAATGTCCCTCAGTTGTGATTTATCTGATGTTTTTCTTTTTTTTTTTTTTGAGAAGGAGTCTCGCTGTTGCCCGGTTGGAGTGCAGTGGCACGATCTCGGCTCACTGCAGGCTCCGCCCTGGGGTTCACGCCATTCTCCTGCCTCAGCCTCCTGAGTAGCTGGGACTACAGGCGCCCGCCACCACTCCCGGCTAATTTTTTGTATTTTTAGTAGAGACGGGGTTTCACCATGTTAGCCAGGATGGTCTCGATCTCCTGACCTCGTGATCCATCTGCCTCAGCCTCCCAAAGTGTATCTGATGTTTTTCTTATGATAGATTAGGGTGATTGGCTTTGGGAGAGGAAGGCCACAGGGATAAAGTGCCATTCTCATCAGTTCATATCAAGGGTACATTCTCCCCTCCCCTTCCCTTCCTCCCCGCCTCCCCTCTTTTTCTTTCTCTTATTTTTTGAGACAGAGCCTTGCTCTCTCGCCCAGGCTCGAATGCAGTGGTGATCATAGCTCACTGCAACCTCAAACTCTTGGCTCAGGTGATCCTCCCACCTCAGCCTCCTGAGTAGCTGGGACTACAGGCACCTGCTACCATGCCTGGCTCAAGGGTACCTTCTGTCAACATGACTTACCTTTATTGATGCTGTCCTCAATCACCTGGCTGAAGTAGTATTTGTCAGTTTCTTCAATGTAAAGTTACTTCCCCCACCTTTCATACTGTGGGTTGTGTGTGGTTAGCATTCCTTACTTTTTGACACTGTAAATGGTTCCAGGCTCATCTTGTATATTTCCTGCTCCAGTTCCAGAAGCAGACATTTCTCCAAGGAGCCCTGGTTCCTTTCATTGGAGCATGGTAGTAGAAACCAAATCTGCGCTCTGCATGTGCTCATTGCTTCTAGGCCCTCTCAGAGGGCAAGGAATTTTTTTCCTGACAGAGCAAGGAAATACATCTGTGCGAATTTACTCTTGTGTATATGCATATTTACAAATATTTCTTCATGCAACTGTATTAGGATTCTCCAGGGAGACAGAACCTTTAGGATATATATCTTCCTCTGCCTTTTTTTTTTTCCTGTCTGGGCCCTCAGCCAATCGGATAGTGCCCGCCCACAGAGAGATTGGATCTTCCATACTTAGTCCACTGATTCAAATGCTTATCTCTTTTGGAAACACCCTCACAGATATCACCAGAAATAATGCTTTACCAGCGATTGGGGTATCTCTTAGCCCAGTCAAGTTGACACCTACAATTAACCATCACAGTGACCCTTTGTATCTATGGTAAGCTGAACCTGAGTTCACACCTGTCTCTGACTCCAGTTCATTACCATCTGGATCATTCTTCCCTGTCTATAAGCTCCTACTGCAGAAGTGAGAAACCTGGCTCTTACGCTCTGCCATCCTTTTTCTTTTCTTTTTTTTTTTTTTTTTTGAGACGGAGTCTCGCTCTGTCGCCCAGGCCGGAGTGCAGTGGCGCAATCTCGGCTCACTGCAAGCTCCGCCTCCCAGGTTCACACCATTCTCCCGCCTCAGCCTCTCCGAGTAGCTGGGACTACAGGCGCCCGCCACCACGCCTGGCTAATTTTTTTGTATTTTTAGTAGAGACGGGGTTTCACCGTGGTCTCGATCTCCTGACCTTGTGATCCGCCCGCCTCAGCCTCCCAAAGTGCTGGGACTACAAGCGTGAGCCACCGCGCCCGGCCCATCCTTTTTCTTAATGGTTCATTTACGATATACTGATGCTCCTTAGCTTACGATGGGGTTACGTCCCAATAAACTCATCCTAGGTTGAAAATATCATAGTCAAAAATGCATCGAATACACCTGACCCTCCAAACATTATAGCTTAACCTCACCCACCTTAAACGTTCTCAGAACACTTACATTAGCCTACAGTTAAGCAAAGTCTTCTAACACAAAGCATATTTTATAACAAAGTGTGAATATCTCATGTAATGTATTGAATACAGTGCACTGTAGAGCACAGTACCGGTTGTTTATCTTTGTGATCACGTGGCTGACTGGGACCTGCAGCTCACAGCTGCTGCCCAGCATCACGAGAGAGTGCTGTGCCTTGCACCACTAGCCTGGGAAAAGGTGAAAGTTCAAAATTCAAAGGATGGTTTCTACCGAATGTGTATTGCTTTCATACCATTGTAAAGCCAAAAAACCGTTAAGTGGAACCATTGTTAGTCGGGGACCATCTGTGCATGTGTAGTAGTTTCAGAGTTGTTAACCTGTGGCCCATGGAGTCCTGTACTTGTGTATGGTTCTTTGCCGTCCTTTCCACAGACTCCACTTATTTCCAGAATTACTTAGGGCTGTCCCCTAATTCCCTCACTCCTCGCACTGAGGCTATTTCATACATGTTTAGTACAGTCAGGTTGCTGGGTCACATCCTGCATTAAATCCGGGGTCCCCTGACCTCCTAAAGGATTTATTTTTAAAACTTGCAAACATTAAGGTTTACTCTTTGTCCTGTGAAGTTCTGTGGGTTTTGACAAACACACAGTGTCATGTATCCACAATCACAATATTATACAGAATAGTTTTCACTGCCCTAAAATTCCCCTATGTTGGACTAATTTAACCTTTTCCCTCTAGAAACCACCTGTCTTTCTACCCTTGCTATAGTTTTCCCTTTTCCTTTTTCTGGAATAATTGGAATCATACAGTATATAGCTTTCTTAGGAGGGCTTCTTTCCCTTAGCAATATGCTTTTAAGTTTCCTGTTTGTGAAAAGTCATGGCTTGATAGATTTTTTGTTTTTGAGACGGAGTCTCGCAGTTGCCCAGGCTGGAGTGCAGTGGCGCCATCACTCACTGCAGGCTCCACCCCCTGGGGTTCACGCCATTCTCCTGCCTCAGCCTCCTGAGTAGCTGGGACTACAGGTGCCTGCCACCTCACTCGGCTGATTTTTTGTATTTTTAGTAGAGACGGGGTTTCACTGTGTTAGCCAGGATGGTCTCGATCTCCTGACCTCGTGATCCACCCGCCTCAGCCCCCCAAAGTGCTGGGATTACAGGCGTGAGCCACCGTGCCCGGCCATTCGATTTTTTTTTTTTTTTAAATCACAGAATAATACTCTACTGAATGGATCTAACCACAGTTTGGTTATCCATTCACTTATTGAAGGACATCTTGGTTGCATCCAGTTTTAGATAATTATGAATAAAGCTGCCATAAACATTCATATGCAGGTTTTTCTGTAGACATATGTTTTTACATCAGTTGGGTAAATACCTATGCATGTGATTGCAGGGATCATACGATAAGGCTGTGTTTAGTTTTGTACAAAACTATCAAATTATCTTCTAGGTGGCTGTGCATTTTGTATTACCATCAGCAATGAATGAGTCCCTGTTGCTACACATCCTCACAACTGGTGTCGTCAGTTTTTTGGATTTTAGCCCTTCTATTAAGTATATAATGGTATGGTATCTTGTTTTAATCTGCAATTTCCTAGTGACAAAAGATGTTGGACAACTAATATATATATATATATATATATATATATATGTATTTTTTGTTTTTTAAATTTGAGACAGAGTCTGGTCTGTCGTCCAGGTTGGAGTGTAGTGGTCTGATCTCGGCTCACTGCAACCTCTGCCTCCCGGGTTCAAGCGATTCTCCTGCTTCAGCCTCCCGAGTAACTGGGATTACAGGCATGAGCCACCATGCCAAGCTGATTTTTGTATTTTTAGCAGACAAAGGGTTTTGCCATTTTGACCAGGGTGGTTGCAAAACATTTCATATGTTATTTGTCATCTGTATATTTTCTGTGGTGAGATATCTATTCAGATTTTTTGCCTATTTTTAATTGGGTCATTTGTTTTCTTATTGTTGAGTTTTAAGAATTCTTTGTATATTTTGGATATAAGTCCTTTATCAGATGTGTTTTGCAAGTACTTTCTCTCAGTCAGTGGCTTGTCTTTTGGTACTCAAGTGTCCTTTGCAGAGCAAAAGTTTTAAAATAAAGTCTAACATCAATTTTTCCCCATGGATCATGTTTCTGGTGTTATCTCTACAGAGTCATCACCATGCTCAGTCATCTAGGCCTTCTCCTATGTTGTAGAAGGTTTTTTTTTTTTTTTGAGATAGAGTTTTGCTCTTTTGCCCAGACTGGAGTGCAATGGTGCGATCTCGGCTCACTGCAACCTCAGCCTCCTGGGTTCAAGCAATTCTCCTCCTGAGCCTCCTACTCAGCCTCCTGAATAGCTGGGATTACAGGCGCATGCCACCATGCCCGGCTAATTTTTGTATTTTTACTAGAGACGGTTTCATCATATTGGTCAGGCAGGTCTTGAATGCCTGACCTCAGGTGATCTGCCCGCCTCGGCCTTCCAAACTGCTGGGATTACAGGCATAAGCCACTGCGCCTGGCCTATGTTGTAGAAGTTTTATAGTTTTCTGTTTTACATGTAGGCTTATGAGCCATTTTGAATTACTTTTTGTGAAAGATGTAAGGTCTGTGTCTGGGTTCATTTCTTTGCATATGGATGTCTAGTGATTTAGCACCATTTGTTGAAAAGACTATCCTTCTCCACTGAACTACCTTTGCTTTTTAGTCAACGATAAGTATTTAGTAAGTATTGACTGACATATCTAATCTATTACCAGTACCACCACACTGTCTTGATTACTGTAACTTTGTAGCAAGTCTTGAAATTGCAGTGTGAGTCCTCCAACTTTGTTCTTCTTCTCCAGTATTGTGTTGGCTTCTCTATATCTTGACATTTTTGTGTCAACTTTAGAATCAGTTGTCAATATTTACAAAGTAGTGTGTGGGATTTTTATTGGGATTGCGTTGAATCTGTAGATCAAATTGGGAGGAATTACATCTTAACAGTATTAAATCTTCTAAACCTTGAACGTGGAATATCTATCTATTTAGATCTTCTTTGATTTCTTTCATCAGAGTTTTGTAGTTTGATACAAATAAAGCCTATGCATATTTAGTTAGGCTTATGCCTAACAAAAATACCCTTTACTGTTGTCAATGGTAATTTTTTTTTTTTCAAATTCTAGTTTTCAAATTCCAGTTGTTCCAGTTCCAGCTGTTCCAATTGCTGGTATGTAGGAGAGATGTTGTCATGTTAACCTTGAATCCTGCAGCCTTGTTCTACTTGCTTATTAGTTCCTTGAGATTTTCTTGCTGATTCTCTGAGATATTTTTACAAAGACAAGCATATCATCTGTGAACAAAGTTTTGTTTCTTCTCTCTCTCTCTCTGTCAATATGTATATATCTTTTATCTTCACTTTTTATCTTACTGCATTAACTAGAACTTTTAGTATGATGTTGAATAGGAGTGATGTAAGAAGATATTCTTGTCTTGTTCCTGATTTTAGTGGGAAAATGTCCAGTTTCTCATCATTAAGTATGATGTTAACTGTGGGGAGTTTTTCTGTAGATGTTCTTTATCAATAAAGAAGTTCTGGCCAGGCGCAGTGGCTTACGCCTGTAATCCCAGCACTTTGGGAGGCCGAGGCGGGTGGATAACGAGGTCAGGAGATCGAGACCATCCTGGCTAACACAGTGAAACCCTGTCTCTACTAAAAATACAAAAAAATTAGCTGGGCGTGGTGGCGGGTGCCTGTAATTCCAGCTGCTTGGGAGGCTGAAGCAGGACAATGGCATGAACCCAGGAGGCGGAGCTTGCAGTGAGCCGAGATAGTGCCACTGCACTCCAGCCTGGGTGGCAGAGCAAGACTCCATCTCAAAAAAAGAAAAAAAAAAAAAAGAAGTTCTTGATCCTTAGGTTTTTTTTGTTTCCTCCTTCCCCTTTCCAAGTTTTTTTTTTTTTAATCATGAATGGATGTGGATTTTGTCAACATTTTTTGTGTATCAATTGATATGATCATATGGTTTTTTCTTCTTTAGCCTGTGGATGTCATGTATTATATTGATCGATATTTCCAATGTTGAACCATCCTTGCATACCTGGAGTAAGTTCCATTTGATCATGGTGTCATTCATTTTATGCATTGTTGGTTTGTATTTGCCCATATTTTGTTGAAAAGTTTTGTGTGAGAGCTATTAGTCTGTAGTTTCCTTTATTTTAATATCTTTATTTGATTTTACTATATTATAGGAATGTTGGCCTCCTTACTGTAATAGAATGAATTTGAGTGTTCCCTCTGCTCTGTTTTCTGGAATAGATTGTGGAAACTTCTTATCATTTCTTTCTTAAGGTTTAGTAGTATTCGCCAGTGAAACTATCTCAGCGTGGTATTTTTTTGTTTTTATTTTTATTTTTATTATTTTTTTACTGTGCTGCCCAGGCTGATCTGGAACTCCTGGCCTCAAGCAAGTCCTCCCACCTTAGCCTCCCAAAGTGCTGGGATTACAGGTGTGAGCCATTGTGCCTGGCCTGTAATGCCCCTCTTTATTCCTGATAATATTTCCTGTTTTGAAGTCTATTTGTCTAAAATTAATATAGCTACTCCTGCTTTCTTTTGATTAATGTTAACATAGTATATCTTTTTCCATATCCCTTTACTTTTTTTCATTCCTTTACTTTTAACCTATGTGAGTCTTAAATGAGTTTCTTGTGGACAACATACAGTTGGGCCATGTTTTTTTGTTTTTTTTGGTTTTTAATCCACTCTGAAAATCTCGTTTAGTTGGTGTACTTAGACCATTCATACTTGAAGGGATTTTTTTTTTTTTTTTTTTTTACTTTTTATGGAATCTTGCTCTGTCACCTAAGCTGGAGTGCAGCAGAATGATCTCAGCTCACTGCTATGTCTGCCTCCCAGGTTCAAGCAATTCTGCCTCAGCCTCCTGAGTAACTGGGATTACAGGCACCCACCACCACGCCTGGCTAATTTTTGTATTCTTAGTAGAGATGGGTTTCACCATGTTGGCCAGGCTGGTCTTGAACTCCTGACCTCAGGTGATTCACCTGCCTCAGCCTCCCAAAGTACTAGGATTACAGGCATGAGCCACTGCACCCGGCCCTTGAAGGGATTATTGATGTAGTTGGATTAATATCTACTATGTTTGTAACTGTTTTCTATTCATTACATCTTTCTTTTTCTCTTTCTGTCTCTCTCCTCCCTTCCCCTCCCGTCCCCTCCCGTCCCCTCCCCTCCCTTCCCCTCCCCTCCTCTTTCTCTTCTAAAAAAAAAAACAACAAAACAGGATACATGTGCAGAATGTGCAGGTTTGTTACATAGGTATATGTGTGCCATGGTGATTTGCTGTACCTATTGACCCATCCTCTAAATCCCTTCCCTTTATCCCCTACCCCCCAACAGGCTCTGGTGTGTGTTGTTCCCCTTTCTGTGTCCGTGTGTTCTCATTGTTCAACTCCCACTTATGAGTGAGAACATGAGGTGTTTGGTTTTCTGTTCCTGCATTAGTTTGCTGAGGATCATGGCTTCCAGCTTCATCTATCCCTGCAAAGGACATGATGTCATTCCTTTTTATGGCTGCATAGTATTCCATAGTGTATACGTACCACATCTTTATCCAGTCTATCATTGATGGGCATTTGGGTTGTTTCCATGTCTTTGCTGTTGTAAATAGTGCTGCAATAAACATACATGTGTATGTATCTTTATAGTAGAATGATTGATATTCCTTTTGGTATATACCCAGTAATGGGACTTCTGGGTCAAATGGTATTTCTGATTCTAGATCCTTGAGGAATTGCCATACTGTCTTCCACAATGGTTGAAGTAATTTACATTCCCACCAACAGTGTAAAAGCATTCCTATTTCTCCACAGCCTCACCAGCATCTATTGTTTCCTGACTTTTTAATAATTGCCATTCTGACTGGCATAAGATTGTATCTCATTGTGGTTTTGATTTGCATTTCTCTGATGATCAGTGATGTTGAGCTTTTTTTCATATGTTTGTTGGCTGCGTAAATATCTTCTTCTGAGAAGTATCTGTTCATATCGTTTACCCACTTTTTGATGGAGTTATTTAGCTTTTTCTTGTAAATATGTTTAAGTTCCTTGTAAATTCTGGATATTATTAGATCTTTGTCAGATGAGTAGATTGCAAAAATTTTCTCCCATTCTGTAGGTTGCCTCTTCACTCTGATACTAATTTCTTTTGCTGTGCAAAAGATCTTTAGTTTAATTAGATCACATCTGTCAATTTTGGCTTTTGTTGCAGTTGCTTTTGGTGTTTTAGTCATGAAGTCTGTGCCCATGCCTATGTCCTGGATGGTATTGCCTTGGTTTTCTTCTAGGGTTTTTATGGTTTTGGGTTTTACATTTTAGTCTTTAATCCACCTTGAGTTAATTTTTGTATAAGGTGTAAGGAAGGGGTCCAGTTTCAGTTTTCTGCATATGGCTAGCCAGTTTTCCCAGTACCATTTACTGAGTAGGAGATCCTTTCCCGATTGCTTATTTTTGTCAGGTTTGTTGAAGATCAGATGGTTGTAGATGTGTGGTGTTATTTCTGAGGTCTCTGTTCTGCTGCATTGGTCTATATGCCTGTTTTTGTACCAGTACCATGCTGTTTTGGTTACTGTAGCCTTGTAGTATAGTTTGAAATGAGGTAGTGTGTACTAAAAATAAATAAATTTTTAGTAGTATTTTCAGCTTTGTTCTTTTTGTTTAGGATTGTCTTGGCTATATGGGGTCTTCTTTGATTCCATATGAAATTTAAAATAGTTTTTTCTAATTCTTTGAAGAATGTCAATGGTAGTTTGATGGGAATAGCATTGAATCTATGAATTTCTTAGGGCAGTATGGCCATTTTCACAATATTGATTCTTCCTATCCATGAGGATGGAATGTTTTTCCATTTGTTTGTGTCCTCTCTTGTTTCCTTGAGCAGTGGTTTGTAGTTCTCTTTGAAGAGATCTTTCACATCCCTTGTTAGCTGTATTCCTAGGTATTTTATTCTCTTTGTAGTGATAGTGAGTGGGAGTTCATTCATGATTTGGCTCTCTGCTCGTCTGTTGTTGGTGTATAGGAATGCTTGTCATTTTTGCACATTGATTTTTGTGTCCTGAGACTTTGCTGATGTTATCTCTCAGTTCAAGAAGGTTTTGGGCTGAGATGATGGGATTTTCTGAATATAAAATTATGTCATCTGTAAACAGAGACAACTTGATTTCCTCTCTTCTGTTTGAATACCCTTTATTTCTTTCTCTTGTCTGATTGCCCTGGCCAGAACTTCCAATACTATGTTGAATAGGAGTGGTGAGAGAGGGCATCCTTGTCTTATACTGGTTTTGAATGGAAATGCTTCCAGCTTTTGCCTATTCAGTGCAATATTGGCTGTGGGTTTGTCATAAATAGCTCTTATTATTTTGAGTTATGTTCCATCGATACCTTATTATTGAGAGTTTTTAACATGAAGGAATGTTGAATTTTATCAAAGGCCTTTTCTGCATCCATTGAGATAATCATGTGGTTTTTGTCTTTGGTTCTGTTCATGTGATAGATTATGTTTATTGATTTGCATATGTTGAACCAGCCTTGGATCCCAGGGATGAACCTGACTTGATCATGATGGATATGTTTTTTGCTATGCTGCTGGATTTGGTTTGCCAGTATGTTATTGAGGATTTTCACATTGATGTTCATCAGGGATATTGGTCTGAAGTTTTCTTTCTTTTGTTGTGTCTCTTCCCGGTTTTGGTATCAGGATGATGCTGGTTTCGTAAAATGAGTTAGGGAGGAGTCCCTCCTTTCAATTGTTTGGAATAGTTTCAGAAGGAATGGTACAAGCTCCTCTTTGTATTTCTGATAGAATTCAGCTGTGAGTCCATCTGGTCCTGGGCTTTTTTTGGTTGGTGGGCTATTAATTACTGCCTCAATTTGAGAGCTTGTTATTGCTTTATTCAGGGATTCAACTTCTTCCTGGTTTAGTCTTGGTAGGTGGTATGCGTCCAGGAATTTATCCATTTCTTCTAGATTTTCTAGTTTATTTGTGTAGAACTATTTATAGTATTCTCTGATGGCAGTTTGTATTTTTGTGGGGTCAGTGGTGATATCCCTTTTATCATTTTTTATTGTGTCTATTTGATTCTTCTCTCTCTTATTAGTCTAGCTAGCAGTCTATTTTGTTAATTTTTTCAAAAAACCATCTCCTGGATTCATAGATTTTTTTTTTTGGATGGTTTTTCGTGTCTCTGTCTCCTTCAGTTCTTCTCTGATCTTAGTTATTTCTTGTCTTCTGTTAGCTTTTGGATTAGTTTTCCCTTGCTTCTCTAGCTCTTTTAATTGTGATGTTAGGGTGTTGATTTGAGATCTTTCTAGCTTTCTGATGTGAGGATTAAGTGCTATAAATTTCCCTCTTAACACTGCTTTAGCTGTGTCCCAGAGATTCTGGTACATTGTCTTTTTGTTCTCATTGGTTTCAAAGAACTTGATTTCTGCTGTAATTTCGTAATTTACCCAGGCGTCTTTCAGGAACAGATTGTTCAATTTCCATGAAATTGTGTGGTTTTGATTGAGTTTGTTAATCCTGAGTTCTAGTTTGATTGCATTGTGGCCTGAGAGACTGTTATGATTTTAGTTCTTTTGTATTTGCTGAGGAGTGTTTTACTTCCAATTGTGTGGTCAATTTTAGAATAAGTGCCATGTGGCACTGAGAAGAATGTATACACTGTTGATTTGGGGTAGAGAGTTCTGTAGACGTCTACTAGGTCTGCTTGGTTCAGACCTGAGTTCAAGTCCTGAATATCCTTGTTAATTTTCTGTCTTGCTGATCTAATACTGACAGTGTGGTGTTATAATCTCCCGCTATTGTTTGGCAGTCTAAGTCTCTCTCTTTTTTTTTTTTTTTTTGAGATGCCCAGGCTGGAAAGCAATCGCGTGATCTCAGCTCACTGCAACATCCACCCCATGGTTTCAAGCGATTCTCCTGCCTCAGCCTCCTGAGTAGCCCCCGCCACCATGCCTGGCTAATTTTGTATTTTTAGTAGAAATGGGGTTTCACCATGTTGGTCAAGCTGGTCTTGAACTCCTGACCTCAGGTAATCCTCCCGCTTCAGCCTCCCAAAGTGTTGGGATTACAGGTGTGAGCCACCATCTCTTTTTTATTCATCACTTTGTTCTTTCTTTTTTTAAAACCTCTCTTTTTCTGCCTTCTCTGGTTTTAATTGATTTAATTAAGTAAATGATTCTATTTGCTGTCTTTAGCATGTCAACTGTACTTCCTTAAAAAAATTTGTAGTAGTTGTCTTAAGGTTTACAATATAAATTCTAAATTAATCTATACCAACCTTCAAACAATACTATACTGTTTCACATTGAATGCAGGCTTTATTTTTTTCAGACAAGGTCTCACTGTGTCATCCAGGCTGGAGTACAGCAGTGTGATCAATCACAGTTCACTGCAGCCTTGAACTCTTGGGCTAATGCAATTTTCTCACCTCAGCCTTTTAAGTAGCTGGGACTACAGGTGCATGCAGTTACACCTGGCAAATTTTTACATTTTTTGTGAAAAATGTAAAAAGTGAGATGGGATTTCACTTTGTTGCCCAGGCTGGTCTCAAATTCTTGGCCTCAAGTGATATTCCCAAAGTGCTGGGATTACAGGTTGGTGCCACTGGGCCCAGTCTAAATGCAGGTGTATTTTTTTTTTTTTTAAATAACAGAGTATTTCCAAGCCTTCTCTGCCATTTTTATGACTTTACTATTATTCATGTCACTTATCTAGGTGCTGTAATCACCCAGTACATTCTTACTATTATTACTTTAGATGATTATCTTTTTGATCTATGGAGAATAAGAAAAATGAAATATTTTATTTTACCTTTATTCTCAGACATATTTCCTTTCTTTATATAAATTTCGGTTGCTGACCTATGTCATTTTCTTTCTCTCTGAATAATTTCATTTAACATTTTTTGCTAATTAGGTCTGCTGGAAATTATTTTCTCAGTTTTTGTTTAAGGAAGCCATTATTTCTTCAATTTTGAAGGATAATTTCACTGGATATAGAATTCCAGGTTTTTTTTTTCCTTTGAACATTTGAAATACTTCACCCCACTCTGTTGTTTGCATGCTTTTTTAAATGAGAAGTCTGCAGTAATTCTTATCTTTGTTCCTCAAGCTGTTTTTTCTCCCTATGGCTGCTTTTAGAATATTCTCTTCATCTTTCATTTCTGCAGTTTGAATATGATTTACCAATTTTTTTTTTGACATTTATTTTGCTGAGTGTTCTCTGTTCTTTTTGGATCTGTGGTTTGGTGTCTGTCATTAATTTTGGAAAATCCCTGGCCATTATCACTTCAAATGATTACTGTCTCTTCTCCTATTATTCCAGTTATGTACATCTTGTACCTTTACCTTCTCTCTCACTTTGCTTTTCAGTTTGGGAAGTTTCTATTGACTTATCTTCTAGCTCACTGATTTTTTTCCTTGACTGTGTCCAGGCTACTGATGAGCCCATCAAAGGCAGTCTTCATTTTTCCTTGATTTTCTTTTCACATCTAGGATTTCTTATTAATTCTTCCTCAGAGTTTCTATCTCTCTGTTTACCCATCTGTTCTTGCATATTGTTTACCATCTTCATTAGAGCCCTTATTTATTGCAGTTATTTTAAATTCTGTCTGCTAATTCCAAGGTTGTGTCATATAAGTTTCATTCTGATGCTTACTTTACCTCTTCAGACTTTGTTTTAGTGTGCATTATAGTTTTTTTTTTTTTTTTTTTTGTCAAAAGCCAGACATAATATTTTGGGTAATAGGAGCTGAGAAAATAGTCCTGAAGTATGAGTTTTGTGTTATTCTGGCTCAGACTTGGGCTGTGTTTCATCTTCACTGTAGCTGTAGGTAACAGAGCGTTCAGATTCCTCAGGTGTCCTTGTTATGGTCTCTCCATTTGTCTTTGGGCTTCTTTAAGAACTCCTTGGTTGAGCACTGTGGCTCACGCCTGTGATCTCAGCACTGTGAGAGGTCAAGGTGGGAGAATTGTCTGAGCTTAGGAGTTCGAGACCAGCCTGAGCAACATAGAGAGATCCCCGTCTCTACAAAAAACTAAAAACATAAAAAAATTTAAAACAACAAAAAAAGAACTCTTTCTCAAATAGAGTCTGAGTCTTGCCGTACTTCCAGCTGTCATTACTGTCATACTGGAGCCTGTTGGTGTGGTGGTCAGGTATAGGGGAGGGGAAGAGTTCTATAATCGTAGCATTAATCTCAGTCTTCCATGGGCCTGTGTCTCTGGGTGTGACCTTCACAAGTGATTTCTGTTCCTCCTACCCTTAACACCCCTAATGAGACAAGAAAGCTAGATGGAGTTAGCTTTCTTACTGACTAGAGAAGACTTTCTCTAGTTAATGAGAAGTGCCCTTTTTGCATGGGCCAGGGAGGGTGGAAAAGGCTCTAGAAAATACTTATCTGGTGAGTTGGCCTTTATTAACGGAGAACGGCCTGAGGATATTGAACAATGATTACTTTTCCCTTTGCCCTGAGAGGGCCAAAGAGGATCTTCTGTAGCTCTTCATGGTGAGAACCCGGTGGGGTTCCTGGTGTTAAAACCTATGCAAGTTGTGGGGTACCCTAGAGACTGTGGCTTTCAGGAGTTTCTTACTTACTCTTCTTACACACTCAGCCTCCAGCAAGTTGCCAAAAATCACCATTTAAATATTCCTACAATTTATGGCTCCAGCAGAAGCTATAAACTGCTCCAGGGAAGCCCATCTTGGCTGTCTCTGGATTCTTCCATCTCTCTCTACATTTCGAGGTTGTGGTTTAACCTATGCCCTTCGTTCTCTGATTAGTCTGAGAAAAATCGTGGCTTTTCAATTTTTTCACCTTGTCCTTGTCGTATATATGGGAGTGATAACTTCCAAGCTCTTTACATGTTGGAGCTGAAACTGGAAGCACCCCTGTGGCTTTCTGACGGCTGCTCTGTCCACTTTCCCACCAGTTGAAGGGGCTGGGTTGGTCTTGACATAAAATGTCCTGACCTTTGCAAAAGCACCTGAGTCTTGTGGAGAAAAATTTCCACTCTTTCCAGTTAAAAAGTCACTACTTCCGTATTGTGGCTGCACAACCCTCCCTGCTGCTTTCATTTGATGTTGTCCGAAGTCCCTCTGGTTTTTCTTTTTATCAAACTAGATGTGGGTTCTACAGCAGATCTCTTAATGTAGTTGAAAGTGCCAAGCATGTGGGGGTGTGGGATGAGTGGGGGTCTTTAGCCCCTTTCTAATCTTCATCAGCTTCCTTATCACCACCTGCTGTCCCAGTCCTTGACAGGCAAAGGTTGTTTTATCAATCCCCTGCAACTACAGCTTTAACCCTGTCCCCAACCTGATGTACCTAATCACTGAGCTCCCCTGAGGTATGGCTAAGATTCTGTATTAAAGTGGCAGCCCCTTTATCCAGTAGACAGGTTTCCGGCCTCCTTTGTCATCTGGAACTTAGGAGCAAACTAGGAAGGGGGCAGGAATTCTGAGCAGCCTAAGGAGTATTTGCTAGAAAAGCCCAGTGCTCTTCCTTCTTTTCTGAGGGTTATTGAGTGGGCAGATTAAGGAGATTGTAGGGGTGGGGCATGTTATAGCCTGGATGGGGTGAAGGGGGCCTCTGCTGGGGAGGGGATATTGGTAGCAACAGGAGGACTGATCAGATAAGTATTTTGAGAATCAGCCAGGAGTGGTGGCTCACGCCTGTAATCCCAGCACTTTGGGAGGCCACATAGGTGAATTGCCTGAGGTCAAGAGTTCAAGACCAGTGTGGCTAACATAGTGTACTAAAATACAAAAATTAGCCAGGTGTGGTGGCAGGTGCCTGTAATCTCAGCTACTCGGGATGCTGAGGCAGGAGGATCGCTTGAACCTGGGAGGCGGAGGTTGCAGTGAGCCGAAATTGTGCCACTGCACTCCAGCCTGGGCGACAGAGTGACCCTCTGTCTCTTTTTTTTTCCTGAGATGGAGTCTTGCTCTCTTGCCCAGGCTGAAGTGCAGTGGCGTGTTCTTGGCTCACTGCAACCTCTGCCACCTGGGTTCAAGTGATTCTCCTGCCTCAGCCTCCTGAGTAGCTAGGATTACAGGCGTGTACCACCACACCTGGCTAAAATTTTTTTTTTTGAGAATAATGGAAGCCAGTTTACTTGGTGTTGGAAAAGGAGTTACAAATATGGAAAGAAATGAGAACTCTGTGGTACTGGATTGCAGTTGGAGGTGTTGGTGTTAACTCGTTTTTCTCTATGTAGATACATATGAAAATGCAAATAGATGTAAATGTGTCAACAAATACGTATATATGTGTGTGTATGTAAATATGTATGTAAAAGTATGTAAATATGTATACAGTTGGCTTTGGAACAGTGCTGGGGCTAGGGTTGCCAACCCCTGTGCAGTCAAAAGTCCTCACATATAATTTTTGATCCCTAAAAATGTAACTACTAATAACTTACTGTTAACTAGAAGCCTTACTGATAAAACAGTTGGTTAACACATTTTTGTATGCTATGTGTATTATATACTGTGTTCTTACAATAAAGTAGAGAAAAGGTTAAGAAAATTATAATGAAGAAAAAATGTATTTGCTATTCATTAAGTGGAAGGGATCATCATAAAGGTCTTCATCCTCATCATCATCTTCATGTTGAGTAGTCTGAAGAGGAGGAGGGGTTGGCCTTGCTGTCTCAGGGTGGCAGAGGCAGAAGAGACTCCACATATTAGTGGACCCATGCAGTTCAAACCCATGTTGTTCAAGGGTCAGCTGTACACACATATACATGTACAGACGTATATTTCATGGCTGTGTACACTCAGGGGACCTGGAGGCACCCCATTAGCAATGAGCACACCTGGCTTCCCCGTACTGGCTTTTAAATACCATCAGTCACTAAAGAAACCAGAGTTTCTTGGAGAAATGGTGGCTGATTCCAGGGCCAGAGTAGTAAAAGTACAAGATGAAGTTGGAATATTTTGTTGTCCCAGAAAATATGAAGAATGATGGGGACACATCTGAAGGACACAAAAGCCTGCTTGAAGGGGTTCCCACTGGGCCAAACCTGGGACAATCAGAGCATCAAAATATATGATAGTAATAGATTATAACCCATTGAAAAAAGGAGAAAAACATGAGGCCATACTGATATAAGTAAGTGAATAATGAAATATTAGATGAGGAACAGGAAATTTGCATGGCTTCAGAATACTTCTCCACAGAATGCTCGTTAATTACAAAGTAAAAAGGAATAATTTATAGTGCAGGAGCCTGGCAGCCCCTATTTGAGTCAAGTGATGAAAGCGAACATTACCGAGAATGGGACAAGTAGAGGTCATCTGCCACCTGATAGGATGTGGTGTAAAGAACACAGCATCACTTCTGTGATTCTTGCCGAAAATATATAACCTGAATCTAATCATGACCAGGCCTCAGACAAACCCAGACTTTGGGACATGCTACAAGAAAAACTGGCCTATAAAGCTTCAGAAGTGTCAAGGTCATGAAAGTCAGTGAAAGACTTCTCCAGACCCACGTAGTCCAAAGAGACTTGACAACTGAATATGAGTCTTAACTGGATCCATTGTAGCAAAAGGACATTATTGGGACATTTGGCAACATTTGAATGGGTCTTATGATTAGATGGCAGGGCCATATCAATATTAATGTTCTGAATTTGATAGTTGTACTGTGGTTATATAGGAGGATACCGTGTTTGTACTAAATATATGACGGGGTATTAGGTAAGTAACTTGCCCCCAGTGATTCAGTTTTTCTTTACACTTGAGGTTGTTAAACTGTATAAAGATAGACATAGTAATTGCTCAGGCAGCTGTGGCCCTTATTCAAGGCCTATTAGTTAAGGGTAATGTGTGAAGTAAATTGAAGACCTAATCTTCTTAGCCATCTTAGCCATCTAGATTCCCAGGCAATCAAGGATCAGGATGCCTTTTATTTTTTTTGAAACGAGGTCCTGCTCTGTCTCCCAGGGTAGGGCACAGTGGCATCATCACTGCTTACTGCACCCTCAAACTCGTAAGCTGAAGCCATCCTCCCGCCTCAGCCTTCTGAGTAGCTGGGAACACAGGCACTCGCCACCATGCCCAGCTAATTCTTTAATTTTCTGTAGAGATGAGATCTCACTGTATTGCCCAGCTTGGTCTCAAACTCCTAGGCTGAAGCGATCATCTGCCTCGGCCTCTCAAAGTGCTGGGATTACAGGCATGTGCCACCCCTCCCGGCCGGTTTTCTTATTTACATCTCACAGTACCCTGGAGCAGGCAGGGATTATTTTATCATATTGGAGAGGAGGATAATGATGATAAAATAATAATAATGGGTGACATAGAGTACTTTTTATGGGCTTGCAATAGTTTAAGCACTTTGAATATTGGATACTTTAACTCATTTAATTATCCCAATTACCCTATGAAGTAGGTAGACTGTGCTTATTTTATTTCACCAACAAGGAATCCAGGGCACAGACAAGTTAAGTGATTTGCCTAAGGCCCCACAGATTGAAAGCGGTGGATCCAGGGTTTGCATCAGGCAGTCTTGAGTCCAGAGCCCCTGCTTATTTATGTACTGGGACTTAGCGCCTTAGCTAGGCTGGGTGACTGGTTCAGCACCCTTCGTTCACCTCTTCATTGATTGAGCAAATGAGTACTGCGTGCCTGTCAGGGGCAGGTCCTGCTGCAGATGCAGACAGAGCCCTTGGCTCCATGGAGCTCAGGCTTTGTGAGGTGAGTTGAAGAACTGGATGTGAAACTGTCTCTGCCACCCCACCATGGAGTCCAGACAGCGACCACATGCCTCACACGCATGAGGAGCTGGCCAGCCCCGTGCTCACAGGTGCACTTTCTTCTCTTTTCTTTTGAAGGTCGCCTGGTTGGCGCACTGGATGCAGTGTTGGATTCCAATGCACGGGTCGCTCCATTTCGAATTCTGCTTCAAGTTCCCGGCTCCCAGGTTTATTCTCCCATAGCATGTGGTGAGTTACTGAATGGATCAGACGTTTACTGGGCCATAGCCACTGGTGAGTTTTGTTCCAGTTGGAATGTTCCAAACCTTAAGGTGTAAGCATGCTGAGTATCTGCATGTTGGTGAAGCTTGAAGGTAACCCCTTTGGATAACTCCCTCATCTGCTTTCAGGAACTTAACTCCCCTCCCCTCCACTCCCCTTCCTTCCCCTTCCCTCTCCTTCCCTCCTCTCCCCTGCCCTCCTCTTCCTTCCTCTCCTCTTCTTCTCTTCCCCTCTCCTTTCCACCTCTCCCTCTCAACCCTTGCTTTTCCCTCCCATCTTTTTTTTTTTTTTTTTTTTTAAACCATCAAAAGCACATAAAGGCTGTAATCTTGGGCAGCATAGCTTGGGCATGCCAGGCTTTCGATTGGTATGTTTCATGGTGCTCGTATATTGTTGATAACGAATCGAGCCATTTTCTTCTTAATCTTGTTTCTGACTTAACAAATGTGCTCCTGGATGCATACACATATTGATGTGGGCAGATTCTGAGGGCTGTGTCTGACTCAGGGCAGTCTTCTCTTATTGTGATGGTGTGGGCAGATTCTGAGAGCTGTGTCTGATCTAGGGCAGTCTTGACCCCATGTTCCACCTTTGCACTGAGAGAATGAGTCACTGGACAGCTGGGGGCTGAGAGAAGGTGGAAACCACCTGCTCATCTTCTCCCTCTGGGGTTTCTGTTCCTATCACAGGCATTACCTGGTGCTCTGTCTAACCACTCAGGTTCGTCTTGGGCCAGGAGTCATCACTTCTTGAGAAGACCCTTTTATTAAAAAACAAAACCAAAATGTCTTTTTTTTTTTAAACACAAGTAATAAATGCTCATCTTCCAGAAATGAAAAAGTGGATAAGAAAGAAGGAAAAAATAATCACCTGCAACCCTTTATCCACAGCTAATCTTCTTTCTGCATATACACATGGTGGTTTTTTAGTTTTCTATCTTCTCATAGCACCTTATTAGTTACTTAAACTTTCAAAATCACCTCTACATGTTCTCTAGCAACATTTAAATTTAAAAAAATTAAATTAAATTTTATTTTATTGAGATGGAATCTCACTATGTTGGCCAGGGTGGTGGTCTTGAACTCCTGGCCTTCAGTGATCAGCCTGCCTTGGCCTTCCAGAGTTGCTGGGATTACAGGCATGAGCCACCATGCCTGGCCAACATTGGAATTCTTTTTCCTCGAAAATACAAGAAAGTGTGAAGAGAATTCACATTCATATCCCATGGATCCAATACTAATCACTGTTAACATCTTGGCGTGTTTTTTTTTTTTTTTTTTTTTTTTCAGTTTGTTTTGTTTTTTGATTAAGACAGATCATTCTGTATTTGCATAAAATGACAAAGATGATGCATGCCGGGTAGAAAGAAATCAGGCTGGGAATGGTGGCTCATGCCTGTAATCACAGCACTTTGGGAGGCCGAGGAGGGAGGATCACTGGAAGCCAGGAGTTCAAGGCCAGCCTGGGTGACAAAGTGAGACATGCATCTCTGCAAAAAATTTAAAAATTAGCTGGGCATGGTGGTGTGTACCTGTAGTCTCAATTACTAGGAAGGCTGAGGATCGCTTGAACCCAAGAGTTTGAGGCTGCAGTGAGCTATGATGGTGCCACTGCCCTCCAGCCTGGGTGATAGAGGGAGAGCCCGTTTCTTAAAAAAGAGAGGCTGGGTGTGGTGGCTCAGGCCTGTAATCCCAACACTTTGGGAGGCCCAGGCGGGTGGATCACGAGGTCAGGAGTTCAAGACCAGCCTGGCCAAGATGGTGAAACCCCGTCTCTATTAAAAATACAAAAATTAGCCGGGCGTGTTGGCGGATGCCTATAATGCCAGCTACTCGGGAGGCTGAGGCAGGAGAATTGCAGTGAGGAGGAGGTTGTAGTGAGCCGAGATTATGCCACTGCACTCCAGCCTGGGTGACAGAGTGAGACTCTATCTCAAAAGAAAAAAAATAAAGAGAGAGAGAGTGTGTGTCAAAGAAATCAGCTAACTGAAAAATACAAAGAAGGTATCTGTCTCCCCAAATCCCAGCCACCCAAAGTAACCTCTAGTTTCATGAGGTGAGCATCAGCCCAGATAACTTTGTAAGACATTTAGACACACAGGGATAGTTGAGAAGATGGACAGAAGGACTTTTATAAAAATGCAACTTGTGTGTCAGTGCTTTTATAACAAAAATATTACATTAACTTGATTTCAATAAAAGGAAATAAACTGAAATGAAACCAAAGAAATGTTAAACTTCAAATAAATGTTTCTTTAATACAAGAGAGATTATTTTCTAAAAGGTTCAAGTAAGGTTAAGGGAAGAGATTTTTGAAAGCATTAAAAGGTTAGAATTGTGGCTTTTGAAAAACAATGTTTGAAGTCTGATAGTGTTCACTGGCTCCCCACCCTCTGAGTTAAGGGTGCCAACATTCTTATTCTCCTCCCTGCTTTCCCAATGTCTCATTTAAAAAAGTTTTATTATTAGTTTTACATTGTACTTTCCATTCTGTCATGTAACCTTACTTTATTATTTAGCTCAGTTCTCACTTATACATTGATTTAATGCTTTTACTCAGGTATAGATTTCCCAATCTGGAATTTTTTTTTTTTTGAGACAGAGTCTTGCCTTTGTTTCCCAGGCTGGAGTGCAATGCTGTAATCTCAGCTCACTGCAACCTCCACCTCCTGGGTTCAAGTGATTCTCTTGCCTCAGCCTCCCAAGTAGCTGGGATTACAAGCATGCGCCACTACGCTCGGCTAATATTTTGTATTTTTAGTAGAGACAGGGTTTCTTTTTTTTACCTATTGGTCAGGCTGGTCTCAAACTCCTGACCTCAGGTGATCTGCCTGCCTTGGCCTCCCAGAGTGCTGGGATTACAGGTGTGAGCCACTGCATCCGGCCCCAATCCAGAATATTTAATCTCTTATTTGGCTGGACTCCTGTTTTCTTCCCTCAATAATGTCAGTGTCCTATTTTCTGAATGTTTTTTCCCATTTGCCAGTGTTTGCCCTTGTTTCTGGACTTGAGTGACACCTTGGCTGGGTGATAGTTTGAGGCTATGCTCTAGAGCAAGCTTGTCCAACCTGCGGCCTGCTGGTTGCATGCAGCCCAATACAAATTAGTCAACTTTCTTAAAACATGATGAAATTCAGCCGGGCGCGGTGGCTCACTCCTGTAATCCCAGCACTTTGGGAGGCTGAGGCGGGTGGATCACCTGAGGTCAGGAGTTCAAGACCAACTTGGCCAACATGGGGAAACCCCGTCTCTACTAAAAGTACAGAAATTAGCCAGGAGTGGTTGTGGGCACCTGTAGTCTTAGCTACTCAGGAAGCTGAGGCAGGAGAATCGCTTGAGCCCGGGAGGGAGGTTGTAGTGAGCCGAGATCATGCCATTACACTCCAGCCTGGACAACAGAGTCAGATTCCATGTCAAGAAAAAAGAAAAAAAAATTTTTTTGCGATTTTTTTTTTTTAAGCTTATCAGCTATTGTTAATGTTAGTGTATTTTATGTGTGGCCCAAAATAACTCTTCTTCTTCCAACGTGGCCTAGGGAAGCCAAAAGATTGGACATCCCTGTCTAGACTAGGTTGGTGGCTGTTGTTCTAGGGCCTTCCTGTATTTGGTAGGCCAATAGGAGAAATCTCAGGCAGGACCGATTTTTTTTTTTTTCCTTTGCATATGATAAGTTTTTTTGTGCACACAACTCTGTCTTTATCATTGAAGTTTAGTAACTTGATTAGCTTCTGTAACTACTGTGAGCATAGTGTGTTACATTTTTTGGAACATGGTACACTGTTGCAGTCTGCAGATTGGTTTCTTTAATCACTTTAGGAAATTTTCTTGCATCATTCTGTGTATGTATTATATTTTTTGATGCATTTTACTTTCATTTAACTTTTCTACTTCAAGGATACTTTATGTTGGATAGCTGTTATCTGCTTTTCATTTCTGTTTTTTGTTATCTTTTTCATCTGTGTTCTCCATTCAGCTCATAACACTTTTGAGTTAATAATTTGGTTTGCCGCAGTATATTCTATACCTTGCTGCTTTTATTTTGTTGTCAAGCTTTTTTTTTTTTTTTCAGACAGAGTCTGGCTCTGTTGCCCAGGCTAGAGTGCAGTGGTACAATCTCAGCTCACTGAAACCTCTGCCTCCCAGGTTCATGCCATTCTCCTGCCTCAGCCTCCCAAGTAGCTGGGACTACAGGCACCCGCCACCACGCCCAGCTAATTTTTTTGTATTTTTAGTAGAGACAAGGTTTCACCCTCTTAGCCAGGATGGTCTCGATCTCCTGACCTTATGATCCACCTGCCTCAGCCTCCCAAAGTGCTGGGATTACAGGCGTGAGCCGCCGCGCCTGGCCTGTTGTCAAGTTGTTTTGATCCTCGTTTCATTTTGTTAGGTTTCCAACATCCTTTTAGTCTGTTATCCATTAGCTCATCTGTGAGTGCTTGTTTTATTGAACCCGTGTTCTTCAGTTGTTTGGGAGCATGAAGCATTCGTGAGAATTTTCTTTTCTTCCTTGAGTGTTCCATTCTCTTCTAGCACAGAATCTCTTCTTTGGAACCTTCTGTTCTCATCCATTCATTTTCTTTTGCAGTCAAGTGTTTACTTGTTTGCAGTGCTGTTTCTCCTTGTCTTGCTCATGCTTGGGCATCGTTATCCCAGACGTTATATTGGCGCTAACGTAGTGTGACTTTAACTCATGTTGTGGGAACAGGGCAAGGAGGACTGGCATCTCGCTAGACGAGACGTGGTGGGTGAGAGAGTAGGATCCCCTTTTTCACATTTCTTGCAGATTTGGAGCTTTTGATATGAGTATTTTTTTTCTCCCCCCTAGGTTGGCTTCTGGGGAGTTGTCAGGGTGGGGAGTTGCCCACATTTCTGCTCTGTTCCTGAATCCATGCCCTTTGTAACCACAGCCATACCACGTTCTTAATGGCCACACAGCATTCAACTCTGGCTGTAGCTCCTCATCCAATCCTTTATTGGATACTTAATTGGCCCTGATTTTTTAATAGTTTAAAAGCATTTAAACTGTTATAGTTTAATAGTGAATGCCCTGGCTGGGCGCGGTGGCTCACACCTGTAATCCCAGCACTTTGGGAGGCTGAAGTGGGCAGATCACGAGGTCAGGAGATCGCGACCGTCCTGGCTAACATGGTGAAACCCCGTCTCTACTAAAAAAATACAAAAAAATTAGCTGGACGTGGTGGCGGGTGCCTGTAGTCCCAGCTACTCGGGAGGCTGAGGCAGGAGAATGGTGTGAACCCAGGAGGCGGAGCTTGCAGTGAGCGGAGATGGAGCCACTGCACTCCAGCCTGGGTGACTGAGCGAGACTCTGTCTCAAAAAAAAAAAAAAAAAAATAGTGAATACCCATTCATGTCAACTTTTCAGGACACTTCACAATCCCTAAAGTCCATTTATTTGAAATGTTTCTTGCCCGCCATGTACCAGACACATGCTTGATGTCGGGGATTCTGTGCTGAGTTTGTGAGGGGCAGTCTCCCTGCACCTAGCTTTTCAGGACCTGGGGGAAGGCAGATAGCAACATGAATAACAGGTGCAGGTGGGCAGAGGGCTAGGGAGGCCTGAGAGACAAGCACCCTTGCAGAGCACATCCTGAGGAACGGCTGCATGGAAGGGGTGTGTTTCTTTTTTTTGAGACAGAGTCTCACTTTGTTGCCCAGGCTAGGGTGGTGCGGTCATGCGATCTTGGCTTACTGCAACCTCCACCTCCCGGGTTCAAGCAGTTCTCCTGCCTCAGCCTCCTGAATAGCTGGGATTACACGTGCGCGTACCACTGTGCCCGGCAATTTTTTTAATTTTTAGTGGAGACGGGTTTTCACCATGTTGGCCAGGCTGGCCTTGAACTTGTGACCTCAGGTGATCCTCCCACCTTTGCCTCCCAAAGTGCTGGGATTACAGGCATGAGCCACTGCGCCCGGCGGGATGTGTGTTCCTAATGCATTTTGTGTTTATTGCCAAATTGCCTGCCATGACGTTTGCACCAGCTTCCCTGGGTCCTCCCCTTCCAGCAGTGCAGGAATCCTGAGCAGGTTAACTCCTAGACCCTCTTGCTGTTGAGCCGAGATCAGTTTCCTTTAGTTCCCACTGGGCGCAATTTCTGCCTCAGGCCTGACCCGGGCCACGTCTGTACATGCATCACTTTCTGCTGCCTTCTTGCCCACAGAACATCCCTTGAGTAAGAATTTGTTCTTTCAGTGCACTTTTCTTGGGTTAAGGAAGAGAGAATTGTTGAGTGTATTTCTGTCACGGACCCGGGGTATCAGTTTAGATCCTTAGGCCTCTTCTGGGAGTGCCTTGGGCATCTTGCACTGTGTTATTGACTCACTGTAGTTAATATTTTATTGTGTCTTGAGCATTGAGCAAAGGCCCCTGCCCAGGGCTTCAAGTCTCAGATAAAGCCCAAACAAGAACTGTAGGAAGGGCCTGGGCAGCCCCAGGACAAGGTGGGAACAGGAAGAGTGGCCTGCACGAATGATTTATATCTTCACTTGAGTTTGGCTGCTTGCACAGCAGGATGGGGAGACATAGTTTTTTCCATTTTTTCTAAGTAGAGCTAGGTAGGTAACTTCATGGGTGAACTACATTATTATTTGGCAGAAGATATATCTATGGCTGACTGTGGTTGAAAGGAGAAATGAATTGCTATTATTTTTAACTTAACATGGACCAGAGAATCCCAAGGCTTTACAAAGATTACCGGCTTCAGTGGGTGGAGATATCCTAGGAGAGAGTGGTTGTGAGTTGTTTGGGAGGTTGTGGGCGGTATGATTTGGGCGAGAGCTGAGATGTCACCTCCCCTTACTCCCTGTCACCTGCGTCCTCCATCCCAGCACTCACTCATCACCAACTCTCCTTTGACTTGATTTTTGTCTGCCTTTTACTTCATGGAAGTAAAAGTTCTCTGAGAGTCATATTTGTGACCTTCTGATGCCTAGGACAGAGCTTGACGTGTCATCAATGCTCAGTAAACCATGAGTGGGTGAATAAGTGGGGAAGTATGGGAGAGAAGGAGAGGAGTCTCAGCAGTTAAGACTTCCGTATATAAGGAGAGTGAAGGTAAGGCACGCAGTTACAGATGAGACTCCTTGGGTGCTTTCTGCCGAGCCAGGCCAGGGATATTCCAGGCAAGGCATGGGCCTGCTCACCACCAACATGCAACGGAAGAACTTGAAAAACAGGGATGTTTCTGAATTTCTTTAAAAAACAAATGTTTGTATTGTTGTAAAATATGTATAACATAAAATTGACCATCTTAACCATTTTTAAGTGTACAGGTTGGTGGCATGAAGCACATTCGCAGTATGGTACAACCATCACCACCATCCATCTCCAGAACTTTTTTCATCTTCCCAAACTGAAACTCTACCTGTTAAACACTCACTCCTCACTCTGCTCTCCCCAAGTCCCAGGCAACCCAGATGGGATCCACGTTCTGTCTCTAGGAATTTGCCTACTCGGGCACCTCGTGTTGGTGGGCTCGAGCAGTGTTGGTCCTTTGGTGACCGCTCATTACAGTCAGCATCCTATTTTCAAGGGTCCCGCATGTTGCAGTGGGTGTCAGAAAGTCCTTCGTTTTTACAGCTGAGTGATATTCCATTGTAAGTCAGCTTTCTTTTTGAAATCATATCTCTAAATGATTGGGCATAAGTAGAAACAAGGATGTGGTGTGTGGAACCAGGAGAGCAAAATCCTAGGAGCTAATTCCTAGTCAAGTCATGGGGAGCAGGAATGCTGGGAGGGTCAGGGTGCCCAGCCTGCAGGAGGGCCGGTTTTTGGCTGAATTGATGCCTTTCTTGTGCAGAGCCCTCTGGGTCTCTGGATGAACAAGGAGACTTCGTTGCCATTTGTATGCGTCTGATGGTCTTAGTCATGGCTCTGTCCTGTGCTTGGAAAGTCCAGGCTGTTGTCGGCTGAGAGTTACCTATCATGTTCCTATGTGAGACGTCGATGTCTCGTGTTCTTTTTGGTAGGTAATTCCCAAGGTTACCAACTTCATTATTCACACGTACATTTTATTATTTTTTTTGAGACGGAGTCTCACTCTGTTTCCCAGGCTGGAGTGCAATGGTGTGATACTGGTTCACTGCAACCTCCGCCTCCCAGGCTCGAGCGGTTCTCCTGCCTCAGCCTCCTGAGTAGCTGGGATTACTGGCGCCTGCCACCACGCCTGGCTAATTTTTGTATTTTTAGTAGAGACAGAGTTTCATCATGTTGGTCAGGCTGGTCTCGAACTTCTGACCTCAAATGATCCACCTGCCTCAGCCTCCCAAAGTGCTGGGATTGCAGGCATGAGCTACCACACCTGGGTACACATTTTATTTTTTACCACGGCCCTGTGCATTAAGTGCATTGTTCTCACCCAGTTTTCAGGAAGCAGAAAGAAAATACAGGCAAGAACTGCAGGACTTTGAATTATCTGCCTAGATCATTCTAAGAATTGAATTGATTATGCAATAATTGGACTCCTTTTCCTGTAGATTAATTGAGGCATGAGGTGGACCGTCTCCTCTGGTTACTGGAAGAGGATGTCCTGATTGTCTTACTTTGAGGCAGCCAGGGCGGGGTTCCTCCTGAGAGCATGGGGAGGGCCCCAGGGGGGCCCACTTCAGGGTTGCCTTTCATGATAAACTTGTCAAACCTTTGTACAGATGGCCTTTTAATAACACTCACTGCTTTGCAGATCCAAGTTTGGACTCTGGGATGCTCCATTAGTTTGTTGGCTCTGTTTATGGTAGCTTAAGTGCAAGGTTTTTATGTAGCCAGTAAGGTCTGTCCCATGGTCTTGAGTGAAATGGGGAGCAGGAAAACAGAAAGAAAGGAAGGTGCCATGTTGTAGCAGGGGAGGGTCAGGAGACCACCTTACCTGGGCATCGTGGGGGGCAGGGGTGCCAGCAGAGCAGGAGCTTACCTGGTGGGCAGGGACACTGCCACATCTTGGGAGGGAGTATGTGTGTAGTTTGAAAAAGCTTACTTAATAGTTTAGATTTGGAAAATGGAAAAAACATCCTTTTGAAATGTTAAAGATCATTAAAGAAATTTGTGATATTTTCATAAATCGAAATGTGGCATATGTTTTAAAAAATTGAGAATAGCTGGACACAGTGGCTTGCTCCCATAATCCCAGTACTTAGGGAGGCTGAGGTGGGAGGGTTGCTTCAGGCTGGGAATTCAAGACCAACCTGGGCAACATAGCGAATTTAAAAAATTAGCTGGGCCTGGTAGTGCTCCTGTGGTGCCAGCTGCTCAGGAGGCTGAGGTGGGATGGGGCCTGGAAAGTTGAGACTGCAGTGAACTGGGATCATGCTACTGTACTCCAGCCTGGGCAACAGAGCAAGACCCTGTCTCCAAAAAAAAAAAAAAAACAATTGAGAATACAAGAGTTGGGCTTTCCAGTTGAAACAATCCTTTCCTTTCCCATACTTTCTTTATTTGTTCCTCTCAATATTCTATTGGGAAGTGTGATGCTTTGGCTCTGGAGAGGGAAGGAACAAGCCACAGGGAGCTCAGGGACTTGCCTGGGCTGCTTCAGGCATCAGTAACACTGCGGGTGTGTCAGGTGCTGGCCCTGACACAATGTTCTTTCAGAGCATTCTTTCTGACGCACATTCTCTTATCCCTGCCCTTGACCACGGCTGGCATCTTGGTTTTCTTGTAGTCTGCATCACTGTTTGCTTTGTCCTTGGAGAGAGAATTTTATTGAGGGAGGAAATGTTCCAGGGTGGATCAGATTAGCATCTCCGTGAACTTTGTACCATGGTAGCGAAGGAAGTGCCAACCCCATCTTTTTTTTCAAGAACAGAACACCCTGGGTGCTTCAAGGAAAGTCTGGGAAGCAACCCAGTGGGAGGGAAGACAGTGCTTTTCTCTGGGTCCCCACGCTAAGGTCAGGCGGTGCGAGTTGTCACACTTGTTTTCGGTCACGCTCAGGGTGCTGCGGTTCACGTTTCTTTTCTATTATGGAGTTACTGTCACCAGGCTCTTACTGTTTTAAATGAAGTCATTTTGCTTATGCTCAAATAATCACACTCATCCAAGGCATTCTTCCCTTAGGGTTGTTGTTTATAGTTAATTTAAAAAGCAGGGACATACTGAGCCTAACTTGTAGATCTAGTAAATGCTGATTTCAAAAGTGATGTTAAAAACTATTTTTAAGACTGGACCTGGTTGGGGCTGGGCGCGGTGGCTCACACCTGTAATCCTAGCACTTTGGGAGGCCTAGGTGGGCGGATCACGAGGTCAGGAGATCGAGACCATCCTAGCTAACAGGGTGAAACCCCGTCTCTACTAAAAATACAAAAAAGTTAGCCAGGCGTGGTGGCGGGCGCCTGTAGTCCCAGCTACTCGGGAGGCTGAGGCAGGAGAATGGCGTGAACCCAGGAGGTGGAGCTTGCAGTGAGCCAAGATCGCACCACTGCACTCTAGCCTGGGCAACAGAGCAAGACTCCGTCTCAAAAAAAAAAAGAAAGCCAGACTGGACCCAGTGACTCAAACGCCTTTAATTCCAGCACTTTGAGAGGCTGAGGTGGAAGGATCACTTGATGCCAAGAGTTTCAGACCAGCTTGGTGGCATAGCAAGACCCTGTTTCTATAGAAAAAAAAAAATTAGCCGGGCATGGTGGATTGCACCTGTAGTCCTAACTACTCAAGAGGCTAAGGCGGGAGGATTGCTGGAGCCTGGGAGTTCAAGACTGCAGTGAGCTATGATGGCACTCCAGCCTGAGTGACAGATGAAACCGTGTCTTTAAATAAATACATGAATAAAACCCTCCAAAACAAAAAACCGATTTTTAAGCCTGGAATCAGA
This sequence comes from Nomascus leucogenys, assembly GCF_006542625.1. Taxonomy (NCBI): domain Eukaryota; kingdom Metazoa; phylum Chordata; class Mammalia; order Primates; family Hylobatidae; genus Nomascus; species Nomascus leucogenys. The sequence goes on from NC_044394.1 coordinate 82,727,860, forward strand.
CTTTTCTCTAGTGTCTTACAGGTTACAGAACTGGTTGGTAACTTCTGCATAGTGCAGGACTTGATTAACAAGGAAACCATCTGGGGAGGATCTTAGCAGGCGTCTAGTTTAATCCCTTTCATTTTTAGTAGGTGAAGAGACATTGACTGGGGCTGTGGGTTTCAAAAGGAGATGACTGGCAAATGACTTTTTATTAAATGATTCCTTAATGATAAAAAAATAACATCGGGAATGAGCACGGAGGCACCATGGACTCTGTGCTGCCTGGAGCCCTCCTTCTTGGCCAGTTTTGCTGGTCTGACCCCAGTGGGTGTGTCTGCCTCCCTACTCTGGTCTCTCCCATTCCGTGAGGTCCCTGGGGGCCCACTTCAGGGTTGCCTTTCACTGACTTCTGTGACATATGCTAGAGCCTTGTATATCTGAATTGCCTGGGGCTAGTAGTGATCCTGATCAAAAAAATAATAAGGAACTTCAGGGAGTAAGCACTTCTGTCCGTTTTCTTGCCCCGCATTTTCACTTCTGATGGTATTTTCCTCATAGGTAGGAGTTAGTTATCCATATTTGTTCCTTTTTTTTTTTTTTTTTTGCCAAGAAAGGTTTTTCTTTTCTTTCCTTTTTTTTTGTTATGAAGATTTTCAAACATGTCCCAAAGTAGGGAGGAGAGTGTAAGGAAACCTGCAGAAACCTCATTGTGTACATGCATGAGGACTGAAGTTTTGCCCTTCTTGAGTTATTTCCTCCTCTCTAAGCCCTTCCCCTACCCCAAAGCATTTTAAAGCAAATTCTAGAAATTATAATATTTCACCCCTACATATTTTAGGAAACATCTCTGAAAAATGTGGCCGGTCTTATCACTGTAATGCCCTTACTAAACTGATAAAGTTAACTTTGATTCCTTGGTGTCCCTGGACTCAGTCCATTCTTAGGCTTCCTGCTTGCTTCAGGAATCTTTGTAGATCTGGGTTTTAATCCATAGTTAACTAGAACTGCACACCCACTTGGTTGTGTTTCTAAAGTCTCTTTGAGTCAAGAAAACTGTAACTGTCCAATGTGTTCATTTTGCCCACTGCCCATTTAGAGCCAATTTCTCAAGACGGTAATTGCAATAGAGAAAGAGTTTAATATGTACAGAGCTGTCTGAATGGAAGATTGGAGTTGTATTACTCAAATCAGTCTCCCTGAAAATTCGGACGCTAGGGTTTTTCAAGGATAGTGTGGTGGGCCAGGGAATGGAAGCTGCTCGTTGGTTAGGGATACAATCTTAGCAGTGTGGGAAATGGTCTTTGTGTGTGCTGAGCCCACTTCTGTGGGGGATGACTGGGCCAGTTGGTGGGTCCAGGTGGAGCCATCTGTGATCAGAAATGCAAAAATCTGAACAGACATCTCAAAAGGCCAATTTTAGGTTCTGTAAGAGTGATGTTATCTGCAGGAGTAATTGGGGAAGTTGCCAATCTTGTGACCTCCAGGAATAAAGGCTGGTAATTGTTTAAGTCTACACCTTAGCAGAATTCAAGCTCCCCTCATCCTCCTAATGTGGTGGTCTTTCATTAGCTTTCCAAGGGTGCTTTAGTTTTGGGGAAGGGCTATTATCATTTGATATGGTTTGGATCTGTGTTCCTAACCAAATCTCATATTGAAATGTGATCTCCAGTGTTGGAGATGGGGCCTGGTGGGAGGTGATTGGATCATGGGGGTGGATTTCTCTTGAATGGCTTAGCACCATCCCCTTGGTACTGTCCTCAGGATAGATAGTGAGTGAATTCTTATGAGATCTCGTTGTTTAAAACTATGTAGCACCAGCCGGGCGCGGTGGCTCACGCCTGTAATCCCAGCACTTTGGGAGGCCGAGGCAGGTGGATCACGAGGTCAGGCAATCGAGACCATCCTGGCTAACACAGTGAAACCCCATCTCTACTAAAAATACAAAAAAATTAGCCGGGCGTGGTGTTGGGTGCCTGTAGTCCCAGCTACCCGGGAGGCTGAGGCAGGAGAATGGCGTGAACCTGGGAGGCGGAGCTTGCAGTAAGCCGAGATCGTGCCACTGCACTCCAGCCTGGGTGACAGAGTGAGACTCTGTCTCAAAAAAAAAAAAAAGTATGTAGCACCTCCCCCCTCTCTCTTGCTCCTGCTCCTACCATGTGAGATGTCCCCCTTTGCCTTCCAGCATGATTGGAAGCTTCCTGAGGCTCCCCAGAAGCAGAAGTTGCCATGCTTCTGCAGAACCGTGAGTCTCGGGTATTTCTTTATAGCAATGTGGGAATGTACTAATACATCATTTATACTGTCACCTAAATGTCTTCCAAAGTTAGGTTGGCCCAAGCCCAGGAATGACTAAGGGCAGTTTGAAGGTTAAAGGCAAGATAAGGATTGGTTAGAGCAGATCTCTTTCATAATTTCTCAGTTATAATTTTTGCAAGGGCAGTTTCACAGTTTCAGCCCTCTTCCTCCCCATCCCTCTTTTCATGCCACTGACTTGTTGAAGAAGTTGGGCTAATTTTTATGTGGAATATCCCGCCGGCCGCATAGTCTGTTTTCTCCCTCAGGGCATCATTTAACTTAGTGCACTTTTCTTCATGTTTCCTGGAAGCTGGAAGTTACTAATAAAGGTTTAATTGAATGTAGGTTCAGCTGTTTTTAGGAAGAATACTCGATAGGCTGCTCCATGTATTTTATTTTGCATTCTCTCAGGAGGCACGTATCATCTGGATGTCTCACTCCTATTGATGCTAAGATTAGTTCACGAGTTCAGGTGACAGCTTCCATTGCATTCTCCCCCATCAAGCTTTCGTCAAAAGTTTTTTTCCATTATGATCATTGCCTGAATTCACTTTTTCTCTATGGATCGTGAAATGGTGGTTTTCTAATATGATCATTCCTTTTACAACTGTCAGCTTGAGTTATCTGTAAAGAAGAACTTTGTCTCTTCAATTAGTGCTATTTGGTCACCCTGAGACATAATATATTTAGAAAACATGGGGTTAAATGCCTCCTTTTGCTCTGTAGTTGCCTACTGTTAATGTAAGGAGTTGGTGCCCTGGTCATCTGCAATGATGACAAGTGAATTATTATTCTTCTGTTTTAGCTTCCTTTTCTTTTTTTCTCTCCCTTCTCCCCTTTTTAGTATCATTTTAAAGTTAAGAATCCCTGCTCCTAGCATTTCATTATGAAAATTTTCAAACATACAGAAAACGTTGAAAGAATTATGCAGTGAACACTATAAGCCAGGAGTTTAAAAATATATTCAGTGTGTTTCAATTAATTGCTGGATTTTTTTGGTATGTAGATTGAACCATCTTCTGCCCATTAGAGCCCATTTGTAGTCCGTTTTTTACTGCTAAAAGAACTGCCTGAGACTGGACAATTCATAAAGGAAAGAGGTTTAATTGACTCACAGTTCAGCATGGCTGGGGAGGCCTCAGGAAACTTACTATCATGGTAGAAGGTGCAAAGGAGAAGCAAGGCACTTTCTTCACAAGGCAGCAGAAAGGAGAAGTGCTGAGCAAAGAGGGAATAGCCCCTTATAAGACCATTTTGTGAGAACTCACCATCATGAGAACAGCATGTGGGAAACTGCCCCCATGATTCAATCACCTCCACCTGGTCTCTCCCTTGACACGTGGGAATTATGGGAATTACAATTCAAGATGAGATTTGGGTGGGGACACAAAGTCTAACTATATCACCCTTCCTGTGACTTCTATGATTTTTTTTTTTTTTTTTTGAGACGGAGTCTCACTCTGTCGCCTAGGCTGGAGTGCAGTGGTGCAATGTTGGCTCACTGCAACCTCTGCCTCCCAGGTTCAAGCAATTCTTGTGCCTCAGCCTCCCCAGTAGCTAGCACTACAGGTGTGTGCCACCATGCCCAGCTAATTTTTTGTATTTTTAGTAGAGATGGGATTTCACCCTTTGGCCAGGCTGGTCTCAAACTCCTGACCTCAGGTGATCTGCCCGCCTCGGCCTCCCAAAGTGCTGGGATTACAAGTGTGAGCCACTGAGCCCAGCCGACTTTTATGACTAAACTGTAACATTTGTCTCAAGTGCTTCCTCGCTTTCTGGCCAACAAGCTGTGAAATGCTCATCTTGAGGCCAGGCGCGGTGGCTCACGCTTGTAATCCCAGCACTTTGGGAGGCTGAGGCGGGCGGATCACGAGGTCAGGAGATCAAGACCACGGTGAAACCCCGTCTCTACTAAAAATACAAAAAAATTAGCCGGGCGTGGTGGTGGGCGCCTGTAGTCCCAGCTACTCGGAGAGGCTGAGGCAGGAGAATGGCGTGAACCTGGGAGGCGGAGCTTGCAGTGAGCCAAGATTGCGCCACTGCACTCCAGCCTAGGTGACAGAGCGAGACTCCGTCTCAAAAAAAAAAAAAAAAAAAAAAAAGAAACGCTCATCTTGTACCTTTCCTACCTTTTATTTGGAATCAGTCATTCCTCAAGTAGCCGTGGCTCCCTTTTTAATGGATATTTAACTGATATATGATGCATATTTAATGGCATTTAGGGACCACAGTTTAGGCTGTAGGGGTGCTCATTGTTACTGGGTTGTCATTGCCTCTAAGGCTTTTCAAGTAAGTGTGAACCTAAAAAGTGTGTGTGATGATAAAGAAAAATAAATAATGAGTTCATACTGACTTTTCAAATTCAACCGTAAAACTACAGAGTTATAACTTAACTTTGATTTTATATTTGTTTTCCTCTTATACTGAAAATCTTGATTTCTAACAATGTTCCCATAATTGTTTGTGTGTTTATCTAAGATATGTACACACACACCATTTCTAAATAATGTCAATATTGCTGTTAAGAATAGTTGAATGAGATTTTAAGGTTTTGAAGCTCTATATGGTGTTAGAATACATTTAACTACAGGTGTACTTCCTTTTATTGTGTTTCACTTTATTGTACTTTGAAGATACTGCATGTTTTACAAATTGAAGGTTTATAGTAACCCTGAACTGAGCAAATCTGTTAGCACTATTTTTCCAACAGTGTTGGAATGTGTTCACTTTGTGTCTCTGTCACATTTTGGTAATACTTTCAGTAGTTCAGACTTTTTCATTATTACTATGTCTGTTAATGGTGATCTGTTATCAGTGATCTTAGTTGTTACTGTTGTAATTGTTTTGGGGTGCCATGAACCATGGAAGACGATGAACTTCATTGATAAATGTTGTATGTGTTCTGACTGCTCCACCCACTGGGCCACCTTCTTCTTGGGCATCCCTATCTCCTGAGACACAAAAATACTGAAATTAGACTAATTAATAACTCTACAATGGCCTCTAGTGCTCAAGTAAAAGAAAATGTCGCATGTCTTTCACTTTATATCAGAAACTAAAAATGATTAAGCTTAATGAGAAAGGCATATCAAAAATTGAGATAGGCTGAAAGCTAGGCCTCTTGGGCCAAACAGTTAAAGTTGTGAATGCAAAGGTAAAGTTCTTGAAAGAAATTAACATTGCTACTCCAGTGAACATGTGAATGTGATAAGAAAGCAAAACAGACTTATTGCTTCTATGGAGAAAGTTTTTGTGGTCTGTATAGAAGATCAAACAAGCCACAACATCTCTTTTAGCCAAAGCCTAATCCATGCAAGGCTCTCCCTTTCCTAAATTCTGTGAAGGTTGAGAGATGTGAGAAACCTGCAGAAGAAAAGTTTGAAGCTAGCAGATGTTGGTTAATCAGCTTTAAGGAAAGCAGCCATCTCCATAACATAAAAGTACAAGGTGAAGCAGCAAGTACTGATGGAGAAGCTGCAGTGAGTTATAATATCCAGAAGGTCTAGCAGAGCTCATTGATGAAGGTGGCCACACTACACAACTGACTTTAAAACAATGTAGATGGCCAGGTGTGGTGGCTCACACCTGTAAATCCCAGCACTTTGGGAGGCCAAGGTGGGCGGATCATGAGGTCAGGAGATCGAGACCATCCTGGCTAACACGGTGAAACCCCATCTCTATTAAAAATAAAAAAATTAGCCGGGCGTGGTGGTGGGCGCCTGTAGACCCAGCTACTTGGGAGGCTGAGCCAGGAGAATGGCATGAACCCCAGAGGCGGAGGTTGCAGTGAGCCGAGATCACGCCACTGCACTCCAGCCTGGGCGACAGAGCGAGACTCCGTCTCCAAAATAAATAAATAAATAAATAAATAAAACAGTGTAGATGAAAGAGCCTTCTGTTGGAAGAAGATGCTGTCTAGAAATTTTAGAGCTGGAGAGGAAAAGTTAGTGCCTGGCTTCAAAGCTCCTCTTGATAGGGGCTAACATGCCTGGTGACTTCAAGTTGAAGCCAGTGCTTGTTGACCATTCTGAAAATCCTAGGGCCCTTAAGAACTATGGTAAATGTATTCTACCTGTGCTTTATAAATGGAACAACAAAGCCTGCATGGCAGCACATCTGTTTATAGCATAGTTTACCGAATATCTGAAGCCCACTGATATGATTTGGGTGTTTTGTCCCCTCCGAATCTCATGTTGAAATGTGACCTCCAACGTTGGAGGTGGCCCTAGTGGGAAGTGTTTGGGTCATGGGGGCAGATCCCTCTTGAATGGCTTAGTGCATAGGTCCCCAACCCACGGGCCACAGATTGGTACCAATTTGGTACCAATTTGGTACCAATTTGTGGCCTGTTAGGAACTGGACCACACAGGAGGAGGTGAGCGGCAGGCAAGCGCACATTACTGCCTGAGCTCGGCCTCCTGTCAGATCAGTGGTGGCGTTAGACTCTCATAGGAGTGTGACCCCCTATTGTGAACTGTGCGTGCGAGGCATCTAGGTCAAGTGCTCCTTATGGGAATCTAACCAGTGCCTGATGATGATCTGAGGTGGAACAGTTTCATCCCAAAACCATCCCCCATGGTCCTTGGAAAAATTGTCTCCCACAAAATTGGTCTCTGGTGCCAAAAAGTTTGGGGACTGCTAGCTTAGTGCCATCCCCTTGGTGATGAGTGAGTTCTCGCTCAGTTCACACGAGATTTGGTTGGTTAAGAGTGCCTGGGGCCTCTCTCTTCTCTGGTTTCTGCTCTTTCTCTCTCTCTCCTCCTCTGTCTTTCCCGCCCCCCTCCTTTTGACACACCTGCTCCCCCTTTGCCTTCTGCCATGATTGTAAGCTTCCTGAGGCCTCACCAGGAGCAGATGCTAGTGCAGTGTTTTCCATATAGCCTGCAGAACTGTGAGCCAATTAAACCTCTTTCCTTTATAAATTACCCAGCCTCAGGTATTCCTTTATAGCAGTGCAAACAGACTAACACACCTATTGTTGAGACCTAATGCTCAGAAAAAAAAGATTCCTTTCAAAGTATTACTGCTTATTGACAATGCACCTGGTTACCCAAGAGCTTGATGAAGATGTACAAGGAGATTAATGTTGCTTTCATGCCTGCTAATACAACATCCATTCTGCAGCCCATGGGTCAAGGAGTAATTTTGACTTTCAAGTCTTATTATTTAAGAAATGCATTTCATAAGGCTGTAGTTGCATAGATAGTGATTCCTCTGATTCATCTGGGCAAAGTAAATTGAAAACGTTCTGGAAAGAATTCACCATTTTATTTTTTGATTTTTTTATTTGTAGTACCTTTATTTTAGGTCTTTAAAAACACCTTTAAATTTCACACAGCAAATTTTAAATCATTTAAGGATGCATATTTGAACAGTGAATTTAATCTGTGTTCCTTGAAAACTTTTTTTTTCCCTGCAAACTTTTAAAATGAGAGTACAATAGTATATTATTTAAAATTAAACTGGGGAAAAACACAGGCACGCTTTTCTCCATTGTTTACTACTCTGATCTAGACCTTATTAAATTTCTAAAATATGTAATACCTTTCATCATTCTTAAATTCTATTACCAAATAATGGTTAGTGTTATAGAAAGTTATTCTCCAAATACCCAAAGCTTTACATTTACTTAATATCTGAGAAAATATCACCTACCAATCAATAACAATTAACTAAAGAATGATCACATTTCTACCCTCCACACAGGGCCTAATAACCAGGCCTTAAGGCCGATGCTTATTTATTTGTTTATTTATTTTTGAGACGGAGTCTTGCTGTGTCGCCCTGGCTGGAGTACAGTGGCACAATCTCGGCTCACTGCAAGCTCCGCCTCCCGGATTCACACCATTCTTCTGCCTCAGCCTCCCGAGTAGCTGAGACTATAGGTGCCCACCACCACACCTGGCTAATTTTTAAAAATATTTTTAGTAGAGACGGGGTTTCACCGTGTTAGCCAGGATGGTCTCAATCTCCTGACATCGTGATCTGCCCCCCTCAGCCTCCCAAAGTGCTGGGATTACAGGCGTGAGCCACTGCGCCTGGCCTGGCCGATGCTAATTTAAATTGCCTGTTATTGACTGAGACAAACCCCCAAGAATTATATGCAGAATTTACAAAGATACTCTTAGCAATGTATCTATTACAGGCTTAGGTACAGTGTTTTAGAATTAAAAATCCAAGTTTAATATGTATATTGACCTCCTGGGGTCTTTCAAATCCATATTATTTAGGCTTATATAGATAATTACAGTAACCATTTTTAGATTTGTAATTGTTTGATACCTGGATGATAAAGGCAGAAATGTAATTCTCAAGTCCTTGAAATTAATGTAATTAAAAGCTTAGCTGACTACAGAATAGGTGAGGGTTTCTTAAAAATCAGATTTGTTGGCTGGGCGCGATGGCTCATGCCTGTAATTCCAGCACTTTGGGAGGCTGATGCAGGCAGATCACCTGAGGTCAGGAGTTTGAGACTAGCCAGGCCAACATGCTGAAACCCCGTCTGTACTAAAAATACAAAAATTAGCAGGGCATGGTGGTGGGCACCTGTAATCCTAGCTCTTAGGGAGGCTGAGGCAGGATAATTGCTTGAACCTGAGAGGTGGAGGTTGCAGTGAGCTGAGATCGTGCCACTGCACTCCAGCCTGGGTGACAGAGCGAGACTCCATCTCAAAAAAAAAAAAATCAGATTTGTTTTAAGACACAGTTTTGTCATTACTGGTAGGATTGGTTGGTCACACAAGATATTTAATAGTATTTAACATAACATGGCACAGAAAATTGGTTAAAAAAAGTTTTTTTCTAATTAGGTAATGTAAAAACCCAACATGAACTTTATGTAAGATTGGAATATATCTTCAAATTCATGTTTTTAATAAAAATGTAGGCCGGGAGCAGTGGCTTACGCCTGTAATCCCAGCACTTTGGGAGGTCGAGGCGGGTAGATCACCTGAGGTCAGGAGTTCAAGACCAGCCTGACCAATGTGATGAAACCACATCTCTACTAAAAATACTAAAAATTAGCTCGGCGTCGTGGTGGGTGCCTGTAATCCCAGCTACTCCGGAGACTAAGGCAGGAGAATCGCCTCAACCCAGGAGGCGGAGGTTGCAGTGAGCCGAGATCACGCTATTGCACTCCAGCCTGGGCAACAAGAGCAAAACTCTGTATAAAAAAAAAAAAAAAAAAGTAAACATGCTCTGTATATAAATGTTGTATTTAGTTCCTTGTGTCCAAGAATGTTATCTATAAAACTGAAAGCAGTAAGAATAGTGAATAATTTAATTTGCAATTCTAAAAACATGACTTGAGAAAAAAAATCGCATAAAATTTGGTTCAAAGTTTAACTGCTATGTTTAATACAAACCAGAGTGTTTAAATTCACAATACAAGTTCTATCAATCTTGGGCATTTTTATATTATTTATATGAATATTATCAATTTTATTGATATTATTAACAAATACTACTTTCATTGCACCTTATTTTCTAGTTATTGGTTTTTTTTTTTTTTTTTTTTTTGAGATGGAGTTTCGCTCTTGTTGCCCAGGCTGGAGTGCAATGGCATGATCTCGGCTCACTGCAACCTCTGCCTCCCAGGTTCAAGCAATTCTCCTGCCTCAGCCTCCTGAGTAGCTGGCATTACAGGCATGCACCACCACGCCTGGCAAATTTTGTATTTTTAGTAGAGATGGGGTTTCTCCATGTTGGTCAGGCTGGTCTCAAACTCCCAACCTCAGGTGATCTGCCCACCTCAGCCTTCCAAAGTGCTGGGATTACAGGCGTGAGCCACTGTGCCAGGCCTTTTTTTTTTTTTTTTTTTTTTTTTTTTGAGATGGAATCTCACTCTGTTGCCCAGGCTGGAGTGCAGTGGCACGATCTTGGGTCACTGCAAGCTCCATCTCCCGGATTCAATGATTCTTCTGCCTCAGCCTCCCGAGTAGACTACAGGTGCCCACCACCACGCCCGGCTAATTTTTGTATTTTTAGTAGAGACAGGGTTTCACCGTATTGGCCAGGCTGGTTCCGAACTCCTGCTCTCATGATCCACCCACCTCGGCCTCACAAAGTGCTGGGATTACAGGCGTGAGCCACTGTGCCTGGCCTTTTTTTTTTTTTTCCTTGAAATGGAGTCTTGCTCTTGTTGCCCAGGCTGGAGTACAGTGGCACGATCTCCGCTGACTGCAGCCTCCGCCTCCCAGGTTCAAGCAATTATCGAGCCTCAGCCTCCTGAGTAGCTGGGATTACAGGCACCCCACCACCATGCTCAGCTAATTTTTGTATTTTTAGTAGAGACAGGATTTCACCATGTTGGCCAGGCTGGTCTCGAACTCCTGACCTCAGGTGATCTGCCTGCGTTGGCCTCCCAAAGTGCTAGGATTACAGGCATGAGCCACCACACCCAGCCAAGTTATTGTTAAATAGTAGATAAGGCATATTGTTCCCTAAAGTGCTAAGGTGTCATCCAGTGGGTTATTTGCCATTGTTCCTTTTCTGCCGTTTCTTGTTGGCGAATTGTATCCTGTGCTGCTTGGTGCATTTTCTCTAGTTTTACCAGAGTGAGAGATCTTAAGGGTAAAAATTTGGGTTTACATACCACCACTGTGGTTACATCTTCCAGAGACAACTACCTTTGTTTTGGAAGAACTTCCTGGAACACTGACTTCACTTCCACCATATCTGAATTGCTGGATACAGTAAGTTTTTTCCTGAACGTTCTGGTCTTTTTTCTGCAACTTTTGACATCCAACCCGGTATTACCAAGATGACCGAGAGTTCTTGACTCAAGCCTACAGAAGAAAAGGTGCATCCCTTCGCAGGTGTCTCAGCTGCTGCCACAGGTTATAGTCAGGATTTGCCATTTTAGATGCCTGAGGCACATTTGTAATTCTTAGAAGGTCGTCAAAATACCAACATTAATAGGAGTTTGGAAGAAGTTGATTCTAATCCTCATGGATGACTTTGAGGGCTTCAGGGGTTCAAGGCTTCAGGGGAGAGAGTCACTGCAGATGTGGTGGAAACAGCAAGAGTACTGGAATTAGAAGTGGAGCCTGAAGATGGGACTGAATTGCTGCAATCTCATTAAAGTTGAATGAATGAGGAGTTGCTTCTTATTGATGAGCAAAGAAAGTGGCTTCTTGAGAGGGCATCTACTCCTGGTTAAGAGGGTGTTGAAACATTGTCGAACGCTTCACACATTGTTGAAATAACAACAAAGGATTTAGAGTATTTCATAAACCTTAGTTCATAAAGCAGCAGGTTGGGAGAATTGACTCCAAATTTGAAAAGTTTTACTGTGGGCAAAATGCTATCAACAGCATCTTCGTGAAAGAGAGAGTCAATCATGCTAGAAACTTCATTGTTGTCTTATGTTGAGAAATTGTCACAGCCACCCCAACTTTCAGCAACCAGCACACTGATCAGTCAGCAGCCATCAACATTAAGGCAAAACCCTCCATCAGCAAAAAGATTACGACTTGCTGAAGCTCAGATTATCATGAACATTTTTTTAAGCCATAAAGTATTCTCTAGGTAAGACATGTACTTTTTAGAAGACATAATGCTTTCGCACACTTAATAGACTGTACAGCATACTGTGAACATAATTCTTATATGCATTGTGAAATTTAAAAACCTGTGAGTGACTCACTTAATTGTGATATTTGCTTTATTGTGGTGGTCTAGAACCAAACCCACACTATCTCCAAGGTATGCCTGTCCCTAATCTCAACGTCCCCCACGACAATCTGTGAAAACTGCGTTCTTCAAGTTTGGTCATCTGTGATTGTCACCACTGCTCTCGAAGAGAGAACATTTTACTCTTCCCATGCAGTCTTTGGAACAAAATGCCTTAAAGGCCAGTACAGTACCTTGTCATGGCTGTACGTCTACCTTATAAGAGAGGAGGATTCATTATTTTAATAGACAGCTGGTTGTTTAGATTTAGCCAGGTGCATTTGGTGTAAGAATTGGAAGTCGTAAACACACTGCCAGCCAGAAAGCACCTTCCTCCCATAGCCACTGGCTGTGTCTCCAACACCATACAAATACATGGTCAGAGGCCACCAGAAACAGCAGGAGAGAGGAGATGGGAGGATTCATAATAATGCAATTGCACACTTCATAGACTACAGTATAGTGTCAATATAACTTTGATTTTTTTTTTTTTTTTGGGATAGTCTCACTCTGTCACCCAGGCTGGAGTGCAGTGCTACTTGATCTCCGCTCACTGCAACTTCTGCCTCCCGGATTCAAGAAATTCTCCTGCCTCAGCCTCTCGAGTAGATGAGATTACAGGTGCATGCCACCACACCTGGCTAATTTTTGCATTTTTAGTAGAGACGGGGTTTCGCCATGTTGGCCAGGCTGGTCTCAAACTCCTGACCTTGTGATCCGCCCGCCTCAGCCTCCCAGTGTGCTGGGATTACAGGCATGAGCCACTGTGCCAGGCCAGTATATGCACTGGGAAGGCAAAACATTTGTGTGACTTGCTTTATTGTGATATTTCCTTAATTTCATGGGTCTGGAATTGAATCCATAATATTTTTGAGGTATGCTGTACATATGTGTAATCAAAACACTAATTAGTTATTTTTTCTGTGTAATTATTTTAATAACCCAATAGTTAACTTTATCCATTTTTTAAATAATTGGTTTTTCCCCCATATTGATTTAATCTTATGTAAATACCATATTTTTCATTCCTAAAGGTTTGAGTTGGGTCTTTTTAAATGTCTTCCATTTGGCTTCTTAACAGGCCTGTGCCTTCTTCTACCATTTGAACGTATGGAGTATATTTACATTTATTTTATTTTATTTTTTTTTTTTTGAGATGTACTCTTGCTCTTTCGCCCAGGCTGGAGTACAGTGGTGTGATCTTGGCTCACTGCAACCTCCACCTCCCGGGTTCAAGCAATTCTCTTGCCTCAGCCTCCTGAGTAGTTGGGACTACCAGCACCTGCCACCACGCCCAACTAATTTTTGTATTTTTAGTAGAGACTGGGTTTCACCATGTTGGCCAGGCTGGTCTCAAACTCCTGATCTCAGGTGATCTGCCTGCCTCGGCCTCCCAAAGTGTTGAGATTATAGGCATGAGCCACTGTGCCTGCCTTAGAGTATATTTATAATAGCTGTTTTATGTCTTGGTCTACTGATTCTATTTTTTGTGTCATTCCTGACTCTGTTTCTACTTACTGATTTTTCATTTGATCATAGATTATGTTTTTCCTGTGTCTTCTATTCCTGCTTTTATTTCTGAAAAGTGTGTCTAATGGTACTAATACAAGGACATTTTAATGACCACTTCAATTATAAATTAAAAGGCTATTTTACTTTTACTGTCCAAGAGATTAAGTTTGTCTGTTTTTCACTTTTAGGACTCTTTAATTTCACTCGAAGGCAAAAAAAGCCAAGGAAATTTTGTAAAAAGAAACATTTAAAGCTTATTTTCTTAAACTCTATAGTGAGAAATATACCCGACTGAAAATCTTGTAAATCATGATGATGGGATGATCATTGAACTTTTTTATGTTCTTGTAAAGATACTGCTTTCGACTTACAGATTAGATGTTACAGTATTCACTTGAAGAATGTCAGCGTTCTGAAAATCAAAGGCGTTTTGTTCCAACCCTTTCCCTCCTTCATTTGTAATTTTTGCTTGAATTCTGTGATCCTGAGTTACCCTGCACAGGGTGAGTGTTGAGTGAGATTTGGGAATGACATTGCCATGACAGTTAACTTTTAACTAGCTCCTTTGTAGTCTGTATGGCTTTTAGCCCAGGCATTTAGACAGTAGATGGTTAGTGTTTGGCCTGTAGAGAAATGTCTTGTCATTTCAGAGGAACAGATCTGAACTATACACACAGAATGCCCGTTTCATTGTTGATTAGGACTTAGGTGGCTGGAGAAGGCACTTAATTCATTGGATATTTACTGTGCAGAGAGAAGCAGCTGCTTTTGAAAACAAGCTTGGATCAAGTTCTTTGTGGCAGTGTCCATGCAGGAGCTGTGGGCATAGACAACGAGATGCTTGTTTTATTTCCTGAAAATACCTTTGGGAAAAACCCAAGAGAATAAATATTGTGTGTGCGTTTCAGTGTGACTCAGCCACTGGGAGCTTCCATCCATGACGATGTCATGGGCAGAGCCAGGCCCGAGTCAGATGAATTGGCTTTCGGGTTGGTTATTTTCTTCACTTTGCTCTTCTCACCTAGAAAATTAAAATACTGGCAGTTACCTTGTTTTTTATGTATTTTATGGAGATAAGTGATATTATGTGTATGGTATAGGGAACAAAATTCTGACACATGTCAGGCATCCAGAAAATGTCCTCTGTTGACCACCTCTGGTTGCTCTTAGAACATGGATTTGGTTACTCCTAAGTCATCAGTGTTTTTTGTTTTGTGGTCTTAACCTGAGGTTTCTAATACTGAATTTTAGTTTTGCAGAGGCATTTATAACTCTGACTTTTGACTTCTTATGTGGTTGAAGTTTAAGATTCACTGGACTTCCATTTTCTTAGAAAATGAAAAAGTCTTTTTTTTGAAAAATTGGAGGTCTTATTAAGACAGGCGTAGTTTCACTAATTGGACTTCCATGATGGTCCACAATATTCCTATAAATTTTGGTTTTAGACAGCTGCATTAGTTTGCTAGTGCTGCTCCCTACCTCTACCCCCCCCTCCATCCCCCTCCATACACTGAGTAGCTTAAATAACAAGCATTTATTTCTCACAGTTCTGGCGACTGGGAAGTCCAGGATCAAGGTGCCAGCAGGGTTGGTTTCTGGTGAGGTCTCCTTTCTCCTTGGATTGCAGACAGCAGCCTTCTCTCTGTGTCCTCACATGGCCTTTTCTCCGTGGATGCACTTCCACGGTGTCTCTTCTTATAAGGACACCAGTCATGCCAAACTAGAGCCCTGCTTTAATGACCTTATTTAACCTTACACCTCCTTAAAAGTGCTATCTCCAGACACACTCCCATTGGGAGCGGGGTCTTCAACATGAATTTTGGGGAGACAAAATGCAGGCCATAATAGTGGCTGTCCTCTGTCTTGGTTTTGGAAAGTCAGCAGAAGCAGCTGAGAACATTGCTGTGGTACTGAGTTAATTTGTAGGCTTTTTATCATTCTGCGTCTTCAATGGATGACACATTCTCACTTTCTTGTTTTCTATTCTCTACCCTTCCCACTGCTTGTATGTCTGTAATGCAGTGGCTTTCAATTTTTTTTTGACCATGACCTACAGACAGAAATATATTCACGTGTGTGTGCACAACTCTAACACATATTTTACAAATCAGTAGCTATCCTTAGGAGTTTGCATGTATTCTGTTTTCTATTTTTTTTTTGAAAAAAGGTATTTTCAGATGTGCTACTTTATGTAATTTGAAAAACTGCTGTAGTATAGTTTGAGAACTGTGATATGTGACATATATTAAAGGACTTTCCCTTTAATCTTTTGTGGTGATGGATGTGCAGTCGGCCTGCATTGATTTGTGGAATTTGTGGAACCCATCATAAGACTTTCCTGCAGAGGAAATTATAGTCTGGAAAATTTCCCTGCCATTTGGCAATTTTTGTAGGAAATAGAAGCCAGTAGGGTGGAAAAGTTTCATCATATTGATTGTCTTTGCTGGGAGAAGCATACAGTTATGTCTTATATTCAGGAGCAGGGTAGATTGGAACAAAAGCTTACTATAGCTCAGTGATAGATATTTTTTATGTGTGGTTTATTTTCTCTTTTAAGATGTGGGTTTGTTTTTGTTTTAGAATTATCTTTCTCTATGACAAGCTCCTTCCCAATAGGTAGAATTAATTTTGTAAAGAACAAAAGTCTAGTTTTTTGATGACTTTGTCTCAAATCTTAATTCTGTAGGGATATATTGTGTTGGGGCTTGATGATAATTTATTCATGTTATCTGAAGTTATCAGCTGAGGAAGACGCATGTGGTTAGCTGGTATCAGTTAACGGTGTTAGCCCCTGTGAGCTTAATAGCAGGATAAGTGAAAACCTGTATCAGGTCGTCCGAAAGGATGCATTTGGGAGGATGGGAGTAGAGGGAGAGAGCTTGCTGTAAGTGGAAGCACAAAGTATCTCCTTTAATGCCCAGCCATAGCAAGAACTGGGCCTGAGGATGATGCAAATGATACTTAAAAATTCAAATTAGCAGGGCTGGGCGTGGTGGCTCACTCCTGTAATCCCAACACTTTGGGAGGCCAAGGCGGGCGGATCACAAGGTCAGGAGTTCGATACCAGGCTGACCAACATGGTGAAACCCCGTCTCTACTAACAACACAAAAGTTAGCCAGGCATGGTGGTGTGCGCCTGTGGTCCCAGCTATTCGGGAGGCTGAGGTGGGAAAATCACTTGAACCCAGGAGGCAGAGTTACAGTGAGCCAAGATCACACCATTGCACTCCAGCCTGGGTGACAGAGACTCCATCTCCAAAATAATAATAGTAATAATAATAATAATTCAAATATAGCTTTTTATGGAAGGATCCTAGGGTACTTCGAGGTTGTAGAGAGTCATTTCATGCCCTGGTTTGCCCTTCATTTGATATGATTTTGGACAAATACTTGAGCCTCCATTTCCTCATTCAGTCTTCATCACAGACCAGTGAGATAGCATCTGGAACAGAGTAGCACCACAAAGGTGAGTCTTCTCCCTGCTTTAGTTCTTCTTCGTTCCTGCAACTCTTGGTTCTCTCTTCTTCTGTCTCAATGAGTCCATGAAAACAAATAGCAAAAGATCGAGGTCCCATAAAACGCTCCTTTTTTAGCTTATTCTTCACTTTTTTTTTTCTTTAAGTATTCTGAGTAACAGGTTTTATTGTAATGGATAATAAATGATAAAGACCTAGAAAGAAAAGGTCTTAAAGTACCAAGGAAAAGCAGAGCCCTGGGCTACCCCAGGTGCTTGTGCAAGATTATCAGCTTGGGTGGAACCCGACTTAGTGATGTGATAGAGAGACACCATTGCTGGCCCACTAGGTTTAGATGAGGGTGTTCTTGTGGCTGACACCTACACACCTGCCACCTGGGAGCACTGAACAGGACAGGGAGACTTAAGCCAGAGGCAGGTAAACCACATGTACCCCTAAGTCGGGCCAGCATGGCATGTGTTATAACCAGCTGAGGAACCAAGCAGACGCTCTGGGCCTCAGTGCAGGTAGGGAAAGGTTGGAAGCTTCAAGAGAGTCATGCTGGGGAGCCTAGAGTAGCTGGGTTTGATTTTGTTTTAAAATAAGCTTTCCCGATTGTAAGAGGGATGGGGAGCCTGAAGGACCAGGGGTTTCGTGGCACCGCAGGAGCCCTCCCACATGGCGGGAAGTGGAGAGCAAGAGGACCGGGACCTCTCACCTCAGAGGAAGCTTCTGCTACACCTGAGTGGGCTGCTGCTTGGGCTTCTGTGATCCATGGAGAGCAGGACACGGGAGGTGGGACTGAGGGGCAGCAGGGCAGGGTCACTGACCAAGTGCTCTTGGTGTAGGGACCATGAGCACACTCCTACAGGAGTCATGGCCCGTAAATAGAGACCTTGGGCAGAGAGAAGCCTGGGCTGGCCCTCCCAGCTCTGATGAGAACACTGGCTTTAGTGATGACTGAAGGATACTGCTTTGGCCAATGCCTTGCCCCAAAATTGGGAAAATACAAAATAAGCACCATTGTTTTAAACTTTCATTATTCCTTATGAAGTATTTTATTAGATACTTCTTTTTATTCCTTCCCTAAGTGCCTTCTCAGAACAACAGTCCTACTACAGATAGATGTTTTTCATTCTCATGGACTCCAAAGCAGCCACAAGTCCAGAGTCAGTCCCCTGGCACCTTCTTGTGTGGGGTGTTTATATTTACATTCCAGGGAGAGGAAGGCTGCACATAACATGCGGAGAGAAAGATGATGGAGCAAAATGCATGCCTGGCTTTTTTTTTGAGACGGAGTCTTGCTCTGTCACCCAGGCTGGATTGCAATAGCGTGATCTCGGCTCACTGCAACCTCCGCCTCCCAGGTTGGAGCAATTCTCCTGACCCAGCCTCCCAAGTAGCTGGGATTAGGGGAAGCCCACCACTATGCCTGGCTAATTTTTGTATGTTTAGTAGAGATGGGGTTTTATCATGTTGGCCAGGCTGGTCTCAAACTCCTGACCTCAAGTGATCCACTCACCTCGGCCTCCCAAAGTGCTGTGATTACAGGCATGAGCCACTGCGCCCGGTCCATATCTGGCTTTTGGGTAAGTGGTGTGTGGCTCCGGGCACCATATCCCTCTCACACTGGCTAGATGATTCAGCTCTGTTGTTTGTCTAATTTCTTTGAGGTTAGAATATCTCCTGCTTCCCATTTTGGAAACCTGCCTACAGTAGAAACACCTGATGCCCACGTGCCTTTTGTTGTCCGGGACCGTGTGTGTTTCTAGTCGGTGGACCTTACTGAGCATCTGCTGTGTGCCAGGCCCTTCATGAGGAGCTGGAAATAGTCCGTGTGTTAAAGTGCCCATTGTCCAGTAGAGATGATGAGAATAGAGAGGAAATACAGACAACTAAAATGACTAAGCTTTTTGCTTAATGCTTTAATAATGTGGTGATTTTAAAAAATTGTCACTGAAAGAAATGAATTTACGCCTGTGATTTAATGCTTTTGTGTTTCTGTTTTAACATGTACTATAAGACCTCTTTTTATGTATGTTTTTAACGGTCATTGCTGTAAATGATATGAAGTATGCATTTGTAAGCTGTAAATTTCCTAGGCCCTTGCTTGTTGTGTTGCAGCGATGTTGGGTGCAAGTGGCAGCCCCTGGCCCTGGCAAGAGGCTCTTTCCTCCATGGACTTGGGCTTCAGTACCTCCTGAAGGGACCCTTGTTTTCATGGGAGAACTTTGCAAGGCTGCTCAGGATTGGTCTGCTACTCGGGGCTTGTTCCATGCCGGAGTAGCTGAATAATTAGAAATGTTTCTGTCATTTGAGTGGAGACGGTCAGAGTTCTTTGCGTTAGTAGGATGGGTGGGATGGTCATAGAACAGTCCCAGCGGTAACTCACTTGGCCACCTCGCCCATCTCTGTGGCAGTGGGAGTGACGCTTGCACATCCCAGTGCTGCAGGGAGGAGCACCACGGCCCCGATGGGGGTGGCTTCCTTTTCATCTGGCAAACTGTGGCCTGGGGTATGAAAGGCAAGATTTTTTTTTTTTTTTTTTTTAAGACAGAGTCTCGCACTCTCGCTGAGGCTGGAGTGCAGTGGTGCCATCTCGGCTCACTGCAAGCTCCGCCTCCTGGGTTCACGCCATTCTCCTGCCTCAGCCTCCCGAGTAGCTGGGACTACAGGTGCCCACCACCACACCTGGCTAATTTTTTAAATTTTTAGTAAAGACGGGGTTTCACCGTGTTAGCCAGGATGGCTCGATCTCCTGACCTTGTGATCCGCCCGCCTTGGTCTCCCAAAGTGCTGGGATTACAGGTGTGAGCCACTCCGCCTGGCCAAGGCCAGATGTTTTAACATCAACATGGGGATACACAATATTTGGAAAATGAGTTCATGTTCTAGGAATTACTTCTATTGCATTTTTTAATCTCTGTATCTTTTTCTGTTCAAATCCAGGTGCAACATTAGAGGAAATCAACCAGCACTGGGACTGGCTGGAACAAAATCTCCTCCACACCTTGTCCGTCTTTGATAATAAAGATGACATTGCCAGTTTTGTCAAAGGGAAGGTAAAGGTAGGTCCCTTGAGTTTAATGTTTCTCCCCATCTTTCCATCTTTCTTCCTTAAGACATTCCGAACACTGTAGCGTACTAACAGTTTTTTCTACTAACTGAACTTTTTGGCTTAATATGTAATGCCAAATAAGTTTCATTTATCACCTGTCTTAACTTTGTAGTCAGTCTAGCAAAATACACCTGACATGTTAAAAAAAAGACTTGGCTGGGCACGGTGGCTCATGCCTGTAATCCCAGCACTTTGGGAGGCCGAGGCAGGCAGATCATGATGTCAGGAGATCGAGACCATCCTGGCTAACACGGTAAAACCCCGTCTGTACTAAAAAATGCAAAAAAATTAGCTGGGCGTGATGGTGGGCGCCTGTAGTCCAGCTACTCGGGAGGCTGAGGCAAGAGAATGGCATGAACCCGGGAGGTGGTGCTTGCAGTGAGCCGAGATAGAGCCACTGCACTCCAGCCTGGGTGACAGAGCAAGACTCTGTCTCAAAAAAAAAAAAAAGACTTTATTCTCAGGCTTAGTTTTTTTTACCCTTTACAGGAGTGAAGGCCCTTTTTTATCCCAGGAAAAAAAATAATGTTAAGATTTATGTTTTCACAGAGCAACACATTATTTGACTTCTTAAATCACCTTTTTTTTTTTTTTTTGGCAGTTGTGACATCTTGTCACACTATTCTGTTGGATCTACCACTTTCCTCCTGCTAGAAGTGGATGTTTATTCTTAAAATATGTAAATTAAATGTAATGAAAGCCAATTAAGTTTTGAGTTGGCAAGAGAGGAATATTTTGGGAGGTATCTGTGATACTTCCTGTGAGTTACAGTCTTATATAACTGGCCTCACTGCAATAACATGATGGGTAATCAGTGCTTTAAAAGCCCCATTGGGCTGGGAGAGATGGTTTCTCATTCTAAATTTAACTCTCTCATTAAATACTTTAAAACATTAGCATGTGATACAGTTTTCCTTCCTTAGGGTAAAACCTAGCCCTTCGATTTTGTTTGTTTTCTGCAAAAAGCTTGGCTTTCTAATACCTCAAGTGCTATGGCTTTTAGTAAAGAGTGTCAAAGCAGATTTTTGATTTTGGAGGAACAAAATTTTTTCCTTTGGGGACTGGGGGATACTTGTGGGATTTGGTGAAAGGGAAGGCATCCCAAGTCCAGCCAGCTTGACAATGTCTTCTTGGAGTTATACTGGCCTGTGGGGTTAGGGGGTGGGCTAGGCCATGGTGAGCTCGGGTCAGCTCTCATCCTGGCCCAGCCAACTGTGGCTCACTTCCCTGGGTCAGATCACACTGGGGTGGCTACAGAAAGGCCCCATTCAGCGCTGTTTTTCCACACTTACCCTGCGTTTCTTGGTCTAATGCAAGTTGTAGTGGTTATTTGATTTAGGTGTTGCTCTTCTTAATTTGGAGGAAGAAAATTAACTTTCGCTACAGTGATTTTAAAACAGTTTCTGTAGAATAAGAAAACTTGTCCTTGACTCTCCTAGATTTCATGGCTGGGGCCCTGGAAATTACACTGACAAAAGATTAACAAGAGAAAAACAGAGTTTATTTTTGTTGGTTGTTTTTTTGAGACAGGGTCTTGCTCTGTCACTCAGGCTGGAGTGCAATGGTGCAATCGTGGCTCACATCAGCCTTGACCTCCCAGGCTCAAGTGATCCTCCTGCCTCAGTCTCCCATGTAGCTGGGGCTGCAAGCACACACCACCACACCTGGCTAATGTTTTTATTTTTTGTAGAGACGAGGTCTCATTATGTTGCCCAAGCTGGTATCGAATTCCTGGGCTCAAGCAATCCTCCTGCCTTGGCTTCCCAAAGTGCTGGGATTACAGATGTGAGCCACCACGCCCAGCCAAACAGAATTTATTTGAACACAAAAGCATGCATATGTGTAACAGAAACTCAGTGATGAGTAACTCACAGGGGTGGTTAGCACTTGGGCTTACATAGCATCTCAGCAAAGAACAGTGCATTTGTAGAAAGGTGACAAGACTAGGGAAAAGGCCTTTAGGCTTTTGGGGGCAGTGTACTGTGTGGGAAACTCATGGAAGCTAAGGATTATTTTAGTGAGGTTTATTATGTAGATTCCTCTCAGGGCTGTTTCTGGACTTGGGAGGGTCGAGAGCTGTTTCTGGTGATTGAGAGTCAAAGTCCTCTTTCTGGTACAGGAGCAGGACACACCTTGACAAATGGACCTTTAAAAACAGGTCCTGTTTTTAGGCAAATGCCAGGGGAAGACAGAGAGCCTTTTTGGTGTTTGCGGTTTCTCAGTTTTCTTCAGCTCAAAATAATCCTTATGCCAAAGTGGTGTGTTTTGGGGTGACATATTCTAGTCCGTGACACTTCGAAGCTAAAATGCTTTGAAAAATAAGTCCTGAGGAGGCAGGGCTGAGGAGTGTGGGGCCTGCCTGGTCTGAGCCTGGGAGTATAGTGTGACATTTGATCTCCCTTTCCTCTGGCCAAATCCTAAGGATCTGGGAATAGAGGCTTTTCTACTCATATCCTGAACCTTTGATGACTCTAGAAAACTTTTAAAAAAATCCCTGTTTCAAGCTGTGCCTATAACCAGAAACCACACTTCAAGGAAGGCAGGGTTCAGCACCGCCACCTCATGCCTGCATCAGGAGCCACTGGGTCCCACCCTGCAGCCATGCCTGCTGCCTGTCTGCTCCGGAGCCTTCATAAAGACCCCTCCACGCCTCACTTCCAGGGCAAGGGGAGAGCTCAGCACTCATTATATATTAGATATGCTTTTGAAAAATACTCATCTCTCTTAACTAGAACTTCATTAATGTATAATGTCTTGTTAAATGAAATGTGGGAAATAGAGAAAAACATAATGAAGAAAATAAAAATCACTTGAAATTTCATCAGCCTCCAGATTTCTTTTAAAAATAATTTTAGGCCGGGCGTGGTGGCTCATGCCTATAATCCCAGCACTTTGGGAGGCAGGTGGATCATGAGGTCAGGAAATCGAGACCATCCTGGCTAACACAGTGAAACCCTGTGTCTACTAAAAATACAAGAAATTAGCCGGGCGTGGTGGCGGGCGCCTGTAGTCCTAGCTACTCGGGAAGCTGAGGCAGGAGAATGGCATGAACCTGGGAGGCGGAGTTTGCAGTGAGCCATGATCGCGCCACTGCACTCCAGCCTGGGTGACAGAGCGAGACTCTGTCTCAAAAAAAAAAAAATAATAATAATAATAATTTTAAATTACATTGTTATTTTAATGTCAATGCTTAGGTTTAATTTTGAAAATAGCTTATAAAGTAGTGCAGGGTTTGATAACAATACCCAAAAAGTAGTCTTGTCTTGAGGGACATAGCTTTTCATGAGACATACCTACAAAAAAAAAAAAAGGGAAATGTTAATAAAAATAAATGATAGAGGTATATATATATGTGTGTGTGTATTTTGAGAGATGGGGTCTTGCTGTTTTGCCCAGGCTGGAGTGCAGTGGCTGTTCACAGGTGCCATCATAGTGCACTGTAGCCTCAAACTTTTGGGCTTACATGACTCTCCTGCCTCAGCCTCCTGAGTAGCTGGGATTTGAATGATAAATGTATTTTTATAATCAGGTAGCATATGTGAGGCTTGGGGCCCAGGAGTTCCTAAACAGCTGCTCACATGGAGGTACCAAGAAGATATTTTCAGGGAAGGATTTTGCGGTGAGCTCCCAGGGATGGGAAATCAGATTTCTGATGTTAGCAATGAGTTGTCAATTAGGAACAAATAGGCCACAAGCTTGAATTCTAGGCCCTTCTGCCACCACCCCAGATTATGAAGGACACTACTTGTTACTCATTTTTGGCAAATAATTGTAGATTCAGATGTTTTGTTTTCCCATAGACCCGAGTGCTTTGGAGGTTATTTATGACCTTGGGAACCTTGGCCAATATCCATTTAAGGCTACAAAGTGAGCCACACAGTCAGGCAGGTAGTAGCCTTAAATACCAACATTTTTGAACCTAATGAGGAAGATCTTCATGAGTTTTTCTCAAAAGACTAACTTTTTTTTTTTTTTTTTTTTTTTTTTTGAGGACTCTGTCATCCAGGTTGGAGTGCAGTGGCACAATCTTGGCTCACTGCAGCCTCTGCCTCTGGGGTTCAAGCGATTCTTGTGCCTCAGCCTCCCAAGTAGCTGGGATTGCAGGTGGCACCACCACACCTGGCTAATTTTTGTATTTTTAGTAGAGATGGGGTTTCACCATGTTGGCCGGGCTGGTCTCGAACTCCTGGCCTAAAGTGATCTGCCCACCTCCGTCTCCCAAAGTGCTGGGATTACAGGTGTGAGCCACCGCACCTGGATACTCAAAGGACTAACTTTTATCTTAAAGTTGGATAGTTCTTTGGGATTGATGCTGAGTTCACAGGCCGGAGCCAGTCCTTTTATCCTCATATGCCTGTAGGGAAGATTTAGAAAATGATCATTTGTGGCCGGGCATGGTGGCTCACGCCTGTAATCCCAGCACTTTGGGAGGCTGAGGCGGGTGGATCACCTGAGGTCGGGAGTTCGAGACCAGCCTGACCAACATGGAGAAACCCTGTCTCTACTGAAAATACAAAATTAGCCCAGTGTGGTGGTGCATGCCTGTAATCCCAGCTATTTGGGCGGTTGAGGCAGGAGAATCACTTGAACCCAGGATGTGGAGGTTACGGTGAGTTGAGATCGCTCCATTGCACTCCAGCCTGGGCAACAAGAACAAAACTCCGTCTCCAAAAAAAAAAGAAAAGAAAAGAAAAAAAAGAAAATGATCGTTTGTTTGGGAACTGGGCTTAGAAGTCAAATGATTTGCCCAGAGCCTCATGATTGGTAAGTGGCTGAGTGAGAGACTGGTTCTTGGGTTTTCTGACCCCGACTGCTGTTTCTTTTTTTTCTGCTGCAGCCGTGTGTCTGGGTGGCTGACGGATGACACGGCTGAGCCATTCTCCTTGTCAGGTGTGTCTGTCGTTGAAGCAGCGCACACTTCTTGGGGGCCTGTGCGCCTCAGTCCCTCCTGCTTCCCGTCCCTTGCACCCCCTGCCTTCCCATTACTGGCTCACTGAGCAGGGACTGTCATCTCTCTGTGTCAGGCTCTGATAGCCGAGGAGACCAGCAGCAGGCTCGCTGAGCAGGAGGAGGAACCTGAGAAATTCCGAGAAGCCCTGGTGAAGTTTGAGGCCAGGTTCAACTTCCCCGAGGCGGAGAAGCTGGTCACCTACTACTCCTGCTGCTGTTGGAAGGGCAGGGTGCCCCGCCAGGGCTGGCTGTACCTCAGCATCAACCACCTCTGCTTCTACTCCTTCTTCCTGGGCAAGGAACGTAAGTGAGGCCTGGCAGGCTCTTCCAAGATAAAGTTGGCCCTCGGGACTCAGTGCTGCTCCCAGGAAGGGCCATTAACAGGAAGAGTTGGACAGATTTAAATAAATGGTGGAGATGACACCAGGTGACACTTGATTACTTATATATGCTACTGCTAGCAGGGGATTAGATCTGGAGAATTCACTTTTTCTACTGCTTCAAGAAACATCCTGTATAGTTCACTTTATATAGCCACTAAAGGGTTTTTACTACTGTAAGTTGTTTAGAAAACATAGTGTTATCACTGATGGCTTAATATTTCTCAAAGTGGAGAACATATTCCTGCTTTTTAACAAAGCAGCCCATTAAAAAAATTCCTGGCGCTGAAGGTCAGGACTGCCGCTTGGAAGACTGGCTGGATAAGCAGTTGCTTCCAGAAGGGGAATTCTTCACTATCTCCCTGAGATTCATGCACTGATTCACTGCTCACCTATTCATCCAGTGGCAGGAATTGTCCTAGGCAATGGGATTCCAACGTGAAAAAGAGAAGCCACAAGTGTCAATTGTATATTGAATGTTTAAAAAGTCATTCCCACGGAAACTCCTTCCAGAACCAAATATTGTTTCAAGTACTCATGTTGGGTAGTATGGATGCTGCATATATGAGTGTGTAATTTTGTTTTCTTTCTTCATTTATATTTCAAGTTGAACCAGTGAGAGGAGCTTCTCTTGAGGGTCTGCTGTGGCTGGCTTCTGGAACGTGGTGTTCCTTTTCCAGCTCGCCAGCCTTGGTTCTGATGGTCTAGGATATACACCCTATCTGCACAGCCCTTCCACACCCTCGGAGTGTGCCCTGACCTAACCTTGGCCACCTTCCTTCTTTTTGAAATGCTTTTCAAAGTACACCTGCCTTTCTTTCCTTTCTCTGTACTTAGCCTGTTGGAAACTCCTATTCATCCTTCATCCTTCAAAATTGAGTTCAGATTTTGTCACCTCCAGAAGGCCTTCCCTGGTCCCTATATTATTTGTACTGTATTTGCATTTTTATGCTGAGTCCCAGCAAGTCAGTGGTCACTTACTAATATGCATGTTTGTTTTTTTTGTGTGAACAAGCTCCTTCAATGCAGAGTGGGCGCTTCACAAAGGAGATGCTTAATGAATGAAAGTTGGTGGTGTAGGTGGAGCATGTACCTGTGTATATAAGAGTTTTTATGAAAGCAGCTAGAAGTAGTTGGAGAAGTTTATTGTCGAGCCTGATGCAGAAATGTGGCCTTTAAAATTATTAAAGCACTGAAAGTGGTATTGCAAGATAAATGGAAAGAAATGTTAAAAATAAAAATAGTCATTCTCTATTTCAAAAGGAAAATGAATTGTTTTCTGACACTTACTAGTGATTGTCACTAAACCTTATTGTGTTAGGAGGATAAGATTTGGAAAAAATAGGCCAGGCACAGTGGAAACCCTGCCTCTACTAAAAATACAAAAATTAGCCAGGCACGGTGGTGCATGCCTATGGTCCCAGTTACTCGGGAGGCTGAGGCACAAGAATCGCTTGAACCCTGGAGGTGGAGGTTGCAGTGAGCTGAGATCGCACCAGTGCACTCCAGCCTGGGTGACAAAGCAAGACTCCGCCTCAAAAAAAAAAAAAAAAAAAAAAAAGATTTAGGAAAAATAAATGATTCCTAATATGTGGTGACATTTCTGATTTTCAGGTGTTCTGCATGCCTCTCTGATGACAGCAAGCCGCCAGATGTTTAGACTTTCTGTTCTCCCTGCTGGCTCTGTATGGCCAGCCCTGGATACTGCTGTTAGAAACCTTTCTGAGACTAGACCAGGTGTTTCGAAAATGTACTGTTTGTACTACGTTACTTTTTTAAAGTTTCATAAAAACTACTTATACTCTGTCTTCTAAGACTCTAACAAATGTTACTGACACAGGCTAAATGTTAAGTCCATTTCTCTGAACGAGATCATGAATGATCCTCATTTACACACCTCTTTTTCCCATAGCTTACACCGTGAATGCTGTGTTTGAAACCAGAATTTATGTAGATTCAGAAACTTTTGCATAACTGTTGAAGTTTAAATATTCTTGAGAAAGGTATACGTTGTTAACTTGGTATTTCAGAATAGTGTTCCTTTGAAACATGCAGTAGCCAGCAGCTTGGGAAGTTTTACAGAGGTCTTTAAAAAAACCATTAGAATATGAGTTGGGTTTTGACCAACAGCTGGCTAGTGGTCTGTGCTCTTCTTTCCTGCTCTGGTTTAAAGGTATTTATACCAGCAGCGTATAAATGTTTCCTTTTCTCCACAACCTCGCCAGCATCTGTTATTGTTTGACTTTTTAATAATAGCCATTCTGGCTGGTATGAGGTAGCCTCTCATTATGGTTTTGATTTGCATTTCTCTAATGATCAGTGATGTTGAGCTTTTTTTTTTCTATATGCTTGTTGGCCGCATGTATGTCTTCTTTTGAAAAGTGTCCATGTCCTTTGGCCACTTTTTAACAGAGTGGTTTGTTTTTTTCTTGTAAATTTGTTTAAGTTCCTTATAGATACTGGATATTAGACCTTTGTGAGATGTCTAGTTTGCAAAAAATGTCCCCTATTCTGTAGGTTCTCTGTTTACTCTGTTGATAGCTTCTTTTGCTGTGCAGAAGCTCTTTCACTTAATTAGATCCCATTTGTCAGTGTTTGCTTCTGTTGCAATTGCTTTTTGGCATCTTCATCATAAAATCTTTTCCTGTTCCCATGTCCAGAATGGTATTGGCTGGTGTAAATTAGCTCAATCATTGTGGAACGCAGTATCGCAATTCTTCAAAGAACTAAAAATAGAACTACCATTCAATTCAGCGATACCATTACTAGGTGTATATCCAAAGGAATATAAGTTGTCTACCGTAAAGACACATACGTGCGTATATTCATTGCAGCACTATTCACAATAGCAAAGACATGGAATCAACCTAAATGCCCATCATTCGTAGACTGGATAAAGAAAATGTGGTACATGTACACCATGGAATACTATGCAACCATAAAAAAGAATGAGATCATGTCCTTTGCAGGAACATGGATGGAGCTGGAGGCCATTATGCTTTGCAAATTAACACGGGTACAGAAAACCAAATACCGCATGTTCCCACTTAGGACTGGGAGCTAAATGATGAGAACCCATGGACACACACAGGCACCTACTTGAGGGTGGAGGGTGGGAGGAGGGAGAAGATCAGAAAAAATTACTAATGGGTACCAGGCTTAACACCTGGGTGATGAAATAATCTGTACAGCAAACCCCCATGACATGAGTTTACCTATATTACAAACCTGCACGTGTATCCCTGTATCCCTGAACTTAAAAGATTTTTTAAAAAGGCATTTACACATTGGCCTAAGGAGAGCTTTTGATAGTTGCTTGCTGACACACTCAAGTTTGGCTCAAATTTTATGGCATAATATGTATTTCACCCTTTTCTCTTACAGTTAAACTTGTAGTTCCGTGGGTTGATATCCAGAAATTAGAAAGAACGTCCAATGTCTTTCTGACGGATACCATCCGAATCACCACGCAGAATAAGGAGCGTGACTTCTCCATGTTCCTGAACCTGGATGAGGTGTTTAAGGTCATGGAGCAGCTGGCCGACGTGACGCTGCGAAGGCTGCTGGATAATGAGGTCTTTGACCTCGACCCCGATCTGCAGGAGCCGAGCCAGATCACCAAGAGGTGAGAGCGTCTGTTCTAGAGTGTCTCCCACCCGCACAGGGGACCCATGAGCTGTGCCTGTCCCTTATGTACAAGTGCTTTTGTTAGCCTTGGTTATGTTAGATTTAAATTTCCCTTGTGGCGTAATCCAGATTTTCCTATGTCGTTAATCTCGACAGAGATACGATAGAAATGTTGATTACTCATTTCATTTACGCAGTGGACTTTGAGTTTTCAGATATTATTTCAAAATTGATTTTCATAAAATTGCTCTTAGAAATGTAGTATGGGTAGGGCCGGGTGCGGTGGCTCACGCCTGTAATCCCAGCACTTTGGGAGGCTGAGGCGGGTGGATCACGAGGTCAGGAGATCAAGACCATCCTGGCTAACATGGTGAAACCCTGTCTCTACTAAAAATACAAAAAAATTGGCTGGCTGTGTTGGCGGGCGCCTGTAGTCCCAGCTACTCAGGAGGCTGAGGCAGGAGAATGGCGTCAACCTGGGAGGCAGAGCTTGCAGTGAGCTGAGATCGCGCCACTGCCCTCCAGCCTGGGCGACAGAGCAAGACTCAGTCTCGGAAAAAAAAAAAAAAAGAAAAAAGTAAAAAGAAATGTAGTATGGGCAGCTGCATAATAGAAATCTGTGGAGCACTGTGCTTTGCTAGTGAACATTAAGATATTTTGTCTTTTCTTTTTCTTTCTTTTTTTATTTTTTTGAGATGGAGAATCTCTCTGTCCCCCAGGCTGGAGTACAATGGCGCTATCTCAGCTCACTGCAACCTCCGCCTCCCAGGTTCAAACAGTTCTCCTGCCTCAGCCTCCCGAGTAGCTGGGACTACAGGTGCCCACCACCACGCCCAGCTAATTTTTGTATTTTTAGTAGAGACAGGGTTTCAACCATGTTGGCCAGGCTGGTCTTGAACTCCTGACCTCGTGATCCGCCCGCCTCAGCCTCCCAAAGTGCTGAGATTACAGGTGTGAGCCACCGTGCCTGGCTGACATTTTGTCTTTTCACAGGAAATTACTTTGTAGAAAACATTTTCAGGACAGCTGGACCTATTTTTGGTACCACTTTGTCATCAGAAATATGCCTCACTAATAGTGTAAGTCAGTATGCTACGTGGTTTGTTTGCCACAAATTGATACTAATCCTAGAGACTTGTGAGATAGTTGTTTGAATTGTTTGTTTCTTTAAGGAAGTTCAACTTTATTATCCAAAGTTTTTATTTTTAATTTTTAAAGAACGACTAGTTATTTTTTATTATCTTGGTGCAAAAGTAATTAAAAGTAGAATTATCCTAGTGTCCAGCAATTCCATTTCTGGGTATATACACTAAAGAATTGAAAGCAGGGGCTCGGAGCTATTTGTACGCCCGTGTTTGCAGCAGCATTATTCATAGGCACCAAAAGGTAGAAGCAATGTGAGTGTCCAGCAAGAGATGAAGCCATCAGCAAAATGTGAGCTGCACAATGGAATATTACTCAGCCTTGAAAAGGAAGGAAATCCTGACCCACACTACTACATGGATGAACCTTGAGGACATTATGTTGAGTGAAATAAGTTGCAAAAAGACAAATACTGATACTCAAATGTGATTTTTCTGAGCTTTAATCTTCCATACTTGGGCTGGATGACATGCTAAGTTCCTTCAAAGCTCTAAAGTTAGTGTTCAGTAATAATACAGTGTTTTGTTGTTTTTTTTTTTAAAAAGACTTATTATTCTTGAAATCCATGCACTGTCCTCTGTCTTTTCTCAATGTGTGGGGGAGAGAGTGTCCCTTCATTCATGGCCTGTGAGCGGTGGCATGCTGAGGGTTTGATGTGTTCAGAAAGAATTCAAAGCCCCTTCATGCTGTGTCCATTTGTTTTAAATGGATCATGTGTAGTCATGAGTTAGGTAAAATCAAACACAAATGCTCTTGATTTTTTTGGTTAAGATTCCAAGGAATTTCACATGGTCTTGTGCCACCTCTGATAATCTGAGATGGAGGGTGAGGGGGTGCTTGTTGCCCCCTGTGAAAGGACACGCTTGGGGCAGTGTCCTTTGGGATTTGGACCTGCACCTCTCAGCCCCAGGCTCCCCATGATGGTCTCTCTGGCTCCATCTTGGGAGCACTTGTTTTAAAAGCAAGACAGTCCAGTACAGTGGGTGCCATGCCCTCCTGTATTTCTTCAAATGCCTCTACAGTAGTTGGTATCTGAGTCTTTTTAGTGCAGCTTACAAAGATATCTTAAAAATGGGAAAGTTGCAGGAAGCCCCGAAGCAACAAGCCTGGCTTGTGTGAGTTGCTAGAGGGCTCATAGGAGCGCCATTTGAAGCTTCTCCCCCTCTCCCTGCGTGTGTGGGGCACATGGGCATGTGAGCGTAACCGTGTAGTTGCAGGAGTCGGAGGCCTGTGCTAGCAGCTGTTCTGGCCAGCCCCACAGCGCTGGGATTTCCGGTGATTCCTCACAAATCTACTGATATCCTGGCACAGCCCCACTTCCAGATGTGGTGTTTTTTTTTTGTTTTTGGGTAGAAGGGAGGAAGGAATACATTGAAGGTCTGTAGCACCAAATCCCTTGTGGTAAGAGAACTGGTTTTGGAGAAAAGCCATCAGTTGGCAACCTTCATTTACATTCCAGAATTCAGGGAGATTCTACAAGACATTCCCCCTCTGTCTTCTACCCTGGGAATTATCAGAAAGAAGAGGGGAGAGGAAAGGCTAAAAAGGGCCTGGTGTTGGCCAGGGCTGAGCTGCCAGGGTGCCTGCAGGTGCGTGGGGCTGGCCCTGTGATGGGGCTGCAGGCTTCTGGGCCAAGCTGTTGACTGCAGGTTCAGCAGCTTTCTCAGAAAGTGAAAGGCATGTACCTTGCCTCCCAATTCCTGGCCAGTTTCATTTGTAGCATTTGTCATGGAGACGTGGGCCTGTGGGTATAAACAGGTAATGACTCAGTCTTCTTGAAGCCCTGCCAGGAGAGCCCAGGTTTGAAAGCTGAGGAAAACAATCTCTTCACGCTCGCTCCCTAGCTCTCCTTGGTTGGTCCCTTTTCCCTTCCCTTCCCAGATAATGGCTGCAGAAAGGTGCCCTTGGGGTCACGAGCCGGGTGAGCCTCAGATTGCCAATTAGTCATGATTGCCATGTGTGGCCACTCCAGCAGGACTTGTGGCCACAGTGCGGAGCCGCTCGTAGCTCCCTTGGGAGCAGGGAGGGTAGGGGGTGCATTGTCACCCCCGGTTGATGGGGCTGGTTGGAGTTGCCAGGCATGGGAGTCACCTGGCTCAGCCCTCACAGGGTGCAGGGGAGGCCCTGGGCCAGGGATCCCCACATCATAGCCATGGAGTCCAAGACGGCAGAGTGACTGAGGAGCTGCCCACAGAGGGAACAGAGGGAGGGAAGCGGAAAGGAAAAAAGATGATCCTGAAATCTCAAAACAGAAAAGATATATCCCGAAGTTGGGAATGGTGGGGTGAAAAAAAGTGTATTCAGCTATTTTTTGTTGGGGAGGGTGGTTGGAGAGTGATGGGCTTCATTAAATCAAATTACAATCTGTTTTGACTGGCTGAAGATGCTGGAGGAGAGCTGAATTAAAGCGGTGTAGTAAATGGAAACTCTGTTTCCTGCAAGGCAGGCTCTTTCTGCTGGTTTATAAAGTTGAATAGCGGCTGCCCAAAGGCAGGTGTCCTCAGCAGGGAACCCTGGTCCCCCGTGGCCTGGCTGGTTCTGAACTCTCTGGTCTGGCTGGCTTTGCAGACCCTCTGGCCTTCCCCTTTCCTCCCCTCCCCCCACTCTCCCTTTTCCTGCTCTTCTTTTTCAGCTCCCACTAGGACCACTTTTGTGTAATTTATTTGACTTTTCATCCCTCTTAATTCTAGCTCGAGTCCTCCTCTGCCTCAGAGTCCTCTTAGCCTACTTAAGACATCTCCCAGGGGCTCCTGCAGCCTGACAGGCCCCACGTTACAAGAGAAGGCGCATGTCTCACCCTCCACAACCCCAGCCCCCAAGCTGCTCGGTGATTGTCAGCAGGTTGGCTTAGTGGTTCTCTCTAGGACAGGATGGGAGGAAGAGGACAGAGGGATGAGCCTTTTTCTGAGCGTCAGAGAGCCTTACGGATGCCCTGTGTTGTCAGGGTCCTGGTCTCTTAGGGGCTCAGTGCAGATGGATTTCCAAAGGAATGAGGGGCCCTTCATGCCGACTGCCTGTGCTGGCGCCTGACAGCCAGGTGAGCCTAGTGGCTGTGGGCTGCCGTGTGTCTTAGCAGCTGCATGGCAGCTTCATCCACATTTCCTTAGGACTTCTGGGGGGGTCACAGAAGAAAGGTATTCTGAGTGAACACACATTTGAGAAATGAAATATTTTATATACAGATTTGGGCTTTGAGGAAAAGCACGTGGATCTGGCCTTGTTTTTAGATTCAGAAAGCTTGATATTTCCCTGATTTGACTTGATTTAGTTAATTAATTAATTAATGAGAGGCAGAATGTTGCCCTGTTGTCTAGGCTGGAGTGTGGTGGCATGATCTCAGCTCACTGTAGCCTCCACATCCCGGGCTCAAGTGATTCTCCTGCCTCAGCCCCTTGTGTAGCTGGGATTATAGGTGTGCACCACTATGCTGGCTAATTTTTGTATTTTTAGTAGAGATGGGGTTTTGCCATGTTGGCCAGGCTGGTCTCAAACTCCTGGTCTCAAGTGATCCTCTCGCTTCGGCCTCCCAAAGCGCTGGGATTACAGGCGGGAGCCACCTCCTGGCCATGGGTCTCTTGGGGGGCACATCACGGAGAGCCACTGGAAAACCTTGTGTGCTCCTTCATGAGGCAAACTCACCGCAGAGGACCGAGTTTGCCCTCCCTTATCCAAGAGGGCAGGAGCCGTGGCTCCAGGCTTTCTGTCCAGTGCACACATGGGAAGTCCCTGCATTCTGAGCACGGGAGAGCCAAGCTGCCCCGGCCTGTCACGCAGCCAGAGTTTGGGGACGCATTAAGCCTGGAAGCAACGTTAAGCCTGCTGACACACAGTAGGCTATTGTATGCGGGCCGAATGACCAGAGGGAGCGAGAGTTGGCGTGTAGCTCAGACAGGGTTCTTCCCAAAGCATTCTAGTGGGTGGATGGGGAGAGAAAGGGAAACCTATTTTGATACATCTTTACGGAAAGTAGGAGAGACAAATATAAGTCTGGATTTGCAGAGAAATAAAAGAACTACATACCTTCTTGGGTCCTTTTAGGGATTAAGCTGAATTTTTTAAAGAATGTGTAACTTGTCTAGAATCTTCTGCATAGTTGTCATGCATTATTGCACATATTAATTTCAGCTTCAGCAACAAATCTGATGTTTGTTGTTCCAGAGTCGGGTTGACCCACATTTATTCCCTACTTACTTACAGTCTCATCAATGGCATGTGTTAAGATAGGGTGGTTGGGCTGGGCGCAGTAATCCCAGCACTTTGAGAGGCTGAGGCAGGCGGATCATGAGGTCAGGAGTTTGAGACCAGCCTGGCCAACATGGCGAAACCCCATCTCTACTAAAAATACAAAAATTAGCTGGGCGTGGTGGTGGGCACCTGTAATCCCAGCTACTCAGGAGGCTGAGACAAGAGAATCACATGAACCCTGGATGCGGAGCTTTCAGTGAGCTGAGATTGCACCACAGCACTCCAGCCTGAGCAACAGAGTGCAACTGTGTCTCAAAAACAAACAAAAAGGTGATTGATGGCGCTTTCTCCCGCTAGTCTTAGCTGTAGCTCTCTCTTAGAGTGATTGCTTTGGCCTGTGTGTGCAGGCACTGGAGGGTAGGTGTAGCTGGGGTAGCTGGGATGGTCTCCATCCTCATAGGGGTGCTTCTGCAGTGACCTGCAGGCTTGTGTGGCCACCTTCTGAATGTCAGGTCATCACCAATGTCTGTTCTTCTCTACGGAGGAAAAGTGAAGGCACTTAGGAAGTACTGGAAAGTCTGAGAAGCAGGCTGTGAGTGGTGGCTTTGTTTTCGATGGTGTTCAGTAAAAGGAATTGATATATTTAGCAACAAAACGAACATCTGCTTTGAAACAGACCTAAAGGATAGGATGGTCTTATTCTAAACTTCATAAAGAACTGATTTCTCGAGGATTTCTCATCTTTTCAAAGTCACGCTATCTTCATCTCAGTTATGCTGGAAATTTAACTATCTTGTATATAATACATATTTAATGAATGGTGAAATTGGAAGACAACTTTCTAGTAGGGAGGAAGGAAACTAACTCAGATCTTAGGAAAGTCCCCCCTGTTGCTTATTTGTTTATAACTTGAGGTTTCTGGTCTCTGGCTACCCAAATGTGCAAAAGACAGATGTCTACAGGGAAAGCGAGGACAGCTGTGAAAGGGGAATGGAGACTGTGTGCAGCATGCCCAGGCTGCTCCGAAGCCACTGAGAGAGAAGCCGATTGAACTCAGGCAGCAGGTGCACTGGGTAGAACAAAATGGTTTAGTTGCCTCAGATACCGGAACATCTTATTCTTTTTTTTTTTTTTGAGACAGAGTTTTGCTCTTGTTGCCCAGGCTGAAGTACAATGGCGCGATCTCAGCTCACTGCAACCTCTGCCTCCCAGGTTCAAGCAATTCTCCTGTCTCAGCCTCCTGAGCAGTTGGGATTACAGGCACCCGTCACCACGCCCAGCTACTTTTTGTATTTTTAGTAGAGGCGGGGTTTCACCATGTTGGCCAGGCTGGTCTCAAACTCCTGACCTCGTGATCTGCCCAGCTCAGCCTCCCAAAGTGCTGGGATTACAGGTGTGAGCCACCACGCTTCAGCCTGGAACACCTTATTCTTAATTTGAGGGATTCGGTGCAAAATAAATGTAAATATAAGCCACTCTTCTGGTGGCTCAGTGCAAGCTTCTGTGATTTGAATACTCACCATGTATTCACTTTGGCTTCAGCCATGTCCTAAGGGGAAAGAGATGCCCAGCTAGGAAGGAAGAGATGCCAGCTGACATGACAGGTGAACTCACTGGCGACTAGAACCACGTTTGTGAGATACGTGCAGGGAGTAAGGGTTGATTTTACTTTCGTCAAAGCTAACATAGCCAGCATGCTCTGAGGACAAGGATGGAAGTTTTCCAATTTAAATGCACCAGACATAGTCAGCTTCGGGAACTTGGGGTCCTCTTGAGGGGCCTTGCCTTCCATTCTTGCGATGTATGAACTGGTAGAGCGTTTATGATGCTTTTCCTGTGTTCTCCCAGCTCCTCTCTCGAGGCAGCTCAGGCGCCCATGGAAACAGTAGTCCATGTTGTATCACGCATTTAAGGAACTGCAGCTTTGGTCCCCAGGAACTGGACCCATTGTGAGCTGTAGAATTTGATTTCTCTGTGTGTCCAGAGGACTTTCTCTGTGTCTTCTCTTTTTGAGGGCTTGATAGTAAATTCCATGGATTGTGCCATCTCTGTATGATGGCTGCTGCTTGTAAGTCAGTTGTGTGATGGTGGACATAAGACCTAGAAGGGTTGCAGAAAAGGCGTGTGTCCGGGATCCCAGCCTGGCATGGTTGAGGTGAGGTCATATCTCTGGGGCCTCACAACCAGATCGTGCCTGAAAAGCTCACTTGAGCCGTGTGCAGCCGATTCCAGAGTTGAGAGTTTACTATCTTGCATTTATGGCATTTATGTAACATTTCAAAAAGTTGTACTTTTCCCTAAAGAAAATAGCTAAGGTTTTTGTTTTTTTTTTAAAGCTAATATGTAGTCATGTAGAAAATGTAAGCAAAATAAAATTGGAAAGTGGAAGTCCCACTATGCAAAGACAATCACTGTTAACACTTTATAAGATAAAGTGCTTGTACACATCCCTGTCTGGAAATTTTCAGGAATTTATGTAGAGGGATCATACTATAGGTACTATGCCTAATTTCTGTTTTATCATATTGTGGGGATCATTTTAGATTCACAGGGATCCCTTGAAGCAGAGCATTCAGACATTATTCCAATTTTGTAGCAATCGAGATACAGAGAGTCTCATTCGGGGTTACAGAGTACATAAGCAAGCCAAGAATTCATATTCCTGACTTTGAGCAAGTGCTCATTTCATTCTTATATTTATAAGGAACTTTATAAAGTGCAAGAGAAAAATCTTTCCCTCTGTATGTTGGAATTTCCCCCTTACTAGAATTTTGGAATATGACATAAATTGATCAGTATTTTCAAACATTGTGATTTGGCTGCTTTCTTTACTGGTTTTAGAGCCAAAAATCAGGATATGTGGGGTTGCCTGGGGGTTAGGATCCTTCTTTCCTCCTCATCAGCATTCTCTCTTGTCATTACTGATGTGATGCATGAGCCACTGCACCCGACCTGGATTCTTAAAATATATTTTTTTAAAAAGATAGTAATAATAACTCATGTTTATTGATTACTGACTGTGTGTCAGATACACATCTAAACTTTTTTTTTTTTTTTGAGTCGGGGTCTCACTCTGTTGCCCAGGCTAGAGTGCAGTGGCACGATCTCGACTCACTGCAACCTCTATCTCCTCGGCTCAAGTGATCCTTTCATCTCAGCTGGTGGGGTAGCTGGGACTACAGGTGTGAACCAACACACCCAGCCGATGTTTGTATTTTTTTGTAGAGACGGGGTTTTGCCATGTTGTCCAGGCTGGTCTCAAACTCCTGAGCTCAAGTGATCCGCCTGCATGGCCTCCCAGAGTGCTGAGATTACAGGCATGAGCCACCGTGCCTGGCCGCATTAAATTTTTTAATTGTTTTTTTGAGATTTAATTTACATACCGTGTAATTATTATACATCCTTTAAAAGTGTACCATTCAGTGGTTTTTACCATATTCACAGAGTTGTGCAACCATCACCACAATCAATTTTAGAATATTTCATCACCCCAAAAAGAAAAAGAAACTATGTACCCATGAGCAGTCACTTCCCATTTCTCTCTCTTCCCCCAAGCCCTGAGCAATCAGTAATCTATTTTCTGTCTCTAGAGATTTGCTTATTCTGGATATTTCATATTAATGGAATCAGGCAGTATGTCCTCTTTTTGTGTCTGGCTTATTTCACTCAGTATAATATTTTCAAGGTTCATCTCTGTTGTGGCACTCGTCAGTACTTCATTCCTTTTTTATGGCTGAACAATATTTGATTGTATGGATACACTACATTTTGTTTATCCATTTGTCAGTTAATGGACATTTGGGTTATTTCTGCCTTTAGGTTATCATAAATAATGCTGCCAAGAACATTCGTGTGCAAGACATACGTTTTCAATTCTCTTGGGTATATCTACCTAGGAGTGGAATTTCTTGGTCAAGTGTTAAGTCTGTTTTTAGCCTTTTGTGGAGCTTCCAGACTGTTTACCAACATGACCACACCATGTTAATTCCCATCAACAGTGCAGTAGGGTTCCAATTTCCCCACATCCTCCTCACCACTTGTTATCAAACTTTTTGAAACTTGGATTCTTAAGCAATTGTTTTTCTGGTAATTCTCAGTGTTACTCAAACCAGGAAGGAATGCTCATTTGGCCTGTGAGTTTATTAAATTACTTCTGTGCAGAGGCAGCACGTCTGCTCTGCATCCTTGTTCTGAAGGTTGGCCATGCAGTTAGAATGTGGGATGCCCACGTGCACCAGCACAGGACGTGCATGGTGCCTTTTTGCACTCACTTAAATACAGATTGTGCCAGTGGCTTTAAAAATATTTTCTTGGCTGGGCGCGGTGGCTCACGCCTGTAATCCCAGCATTTTGGGAGGCCAAGGTGGGTGGATCACCTGAGGTCAGGAGTTTGAGACCAGTCTGGGCAACATGGCAAAACCCCATCTCTACTATAAATACAAAAATTAGCCAGGCATGGTGGCGCATCCCTGTAATCCCAGCTACTTGGGAGGCTGAGGCAGGACAATCACTTGAACCTGGGAGGTGGAGGTTGCAGTGAACTGAGATCGCACCACTGCACTCCATCCTGGGTGACAGAGCGAGACTCTGTCTCAAAAATAAAATGAAACAAGAAAGGAAAAGTATTTTCCTTTGTAATCTTTTCCTTTGTAATCCATTTACCTTTCTTATCTCTTCTTCTCTCCCTGTCCTTCCCCAGGGACCTGGAAGCCAGAGCACAGAATGAGTTCTTCCGGGCTTTCTTCAGGTTGCCAAGGAAGGAGAAGCTGCATGCAGTTGTGGACTGTTCGCTCTGGACGCCGTTCAGTCGCTGTCACACCGTGGGGCGGATGTTCGCCTCTGACAGCTACATCTGCTTTGCCAGCAGAGAAGATGGCTGCTGTAAGATCATCCTGCCACTCAGAGAGGTAGACTGGCCCTACTGTCTGCTTCCCGAAGCAGCCTTTTGTTGTTTGAACACAAGGTTGCTGGCTGTGAGGTGGAGCGTGGAAGGGGAAGTTCAGACGGCACGGCTTTGCCATCTAAAGATGGATGACTACAAGGCTGGGCTTCTTGAGGGAGGCATGGCCTGAATTGGACCATTACCCATTTGGCCATTGCTTTTTCTGCTGTTGCTATGGCATTCTGAAATTTGCCAACAAGTGACTGCTGAAAACGGGACTCTAACCTCCACTTTATATTGATAAAGCTGTTATTAGAAAGTACACACCTAGCAATTAAAGATTTTTCCAGCAGCTCCTAGGAATGAATCCTCCCCTTTCACTCACCAAAAAAAGAAAGGGAAAAAAAGCAACCTACAAAAAGCATCACCTTTTAAAAATAAATGGTAAATTGCCTGGCTTTTATACGCTCCTGGAACTTCAGTTAAAAATTTTAAAATGCTTCCTTTGACAGGGATCAGGTCCCTTCTTCCTATAAAATTCTGCAATTCTCTTCTTGGAAATGGGGGCTCAGATTACTTCCAGATTTGAGCAGCTCGGTCCTCTGGCTTCAGGGCAGCAATTCTGGTGAGATGGTACCCACAACTCTATTTACACGTTCAGGACCTCCAGAGTCTTCTTTCTGATAACAAATGTACTGAGCATTCTTCTTTGGAAAAACTCAAAACTCTTATTTTTTTCTTCTTTTTAGAGAGGAGGGTTTCACTGTGTTGCCCAGGCTGGTCTTGAACTCTTGGGCTCAGTCGATCCTCCCACTTGGCCTCTGACAATGCTGGGATTACTCCTTGTGGTCTCCTAACTCCATGTTATTATTCTGTAGTAGATGTCTTCATTTTACAAATATTTTTACTTATTAGTAGAGCAAGAAATCTAGGAGCCAACTTGCATGCTTAAAAAATTTTTTTTGGTAAGGTGTGCCTAACCAGAAATGACATTTTAACCATTTTAAGTGTATGGCTCAGTGGCATTAAGTACATTCACATTGTTGTGCAACCATCAGCACCATCCATCTCCAGAACTGTTTCATCACTGACAATGGAAACACTGTCCCCATAAATCAACTCCCCTCTTCCCTTTCCCCCAGCCCCTAGCAACCATCCTTCTACTTCCCGTCTCCATGAATTTCACTCCTCCAGGTACCTCACATAAGTGGATTCATACAATATTTGTGACTGGCCTTGTTCACTTAGCATAATGCCCTCGGGGCTCATCCATGTCGGAGCCTCTGTCCAAATTCTCCTCCTCTTCAAGGCTGGGTCATACTCTGATGTATGGATAGACCACACTTTGCTATCCAGTCGTCCCTTGATGCAGCCTTGCACAGCCTCCCCTTGTGGCGGCGGTGAGCAGTGCCACTTTCTTGACGTTGCATCATCTCCTTTCTGCAGTAATTGTGCCTTGCCCTCTGTTTCGGGACATCTTCTGCATATGTAATAACATGCCTACCTTCCTCCCTCCCTTCTGTCCCTGCATGTTGCCTCTCGCGCAGGTGGTGAGCATCG
This sequence comes from Nomascus leucogenys, assembly GCF_006542625.1. NCBI lineage: Eukaryota > Metazoa > Chordata > Mammalia > Primates > Hylobatidae > Nomascus > Nomascus leucogenys. The sequence goes on from NC_044394.1 coordinate 82,768,621, forward strand.
AGAAGATGGAGGACACGAGCCTGCTGCCACATCCCATCATCATCAGCATCAGAAGCAAGGTGGCCTTCCAGTTCATCGAACTCCGGGACCGAGACAGCCTGGTGGAGGCGCTGCTTGCGAGGTTGAAGCAGGTCCACGCCAACCACCCCGTGCATTACGACACCTCTGTGGATGATGACATGGTATGGTCCCTCCAGACCCCGATGATCCCCTTCTTCATGTCTCAGGCCGTGGTCTCCAAAGGGCAGTATACATGAGGAGAGCCATGTGGGGATGAGAAGAATATGGGGCCTGTGTGTGGTCTGCTGTCATTTCTGATGTGCCAACTGTCCTGAGAGGGTGTGGGGAATTGCCCCACAGCTTGGAGGGGGTGATGGGGACACCCCTCACAGGTGAGAAGGGTTGCTATCCCTGCTCCTGAGGTTCGAGGATGGCCTGATGGCAGGCATGTGTAACCTGCTAAAAGAGGAGCTTCGTCGGCCCTGAGGTTGGGCAGCTGCAGAGGTGGCCCCGGGGTGGCTGGGGCCTGGTCTCCTTTTTTCATGTCTCTTCTCTTTCTCAACCTCTTTTCACCCAAAGTAGTGATGGGGAGAAAAGGAGTTGCAGCCTCTCTCAACCCCAGGGCTGCTTTCTCAGGGTGGCCATCTTCCTGTCCATAAGCTGAGGGGAGGCTGGGGCTGCCCATGAGGAACTGCGTATGGACCCAGATACGGACCCAGGTTCTGGGGACCGGGAGAGCCTCCCCCGGAGCATGCAGTGGGACTGTGTCTTCCTAGAACCCTGTCTGGTCTGGCGTCAGTCTGTCTTCCCCCTGAGTCATTGAAGTCTGCTATGCCCACGCATCCAAAGGCTAAACGAAGACTGTCCCCTCGACTAAAGCCATGATTTTCTCCTCTCTTCTCTCTCTCTGTCTCTCTTGCTGTGCAGGTTTCACCCGTGTTTCATTCAACAAGCATGTGCAGTGACCACAGGTTTGGGGATCTTGAAATGGTGTCTTCTCAAAATAGCGAGGAGAGTGAGAAAGAGAAGAGCCCGCTGCTGCACCCCGATGCCCTGGTCACTGCCTTCCAGCAGTCAGGCAGCCAGAGCCCTGACTCCCGAATGGTGGGTGACCCCTGGTGCCCAAGCTGGACCATAAAGCTGAGCCGTGGGCTTGGGGGGGATTGCCCAGCTGTCTGAGTCACCATGGAACTCGGCACCTGACCTTAAGAAGCTAGCGCTCCTCCTCCTTCTTGTTCTCATGGGTGAAAAGTGAGAGGGGTCCACTGAGGTGGTCAGAGGACTGAGGGGCTGCTCTCCCACCACCCTTCTGTAACCCTTGCGCAGCTCTCAGCTGTGGGGCCTGGGGAGCTGGCCGCGCTGCTCCTTGGGGGTCTCCAGATGCAGAATGGGTCCCTCTCCTTCCAGTCAGTGCTGTCTGTGTGTCCCTCATTATAGCTTTCCTTTTTTTTTGTCTTCTGGGAGAAGGGGTCACCAGTCTTCTAGTTTTACTAAACTGGAAATATTTTTTGCTATATTTACTTACAGATTTCCTCTTTGTAGGGAGAACTTAAGGGAAATGTCATGTATAGTCTGGTAACGATACTGGAAGTTGTGCTTTGAAATGGGGCCATGGCAGGCAGGGTGCTGCGTTGGACCACGAGCACTGGGCAGTGGCTGTGAACCTGTTACCCTGAGCTTATTTTTGGTCGCTTTAATGGCTCCTGTAAAATCTGTTGTTGGTTTTATTTATCCAAAACTGAGCCTTCTCATAGCTTTACACCTGGATCCTTAATTAACTTTTGTTGACAAAATGTATGAGAATGTTAAGTATATGTATTTATTTCTGCCATCACTGGAGAATACAGATAATTAAAAGCAAACGTAAATACCTTGTTTAAAAGGCACTAAACATTCCTGCCACCTAGGGGTAATTTCAAGTATTTTCAGTTGCCTAGAGAAATGGTATATTCCTCATTTATGTGAATGAGAACAATGCAGTTTTTTTCAGGTTTCAGTTTTCCCTCTGGCTGTCAGGAAGCTCAGGGGAAATTGTGATGCCCCTGTACTCCCCTTTGCCCTCTGAGCTGACCAGTGTCTTTTTGGCAGATGCAACATCCAGAGAAAGCTTCCCCCAGCGTCCCCCGTACCCACCCCTCCCTCCCATCTGATTTGGGCTACTTTAATACTTGGATTCACATACCCTTGTTATCAGCCTTGCTAAGGAAATTGTATTTTATTTGTATAAATGCTCCCACTGGGCTCTGAGCTCCTGCAGGGCCTTACTCTGTGTTATTCATCTTTGCGTCCTCTGTGCCCCTGGTAGAGGTTCAGAAATATTTGTGGCTTGAATACAGGCATCCTTGCCCGTTGCTGTTGGCCCCTCGGAGAGCAGAGGTAGTACTTCCTCCATCACCAGTGGTGCATCGGTGGGTGGGGGGCGGTGAGGACGGACTTCTTTGTACATTAAGAATATTTCCATTTACAGTCCAGAGAACAGATAAAAATAAGCCTGTGGAATGACCACTTTGTGGAATACGGCAGAACCGTGTGTATGTTTCGCACAGAGAAGATTCGGAAGCTCGTAGCCATGGGCATCCCTGAATCTTTGCGTGGGAAACTCTGGCTTCTCTTCTCAGGTAAGTGCTCTTGGTGTCTCTAAGCTAATTGTTCTTTTTGTCATGGACACAGGAATAGCCTGGACCCAAGCAGCACGTGTGTTTATGTGCAGATGAAATGGTTCTGTCTTTGGGTCATTCCTGTGATTTCCCAGCTGAGGACTTCCACCCCCTGTTGTGTCAGCTGTGGGACCTGAGTTAGGCTGCCTGGGCCTCTGGGCTGTGGCGTCCAACTGGGTAAATGCGAGGTCTGGGCACAGTAACGGCCACTCTTTTAAAAATGCCTTCACGAGGCTCTACATAGTGCTGAGAATTCTATTCAGAACCCCCTGGAAGTGAAGTATCTATAATGTGTGAGCTCTGAAGTAGATGAAACAAAAAGTCCTCATCCATTGTCAACTGGCTGGGCTGCTGAAACACATCCCTCAGAGTGTGACTGCCATGGGTCCCTCCTCTGGTGAAGACACATGGCGGGCACCAGAGACAAAAGTGCAGGTTTCTCTTCTGTTCCGTTTCCTCTTTTCTGCTGGACCCATTCAGGGAGAGCCTCTTTTAGCTTCAGAGCCCTGGGGCCTCTCCCTGCGCCTATTGGGGAACGCCTGGGAACCCTCATCAGGACATTTAATGATGGATCGGCTGAGCCTGGGACCAAACTTCCCCAGGGTAGGCATTTGTCTGTCCCTCCATATCAACTGTGAGCAACTTGCTCCTTGGGGCAAAGGAGCTTGGGCCCGAGGGTAGGAAGGGAAGGCCCTGCCATTGGAGTGTGCCTTTGCTGCTCCTCAGGGTGCTGTGGGAGGCCAGGTGAGAGGGTCCCTTCCCCAGATGACCCCATGGCGCTCTTGTCAGCAGGGAGGCGCCTGGAGGCTGGGCTGGGTACCTGTGCCCTGCTCCGTTACTCTTCCTGGGACTGGAAGCATCTCTTGTCCTACTTCACCATCAGCCTCTTGCTGGTTCCTTATCTACCCCCCAACTTTGTCCCTCACTTTCCTCTTCCCTGTCTCCCCCCAGCCCCCAACCTCCTGCCCGAGATGCCCAGACACAGCCCTCATGCTTCCTGACACACTCACTGTGTTGGGTGTGGTCGGTGGTCACTGATGCTGCCTGCACCACTGCGCCCCTCGTCTCCTTCCTGTCTCCTGGCTTCTGCAGCTAACTTCCAGAGGCACAGCATTGAAACACCTCCTTTTAAAAGTGAAAAATGTTTTCTGTATTTTTGTATATAAAAATAACAACATACATTCGTAGTTGAAAAGTAAAGGCATGGAGGAGCGAGCCAAGACAGTGACCTTCCTCAGAATCCCACCACCTGATGGTGAGGCCTGTCACTGCCCAAGGTCTGCATTCCTCTAGGTCTCTCCAACGCATATGCACAATACACGTGCACACACACATGCCTGCACAGACACACGTCACACACATGCACATGCACACACTTTTCATAAGGGACGCATTCATCCCTCCATCTTGCCTGCCTGCTGAGGCCTGGGCTGTAGCTCTGGCTGTGGGTGGCTGGCACAGGAGTTTTCTGGGCTGGGTCCTTCTGCTGCAGTTTGTGCATTTCAGACCTGACTTCAGAGTTGCATGTGGGCGCCATGCTGCTGGCCCCTTCGCTTCATCATAGCTGCACCCCCTCGTGTGCCTCACACATTGGTGCTCAGTCTCATTTCTTGTTGAATTAATGCATGAAATTTGCATGTATGTATGTGTACGCTTGCTAGGGAATACAATGTGTTAAAAGCATATTAATAACAGTTATTTCTATTATGAGTTTTCTCCCCTTCGCTCTATAAGATTATTCTTAGAAAAGCCATACTATTTCTTTTGTTTCTGTTTTTTGGACTAGGCTACGTGGCAGAAATGAAGTCCTTACTCTGTCGCCCAGGCTGGAGTGCAGTGGTGTGATCTCGGCCCACTGCAACCTCTGCCTCCTGGGCTCAAGGGATTCTCGTGCCTCAGCCTCCTGAGTAGCTAGGATTACAGGCACCTGCCACCATGCCTGGCTAATTTTTGTATTTTTAGTAGAGACGGGGTTTCACCATGTTGGCCAGGCTGGTCTCGAACTCCTGATCTCAAGTGATCCACCCGCCTCAGCCTCCCAAAGTGCTGGGATTACAGGCATGAGCCACCACGCCCAGCCAATATCCCTCAGTAAGTAACGAGACCCCACTGGGGTCCCCTGATGGGACCAGCGTCCTCTTCATCATGACACCATCCTAGTAATCATTCCCCCTTGAAACATTGCTTTTAAAACTCAGATGCAGTGACGGATCTCGCCTCACACCCTGGTTACTACGGGAATCTGGTGGAGGAGTCCCTGGGGAAATGCTGCCTCGTAACCGAGGAGATAGAACGAGACCTGCACCGCTCTCTGCCAGAGCACCCTGCCTTCCAGAACGAAACGGGAATCGCTGCTTTGAGGAGAGTCTTGACGGCCTATGCCCACCGGAACCCCAAGATTGGATACTGCCAGGTGAAAGGGGTGTGCTCTGGGGTGCAGGAGTCTTTAGTTGGTGTCTCACCTTGTCCTTCCCAGGGTTTCATTTCCATTCCCAGTCATCTGGTCCTGAGTGTTGTCATGTGAAGGCGCTGTACTCGGTCCCTTTCCAGAAAGAAAGTATCAAATGAGGGCCAAAGGGACTCATCTTCTTATAATCAACGGATCATGAGGTCAGGAGATCGAGACCATCCTGGCCAACATGTTGAAACCCTGTCTACTAAAAATACAAAAATTAGCTGGGCATGGTGGCACGTGCCTGTAATCCCAGCTACTCAGGAGGCTGAGGCAGGAGAATCACTTGAACCAGGGAGTCGGAGGTTGCAGTGAGCCAAGATCGTGCCACTGCACTCCAGCCTAGCAACAGAGCGAGACTGTGTCTCAAAAAAAAAAAAATTTACCGAGTGCCTGAAAAGAGAAACGTGCATGTGTAGTGGTTGTTGGTGGCAGGGCAGATTCAGTCTTCAACTCCCCTCTTGAGCTCAGACATAGGAGGGCATTAATAGAATTTCTAGACCTCTACAGAAATTACAGGAATTATTTAAAATGGCAGCGCTGTTTGGGGAGGAAGATGATGATCAGGGCCAATCCCCTTCCTTTAGGACACATAAGTGGAGGTGAGATGTCTGCTGAGCTTTCCCGAGCTGAGGGTGTGGTCAGCAGGCACAAAAGGAAAATCAGTCCATTAAAGCAGCAGCGAAACCCAGCACAAGCCGGGATTAGTGAAGCGCCTGATATTTAAAAATTTAAGATTTCAAACTTTGTTTCCTGTGAAGAAGCAAAGTCAGTGAGCGAATTAAGTTATGTGTGTGTGCACGTGTGTGCGTGTGTGCATCTGCCTGAACAAACAGAGAATAGCTGGATTTAAAACAACCCTAAGACTTGCACCACAGCTAAATTTCACATTGCTAGATGGGGACCGGAGCTGAGTGGTGACCAATGGCTCAGCTGGGCGTGTCCTGTGAGGACCGTGTTGCTATCACGGTCATTCCACTGCACAGTGTCAGTGTGGTTGGTGTACGCTGGATCTCTCACCTTTGAAATCTTTACTTTTGTGGGTTGTTTGGGCTTGGATGCTTGTAACATCTCTGTGGCATCACATGGGCCGGTCAGTAACTGCCCTCCTTGACCCCCGAGCAGTCCATGAACATCCTGACCTCCGTTCTGCTGCTGTACGCCAAGGAGGAGGAAGCCTTCTGGCTGCTGGTTGCTGTGTGTGAGCGGATGCTGCCCGATTACTTCAACCACCGTGTGATCGGTAAACAGACCCCCTTCCTCCTCCTGTGTATCTGGGGAAGAGTGACAGAGCCTGGGCAGGATGTTTCTCATCAGTCCTGTTTATAAAATCTCTCAGTACCACTCAGCTAGTCTGTTTGCAAACACAGTTTGACTCCTGAATTTGCAGAACTAACTCGGGAAATTCTCTGCACAGTTCTGACAATGTAGTGGAGTAAAGAAACTCGAACACATTCCTGCTACAAAGACCTACAGAGTCGGGATTAAAACAAACACATGACTTTAGATGGATAGTTGAACTTACAAGAAGGGAAGAGAGATCCAAGGCCCAAGAAACAAGTCAGAAAGTGAAAACCAGGGTGGTTTTACACGGATGCCATGGCCTGGAAAGGGAGGGGGGGGCCTGGGGGGATGCCTCTCGATAGCTCAGGGAGCTTGTTCAGACAGGAGGCCCTCGGTTCCCCTAGAGAGAGGAGGTAGGTGGGACGGAATTAGAGACCCTCAAGGCCCATGTGGTCAGTTAAAGGGCAGACTTGGAAAAGTCCCCCATTTCCATAAGGACATCTTAAGAAAGCTCGTTGGCTGCTGTCTGGACTCTGGGTAACCTGTGGCCTTGCAAAACTCCTGCACTGGGTATCTGACTTTCATGTGGTTGAGATTTAAATGTATGCTGTCTCTGTGGTCCAGCAACCTCCTAGTAAACAATACAAAAATGGTTTTGGGCTGGTGATACTCTTAGGGACTCTTCTTAGTAATTCAGATGAGAGATGGAGCTGGCCTAAAATTAGGGTGGCAGCCCTGGGAACAGAACCAACTTCAGACAGAATTTAGCAACTGAGTGGATGTAGGAGCAAGGCGGGAAGAAAGTGCCTTTGAAGACTGTGTCCTAAGGACTGAAGGGTGGCCCCTAGGAATAAGGAGGGGCAGGAGGGTGGTGTGGTCAGCTGGGAAGGCGGTGATGGCTCTGTGCCTTCTGGCCCAAGTGTGCCCTTCCCTGAGCCTTCGGCCGTGCACACCGGCTCCTTCATGTGCCTGAGTGGCTAGCTGGCTTGCTTCCGTTTTTACTTTGTGTTGTGGGAAGCGGTGTAAGGAACAGAGTAGCAAGGAGTAATTAAAACCTCGGCGTCATTGAGAGACATGCTGTCAAAGCCACTGTTGATGATTGTTGCTGTGTGACAGCTCATATGCAACAGTGCCAGCTAGACCCTCTGTGAGAGTGCACGTGCCTGTGGGGACACTGCCCAAGACAGGAAGGGACCATTGGAACACATGCATCACCTCAGCAAGTTCTCTTCTGCCCCTTTCCTGCCATAGGCAACACCTGGTACTGAGTTCTATCACCATGGATTAATTTGGCCTACTCTTGAACCTTGTATAAATGTAATCATGGAGGACGGGGTCTTCTATGTCTGGCTTCCATCACACAGCAGGGCATCTGTAAGAGGCAGCCACGTTGTTGATGCATTTGTAGAGCTTGCTCCTCTTTGTTGCTGAGTAGGATTTCACTGGTGTGCTTGTCTAGTCACCTGCTGATGTGCATTTGAGTTGTTTCCAGTCTTGGAGTATGATAAATAAAGTAGCAGTGAGCAGTCATATAAGTCTTTTTATGAATCTATACTGTCATTTTTCTTGGGTATTTACCTAGGAGAAGAATTGCAGGGTCATAGGTTAGATGTATGACTTAATAAGAAACTCAGTGTTCCAGAGTGGATGTAACATGTTCATTTGTCTCATATCAGCATTGTAGGAGAATTCAGCTTGCTCCACATCCTTGCTAACACTTGGTATTGTTCATCTTTTTAATTTTAGGCATCTAGTGGGTAAAAAGTGGTATAATTATGGTGCTTTTAATTTGCATTTCTCTGATGATTAATGATGTCTCTTTGCTTACTGACCATTTGTTTATTGACTCTTCTGAGTGTTTAAATCTTTAGCCTCTTTAAAAAAGGTTGGTTGTTACCTTCTTACTAAGTTGCAAGAGTTCTTTCTTTTGAATGTAAGATCTCTGTCAGGCATATGGATTGCAAATATTTTCTCCAAGTTTGAAGCTTGCATTTTCATTTTATTAATGGTGTCTTTTAGAGAATGGCAGTTTTAATTTTGATGAAGTCCAGTTTACAATTTTTTCTATATTTAGTACTTTTTATGTCCTAAGAAATGTATTTTTCTTAAATCTCTTTTAAAAATTTTATAGTATTAATTTTTATATGTAGGTCTATGGTCTATTTCAGATATATTTTTCTGTATGGTGTGAGGTAGGGGCTAGTGTTCCTTTTTTATTTCCCCCATGCCAGTTTCCAGCTGATCAAGCAGTATTTTTTTTTTAAAAGGCTATCTTTTACCCATTGAATTACCTTGGTCAAAATGTCAGAATCGGTGAACTAAGCATGGACACTTTTCTGGACTCAAATTCCATCTCTTTGTTCTGGTTACCTCAGAGTGATTTTAATTTCAGACTGAACTTTGAGAGTGAGTCCCACGCCAGCTAGAGCCCTGTGGCCTTTGTTTTCTAGGGGCGCAAGTGGACCAGTCTGTCTTCGAGGAGCTCATCAAGGGTCACCTCCCAGAGCTGGCGGAGCACATGAACGACCTCTCAGCCCTGGCATCCGTCTCTCTCTCGTGGTTCCTGACCCTGTTCCTCAGCATCATGCCTCTAGAGAGTGCGGTGAATGTGGTAGATTGCTTCTTCTACGATGGCATCAAAGCCATCTTCCAGCTGGGACTGGCTGTACTTGAGGCCAATGCTGAGGACCTGTGCAGCAGCAAGGATGATGGCCAGGCCTTGATGATCCTCAGCAGGTGGGCCCCGCTGTGCCTCTGTGGCCAACCAGAGATGGAGGAGGCAGCAGCACGTGCCCAGCAGGGCCATCGGTGGGGAAGTTTTTTTTTTTTTTTTTTTTTATTGAGACAGAGTCTCACTCTGTCGCCCAGGCTGGAGTGCAGTGGCACAATCTGCTCACTACAACCTCCGCCTTCCACCTTCAAACGATTCTCCTGCCTTAGTCTCCCGAGTAGCTGGGACTACAGGAACCCATCACCGTGCTCGGCTAATTTTTGTATTTTTAGTATGTAGGGACCAGCCCCACAGGGTCGGTGGGCTTCTCCCTGTGTGCGGTGACGAGAGAGTGTAGAAATAAAGACACAAGACAAAGAGATAAAAGAAAAGGCAGCTGGGCCTGGGGGACCACTACCGCCAATGCGCGGAGACTGGTAGTGACCCTGAATGTCTGGCTGCGCTGTTATTTATTGGATACAAAGCAAAAGGGGCAGGGTAAAGAGTGTGAGTCATCTCCAATGATAGGTAAGGTCACTTGGGTCACGTGTCCACTGGACAGGGGGCCCTCCCTGCCTGGCAGCCGAGGCAGAGAGGGAGAGGAGACAGAGAGAAAGACAGCTTATGCCATTGTTTCTGCATATCAGAGACTATTAGTACTTTCACTAATTTACTACTGCTATCTAGAAGGCAGAGCCAGGTGTACAGGATGGAACATGAAGGCGGACTAGGAGCGTGACCACTGAAGCACAGCATCACAGGGAGACGGTTAGGCCTCCGGATAACTGCAGGCAAGCCTGACTGATGTCAGGCCCTCCACAAGAGGTGGAGGAGCAGAGTCTTTTCTAAACTCCCCTGGGGAAAAGGAGACTCCCTTTCCCGGTCTGCTAAGTAGCAGGTGTTGTTCCTTGACACTTCTCACTACCGCTAGACCATGGTCCGCCTGGCAACGGGCGTCTTCCCAGACGCTGGCGTCACCGCTAGACCAAGGAGCCCTCTGGTGGCCCTGTCTGGGCATAACAGAAGGCTCGCACTCTTGTCTTCTGGTCACACCTCACTATGTCCCCTCAACTCCTATCTCTATATGGCCTGGTTTTTCCTAGGTTATGATTATAGAGCGGGGATTATTATAGTATTGGAATAAAGAGTAATTGCCACCAACTAATGATTAATGATACTCATATATAATCATATCTAAGATCTATCGGGTATAACTATTTTTGTTTTATATTTTATTATACTGGAACAGCTCGTGTCCTTGGTCTCTTGCCTCGGCGCCTGGGTGGCTTGCCGCCCACATTAGTAGAGATGGGGTTTCACCATGTTGGCTAGACCAGTCTCGAACTGCTGGCCTCAAGTGATTCACCCGCCTCGGCCTCCCAGAGTGCTGGGATTACAGGTGTGAGCCACCGCCTGGCCCCTGTGCAAGTTTTCTGTCCGACTCTGCCTCTTGACATTCTGTGGCCTCCCCAAGCCAGTTTGCCATGGGGCACCATTCCAGGCATGGAGTGAAGGGTGCCATTGTCCCTCACCCCCTTCCACAGTGAGAAAGTCCAGGAAGAGGAGGGCCATAAATGCTTTTCTTTAAGATTAAATGTCTTGCATTTAGATGGACTCACAGTGGCCTTGAACAGGGCTTGGTGGACACCAGGCATCATGGGCGTCAGGCAGCCAGCTAGAGGTTGCAGATGTTTTCTGCGTAAGGCTAGTGAACGGCAGTGAGGGAAAAGGCCCACTAGGTTGAGCGCCACAGCTGGGCTTTCTAGGAGCTGAGGGCAAGTCAGATGACATTGAAAGAGGGGGTTCTCTTTCAGAGCATGATGTAAGCTTAACCTTACATGTATGTGCAGAGTGTTGGGCTTACTTCACTGGAGAGTTTCAGGCCTGGAAAGCCACCTGTGGAGCCCGATCCACAAGCCAGGCTTCATGACTGCCTCTCACTTCTCTAAAATGAGCCGGAGCAGCTGCAGCCTTGCCCTCCTTCCGAAAGGTGTTGGTGTTTGGAAGTGCCCTGGCATGCCTGACACTGTGAAGGCAGTCCGTGTTGTGTAGTACCTGAATGAGGATGGACTTGGGCGTTGACAGGGCGGTATGTTCAGGTTTCTAGATCACATTAAGAATGAGGACAGCCCAGGGCCCCCAGTTGGCAGCCACCATGCCTTTTTCTCCGACGACCAGGAGCCCTACCCTGTGACTGACATTTCAGACCTGATCCGGGATTCCTATGAGGTAACGGGAACCCCCACCCCATGCCCCGTTGCAGCCCCTAACCCCCCGGGAATTGTGACTGGGGGATGGATGTGGAGGGAGGTTCCTGGGCCACTTCCTGTTTCCACACTTTGGATGAGCAGGGGACTGAGCAAGTGGTCCCTTGTTTCCCTGCAGAAATTTGGAGACCAGTCTGTGGAGCAGATCGAGCACCTGCGTTACAAGCACAGGATCAGGGTCCTCCAAGGCCATGAGGACACCACAAAGCAGAACGTGGTGGGTAGCGGATGCCTCACCCTGCTGATCACGGTATTGGGGAGCCAACCTGGGAGTGCGCGTCCTTTTTGGTCATGTCATAAGAATGCCAGCTTTGAAAAATTTATATATATTTTTTGGATTACATTAACAACTTAATAAGGGTGAAGTAGTTTAGAAACAATGTGAGCTTTGGAGCCAGGTGGTGAGTACTCAACACTGTGAGCCTGTTTCCCCCGTGGAAAATGGGGATAACAGTGCCTGCCGCGCAGTTAAATGAGGTTGGGGTCTATAATGCCTTAGCACAGGGGGCCCGCAGGGGCATTAGCTGGCGCTCAGAAGGCTCCTCCTGCTCGTGCTGTTTCTCTGCCAGTTTCCTGGCTTCCATTAGAGCCCGGTAGGTTTGTCCTTAGGTACTGATGTGTGAACTGGAAAGAGGCTAAGGATGAAACGCCTGGGAAAGAGACCTGGCAGTGATGTTTATGTCAGAAAAGAGCCTTTGTGGGAGGGAAGCAGGTGCACGGGCCCTTTGCGTCCCCTTCAGGAGGAAGAATCCCCTCCTGCCCTGACCCCCGGGGGTGCAGGCCTAGATTTCACACCATTGCTGTTTATTCTTTCCTCAAGCTTCGAGTCGTTATCCCGGAAGTCTCAATTCTTCCTGAAGACCTAGAGGAGCTCTATGACTTATTCAAGGTACGCAGCTCTGGGAGGATGAGGGGTTCCAGGCCCTGAGCTGGCCCGAGCCGCAGTGCCTAGCCTGCCCAGGGGACAACATGCAGCTGCCTGCAGGGCTCTGCAGAGCAGAGGCTGGAGCTGCCCTCCTTGAAGCTGTCTTAGCCTGTCTACCTGCTTCTACCCAGAAACCTCTCTCCCCACCCTCCGCCCTGGAACGTGGGAGGAGGGAGCCGGGGTGCTCTTTGGGCAGCCCAGCAGGCCTAGCCTCTCACACTGAAGCTGCTGTACTCTGCTGGGAGGGCTTCAGTGCTGTGATCTACTCTGCTCACCGCTGCTCTAGTGAGTGCGGGCTCTGGGTCCTCCAGCGGCCCTTAATGAAATCATCACCTGGCATACTTTTTAATTAACTGTGATCCTGCCCCACAGTACATGCATGCATATTTTCCTATTTGTGTGGCAGGTATGCATGCAAGTTCATATTCTATTTTTCCTTAACATTATTCCATGTTGCCGTATAGTCTTAATCATTTTTAATAACTCTATGATCTGTCATATAGCTAATACTTAGTATAGTTAACGTGATTTTTAATATTTTGATATTTACCTGGAATCACCCTGCAAAGAACATCTTCAGGCACGTTACTAGAGTTTTCTTGCTGAAAACAGTGAATGGAAATGAGGAAGAGAGGCAGGCACATTGGTGGACTCTTGCTACCCTGGCAGAGAAGGGGAGGAAGCGCAGTTGCAGAAAGCAAGCCTGGCAGGGAAGGGAGTGCGGCTGCTCCAGCTCGTCTTGGTGGGGCCTCCGAGCCTCTTTCCCTCCTGAGCCTGGGTTCCCAGCACGATTGAAATGACAGTCAGCACAGTCCAGGGCTTTGGAAGCCATGGAGCAGGCCTTTCCCTGCAGTCACTGACTGCAGGGTTGTTGGGTTAGTTAGTAGGTTCCTCACTCCTCATTCCTAATGAGCAGGATGTGTGGTGAGAATTAGCAGGCCACTTTCTCCTGTACACAGCATGTTTGCAAGTTTTACTGTTTCCTTTGTTGTGTGAAGGCAAAATATGAAGTCGAAGGTTACTTGGTATCCCAACCCCCTAGCCTCATTTTGGCTTTCAAGGAAGCCAAACAGGGAATACTAGGAACATAAAAGTAGGCAAACAAATATGTGAGTTTTGGCTTGTGTTTTTTACCTTAAAAAGACTTTGATTAGGCTGGGCGCGGTGGCTCATGCTTGTAATCCCAGCACTTTGGGAGGCCGAGGTGGGCGGATCACGAGGTCAGGAGATCGAGACCACGGTGAAACCCCGTCTCTACTAAAAATACAAAAAATTAGCCGGGCGTGGTGGCGGGCGCCTGTAGTCCCAGCTTCTCGGAGAGGCTGAGGCAGGAGAATGGCGTGAACCCGGGAGGCAGAGCTTGCAGTGAGCCGAGATTGCGCCACTGCACTCCAGCCTGGGCGACAGAGCAAGACTCCATCTCAAAAAAAAGAAAAAGAAAAAAAGACTTTGATTTATTTAGGGCTAATTGTTCTCAGGTTGAGAGAGTAGGAACCATCGCATGTCGGAATTTATGTAATTTAAAGGATGCTTTAAATTCACAATAAAAACAAATTTTGTTAAGTACCAGCCACATTGTTCATGTTTCATAGGAAAGATTAAAGAAGGCCTTCAAAGCCAACCATGCTTGTTTCCTGTTTTTATTCTTCCTGTGAAGGACCAACAGTGTTGGTTGGTACTTGAGGAAATTTATTTTTATTGTTAGTTTAAAGCCATTCTTTAAATCACATAAATTCAGGTCTCTGATACCTCCTTTTCCCTCAAATAGAGAACAGCTTCATTACTTTATCTCTGCAAGTAGGATGTGAACAGTATAAATACAGACTTGGTGCGTAAGCTACTCCTGGAAGCATCAGGGCCTGAAATGGTGCCTTGTGTATTCCACAAACGCGTTCCTACTGCTAAGCAGTGAAATTCACCCAGTGTTGCTGGGTTATTGTGCTGTAGAGAACATTTGATCTCTTCAGTGTTATTTTGCTTCCTTTCATGTTCTGCGTAAGACTTATTTTCAAAGTTGAATTGAAAGACACAAAGCTAAATAAAATTATACCTACTCTTACCATTGAAAAAAGAAAAACAAAGCTTCTAAGCAAGAAAGGAAAGTAGCTGGGCTCAGTGGCTCACTCCTGTAATCCCAGCACTTTGGGAGGCCGAATCACTTGAGGTCAGTAGTTTGAGACCAGCTTGGCCAACATCGTGAAAACCTGTCTCTACTAAAAATACAAAAATTAGCTGGGCGTGGTGACGCACTCCTGTAATCCCAGCTATGTGGGTGGCTGAGGCGGGAGAATTGCTTGAACTTGGGAGATGGAGGTTGCAGTGAGCCAAGATCACAGCCACTGCATTCCAGCCCTGGCGACACAGTGAAACTCCATCTCAAAATAAATAAATAAAAATTAAAAAAAAAAAAAGGGCCTATCGTGCCCCTATTACCCTGCCTGTACAGATAATTATGGTTAACAATGTGCATATCTTTCTGGAATTTTCCCTCTTGTATCTATCTATAAATACACACATGCCTACAATACATACACACACATTCACTTTTCTTTCCCACATAGAAGTGAGATTATGGTATATATAATACCTGCAGGTTTTTTTTGTTTGTTTCAGTTGACCATGTATCATGAACTTTGTTCCAGATGAGAATCTATAGATCTTTTCTCATACTTTTTTAGTGATTGCAGTTTCCTTGTAGGGCCAAATTCTGATATATTTAATTATTCATCTCTTGAGTGACATTTGTGTTGTTTCTGGTTGTTGCTGCTTGACACTGAGCACCTGTGCATTTCCTGGACCCCAGTGCTGCTGATTCTGTAGAATTGGGTTCCTTGAGGTGGAACTGTTGGGTCATGGGTGACGTATATATCCAACTTTAGTCAATACTGCTAAAGCTTTTTAAATTTTTTCAAATTACAGTTCTGGCCAGGCATGGTGGCTCATGTCTGTAATCCCAGCACTGTGGGAGGCCAGTGTGGGTGGATCACTTGAGGTTCGGAGTTTGAGACCAGCCTGGCCAACATGGTGAAATCCCGTCTCTACTAAAAATACAAAAATTAGCCAGGCGTGGTGGCATGCACCTGTAATCCCAGCTACTTGGGAGGCTAGGGTAGGGTAATTGCTTGAACCTGGGAGGCAGAGGTTGCAGTGAGTCAAGATTGCGCCACTGCACTCCAGCCTGGGCAACAAGAGTGAGACTCTGTCTCAAAAAAAAAAAAAAAAAAAAAAAATTGCAGTCCCACTGATGGTGTTTAAGAGGACTCATTTCCCCACACTCCACACCCACCCAGCATTTAATATCATGGATCTTTCAAAATTTTGCTAGTCCAGTGGAAAATTACATTTCATTTTAATTTAAACTTGTTTTCTCATTAATGAGGTTGAGTGCCAGTTCATGTTTATTGGCTAGTTCTCTACTCTTTTGAATCACCTGTTCATATTCTTTGCCTATTTTTATAGTGGTTTGTTTTCCTATGGGATTCTATGTAAACTAATATTTGTCCTTGGTGTATGCATTACAACCATTTTCTTCTGCATTTTATGGGATGTTGATGTGACAGTCTACACGAATGTACATAGAAATTCATGGGGTGCCTTGGGTTTTAAGGAACAGAAATTTATGAGACCTTTATTTCACACTTAAAAGTTCTTGTGATTATTTTCATGATTCTGTAATGACTATTTAAATGACATGGCTGTGGTGAATATGACAGTAAAATTATAGATGGCATTTTGGTCTCTATTTGAGGATATGAGCTTGCAGACTACAGCATCTGCCCTTGTTTTTGTCCCATCCTGTGGACAGAGGACACTGAAGTGGTCAAGAACCCTGCAGTTATTGGGAACTACTTCAGACTTTTGTGAATTGGGATGTCCAAAGAGATGATGTAGTTATTTAGTATGGGTGGAAATGATGCATTCGGAGGAGGCTCACCTGGTCCTCAGCGATAGGGCCGGTTTTGTTAGTTTTCAGTCTATTCCCAAGACTTCAACTCACCTTAAAAAAAAAAACTTAAAAAAAATTGTTAATGTATTCATGTGGTTCAGAATTCAGAAAGTATTAAAAATATGCAATAAAAAGTCTCACTTCTATCTCTGGGGCCCTCCCCACAGGTAGCCAGGGTTATTAGTTCCTTCCGTATCCTACAGATCTGGCTAGTCCTTTTTGATTTTTAAATAATATGATTTGGGGCCAGTCACGGTGGCTCATGCCTATAATCCCAGCACTTTGGGAGGCCAAGGCGAGTCGAGACCAGCCTGGCTAACACGGTGAAACCCAGTCTCTACTAAAAATACAAAATATTAGCTGGGTGTGGTGGCAGGCACCTGTAATCCCAGCTACTTGGGAGGCTGAGGCACGAGAATCGTTTGAACCTTGGAGGCGGAGGTTGCAGTGAGCTGAGATCACGCCACTGCACTCCAGCCTGGGTGACCGAGCGAGACTCCATCTCAAAAAAAGGAAAACAAACAAACAAAAAAACGCTCTGTTGCCCAGGCTGGAGTGCAGTGGCATGATCTCGGCTCACTGCAATCTCGGCCTCCCGGGTTCAAGCGATTGTCCTGTCTCAGCCGCCCGAGTAGCTGGGATTACAGGTGCACACCGCTACACCCAGCTAATTTTTTGTATTTTTTAGTAGAAACGGGGTTTCACCGTGTTGCCCAGGCTGGTCACGAAATCCTGAGCGCAGGCGATCCACCCACCTTGGTCTCCCAAAGTGCTAGGATTACAGGCGTGAGCCACCACGCCCGGTCAAAAAAGTACGATTTTAAGTGAAAATATCAGAATAAAAATTGTGTGTCTTCTATAATGAAAACTATGTTAGCTGAACTGTACATTTAAAAATAGTTAAATTGGTACATTTTACGTTATGTATATTTTACCACAATGAGAGACAAAAAGACCTTGATAATAAAAGAAACCAACGTCAAAATTACATGTTCGTGTGGGTAAGGATGTCAGGGTAACAAGGGAACACTTTTACATATCCAGTTACAGTGGTGAGATTGTGAGTAATTTATTATTTTATTTGTTTGTGTTAACAACGTGGCTTGTTCAATAAGTGGTAAGAGCTCCCTTTCTCCCTCTTGTTTGAAGAGAGAACACATGATGAGCTGTTACTGGGAGCAGCCCAGGCCCATGGCCTCACGCCACGACCCCAGCCGGCCCTATGCCGAGCAGTACCGCATAGATGCCCGGCAGTTTGCACACCTGTTTCAGCTAGTCTCGCCCTGGACCTGTAGGGCCCACACGGAGATCCTCGCTGAAAGGATGTTCAGGCTCTTGGATGACAACATGGACCAGCTCATTGAGTTCAAAGCATTTGTGAGCTGCCTCGGTATGCCTCTGTGGGATTTTGCAGTGAGGTGCTTTGAGGTGTGGGTCTGTGAACAGAAGACAAAGTGGATCTTTGGAGCAGGCAGATGCACATGGTTTAACACTTTTGTGACTGGCCTGACATGAACTTATGATTTTGAAATATCACTCTGCAGGCCCCTCTCAGGATCTACTTTCTGAAGGGGGATGGGAGAGGGGCCCACGCTGTCAACTTAAGAGGCTTTTCACCTTGCTTTCCTTGGCACCCACGATGTGGTGGTGGCTTGTTGGGAGCCATGTTCCTAATTTTTGTCCATAAAATTAAAATGTTTTGGAAGGTATGAGGACGGACAACATTCACAAA
Source organism: Nomascus leucogenys (assembly GCF_006542625.1). Lineage (NCBI taxonomy): Eukaryota > Metazoa > Chordata > Mammalia > Primates > Hylobatidae > Nomascus > Nomascus leucogenys. The sequence goes on from NC_044394.1 coordinate 82,786,594, forward strand.
GTTCCTTGGAGCTCACATAGTCAACAGCCCTGCCTTTAACACTTTCATTGCTACCATGGTGTGTGTCTGGGGCAGGAGAGTTGGGGGTTGCTGGTATTGTGTTCTCTCCACAGTGAGTTTGTGTCCTGACAATGGACTTTCAGCATTGGCATCAACTCACTCTCTCTTTTTAAAATTTTTGCAGATATTATGTATAATGGAGAAATGAATGAGAAGATTAAACTATTATACAGGCTTCATATCCCTCCAGGTAAGAAAGTCTAAGTAGCAAAATCAGACTGTGCTCTGCTTAAACACAGTATCAGCTTTGTGCTTGACTCTGAAGCTCTTCTCTTTTTAAAGGTCACTTATGCTCGAGGCAGCAGGTGTTTCTGGCTTGGGGTTTCAGGTCACAGGTTTGAAGTTCTGTGCTGCATAGCTCTGGCAGGACCTCCCAAACTGGAGTGTGCACCAGAATCGCCTGGAGGGCCTGTTAAACCAAGTTCCTGGGCCCCCGCCCTGGTTTCCAACACCCTGGGTCAGAGGACACCTTCAGAACCACTGGCCTGTGGAATGTGTGTGAGAGCCAGACCCTCATTACCTTACTAGTTATTTTAGGCTACTGAATCTGAAGAACCATTTCATGTTTCTAGTGCATCAGACCATGTTTTCTACAAATTTCAGCACTAGTAACCAGGAAAAGGAAGCCATTTGGGTATCTATGAGGTCAGACTTGAGGTTGACAGGAACAAGACCAAGGAAACCTAAAAGGTGTTCGTTGGATCTTAAAAAGTAATAGAGATGAATGAGAAATCCCAGAGGGCTCTGCCCCCCAGTGCTGTGGTTGTGGTTTTGGTGTTGGATGGTGCCTGGGGAGGCTGGTGGGCGCCAAGGGGGCTTCTAGGGCCATGATATTCTGGTGGCTTTTACAACTATTAATGCACATACACATTCCCCTTTATCCACTGGGCATATGTCCCAAGAACCGCCCCCCCAACTCCCCATGGATGCCTGAAACTGTGGATAGTACCAAACCCTGTATACACTAGATTTTTTCAATCTGATCACCAAGGTGGCTAATGAGTGACTAACAGGCAGGTAGTGTAGACCTTGTGGAGATACTGGACAAAGGGAGGATTCACGTCTGGCCTGGGATGGAGTGGAACAGCGCAAGATTTCAAAATGTTACTCAGAGCAGCGTGCAGTTTAACACTTCGGATGAGGGGGACTACTGTACAAACATTGAAGATGCACCTAGACATTACTTGTGGGCTTTCTGGGTCTACTTCTGGATACAGCCATTACTGAACTGGCATCTGATACCTTAGGCACGCTGTCCCCAGTGAGCATTCTGTGCTGGCCACACAGTCCCTCCTTGACCTTCCCATTGACAGTGTGCACTATTATGACTTGAGTGCAAATTGTTTATTATTTATTTATTTTTGGTTTCCCTTTCTCTGTCAACTGATCATAAATGCAAATTGTTTAGCATCATTGAAGTTTTCTGCCCTTTATGCCAATATAAATTGAGTTTTATCTTTATTTTTCACAAATGTTTTTCTATTAACATAGAAGGCATGCATAATTGTTTATCTTCATCATATCATCATCATCATCATCTTTCCATAGTTGTCATTATATCTGGCATTCTTAAATAGAACATGATTGTTTTTATTTTACTCTATTATTTTATCTTGGTTTTAAAACAAACATTATTTTGGAATAATTTTAGATTTATAGAAAAGTTGCATAGATTAGTACAGATAGAATTTCACCGCGATATATTTTTAAATTTATAATTGGCTTTTGAATTATCATCTAAGATTGATTTTTGATTCTTCATCTAACTTTCTTTTTTTTTTTTTTTGAGACAGAGTCTTGCTCTGTCACCCGGGCTGGAATGCAGTGGCGCAATCTCAGCTCGCTGCATGCTCGGTCTCCTGGGTTCACGCCATTCTCCTGCCTCAGCCTCCCGAGTAGCTGGGACTACAGGCGCCCGTCACCACGCCCGGCTAATTTTTTGTATTTTTTTAGTAGAGACAGAGTTTCACTGTGTTAGCCAGGATGGTCTCAATCTCCTGACCTCGTGATCCACCTGCCTCAGCCTCCCAAAGTGCTGGGATTACAGGCGTGAGCCACTGCACCCGGCCTCTTCATCTAACTTTCTAATGAATTACTACTTGTTTCCAAATAAGTTTATTTCTAAAAGACATTTTAATTACCTTGGTTTATTAAAAGCATTTGTAGTCCTTCATGGTTTCAGAAAATCAATTGTTCATACCTTTTTGAACATATCTGACTGTGATATTCATACTGTGTGATTATGAATTTAAATCAAGTTCAGTGGAAATTAAGATATGATGTATTATTTTTTAGTGTATGTTTCGTATCTGAATTTTTGATGCAGTTAAAAAAGCCTTAAGAAAACGACAAAAAAGCTAGAGTGCAGACAACCTAAAATCTCTATTTTAAAACATCATTTTCCTGAGGCCATGCAGACTCACATCTAAGTTTTTTTCATTTAAATGGACTTAATTCTAACAAATACTTTCATAATGAAAAACTTTTTAAAGGTGGGACAGACATACTAGTTATGAAATGAAAGTTTACAATCACAGATCAGGAAGTATAATGAGATTACATCAAATGTGAATTTGTGTGCCTAAAGAATTCTCTTCACCTAAGTCTTACTATTTGCCTGTCGAAGAGGCAAGGATAGAAAACATCAGTACCTTGCTGAAACACCCGCCCGTGTAGAACAGGCCTGGCCCTCTGCCAGGGTAACGTAGGAGACAGATGTCTTCTGTGAGCTTGGTTGTAAAGGCATCTGCTGCAGCTCAGGAAGCAATGAAGAGCTGAGGCCCAAGGCTGCATCCATTTCCAGGAGGGCTCACTTTATGGGCTCTTGGCAATTGTAACACTATTTAGCACAGAACTAGGAAAGAAATATTACAGATGATTTGGTACCATGTCAGGTGACACACAGATGAAGACTATTCCAGAAGATTATAAAATCAAGAGTTTTCACTGCAGATTGATAAACCTGCAGATATTGGTCATTTTGCTTAGTTAATTATACTAATTGGACTTTCAGAGGAGAACTTCCTGGGAGAACTTTATTTTCCTTGGAAAGAAACATCATAACAAACTGCTGAGAAAGTTATGTTGAAAACGGACACACACAAATGAGACAATTTGGAGGTTTTTCTGTAAGTTTGTATACTGAGCAGGCCTATGAGGACCCCTCACATCATGAGTTCCTTCTGCGAACTCTGAGATTCAGGGAATATGCTATGTTATTCACAGTTAGGCTCTCTGAAAGATTTGCCTGTCAGCCTGAATCCGCATTAAAGGATGTCCTTAAAATGTTGACTAATAAAATTGGAGCTGCTCCAGTCTTTGAGTTCAGCTTTCTGTGAAGGAATAGAAGTTTCCTTCTGAGGTCTTATACATAACCAAGTACATCTGCTGTCTAAAGGATGAGTTCTGTCAAGAAGTTGAGTTAAAAGGAGAAATCTTTTGAATAATTCCAATTTGCAGTTGGTTAAGGGTAATTATTGGCTTTAAAAAAAAAAAACACTTAAAACGTTGAAAACCTGAATGAACTTAATTGATAACTGAAAGAGCACATGACATTATATTAACACATACTGACAAAATATGAATTCAAAGCAAAAATTCAACTTCGAAAAGAGGTCACAAATGTTTCATTAGTGATGTTTAGTCAGTGTTATAATTTGAATTCTAAAATGTAATTATAGATTATAGTACAGCAATATCTGTGTATGAATGAGGGAAAGCTTTGTTATTCTGAAATACTTTATATGAAAAAGTGTTGATTGGATTCAAAATCTAGTCCCATTAGCCAAAAAATTGTCAACATTACATTTGTCAGTGAAAAAGGGGTTGATATGTAGATATGTAGAATGAGCACGTGCTTGAAGTAGAATTGCGAGCATTGGAACCGTTCAAATCCTCTATAATGACTTTTCACCAAGTAGAGAAAAAGTGCCATTTGCTTTCCCCTTCTTGTTCAGTTTTTCACTGATGGTGACAATCTGTTTTGAAGAGATCATTGTTGTGAAGACCTAATTGGGAATTGCATGTAGCTGCTTCACTGTTAGTATGAAAACTAATATTAAAAAGTCCTGAGCGTGCCAAGATTTTGGCAACATCTTATCCTTTTTGTCACTTGACCCTATCTTGCCTGTGATAAAGTGATGTACCATGGATATCTGTTAGAATGGATCTGCTTTCCAAACCTGTGTAGTACATTGGAAATACACAAGATCTTAGCACAGCATGGTCTGCTTTGCCAAGGGTATCTGCAGATTAGATGGTAGGTACTGATAAATATATACCGTTGTGTGCCACATAGGGACGTTCTGGGCAAGGATAGACAGCATGTATGACGGTGGTCCCATAGGATTACGAGACTGAAAAATTCCTGTCTTAGCCATTGTAAACACCGTAGCAAAACACGTTACTCATGTTTTTGTGATGATGCTGGTATAAACAGCTCTATTGCCATTGTATAAAAGTCTGGCGTATAAAATTACATATAACACCTAATATTGGGTAATGATAATGAATGTTATTGGTTTATGTAATTACTATACTAGTTATCATTATTTTAGCATACATTTCTTCTACTTATTAAAAAAAAAAAAGTAAACTGTAAAACAGCCTCAGGCAGGTCCTTCAGGAGCTATTCCAGAAGGCACTGTTACCACAGGAGAGGACAGCTCTGTGTATGTTATTGCCCATGAAGACCTTCAGTTGGGACAAGACGTGGACATGGAAGACACTGATACTGACGATCCTGACCCTGTGTAGACCTAGGCTAATGTGCGTGTTTGTCTTGGTTTTTAACAAAAAAGTTAAAAAGATTTTTTTGATAGAAAAAAGTTTATAGAATAAGAATATAAAAAAAATATTTTTCACAGCTGTACAATGTGTTTGTGTTTTAAGGCAAGTGTTACTACGAAAGAGTCAAAAAGTTTATAAAGTAAAAAGTTATAGTAAGCTAAGGTTAATTTATTACTGAAGATCAAGAATAATATTTTAAAAATGAACTCAGTACAGTCTAAGTGTTTATAAAGTCCATCACAGTGTGCAGTAACGTCCTAGGCCTTCGTATTCACTCACTACTCACTGATTTGCCCAGAACAGCTTCCAGCCCTGCAATCTCCATTCACAGTTAAGTTGGTCTATACAGGTATGCCATTTTTTTTCTTTTATACCATATTTTTATAGCGCCTTTTCTACATTTAGATATGTTTAGATACACAGCTACCATTGTGTTCCAGCTGCCTACAGTATTCAGGACAGTAACATGCCGCACAGGTTTGTAGCCTAGGAACAATAGACTTTATAGGCGAGGTGTGTAGTAGGCTACACCGTCTAGGTTTGTGTAAGTCCACTGTATGATATTTGCACAATGACAAAATCACCTAATGATGCATTTCTCAGAACGTATTCCTCTCATTAAGTGACACATGACTCTATAATAGATTTCACAGAATATTTGCTGTGGAGAAAAACCTTACAAGCATTATGGAATGGGAGGTGTTTAAAATTAACATCAGTAGGACCAAAGAGAGAGAGCATGTGACTACTGGTTGCCTAAGAGAGAAGTTTGGCACTCAAGTTATACCCACTATCTTGATTCTTCACTTTTTGGTCCGGCTTTTCTTATGGCTATGCTAAGAAACAATACTGAAGATAACTCTGTAAGCTCTTGCTTTTAAGAATGTGCCAATATGTCAGGGTATCTGCTGGAACCCAAGAAACTGAAGGATGCTTACACTGCTCTAAGGACCAAAATAATAATGTGAATGGCCCAAACGGCATAGGGGAAGAAGGCTCACCAGGTGAAATGGAGCAGATTGGCTAAATGATGAATCCAGCCAGGATTAAGAGCCTCCCTCAGAGAAAAAACAGTCATTCTACAGATTTAGCTAGAGGAGAAATGACTTCGAAAATGGATGATGTGTTGACGAAATTTACAAAGGTCAGCGTCTCACAGGGCACAAAAAATGGTAGTTTAGATTCCAGTTTAACACGCAGTCCTAATACCAGCTCCAGTTTAACAGTTAAGCAGTCCTGGTATCAGCTACATCAGAAATGATAGCAGACATGTTTGATTCGATGACGGGCAGTTTGGGCTAGATGAAAGATCTATTCTGGCGTTGGATTGGGATCCTGAGTTAAAATGCCACGAAAGATTTTGAATATAAACTTCCTTTAAAAAAAAAAAAAAACTTTTGTGAAATTAAAAGACTGCCTCAGACCCTTTTCAACAAAAGAAAACTAAGTGGGCCGGGCGCGGTGGCTCACGCTTGTAATCCCAGCACTTTGGGAGGCCGAGGCGGGCGGATCACGAGGTCAGGAGATCGAGACCACGGTGAAACCCCGTCTCTACTAAAAATACAAAAAATTAGCCGGGCCTGGTGGCGGGCGCCTGTAATCCCAGCTTCTTGGAGAGGCTGAGGCAGGAGAATGGCGTGAACCTGCGAGGCGGAGCTTGCAGTGAGCCGAGATTGTGCCACTGCACGCCAGCCTGGGCGACAGAGCGAGACTCCGTCTCAAAAAAAAAAAAAAAGAAAAAGAAAAGAAAACTAAGTGATAAAGATTCCTGGTATCCAAATCGTCAAGAAGCCACCACTAAGAAATTGGATGTATGATCCCTGCCTCTAGTAGCTGTTGCATCTCAAGTGATTTTTCTTACAGAAGATCCTTGAGAAACAAGTTAGATACCTTAGTTGATTTCCTTATCAATGACTTGGCTGTATTGGAATTTCTAGTTAATCCAAGTGCAAGGCCTCACTGCTATAATTTGATTGCTGTTTCCAACCACTGTGGAGGGATGAGAGGAAGGCCATATACTGCTTTTGCAAAATAAGCGTGGTGGAGATGGGATTATTTTGATGATTACTGTAATGTCTCAACTGCATCTGAAGGCCAGATTGTGTTCAAAGCCATATGTGAATTCTACTAGAGAGAAGACGCTTACGGTGGAACTGGCTTGTCGCCTCCACAGGCATCCCATTTAGAAAGTGAGGAAGATGGCAGTGGCAATGACAATGATATAGAAAATGGAAACCATATACAGCGTGTAATGAAGCTCCCTAAGGCCATAAAGGAGAGACCTTCCTGCTGGTGGTATCTGTTGGAGCAATGAAGTTACCTACTACCTTCAGACAGAAGTCTGAGATGGGGGTTTCAGATGACCAAATGTAAACCCTTTATCTGATTTTAACTTGTGTAGTACTTGAAGTGAGACAGAATGAACACTTTAATAGAAATTGTCTCTCAATCCATTTAGACTCTTGAATTACAGGCTACATATATATATAGGAATGTAAAAATAAGGTGATGTTTAAACAGCCCAAATATCTCATGTAAAAAGATTGAAAAGATTTTTAAAGACTGTATGTATTCTTAGTAGTTACTGTTTCCCATAATGCATAGTATCCTATCCTTCTGATCATAAATAGATCGTGGAATGAGTATTTTCAGTGAGTTCCATGTCCAGGTGATGTTCTCTGCATATGCTGTGATGGCAGAGGTTGGGAGGCTCTGCTCTGGGAGTTGTTTGGCCCCTCAGTTCCTTGTCACTGTTAATACTTTACCTGCCTCCTTTCTGGACACTTGCCCACCCCTTGGATTAATTGCTGCCTTTCTATGGCTCCCATCATATTTTGTTGGTGACTTGTATACACATTTCTACTTTGTGGTACGCCAAGCTCTTTGGCATCCCAGCACTATTCTGGGAAATCCGTTTCCATCCTGACTGTCCCAGGTACCATTCACGGTTTGCAGTTTTCCTCCTGTTCAGTTTGAGTGGATTCTTACATGTGCCACTGCACAGAATTTGTTTTGGGGAAAGTTGGAAAAAGGGTAGCTTTCCAAAGCTTTGCTGCCATCTTGTGGAAGCTTGTTGAATCACAGCTGAATTTTGCCTTTGATTTATTTTCAGTGAAATGGTTTACAAATAAGTTCCAAACTTTTTAAAATATGGGGAACCTTCCCTGTCATCCCCCTGATAATTGTTATTTGGTAGCAGCTTTATTGAGATATATTTCACGCACCATGCAAGTCACCCGTTTAAAGTGTACAATTCGATGGGTTTTTTTTGTATATTCAGAGTTGTGCAGTGATCACCACAATCAATTTTAGACCATTTCATCACCCTGAAAATAAACGTCATATCTTTAGCTCTCACTCCCAGTGTATCCATTTTCCCCAGCTGTAGGCAGCTTTCTGTTTCTGTATATTTGTCTGTCCTGGAAATTTGATATAAATGGAGTTGCTGTATCATGTTCGACTTCTTTCACCTAGCATGATGTTTTCAAGACACATCCATGCTGTAGCATGAGCCAGTGCTTCATTCCTTTTAATGGCCAAATATTCCATTGCATGGGTATGCCATGATTTGTTTATTCAGCAATTTATTCAACATTTGGGTTTTTTTTTGGCTGCTAGGAACAATACTACTATGAACAATCTGTGTACAAGTTTGCATGTGAACACTTTCAGTTCTCTTGGGTGTATATGTAGAAGTAAGATTTCTGAGCCAAATGGTAACTTTAACTTTTTAAAAAACTGCCAGACTGTTTTCTAAAGTGGCTGAGTCAGTTTATATTCCCATTGTCAATATGTGAGGGTTCTGAGTGTTTTATTTTTAACATCCTTAAGAACACTCCTAATACTAAGATGCTGCTTTGAATTCACTAAAGCTTTTCTTCAACTTTTAAAAGAAATTGTATAAGTACAGCAGTATGTGCTCATTATAGAGAAATACTATCCTGAAAAGTTTAAAATCATTACCAATTATTCCACCACCCAGAGATTTAGTGTATTTATTTCTAGAGTACTTTATATGTGCATGGATATATTTTAGTTTTACAAAATGGGATTTCACTACATACATTTTTTCCAAATCAGTATTAGCAGTGTCCTTCTATGAATGTGTATGTTGTTAATTACAACAGTCTCCACATACTTCTGGGAAAAGGCACACTTGGTGGGGGGACATTTTATTTTCTCTGGGTATCCAGACAGTGCTTGGTGTGCATTTGGGTTCATGGACCCTGCAGAAACTACAGTCCACAGGCTGGGAGCTGCTGGCTTAGCCTTTAGTTGCCTAGAAAGCTACATTACTGTCAGTTTTGGTAAGGCAGAAAATTTGTTTAATTTAAACCTCTCATCTTTTTTTAAGCACTCACTGAAAATGACCGAGACAGCCAGTCGCCACTGAAGAATCCTCTGTTGTCAACATCGAGACCCCTGGTTTTTGGGAAACCCAATGGCACGTACCTCTTTTCGTTGTTGCTTTCCCCTGGGCATACCACTGCAGTGGCGGGAGGCACCGGGGTTGCCCTCACCCCTCTTCTTGTAGCAGCCTTGTCTTTTCCCTTCGTCCAATGAATTATCACCAAAACTCTCATTGCCTTTAGAGGCCAGAAGTGCTCCGAGTGGGGGTGTTGCTGGGTGGCTGCCCCTTGCCCCCACCACCAAGTTCCTTCCTCCTGTTTGCTGTTTCACGCGTCCTCTTAGAGCAGAAGTCCCCCAGTTGCCACCCACTGGCTCTCCAGGGGAATCTCTTGCTTTCCAGTTTCGTATGGAATTTGCTTAGTGGAATTCCTCACCCCCTTGCTCCTCTCTCCCACATAGTTTCCTTTTTGCTTTCACTGAATTTATTTAAATTAAACTACATATTGTTTTCCTTTGTTTCAAGGTGATGCAGTTGATTATCAGAAACAGCTGAAGCAGATGATTAAGGATTTAGCCAAAGAAAAAGATAAAACTCAGAAAGAATTGCCCAAAATGAGCCAGGTATGGACTTTATTCAGTGAAGAGAATTAACTTTTTTTTTTTTTTGAGATGGAGTCTCGCTCTGTTGCCCAGGCTGGAGTGCAGTGGTGCAATCTCAGCCCACTGCAACTTCCGCCTCCCGGGTTCAAGCAATTCTGCCTCAGCCTCCCGAGTAGCTGGGATTACAGGCGTGTGCCACCACGTCTGGCTCATTTTTGTATTTTTAGTAGAGGCAGGGTTTCACCATGTTGGTCAGGCTGGTCTTGAACTCCTGACCTTGTGATCTGCCCACCTCAGCCTCCAAAGTGCTGGGATTACAGGTGTGAGCCACCGTACCTGACCAAGAATTAACTGGTTTTTCAAATGATTAATCTGAGAATCAAGCTTGGGCCCCTTTACCTGCAAAGTCCAGGTAGCGGAACATCATGGTGATTAAATGGGAAATATTAAATTGTGATCAACTGAAGATACTCCAGATACTCAAATCGCTTCAAAACAGGAGGTTGCCACACACTTCAAATCTTTGAGGAGTTTTTATATAAAATTCATTTATCCAGGTTGTGATACAGATTTATTCCTCTGGGAGGTAGAAGTATTTGGGGCCACTGTGGATACAGCATTCTTCCCTTCAAAAATACTGTGCTTCCTCCATTTCCTGGGAAATCACTGGCTGCATGATACACAGTACTGATAGGAGTCTTTAAAACTTCTGAGCATCTTCCAGAAAAGGGTTGTGCCATATTCAGGTTCCATATGGTTGTTTCCATTTGAAAATGGTTCTTCCCAATGTTTAGGAAATGTAGGCTTGAAGTTAAAAATGCTCCTTTTTGGCCGGGCGCAGTGGCTCACGTCTGTAATCCCAGCACTTTGGGAGGCTGAGGCGGGCGGATTGCGAGGTCAGGAGATTGAGACCATCCTGGCTAACATGGTGAAACCCCGTCTCTACTAAAAATACAAAAAAAATTAGCCGGGCGTGGTGGCGGGTGCCTGTAGTCCCAGTTACTCGGGAGGCTGAGGCAGGAGAAAGGCGTGAACTCGGGAGGCAGAGCTTTCAGTGAGCCGAGATCACACCACTGCACTCCAGCCTGGGCGACAGAGCGAGGACTCCATGTAAAAAAAAAAAAAAAATGCTTATTTTTGATAGGACTTAAGTCATTTTGGTGCTGTGGACTACGACCCTTCAAGAGTAGAATTTAGCATGCAGTTTCTCAGTTTTTTTTTTCTTTTGACCACAAAACATCTTGTGGGATTAGTGTTTCATAGCATGTTTGAGAAATGCTGCTTGTCTGCTCTGCTGGGAATTGCTCAGATGTTCATTCTACTCTTTGGATATATGATCAAAATGAGTTAAACTTCATCACTCAGAGCTATCAGTATTAACATTCTGATACACATACTTTTTTTTTTCTATAGATGTTTCAAACAAAATGGGCCATGTTAATACTCAGGTTTCCTTTCTTTCAAAATAACCATGGATCTTTCCCCCAAATAAATATTTGTTATATTAGTACCCAAGCATTTTTCTTCAGGCTGGAGTGCAGTGGCACGATCTCAGCTCACTGCAAGCTCCGCCTCCCAAGTTCATGCCATTCTCCTGCCTCAGCTTCCCGAGTAGCTGGGACTACAGGCGCCCACCACCAAGCCCGGCTAATTTTTTTGTATTTGTAATAGAGATGGGGTTTCACCGTGTTAGCCAGGATGGTCTTGATCTCCTGACCTCGTGATCCGCCCGCCTCGGCCTCCCAAAGCGCTGGGATTACAGGCATGAGCCACTGCACCTGGCCATATCCAACCATTTTTCTATTCTTGGAGTAATTGTGTAGCTAGATTCCACCTGAAGCACCTGTCCTCACATTATATATTCTCAGTTTCAGCAGCAGTGTCTCAGATTACACTGAGAAAACAGGCATCACTCTTCCATTTCATTTTACATTTAGGTCCTGCATGGCCTTCCCGCCAGAGGAACATGCCCTAACTTTATAGCGTTTCAGCTGTTTCCAGCATTTTCCTATTATAAACTCTACCTTAAAGATCCCTACAGATAAATCTGTACATTGCTATGTTTTTTTTTTGAGACGAAGTTTCACTCTTGTTGCCCAGGCTGGAGTGCAATGATGCGATCTCGGCTCACCACAACCTCTGCCTCCTGGGTTTAAGCGATTCTCCTGCCTCAGCCTTCCAAGTAGCTGGGATTACAGGCATGTGCCACCACACCCGGCTAATTTTGTATTTTTAGTAGAGATGGTGTTTCACCATGTTGGTTGGGCTGGTCTCTGACTCCCAACCTCAGGTGATCCGCCTGCCTCGGCCTCCCACAGTGCTGGGATTACAGGCGTGAGGCACTGTGCCCAGCCTGCTGTGGTTTCTTGAATTGCTTTGTTAAAGGGTGTGCACATCCTCTAGGAAGGTCTACCCATTTCCAAGTCTGTGCCGAAATTCCCAGGACTCACCACTGTTAATAGTTTAGAGTGGAAAGGCAGACTACCTTTTCCTATATTCTGTCTTCAAAAGTACTGTGTCGTTTTCTCAAAGGTCACAGGTATAATGTTAAAAAAAAAAAAAGAAAAAAATGACACTTCCACCCTGGTTCTGCTGCTACATTACTTATTTCAATTTCAGAGAGAATTTATCCAGTTCTGTAAAACTCTGTACAGTATGTTCCATGAAGATCCGGAAGAAAATGATTTGTACCAAGCCATAGCCACAGTCACCACACTGCTGCTGCAGATCGGGGAGGTGGGGCAGCGAAGTAGCAGCTCTGAAAGCTGCTCCCAGGAGTGTGGGGAGGAGCTGCGGGCCTCAGCTCCTTCTCCTGAGGACTCAGTTTTTGCAGACACTGGGAAGACGCCCCAGGACTCCCAGGCATTTCCAGAGGAGGCAGAAGGGGACTGGACTGTCTCCCTTGAACATATTTTAGCTTCACTTCTGACTGAACAGTCATTAGTAAACTTTTTTGAAAAGCCACTGGACATGAAATCCAAACTTGAAAATGCCAAGATGAATCAGTACAATCTCAAAACTTTTGAAATGAGCCACCAATCACAGTCTGAACTTAAGCTGAGTAACTTGTAGCAAGATAGATAGCAGCTGCTATGCACACTGGAGTCCGCCATACCAAAGCACGAACCAGATTGTTTCTTGGGGTCAGCCCTAAACCGAGATTTCAGTCTGCTTTACAAATGGGGCATCTGGATAAACAACCTGACAAAACTGTGGCCAGGGGAACCAACACAACCCTCAAGCATCTCTGTGTATTCTTTGAGAATTGTCAGTGCCCTCGCGTATCCATTGGTTCCCTTGATGCCAACCTACAATTTTTACCAGATTCGCTGAAACGGGCACTTCTGCTGTGATTTTGCTCTCAGATGAACAGTGTGTTATACTAACCAAGAAGCAAGAAAAGCCCCATGCTTTCATTTTTCACTTGGAATGACAATGGGAGAGGTCAGGAATCAAGTTCACTTTCAAGATCTAAGGGAGTCCACTATCTGTGCAATTAATTGTATTTGGCTTTTTTTTTGCACTGTTTCAATGCTGGTAATTGAAACCATTTTAATATATTTGGTTGTATTCACTTTATATGTCCTTCCAAAAATGTTGTGTACAAACCATGCTTTCAATGTTGGCCTCCAAGTTTTTTAATAAGAAACTTTTTGTATTTACTTGGTCCTTTTCTTTTACCTTGTAGTTAAATGTCTTAAGCTGTAGACTGTGGCAGTGAATGGGTAAGCTGGAGCCACTGCTGCTGCCCATCCATGGTTTCTGGGTGGTGCAACACTAGGTACTCAGCCCCGCCTTAGGTGTGCCCTATGGCTTCAGAGACCTCTTTATGGCAGCATTTAACACACAGCTTGTAAATGCTGGTGAAACATAATCCCAGCAACACTGCTTTAGGACTGAACTATCAATACAAATTTTTGTTATTGATACCTTAAGGAACTTCACTTCTGAACCTTGGCTCCAGGTACCACGGGGCCATTACAAATGAGTTAAAATATGAATCTGGTTATCTCACCAAAAACCAATTATTTTAGAAGACAACTATACTCAATATAGATGTAGGCAGTTAAAAGACCTACTGGCGTATTAATTTCATTAAATTTTAGATGCTGTCGATAGATAGTACATCATTTTAAAGTTGGCAACTGGATTCTATATCCTGGTTTCTGGAAAAATGCTTATCTTAGAATTAACAAAACACACAAGTAGGATCATTAACAATATGCCTTCAGTATCCCAATTACCCAAAACAGTGGTTCTAAAATTAGGGTGCAGTTTGAAATCACCTTTAAAAACCTGTCTAGACCCTGTCCACAAATTCAACCCCAGGGGATGGGGGGAAGGCAGCACAGGCCATCAATTTGAGAAAAGCTCTTCAAATGATACCATAAGTAGGATAGGATATACAAGTATATTATGTTGCAACTAAAAAGAACCAAAACATGAAGGCAATTTTATACTTTATTTGATGTATCTGACGATCAGCGATTAGTTCTCATCCACATTGACTGTCTGTAAATCTGTAAAAGAAATGACAGTCAATTTCCACACCCACATCACCTTTCTTATTTCAACTCTAAAAACCTTTTGTAGATGGGTCTGGGCATGTAACATTCTATTTTCCACAACCTTTTTACATCCCAGATATGGACCAGTTTTGCATTCGTTAGCATCTTCCCACACCAACACACAATTTAAAAAGGGTACAATGATGTGTGTCACCCCTAGCTTAACAGATGAACTCACATTTTAACAGAGGTAAGGACATTATTCTAATGAATTTAAATGGCTTTATGGGATGGAGAACTTACTTTTGAAAGTGGTGACAGGTACATAGGTAACCAAAGTATATAGCTTATTTGGTGAATCTTCATCCTCATTACGTTTTCTGGACAGCCGCACACGGATTCGGTATGGGACATTCCTAATAAAAACATAATTGTGTTGCTAAAGCCAATGCCTCCTTTCAACCAAGCAGCCACTAGCTATATTCACATATCTCATATCCCTGCTTCTAATGCTGTCCTTTGCTCTACTCTGACCAACCTAGAACTTACCAGTTCCCTGGAAAATGAAACATAACCCCCGGGTGAACATTAAATGCACAGGAGGGATGCCTGTTTGAAGATATGTTAAGGTAGCCACCACTGATATCCAACCAGTTAATCCTAACCAGATATCTGGGTCCAAATGTGTTAGTCTTTTATCTATCACCAGAAACTTGTTATGTGATTTTTCTGTTACATTAAAATGTGAAGAAACGACTGGGCGTGGTGGTTCACCCCTATAACCCCAGCACTTTGGGAGGCTGAGGTGGGCGCATCATCTGAGGTCAAGAGTTCGAGACCACCCTGGCCAACACGGTAAAACCCCATCTCTACTAAAAACACAAAAAGTAAGAGCCAGGTGTGGTGGCGGCTGCCTATAATCCCGGCGACTTGGGAGGCTGAGGCAGGAAAACAGCTTGAACCCGGGAGGTGGAGGTTGCAGTGAGCCACAAGACTACGCCATTGCACTCCAGCCTGGGCAACATTAACTCCATCTCAAAACAAAAAACACTGTTAAAAACTCTGCCACAGGCACATACTCTATCTTCCACATGCAATCCCCTTGTCCTGTCTTACCCTCTCTGTACCATCACAGCTGATTCTCTTTCCTCTATCGATCTTAGGATGTGCCGGGTATTGTTCTAGGCCCCGGATTCCTATAAACTCAGTACTTCTCTTGGCTCCTGTAATCCCATTCCTCTTACCCCAAGGAAGGCATCGGAGAATACCTCTCCTGCTGCACCCTTAAATGTCCACCCACAGAAGAGCTAGGTCTCAGGTCCCTGCCTTGTTCATCTCACTTAATCCTAAGGTTTAAATACTGCACAGATGCAGACAGTCCTCCCCCAACCCGTTTCCGGAAACAACTAGTCCACACTGTCATCATTCCTCTAGCTGCCCCTCACTCCACTTCTGTTCTGGCACCTCATGACGTCCTTTACAGCACAAGCCTCCCCTGCTTTCTGGTTCCACTTTAGAGCAGGGTCCCCCAACATCAGCACTAACATCTGGGCTAGGCAATTCTTTGTTGAGGGCACAGCCCCATGAATTGTAGGGTGTTTAGTAGTCCCTGGCCCACAGTATTCCTCAGTAGTGACAACACACTGCCCCCCGACTCCCCACAACCCCAGGAAGGACAGGTAAAACTGCCCCAGGCCAAGAACCAGTTCTCTCATGGTGGACTTGCCATGCTGTCTAGAGCTACCCTACAGTCAGCCCTCACCCCTCCCTCCTCCTGCACTGGGCTCGCAGTCATTTATTCCACCCTACCTGCGCTCACCACCCTGCTCCCAGATCCTGCCAAGCTTCCTCTCTGTGCAATGCTCTTTCCCACCCTACACTGCTGGCTCCTTCACTTGGGTCTCAGTTCGTAACGCACTAAATTAAGGGGCTTCCCTGCAGATACTACCCACCCTAAGTTATGGTCACAGTAGTTTTTTTTATACTTCCACATGCATTAACCAAATTACTGAACTGATATGGGCTCTTGCAGGGTAAGTGAAGCTGGCGTCATTGCAAAAGTTCACCTTCGAATACAGATAACTTTAGCACCTTATTCCTTTGGCCCAGACAGCTTTGTTGAGCCTGGTGTCGATGCGCACATCTGGAGTTCCCATCTCCTTCATGGCAAATTTCCGAATCTCTTTGAGTGCCCGAGGAGCACGCTTCTTGAAGCCCCTACGATTCAAACATAAGTGAACAAATTAAAGGAGCACAAAATTAAATTAGGTACATGTAAGAAATCCTCAATGTCATCGATAGGCTCCTGGAAACTGACTTTAAGCAATGTTCTATATAACAAAAACCAAGTTTTTATAGCATACAGTAGGCCTGTGTGCTTAAAGCTCAGTAAAGACTTACTGTAGATGGTATGTCCTCCTAAAACCAGCCTAAACCAAACCTTACACTAGGCAGTAACAATCCTTTTTTCCCACCAGCGTGCAATGCCCAGCAAATAGCATAATACCTTGGACAAGAAGATGCATAATCCACTTTCTGAAGTCCTCAATCAAAATATTAAATTTGATTAAATGTCATGTCTTAAGACAGGACATGTTTTTGGAACAGATCATTCAATGCTATTGACTTCATCTATGCTTAAAGAGCAGGGGCCTGAAACGTGCAGGCAGGTTGCTTCTTAAGTATGATGAGGGCAATAGTTAACTCTATGAACCCATCGAGCAAGCTCACTTCACTTAAATACTTAAACATCCAGAAATAAAGGGTACTAGAAATAACAGCAGCTGGCAATCCCTTGTTCTTCACACAGCTTATATAAGCACCTATTGAGTACATCAGATGGTATCTAGTACTACAGAGAAAGACAAACCAGGGAAAATAAAAGAGAAAGCATTAGGGAAGGGGACTGCAAGTTTCTATAAGACGGCCAAGGTGGGCCAGGTGTGGCGGCGGGCTCCTGTAATCCCAGTTACTGGGGAGGATAAGACACAGAGGTGGAGGTTGCAGATCGCACCACTGCACTTGAGGCTGGGGACAGAGCAAGACTCCGTCTCAAAACAAACAAAACAGATGGCCAGGGTGATACTGGACTCAAGGTCTGAAGGCAACGAAGCATTTATTTGTGAAAAAAACATTCAGGCATAGGGAAAGAAAAAGTAAAAATTCAACAAAGCAGCTACTTTGGAACAGAAGCATGCCCGGTATGATTAAGCGGGTCAGTCAATGTGGGATCATGGCAAGAACTCTTGATTTCTAACCTAAGATAGAAGGCCGATGGAGGATCTGAGAATAGACCACGCATGTTTGGGTAGGGAAGTTAACAGGAGCAGGGAGCTGCTACTGTCAGCATTCAGCTAAGAAAGAATGGGGGCGGTCAGAAAGACCAATGCAGCTGGTCAGACTGTGAATGTATTCGGAGGGTAGAGCCCACAGGATTTGTTAAATTGCCAATGAATGAAACAGGGAAGGCCACAAGAGGAAAAGATTGGGATGGAGATGACTCGGCACATCTCTCAGTGACAACCAGACGCTTGAGTTCGAGACCCAGGGCGGCTACAGGGATACTCACACTCCATGGATGCGCTTGTGAATGTTGATGGTGTATTCTCGGGTTACCACTTCGTTGATGGCAGAACGGCCCTTTTTCTTCTCGCCACCCTTCTTTGCGGGAGCCATCTAAATGCAGGCGACAATAAGGCTCAGAGCTGAGTTTAACAAGCTCAAGCCAAGTCCTCCCTCCCAGCCTCACGCTGTCACTCTCGGGGCGCTTCCAGGTGCTGAGACTCTGGCCAGGCTAAGTCGGTCACCCAGTGGCCTATGCACCCGCGCCCCTCAGATGCCTCCGACCCAGAAACCCCTGCCGCTCCGGCTCCCCCAAGCCTGGTCACTTTCCTCCTCAGGCTTCGAGAGCCTTTAAACGCAGGGTGTATTCCCATCTCCCCACAACCGGAGCCCCGGGCTGGCTCAGGAGAGATTTTGCGGACCCAGTTAGCACAATCCCCCAAGGAGGATGGGGCTGGATTCTAGGAGCCCAGACTCCGCCACCCATACTCACTCTGCCGGGTCCAAGTTGGAAAGGAAGAGCGCGAAGGATTGTGGGAGAAGGAAAGCCGCAGTTGCAAGTACAACTTCCGGGTCGCCAGGCAAGGGGGTGTGGCTAGGGAAGGGGAGAGACGATGCTGTGACGTAAGCGGCGCGCGCCGAAGTGGGGCCGGCTAGCGGGCGTCGTGGCGGGGCCGCGCTTTTGGGCCGCGAGCTTGAGGTGCCGCTTCTCGACGTAATCCGTCTGGATCCGCGAAGGAACTTGCGTCCGTTCTCTAAGTCTTCGGATAAAACCAAGACCCAGGCCAACAGGTGTACGGGGGCAGGGCCAGGGAGACAGACTTTCGTTTGTTTTTCCCATTCATTCATGCATCCGACCAACACTGACTGAGCCTGCGTCGGGCGCGGTGCCTGGCTGGCAGTCCCAGGGTCACTAAGACGCAACCCGGCGCTGGAGGTGCTTGCGTCGAGCAGGGCCAGCCCAGGATTGCCAGTCGTTGCTGTCCTGGGCGGTGGAGCCGCAGGCCTGTCGCGTCGTCCCGGTGCGTGGGTGGTCGAGTGGGTTGGATATGACCCGAGAGATGACAGATGTGAGATGACACGACAGGGAGATCTGAGGAGGTCCCCAGAGAACTGGGAACTGCGTGTCACCAGTCTAGAGATTCGGAGACAGTCAGTTGGATCTATGGACTCATGTCTTCCTTTTTTCTTGTCGAACTCCCTTCTTTCACAGGAGCACACCATTTTTAGTGGTTTCTTAAGATGAGTACACGAGCCCTCAAATATCTGAGTATTTATTCAACCCTCAAATTTAAATTCTGGCTTGGTATGGAATTCTAGATTGAAAAGAATTTCTCCCCAGCATTTTGAAGGCAGGCTTCTTTGTCTTCAATTTTTCAGTGTGGTTGAGAAGTGATGTGTCATTTTGTTCTCTCTGAAAGATTTTAGGATCTTCTCTTTAAAGTTTTGAAATTTCATGATGATGGTACCTTGAATTTAAGGAAATTTGCCAGAACGAAAGAGCTTGATGTTCCAAGTTGAAAGGGCCCACTTAATGCCTGGCACTTTGGTGAATGGGAAAATGCCCGGACCAAGTCACCCCTAACCTACTAACAGGGTTTTCAGCAATGGACATGTTTCAAGACCTCACAGACTACTGGAGGTAGGCAATTTCAGGCTTGGAACAGGGACTCTGATCTCATGAGGAACCGTTGCATCCTGTATCAGGGTAGATGTTGCACTTATAGGTATCCCAGCAGTCCTCAAAGGCAAGAGATGGTGGTGGACAAGCAAGCCTCCCTCTATGTCTCTTATCAGACTCCAAAGGCCTTTCCGGAAATCTCCAGTAGTTTTCTGCCTGTCATTGGCTAGAACTAGGGACTCCATTTCAGTTAGGCTGGGAGAGCACATGCCTGCCAAAAGCAAATGGGATTGTCATGATTACCTTGGCCTAATGATGGGGTTGTGTATTTTGTGGCCTGGGCTAAATGCATTGCTTTTTTTGTTGTTGTTGTTGTTTTGGTTTTGTTTTTTTTGTTGTTGTTGTTGAGAGGGAGTCTTGCTCTGTCGCCCAGGCTGGAGTGCAGTGGCGTGATCTCGGCTCACTGCAAGCTCTGCCTGCCGAGTTCACGCCATTCTTCTACCTCAGCCTCCTGAGTAGCTGGGACTACAGGCACCCGCCACCACACCCGGCTAATTTTTTGTATTTTTAGTAGAGACAGGGTTTCACCGTGTTAGCCAGGATGGCCTTGATCTCCTGACCTCGTGATCCACCCGCCTCGGCCTCCCAAAGTGCTAGGATTACAGGCTAGGCACATTGCTTTTAATGCACAGAAGTGGGGTTCTGTTAACAAGGAAGAAGAGGGGCTGGCACAGTTTGTTTCAACCAAATGATGCTTGCTCTCATCTCCTTTCCGCCTCCTCTTCCTCATGCTCAGGCACCCTAAAACCTGCCTCAGGCCTTTCATACCCCATGGCCCTTTTGGGATCATTGTTCTGATCCTGACTCCCTGCAATCCCTCTCTGAAGATGGGATCTTGCCCCTTCTATCTGGCTCCCAGCACCTAGAGAGGGATTAAGGGACAGCTTTCTAGGGTACCATCCATTAGAGGTAATAAAAGTGTTACTGTAATAACAGAAGTCTGGTGCCAGCTGACTCAAGTTTCCGTATAACTGATGAAATGTGAGTAGATCCTACCACTTGTTGAAATAAATAGACCCCTCCAGTGGGAATCTACAAAACATCCCCCTAAGATGTCAACTCTCCTGTCTTACATAAAGGTTGAACAGACATATAATAAAGACTGGTAGGTTTGAGGACTGAAAATCATTTGCCTGCCTGGGGCTCTGCAGACTCTTTCCCTCCCAAGCCCCTGGGACCAGGCCAGTGACTACTGGGCCTGGAAGAGACCAGAACCATATAATGAGAACTTTGTAACTCTCTGGTGTTTGTTAGCTGGGCTAATTTCTCACGTCTTTTTACTTTTACTGATGAGCAGAGAATCCTTAAAATGAAACAAGATCTGAATGTTTCCCTGTGGGGGCAGCAAGAAAGTAGACAGGTTGCATTCCCATCCACCAGCTTTAGGGGCGACAAACCTAAGGGGCTAAGGGAGTCCTCCTTGGCAGTTTCATGCTGGACTGAGCTCCAGGAAGGTCCATTTGGACTTCCCAAGAAGCGCCACCAAAGATTTTTAAAAGGAAAGAGGCGTGGTGGTGAAGCGGTGCTAAAGAGGTAGTGTGGGTAGACGGGGCCTGGGAGGTCAATGTGGAGGCTGTTTCTGTGACCCAGCCTAAATGGGGCCCAAATGAGGCAGCAACTAATGTGACAGAAAGGAGAGGAACGGCACAAGAAGTATTTGAAATTAAAATCAACAGTTCATAACTGACTTCAGATGGAATGTCAGTTTAGGAGAAAGTGCTGAACAAAATCACATTAGAAAAACAGACTACAGTATAATATATATTACATTGCAGAAATCAATGTGATTTCATGACTGGAAATGTTTTCAGCTCCATCACAACAGGATGACCCAATAACAGCAACAGAGGCAGCGCTTGACCCAATACCAGCTCTTAGTCTTACTCTAGGGGTCCAGATTTTAATCTCTACTTTTTTTTTTTTTTAACTAAAAGGAATCAGGACTCCTTGGAGGTAGTTGCCTGCATGCTTTGAGATAGGAAAAATAAAATAAATAAATAAATCAGTATGGGCCTTGATTGTGTTGTTCCCAGAAGGAAATCTGGAGTCTGATTTCTGATGGGCAATGCTAAAAAGAGAAAAGAGCCAAACACAGGAGCTGGCTCTCACTGGCCGGGTTGTACCAATTTGAGCATGAAATAAGTAACAATGGTCAATTAGAAAAGTTGAGTTCATAAAAGGCCATGAGTTCCTGACTTCATCCTTAAATTAAAACATGAAATATAAAAAAGATAATTGTAATTTAAAAAGGAATCAATATCATAGATGTGCCTAAGTGTGGTTAGGCAAAAATCCTATAAGAGTTGTTTTCTTTTTTGTGTTTCCAATGAGCTTTTTTCTCCAGAAAAATAAAGCTGTTTGTATGCATAGTGTGAAATTAATGCATGTCTGCCCAAAAAGCTGCTAACAGGTATCTCTAGAGGATCCAAATTATTTATTTATCTGGGACACTAATGGCAGACTTGGAGACCTTCAGGCTGTGCCTACACGAAGTAAAGAGAGAAACCAAAGCAGTCTTGTACCAAAACAAATTTTACCAGATAATTTAGACAAGAGTGTAAAATGTCATGGCTTAGAACAGTTGGCTGGTTCCCCATGTTGCATGCACAAACAACATTTTAAAATTAATGTAATGAATTTTAGTTGAATTAGAGACAGTAAACTGAGTTAGTTGAAAAGATCATAAACTTAGTGTACTTGAGTTCACGTTTCAGTCATTTCACATGAGCCAAGCCTTTATAGTTTTACAAATAGAAAGGTCATGGTTTTTCTGGAAATAGGACAGGGTTGCAAAATAGCCTTTTAATGAGCAAACTTTAATGAATAGCAGTTTAGGGATTAAACTTCCCATGATGCATGTGGGTTTAAAGAAATATTACACAATGAGTTTTCCGAGTTTATCCAAATTCTGAACAAGTGTAAGATTTAAGCAAAGCTAAATCAAATTAGTAGCAAGGCACACTCTGCCCCTTTTTAATGACTTCCAGCTAGAAAATCCTAGGACGATAAATATGCTGTCCATTAAAAATCTTGTTCTGCTTAAAAAAATGCTGACAGCAAATTAAATTACAATTCTATTACAGGCAAATCAGATCTAGAAAACTTTGAATTTATAAAACATT
This sequence comes from Nomascus leucogenys, assembly GCF_006542625.1. NCBI lineage: Eukaryota > Metazoa > Chordata > Mammalia > Primates > Hylobatidae > Nomascus > Nomascus leucogenys. The sequence continues at coordinate 82,809,264 of NC_044394.1, forward strand.
TAAAAATAGTTAATCCAGTTTCGCACAGCATTTTTAAGAAGGGGGTTCATTTCTGGTTCCTTTAGTAAGTGTTCCAGTACGTGCAAAATATTTTCACTTACCTTTTTCTCAGGAATAGAATAATTGTGTAATAAAACTTTTTGGATGTATTTATACGGCACCCTCTCATGCCATCCAAAACTGATCCTAGTCATAGAACCTGGAAGAGCCATCCCCATTCTACATGGGAGGAGTAGGAGCAGAGAGCCATAACAATGCAGCAGGGAAAGGAACTTTGCTCTCTTGGGCCAATGCTTTTGGAAAGGGCATTGCCATCGCAGTGGTTCTCAACCACAGTACTCCAGGGTACCCTCCTTCAGCCCCATGAAGCCTCATGATGGGGTGGCTGCCTGTAGTTGGCAGAAATCTTCTAGATGCTGCAGCTATGCCCCCACCAAGATGGCATATGTGCACACATCCTATATGGAGACACACATACGCTGCCCACATCACTGATATCTAAGTGTTGGTGGCGAAACCCCATGCAATTCCAGCCTGAGTGAGTTTAATGATGGGCTATATACATGCTTTGGTGGAGAATGTTTTGGTCACCTCCATGGATTTTGCCTGTGTCAAGATTGAGATGTTGGCCGGGCGTGGTGGCTCACACCTGTAATCCTAGCACTTTGGTAGGCTGAGGTGGGCTGATCACTTGAGGTCAGGAGTTTGAGACCACCCTGGCCAATAGGGCGAAACCCCGTCTCTACTAAAAACACAAAAATTAGTGGGGTATGGTGGTGGGTGCCTGTAATCCCAGTTACTCGGGAGGCTGAAGCAGGAGAATCACTTGAACCAGGAGGCAGAGGTTACATTGAGCCGAGATTGTGCCACTGCGCTCCAGGCTGGGCAAGAGAGAGAGACTCTGTCTCAAAAAAAAAAAAAAAAAAAAATTGAGATGTTTCCAGAAACTTTTTCTGTTTTGTTTTGCTGTCACTTCTTCAGTAAACCATTGTTTTTTGGGCACAAACTTTAATACAAAGATCAGAACCTGATAGGCCGATGCACATATTGCAGCTCAAAAAGCTGATGGCTTGCTTTCATCTTTTCCGTATCTTTGATTATCCTTGAAACATCTTGAAATTAGAAAAAAAGAATTACTGGTGAAAAGATGTATGCAGGGATGTATAACAAGGGACAGAGGAAATTGTACAAATTTGTTAATTTATTACAAAATTTTCACTCACAGAAAAACACAAGAAAACTTTTATACTTTTATATTTGGGAAAGGAACTGGTATCTCAGATACAAAATAATTTACACATAAGCCATACAATTTTATTTTATATAGAAATAGGTCATTATTACAACGGCTGTACAATTCACTACGCTTCATCTTATAATTACATAAAATCTTTTCTTTAGAAACATCTCAACATAACAAAACATACAAAAAAAGCAAAGTGCATTTTGAAAAGGAAAATCCAATTCTCAGTATTCTCATGAAGATATGTAGAAAGATGCAGCATTCTCACTCAAAGGGCCAGCACGTGGCAGGGTCTCCTTGGGGACTGCAGTCCCCCAGGCCTGTCGGGCTTGTGAAACCTCTCCCCTCACAGACTTGGAGTTCTCAGCAGAATTCTGGAATGTTGGCTGGCATGATTGTGCTTTGCTTTGAGTCCACCTTTGTAGTTGCTATCAATGAAGTAAATAGGAAATAGTCCAGTGTTTTATTTAGGGGCTAAAAAATCACCACCAGCATGGCATGGGGTGAAAAGCCTCATCCCATTAGGGTTTAGGCCAGAAAGTGTGAATCTGTAGCTTGGTTAATAACAACCAGCTTCTCTGATTGGTGGGCTGTTGTTGTTACTGTGGTCTCTGAATGAAGCCATGAGACCTTATTATTTTTTTAAAAAAACAGAAAGTGCCTAAGTTATTTCCTCTGTGCAGCTGTGCAAATTAAAACAAAAACAACCATTTAAAAATAATGAAAAATAATCTCTTTATTCTCTCTCTCCAACAGATCTCTGACCCAGTCCTTCTCCAATGAAAAGGAAAGACCATCAAGAGCGTGAAGGCCAGCTAGCGCAGATGGGCGGGCCGCAGGTGGCTAGAGCAACCGGTGTACTCTCGGGGGATGCAGCGAGATGCGCCATCTCTGACGGTAAACCGACCAACGATGCCTACACGGGGCACCTGGTTCCTGTCCAGTATGGCTATAGAGTGTGCCCAAGAACCTCGGAGGCAAGAGAAACGCGGTCAATATTCCTGATCATTTCCACTGCAGCAAGCGCTGCACTCCAGAGATGGTTACCATCCAGGAGTTCTGAAACGTATGCGGTGTGCACAAAAGCCAGGGGTTTAGTTCAGACTCCTCTCCCCATCTCCTGTGGCCACCCCCCTCATCCATTGGTTAAAGCTGATTGTGTCCCGACTTCAGTGCCGGGGCACTATCGGGGCGGCTGCTGGAGGCCTGACGACTCAGACAGACTGCTGACCCTTCGGGGAGGACGTAGGGGCTGGGGCTGTGCTGGGAGTGGTTGGGGGTAGCCCAGGGTCCCTGGCTGTTGTGAGTAGGTGGAGAGAAGTAGCGAGTCCTGCTGCTCACTGTGCAAAGAGGTTGGTGCCTGTACCTAGAAAAAAAAAGAACAAAGGGCTTCAGCAGTGGTTCTGATGTCCGCTCCTCAACTGTCTTACAGGGCAGTGCGGGGCATGCTGAAGGTTGAGTTAGACTACAGGGTTGTCTTTCTTGGGGGGTCATGTGGGGAGAGGTGGCTCTGGCAAGACCTGGGGGTGTGGTGGGGATGGGGACTAAAGGAACCTTAGGGTGAATTCTGAAGCTAAGTTCTCTGCCAATAGTGGGGGCACCTTCTGGCCCAATCGGCCTAGCCTGTGGCTATGGCTATGGGGAATGGTTTCGTAAACACGTGCACATGATCTACATGTAGCCAGAATGTTTTTGGATGATGGAACCTGAGGCCACATGCAGGTAGTTGACAGGGCAGAATCCAAACACACATACAGTTTGCACACTTTTCACTGCTGGTCCCTGATCCTGTAGCTACCTCCAGATTCACCAGCACCTACTAGGAGCATCTTGATTGGAAGTTTAGAAGCTTTGACTGGCCAAAGCCTGACTTTGGAAACTTCAGTCTTGTCACCCACTATTCCCTTCCATGAAATCTCCTCTTGCAAGTAACCCAGCACTCCCCTGCTCTCAAAGCTGCCCAGGCACAGCTGCCCTGAACTTTTGCTCAGGCTGTCTGGCTGGAACACTGTCCCTTTATCTTCACCCTCACCCACACTTCGGGCATTTCCTGGACATCAGACTCTGCAGTGGCTGCCTTCTGAGCCCTCCCTCTTCTCAAGTCCCTTCCTCCATAAAGGCTTCCCCACCACAGCACTCCCACTGTTCCCAAATCTGAGCCTGACTGCATTCTGTGCTAACCCACCTCTCTGCACCCCACCCCAAGCCCCTAAGGGCAATGAGTGGGCCGAAGAGCTCTCTGTATTTATAACCTGCATGTTGTATGCAACAGATGCGTGCAAACTTGTCTGTTGCTCATTTCCCATCCAAAATCACTTCTGGGTCCCGAGAACTGACAAGATCTGCAAAGCCAAAGTCTGAGTTGACTCCCACTATGCGTGAGGTTGGGGAGATCTGAAAATTATAGCACAGATGGCTTAGCAGCATTGGAATTAAATTACATTCTAGAACTTCAAGGACAGCTATCTTCATCACTACAGTACTCAAGAGGTCTCAGCTACTGCTCATTCTCCATGGCTTTGCAGGTGCAGGTGGGGCTGCAGGCCAGGGAGGAAGCCCCCCAGGGCAGGAAAGGGCTAGGGTGAAGAGGGGCACCCTGCACATGGGCGAGGGAAGGCCAGGCCCTTCTGGAGCTTGGCAGACACAGACGTGTGGCTCCCACGTGAACCTGTGGACCACTGGCTCTCACCTTCCCTGCTTTTGGCATACTTGGCACTTGCTTGAAGTAATTTTTGCCTTCGAAGTAGTGACCACATGTAAATAAGCTCCAAATTTTCCTGGCAATCCCAATTTCACACATCACTGTATTTATGAAGGCAGGTTAATGGATCTTTAACTAAATGTGATTTGACTTTATGTTTATATAGGACTTTATAAACACACTGAAAAGTCCAACATAGTCATCAATGTTTTTTGACTTTTGCTCTAAAAACTGTGAACATATCAAGATGCAAATCCTTGAGTAAAAACTACTTTTAAAAAAAAGGAACCTTTTCAGCGCATAACCACATAAGGCATAATAGCCGACTCGTAATTTCATGTACTCTGTAGACCTAGACTTCATAACCTTTAAGCATGAAAAACAATCAAATAAGAGTCTTTCTGGGGCTTACTTCTATACTAGGGATAGAACAACCTTGAAAGCAAGGGAATGAAATATCTTTGAGACTTGGGGTGCGGAGCGTGGCCCGGCTCCCAGGCCTGCACGGGGACCCCCTGGGCCGTGGCACCCACCTGCAGGTAGTGCTGCGGTGGCTGCTGCCGGGCCTGTGCGGGCTGCAGGGGCGATGGTTGGGAGGCAGGGAAGCTGGGGTGGAGCACCGCCTGCCCCATCAGCAGGACGGGCATCGGGGCGCTGCTGCTGTTGGCAGGGTGTGCATCTGGATTTTGAAACACGGTCTGGCTCTGTGCATACCTGTTTCACGTGGGAAGGAGAAAACAGGTCCTTTAAGAAAGCAGTATTGATATGACACCAAAAGCACGAGCAACAAAGAAAAAACAAATAAGTTGGACTTCATAAGAAACTTTTGGCCAGGAGTGGTGGCTCATGCCTGTAATCCCAGCACTTTGGGAGGCCGAGGCGGGTGGATCACAAGGTCAGGAGATTGAGATCAGCCTGGCCAATATGGTGAAACCCCCGTCTCTACTAAAAATATAAAAATTAGCCAGGTGTCATGTTGGACACCTATAGTCCCAGCTACTTGGGAGGCTGAGGCAGGAGAATAGCTTGAACCCGCGAGGTGGAGATTGTAGTGAGCTGAGATCACACCACTGCACTCCAGCCTGGGCGACAGACTGAGACTCCGTCCCAAAGGAAAAAAAAAAAGAAACTTTTGTGCATCAAAAGACGCTATCAACACTATCAACAGAGGGAAAAGGCAGCCCACGGAGTGGGGGAAGATATTCGCACATCACATATCTAATAAGAGACTGATACCAGAATATATAAAGAATGCCTACAACTCCACAACAAGAAACCCACACAACCCAATAAAAAAATGGGCATTGGGGCTGACATTTCTCCAAAGAGAAGCTAGAAATGGCCAACACACACATGAAAACATGCTCAGCATCACTAGCCATTCCATTAGGGCAAAGCAGATCAAAACCAAAATGAGATGTCCCTTCACACTCATCACGATGGTGATTATCAAAAAACCAGGAAGTAACTTCACATGGCCCATGGCCAGGAGGAGAGAGAGAACAAGGGGGAGGGGCTATACACTTTTAAACAAACAGATCTAGGGGGAACTCTATCACAAGAACAGCAAGGGGGAAGTCCCCACCCGTGATCAATCACCTCCCACCAGGCCACACCTCCAACACTAGGGATTACAATTCAACATAAGATTTTGGTGGGGACACAGAGCCAACATTTAACACAGTGGCTGCAGCACTGGACAATTCCCACCAACAGAGCACTCAAGTTCAAGTGATTCTCCTGCCTCAGCCTCCTGAGTAGCTGGGATTATAGGCGTTGTGCCACCACACCCGGCTAATTTTTGTATTTTTAGTAGAGATGGGGTTTCACCATGTTGGCCAAACTGGTCTTGAACTTCTGACCTCAGGTGATCCGCCCGCCTTGGCCTCCCAAAGTGTTGGGATCACAGGCATGAGCCACTGCGCCCAGCCTATTTCCACTTATTTGGATCATTTAGGAAGAACAGGTAAAATCCGAAAGCAAAACCAGCCCACTTCCCCCCGCCTAATGATAGACATGAACGGAACTTTACAGACGGCTCCCCACAACCTGCAGGTCCCTCCTTACCCTCCTGTGTCCAAAGGGAGGGCCAGAAAGTCTCGGGGGCAGAGACTGCCTAGAAAGTTATCCTGAGGCATGGGGAGACCCCAGACAGGGCCAACAAGGTGGACTTTGAAGATTCAGGGAGCCCAAGGGGCCTGTGGCCTGGAGTTAGCTGGCCTCCAGCCCCACCATCTGCACTGTGTGGCCTTTGAGTATGTAACCTAACCCCTTTAAAGCCCAGCCTCTTCACAGTTTAAAAAAAAACAAAAAACAAACAAAAAATGAGCATGTGCCTACACCCCAGGGTTTTTATCGGGATAAAATGAAATAACGAACATACAGACCCTGACCCTCAGAAAGGCAGTAACCACCTGCTGTTACTCTCAGCCTTGGCTGAAGGAGGGCACAGAAGGACTTCCAGGGAGAGGGGCCTGGGGGTGCCTGCGAGGCCTCTACATGAGGGCATCCCCGGCCTGATTGGCTAGCACTGTCCTGGTTAGCTCTGGACACAAAGTCAACCAGTGTTAATATGAAGGAGATGTCTGTGTGATAGCTCTATTTCTGCCTCATTCCCAAGGGCTAGAAACTGTTTTCCAGCAGCTTTTAAACTATTCCCCCTGTGTCTCCAGTAACTGTTGTCCCTAGTAATTAAGTAGCTGAGTAAAGCTGCTTCTGGTCCTGCAGGTGCTAGTGGAGAGGAGGCTGGGGAAGGGAGAGAGGGGGCTGCTTGTCTGGGAGAGAAGGGCCTGAGCACACTGCCAGAAGCACGGAGCACCATATGTGCCTGCGGCATGTCAGCTGGAGCCTGGGGGAGGGTCCTTGGGAAGGGGGATGTCTCCAGGGGTGAGGGCTTTTAGAGGGCTTTACAGGCATAAAGAAGTCGGAAGATTCTGGATATTAGCCCTTTGTCCGATGAGTAGGTTGCAAAAATTTTCTCCCATTCTGTAGGTTGCCTGTTCACTCTGATGGTAGTTTCTTTTGCTGTGCAGAAGCTCTTTAGTTTAATTAGATCCCATTTGTCAATTTTGGCTTTTGTTGCCATTGCTTTTGGTGTTTTAGAAGTCTTTGCCCACGCCTATGTCCTGAATGGTATTGCCTAGGTTTTCTTGTAGGATTTTAATGGTTTTAGGTCTAACATTTAAGTCTTTAATCCATCTTGAATTAATTTTTGTATAAGGTGTAAGGAAAGGATCCAGTTTCAGCTTTCTACATATGGCTAGCCAGTTTTCCCAGCACCATTTATTAAATAGGGCTAATATCCAGAATCTACAATGAACTCAAACAAATTTACAAGAAAAACACAAACAACCCCATCAAAAAGTGGGCAAAGGACATGAACAGACACTTCTCAAAAGAAGACATTTATGCAGCCAAAAAACACATGAAGAAATGCTCATCATCACTGGCCATCAGAGAAATGCAAATCAAAACCACAGTGAGATACCATCTCACACCAGTTAGAATGGCCATCATTAAAAAAGCAGGAAACAACAGGTGCTGGAGAGGATGTGGAGAAATAGGAACACTTTTACACTGTTGGTGGGACTGTAAACTAGTTCAACCATTGTGGGAAGTCAGTGTGGTGATTCCTCAGGGATCTAGAACTAGAAATACCATTTGACCCAGCCATCCCATTACTGGGTATATACCCAAAGGATTATAAATCATGCTGCTATAAAGACACATGCACACGTATGTTTACTGCGGCACTATTCACAATAGCAAAGAGTTGGAACCAACCCAAATGTCCAACAACAATAGACTGGATTAAGAAAATGTGGCACATATACACCATGGAATACTATGCAGCCATAAAAAATGATGAGTTTGTGTCCTTTGTAGGGACATGGATGAAACTGGAAAACATCATTCTCAGTAAACTATCGCAAGGACAAAAAACCAAACACCGCATGTTCTCACTCATAGGTGGGAATTGAACAATGAGAACTCATGGACACAGGAAGGGGAACATCACACTCCTGGGACTGTTGTGGGGTGGGGGGAGGGGGGAGGGACAGCATTAGGAGATATACCTAATGCTAAATGACGAGTTAATGGGTGCAGGAAATCAACATGGCACATGGATACATATGTAACAAACCTGCACATTGTGCACATGTACCCTAAAACCTAAAGTATAAAAAAAAAAAAAAAGAAGTCGGAAGATGATGGCAAATGGCGGGGTGTGAATTGTTTCATTCAGTGCTGCTCTAAGCGTGGAGCGCGGAGTTTTTTCTGCTTAATTGGGACACGGTAGAAGAAAAGCTGAGGAGCAGCGTCCCCTTCACAGCTGTGAGCACACTCAGACCCTGCTTTTAGCGCAAGGCTCATGTGAGTGCTGCTGCCCCAGGCAGGTGAGTCTGGCCGGCCTGGAACCATTCCACCAGCGCTTGCCTCCTGCCTCCCGCCAGGGTCCACGTACTTGACTTGCCGTCCCGTCCTGCTGACCTCCGAGGGCTGCCTTGCGTCACAGGACCCGGGCATCATGGGCTGGATGGGCTGGCTCAGCAACAGCCTTTAAGCAGAGGTGGGGAAATAGGAAACTGATCAGCACCTGAACCACAGACCCACTGGTCGTGGCAGCACTTGCTCAGCCTGGCTGGACCCTTTATGGTTGACCCTAATCCCTACTCTCCTGGCTTCATTCTCAGAGGATGATGGACGCAGTGGGTAACCTCCCCTGGACCTCAGGACCCCAAGCCCTGTCCTCTGCTTCCTTAGCTGAGATCAACTGTGGACACTTTGGAATCTGTCTGAACTCTGCCTCCGTCTAAAGCAGAAAGTAGAGCTGAAATGCATGGGGTAAAATGATGCCTGGGTTATCCTTTAAACAAGGGCAGTCTCGTACCTGAGCTGCCGATCATGGCTGAAGTCTGGGCTGGGCTGGCACTGGCTGGCATCCTGGGAGGTGGAAGCAGGTGTGGTCAGATTCAGACTTGGCGGGAGCACAGCTGTGGCGCTGCTGAACGGGGACACTAGGCTGCTTCCAGAGCGGCCACTGCTCTGCATTAGCTGTGAGCTTCTCACTGGCTTTGGACCCTGGAGCATCATTTCAATGAGAAAGGTAAGACTTGGACTCAACCCTGGGGCCATCTCTCCAGGAAACCTCCCAGTGTCTCCTCCTTCTACCTACCCTTGCCTTTCCTCTAAATCAGAACCTCCCAACTACTGAATTACTCTGATCTTGTGACTGTCTTCCCCACTGGATTGTATTTGAATCCCTTGGGCCTGGGACAATGCCGGACTCCAGGCAGGCAAGTAGCAAATGTGCCTCGAACTGAACTACTTTCTGCTTCAAATTCTACTGCAGACACGTGGCCCTCCTGGCTGCTTCTCCAACTCACCAGGCCTACTCCTGCCCTAGGGCCTTTGCACAAGCTGACTGCTCTGTGGAATGCTCTTCCCCTGACATTGACATGGCTCATTCTTTCACCCCCTCAGGTCTTGACTCAAATATTATCTTCTTTATGAGGCCTTACCTGGCTACCTCTTTACACCTCCAGCCCATTCCCGGCCCTCACCAGCATTCCTGTACCATTGCACATACTATAATTTTTGCATGTTCGTCTCTCTCCTCACTTGGAACAGAGATTCTTTTTTCTTTTCTTTTTTGTTCACTGCTTTCCCTCAGTGCTCAGAATTTAGTGCCTGGCACGCAGTGAGTTGAGTGAAATAATAAATGAGTGAGGAAGTGGACTTGCACCTGCTTTGGGTTGTCTATTTCACTGATTGTCCATTCATCCGATAACACAGTGCTCTCATTCTTAAAGTTTTTACAAAATTTTCCAGTATCAGATAGTATAAATCCTTCCTCAGTTTTCTCTTTTCCAAAATTTTCTTAGCTCTTCTCACCTATTTTTCTGATGACCTTTTAAATCAAAAGGCTGTATTTTCAAGCAAAACCCTTACATTTGAAGAAAGATGGCCTAAACACTTCCATATGTGTGCTTATCCGTATTGTACTGCAGGTTATCTAAGTTCCCAGATTCTCTACTGGACTACAAGCTCCTTGAGGCCCAGGACAACTCTTGCTCATCATTGTTCCCCTGGGCCTTGGTGAATTCAGGAGCTCAGCTGACTTTACCAAAGCCACGAGGGCATGGGAATGTGCGGCTGGAGGAAAGGCTGCCTTCCCATCTGTTATCCTCCAGAAACCCTGCTCCAGACTTCTGAATTCCATTCAATTTGAGTGCCATTTATCTGCTGGCGATTTTGTCCAATTGCAAGGTCACTGGTGGCTTGGAATAGGTGGAAATGGCTACAAGGGTTTGGCAAAGAGTCTGGGGGGCCTGGAGGAGCAGGGAGGCCTGGAGGAGCAGGGGGCACCTGGGGCAAGGGACAGTGAACAGCAGTGGTTGCTCACGTGGGTGATGGTTAAAACCAGAGTAGATGGCGGGGACCGTGGATGTTGAGTGTTGGGACATTCAGCTGCCAGTGGGTCTCTGGGATGGCCATATCCGCCTCCAACCCTAAGTCAGCATCAAAGGTGACCATTTCAGCTGAGTGTTATCTTTAAGCACGAGAGCAAGGGACTGAGGTGGACATTTATAAAACACAGAAGGAAGCCAATACAACTTGGGGTTTCAAAGTGACTTTAACAGAAGAAGGAGAAGAAGGCTCACTCCCAAATCCACCCCCAGTCCATAACGGAACAGGGCAGTAGGCCTCAGTTCACGTAGGCTGCGGGAATCAAGTATGTCCCAAACTGCAAGAGGGTGTCTGCTCTAGAGGCAAGGAGTGAAGGTGGCAAGGAGCACATTTACCTGGGTTGATATCACACTTGATTCTCTGAGCAGGTGCTGGCTTGTGACCTGGGCAGAGGAGATCTGCCCTGGAAGTTGGGGGCCCGCCCCGAGCTGGGGCTGAGTCACTGCAGCTGACCTTTGCTGTAGCTGCTGCTGGGCCTCAGGTCGCTGAGTGCTGCTGAAGCTCAGGGATACAGCTGGCTGCTGCAGGAACATCTGGAAGCAGAACAGAAATGCCTGTGAAGTTGGGGTCATGGGTACCTCACCAGTGTGCACCTCCTTTGCATTCCCTGTGCCCAGTAAGAACTTTCTTGCTCTGAGCTGCCTAGAAATAGTTCATTTACTCCACTGGTGGACATGGAGCACCTGTGACGCCCCAAGCTCAGTGCAAGGCACTGGCCACAGAGCCAGTGGCTGGAGAGACACTCTCTCTGCCTTCATGAAGGTTATAGGCAGGTGACTGAGGCCTAACAATGTGAAAGCTGTTTAGACCCAGATGGTCTCTAAATAACGTGATGTACTTGTTTAGAATCTAGGTTGGCTGACCAGCTTCTTACTAGAAGGGAGAAACACCTGGTGAGTGGAGTGCATGATGCAGTAATGATAATATTGCATCATGATATAGGGGCAGAGGGATGGCTCACCTGTGGCGTGGGCCACATTGCCCTTGCAGTAAGACCAGGCTGTATGTTTGCCCTTGAATCTCTGACCAGTAACTAGTGTCTGTACTCACGTTGCTGTTGAGAATCTTCAACCCAGTGCTCTCAGCTGAGACGGCAGATCTCTCATTAATTAAGGAACCATATTCCCAGGCAGGCCAATAAGCATGGATATGATCACATAACATCAAGTCCATGCACTTTAAAATTATGTTCAAGTTTTGTAATCATCATGAGCATCTCTGTGTTTTGTTACCTAAGATGTCTCAGAGACATTTAAAAGGCCACAGTATATTAGCCTGGTAGTTTTAATTTGAAAGATTTAAGAGAATTTGAGGTGTTCTTGAGAATCCTGATTTAGTTCAAATAAGTTTGGTGTGTTTGATTTAAAACAGTTGTTTATGCTGGGCGCTGTGGCTAACACCTGTATTACAGCACTTTGGGAGGCCAAGGCAGGCAGATCGCTTGAGGCCAGGAGCTTGAGACCAGTCTGACCAATATGGTGAAACCCTGTCTCTACTAAAAATACAAAACTTAGCCGGGTGTGGTGGCGCACGCCTGTAATCCCAGATATTCGGGAGGCTGAGGCAGGGGGATCGCTTGAACCTGGGAGGCGGAGGTTGCAGTGAGCCGAGGTCGTGCCACTGCACTCTAGCCTGGGCAACAGGGTGAGACTCTGTCTCAAAAATGAATAAATAAATAAAACAGTTGTTTAGGTGCTTAGAAAGATTTTACTTCTTAGCTTTATAAGTCTGCCTTGTTAGGTACATAAAATGCTTGAAAGATGCAGATAAATTAAATGTGTAAATGAATAGCTTTGGTAGATAATGTTGATTATTCACAATCAACCTATCAACTAATTGAACATAAATAAAAATCTAGTTAGAGCATTGCTCTTTTTAGACCAAATTAGTAGATTCATAAATAAAATAGAATCTGTCACTTGACTCTAAAGTTTTAAGAAAGACAACTTTTGTAATTTTAATAATAATTTAATGACAGACCTGAAACTGGCTTTTTAAACAAAAGTACCTCTTGGGTATTAAAAACATCAGATGGCATTGTGTCCATCATGATTCTCAACACGCACTGTTGCAGTCCATCAGGCCCTTAGCTTGGAGTTCTTTAGGGGGAAGGCTCTCTGGCTCCCAGCATCTGACGTTTTTCACCCCATTCCTGTACTCAGTGCAGTCCCACCTCATAAGCACTACAGGACCGACAGGCTGACATCTGCTGAGTGTCAGCACAGGTTTGGAGAGGCAGGTGAGGGTCCCACCATGCAGGCGCGCTGGGGAGACTCATGGATCAGTTCGCTCAAGCGTCTGCTTCACGGGTGGGGTCGAGCCACTTACCAGAGGCCCAAGATGGGCAAGTGGCTGAGCTGGGGCTGGGTTCTGATCTTTCTACCATCCCACGGGACCTCCCCAAACTCCTCTCATGCCCCACCCACCACAGAGAAGCCTGCAGTTTTGAAATGAGGACTCCTTGTCACTTTAGAAATTAAGAAGAATTTTCTGGGTATCCATCATTTTACACATTTTGAGGATTCATGTTTTATGCAATCCCAGCTCCCTATTAAAATACGGCTCGTTTATAGCACACAGGGCAACCTATACTTCATCACTTCAGCAAAAACCTAGTAGTCAAAACCAATTACCATGCGTTTTTCTGGTAGGACACAATTTACCTTTTGATTAGAGTTCGAATAAATCCAACCTTTATCGATGAGAGGCAGTATAATTTACCTTAAAGCAGACCTACCTTAGCTCAAATTCCCACCCTACCATTTACTAGCAGTATGGCCTTGGGCAATTTTAATAACTTTTCAAAGCCTTAGTTTCCTCATTAGTAAAAAATAGTGACATTAAAAAAATAGTGACATTAAGAGCATATATCTTATTAAGGACTAAATGAAGTTAATGCATATAAATGACCTGAGACATAGTAATTACTGAATGAATGTCAGATAATAACCACATTCAAAATGAAAAAAGGAGCTTTTTCCTCCTTTGCCTCTTTGGGCATATAAAAACTGTTTGATAAATGAATGAATGGAATAAACGCATGTATGAATGAATAAACATATGAATGGTGCTTTCACTCAGAGAAGGGCAAACTATGTCTGCTAGTATTATTTATGTAACAGACTGTAACAGCAAGGTGTTCTGCTCTGTCCCATCGATGTATATCCTCTGACAGTAGAAACCCTGTCCTGTTTATCTTTCTGTATCCTCACAGTGCTTAACCACGTGCCTGGTAAATAAAGGGTGTCTGTCAGATGGATGGATGGAAGGAAGAAAGGATGGGCAGAAGGATGGATAGAAGGGAGGGTGGCTAGAAGAAAGGATGGACAGATGGCGGCCGGATGGAAGGATGGATAGATGGTGGCTGGATGGAAGGATGGATAGATGATGGCTGGATGGAAGAATGGATAGATGATGGCTAGATGGAAGGAAGGACGGATGGAAGGATGGATAGATGATGGCTGGACGGAAGGAAGGATGGACAGATGGATGGATGAACCAGTTGAGGAACACATCATTTGACATTGCTACAGGTGTCCTTCTAGGCATTCCTTGAAGCAGCCAGCAGAGGGCGCGCATGCTCTCAAAAAGAGCAAGAGGCAGCCTTGGAGGGGGCGATGGGCCTTTCAGCACAACAGCTCTTGTCCAGGTAGCCCCATTCCTGACCCCATCCAGGTGCAAACACCAGCAGCCCTTCAGGACTTCTTCCTCATAACCCAACGTTTTTTTTTGTTTTTTTTTTTAAATAGTAAGCATCACAGGCACATATAGCCTTGATGAAAGTTTTGAAGCAATGAAGTAAAGCATCACAAGTCCACTGAGGTTGGGATAAAGGCCACTGGGTGGGGGACTGGTTCCTGGTTTGCTGCTGGGCACAGCCATACTTCTGTTTATCAACAATAAAGTAGAATTTTGTGGCTTAAGGAGATGGTGACTTAAAAGGGCTCTGAGGTCAACTTTATAGAAAACATTAAAAAAAAAAAAGTTCTCCAAGTGGGAAAAGTTATCAGAGAAAACAAACCAACAACTTCTAATTTTCAAGAACAAACCAATCCTACACTCACAGATGATTTTTCATTAGTGTTATCTGCTTATTTCTACAAATATTTGTCATTACAGGACATTTTAGAAGTATACAAAATAGACAAGTAATATAATGAAACCTTGGCATCATCATTAGACTTCAACAAGCATCAACGTTTTGTCATTCTTATCTATCCCTCTACTTTTGGGGGTGGGCTGGAGTCATTTGTACTTGCTTATTCTTCACATTTGAATCACACAGTTCAGTTTAAAAAAAAAAACAAATATCACATTTTGTAACATATTTAAGTCTTACAAAAAAACAAGGCAGACTCCTTGAGGAAATATCCTCTGTCTCGACTATCTGTGGATTTCCATGATCTCTGGAAAATTCCACTGCAAAAATAAGGCCTCAGGAATGAACACAGGGCAGGAAGGCACCGGAGGGTGCAATTCCCATGCCGGCTGGCTCAGAACATCCCTTGGTGCACTCTGGCATAGGTACTTTGGGGTTAACCAAAGGCATGGGTCACAAGGAGGAAAAATACTTTGTTATAACAGGAGTGAAAGTGATAACCCTGCTGCCTGTTATTTTAAAATTCAGCCTTAATGTTGAAAAGGCAGGAAGTAGAAAAACTCCAGGCACTGAGGGGGATGTTCATACGCCTACCTCAATTTTAGCAGTTTCTGGCTCGATTTCCCCCTTCCTGTTAGTGTAAAAATTCCATTAAAGTAATTGGAGTCAGGCAAGCGTTGGGCTCCCAGTCAGGCCCTGGATCAGTGAGAAAAATATTCCAGCTGGGAAGGCGTAAGTAAAAACCCACTTTTTACCTATTCTGGTAAAAGGTGGAATGGCAGCTCGGTGACTCCATTTCTTTTCACGAGAAGGCCGAGCCTTTTCCTGGTCAATTTAAGGGTGCGCTGAGGAGGTGGGGAGAGCAGCAGGGCTCTGGCATGGCCCAGGCTGCCTGAGTGAAGCCTGCTCAAGGCACACAGCCGTGTCTTGAGGGGAGCAGGCAGGGAGGTGGCCTGTCCAGGGCGGGGCTCTTCTCCTTAAGGTGAGCAGCCACCTCTGAGACGCCTGTGCAGGGGCAGGAAGGGGAGGGACAGTGAACATCTAGAAAGCCCCCAGGAGTGCCCCAGGGCCAGGCGGAGCTGCTGGGACCTCAGCGAGGCAAGATGGCCAAACGAGCATCTCCCTAAGCCCCCAGACACCTGCACCACTGTGTATTAATCTCAGCGTGCACTGGCTCACAGCGCTGTGCCCCGACAGAACCCGCCTGTCGCCTGCCGTAGGTGTGGCTGTACTTCAGAAGCTGTGTGGCCAGGGGAGGGTCTGGGTAGATGGTGATGGGGGAAGCAACAGGGACAGTGCTCCGGCAGAGATGTCATTTCTGCTTCTTTCTGTCCCTTCTAAGGGTCTCCAAATGCTTAGTGCTCCCAGGGCAGATGCCAAGGTTAGCTAGAGTTACATTTACAATCAAAGGCTGGGTCAGAATCAGGCACTTCTGAAGATACACAGTCGTGGACTAATATAAGTAAAACATTATATATTATTAAAAGAGATCCAATATGTAAAGGTTTTCCTCCAAAACAAAACAAGACCTCTCCAAACAATTCTAATATCTGGGGGTCACAGTGAGAGCCTCTGCAGCTGGGCCTTGCAGAGCCTCCCTGCTGGCACACCACAAATGGGGTGCCACCCAGCTCCCTCTGCAGTCTCCAGTAGGCTGTGATATGGATATCATCATTTCCCATATCTCCCTGGATGCCTGCGTTGGATGAGAAACAGCAGAGCTGCTTCCATCTCCTCCTGATGGCAGCCTGGGCTGGGAGCTAGGAAAGCAAAGTTATAGAGGCGCAGGGAGGTACTACCCAGGACCGAGGCAGGCATCCATGCAGAGCAATCCAACGCCAAGTGCACAAGTGCAAATGCAGGTGGAGGCAGCGAGCAGATGTGCCTGCCAGAGTGAGGGGCGAGGGAAGAGGACATCAGGGGTGTGGCCTGGAGGCAGAGATGAGGACTGGGATTTGTTCCTTGTCCTTTGCGGAGACTGCAATATGCTTTCATAAGCAAATTGGGCTTGGCAGGGCAGTGCACAGGGCTTGGGAGGAAGTCCTGGCTGCCCGGAAATGGTGGCAGGACCCCTCCCCACACAGCAGCAGGGACAGAGGTCAGCCCGGGAAGGGGATCACCTGGACGTTGGAGTCCTGGACCAGGCAGAGCTGCTCCTGGATCTTGTGGAGCTCTTCCTGTTGCCACCGGATATTGGCCTGCAGAATCCGCGTCCGCTGCTCTAGCTGGTCTTTGATGGTCTGGAACATGCTGAACTGTGCCGAAAACTTCAAGGTGGGGCCGAAAAACATAACCAGATGAAAGAGTTATTTCAGCCTTGCAGGCAGATCTTGCTGCTGCTCGGTGTGTACACTTCATTTCCGTCCCTTAGCCGTCTTTCCCAGCATCCCTAAGGAGTCCGCGGCTGGGTCCTGGGCAGTGAACAGGGGCTGCAGATGAGGTCTGGGCATCCCGGGGGCCCCTGTGCCAGTCTTTCTCAGGCTAGCTATGACAGCAGGCCCGCCTGAATCTGCAGACCTGACTTACTGCCCTGCAGTCTGGGAGGGCCACAGAATTAGGACAGGATTTTGTAAGCAATGTTCACAAACTGATATTCCAAATTTAGAGAGATGAACAAACGGTTCTGGAGATGAATGTCAAAAGCAGGGCATCAGAGTCCCTTTTCCCCCTCATTTAGGGCATAGCAGTTTGTATGTGACAGCTTCACAGGCATTTTTGGGTCTGGTCATTATCCTAAATCTGATCCTGCTCTCTCCAAAACAGCCTGGGATCATCAAGGACTTATCATTCCCCTCACCCTCCCCTCTCCAGCCTTACTTGCTATTATGCACATCTCGGAAATCTGTACAAAAAAAGAACAAAACAATCACCCGGTCTTTGCCCCGGGGGCCCCCTCTCCAGTGTGACTGACCTCGGGGTAAAGACAGGGTGATTGTTTTGGGTCTCCCCTTCCTTTGGACCCTTAATCCTTTCTGGGGAAGGAGGTTGGCCTTAGGAAACTTGCAGGTAGTCTCTGCCTCCTGTCCTGTCTCCCTCAACATAGGCTCCTCCGCTTCCAGGAAACACTGTTTGGGAGGGATGGCAGGAGGGGCCTGTAGCCCCTGCTCTGGGCTCTTTGAGGCTATGACTCCCATATCTTGAGGCAAATGAGTTTGCTAGATTCATTCTGTTTTTCTCTTTCTCCCTTTTTACCATTACTTAACCTCCGCTCCCTCAATCTCTAGCCCAACAATCTCCCTAGTCTGTTTCCTGCCCGCTGTCTTTTGCAAATGCCCCAGGGCCTCTCTCTTTTCCTCTGCCCTTTGACCTCCCAGACACAGGGAACCAAGGAGAGCAGGAGAGTTAAGAAACAGGATGAAATAACTGAAAGCATAGCTTCTGAGGCAGCAAAATAATAATAAAAAGAACCAGTAAGAATAAGAACAGCAGGTGCTGACAAGTGCAGAGACCCTCAGGTGCCAGCTGCTGCCCCAGGCAAGTAGAGGTACACATGTTGTGCTTCTTCACAATGAGCCCATGCCACCCTAAGAGGCTGCACCTTGCTGGAAGTCACACAGCGAGATGGTGGCAGCACCAACATGTAAATCCCAAGTCTTAGGAGCTGAGCGAGGCCAAGAAGTTTTGCCCACAAGACACTCCCACCTTGACCAGAGTGGCTTTGACCTCAGACTTCCTTTAAAAGGAAGGTTCTGTTGCTACCCATGCATTTAAAAATACCTGCGCGGGGCCGGGGGTGGTGACTCACACCTGTAATCCCAGCACTTTGAGAGGCCGAGGTGGGTGGATCACCTGAGGTCAGGAGTTTGAGACCAGCCTCGCCAACATGGCGAAACCCCATCTCCACTAAAAAATACAAAAATGAGCCAGGCGTGGTGGTGGGCACCTGTAAGCCCAGCTACTCGGGAGGCTGAGGCAGAAGAATTGCTTGAACCCGGGAGGCAGAGGTTGCAGTGAGCCGAGACTGCACCACTGCACTCCAGCCTGGGCAACAGAGTGAGACTCCGTCTCAAAAAATATATACATAAACAAAAATAACAAAAATTAAAAAAAAATACCTGCACTATCCCAGACTCACAAAAATGCCAGTCAGGTTGTGACTAATCAGACCACTCTGTGAGGATTTTGAAAGAGAATTAAACCGAGAAAGCAAACGAGCTATTGCAAGTATTTAACGAAACACAAAAGCTTCTCTGGCAGGTTCTACAAAGTTGGGAAACTGAGGGTTGCCCCTTCCTCCTGCAGTGGAGGCGGCTCATGGGTGCCGAGTTGGCTTGGAAAGGGAGCGGCGACGGGCTGGGTTAGGAGGTGGTAGCTGCCTCTCACGTTATTCTGATGTTTTCAAGGCCTCCCAGACACCCCATCATTAGGCCCTCCTTACCTTCTTGATGGTGATGTTTTTGATAAAGAGATCTACTCTAATTTAAAGACATTTTAGAACCGCAGTATGAAGAAAGAGGCTTTTTGGAAAACCACCAGTTACCCAGATAACCGCTCCTCAGATTTTGGATTTCATTTTTCCCGCCTTTCCCTGAAGGGTGAGGGGAGTGAGAGAAAAATCCCAGAATCTCATTGTTTCATATGAAGTGGGTATGGGAAGAACTGTGTGACTTTATGCAGGGATGTCTTAAAGAATATAGTTACTGGTTGGGTGTGGTGGCTGACGCCTGTAATCCCAGCACTTTGGGAGGCTGAGGTGGGCGGATCACCTGAGGTCAGGAATTCAAGACCAGCCTGGCCAACATGGTGAAACCCCGTCTCTACAAAAAATACAAAATTAGCTGGGTGTAGTGGTGCATTTCTGTAATCCCAGCTACTTGGGAGGCTGAGGCAGAAGAATCACCCAGGAGGTGGAGGTTGCAGTAAGCCAAGATGCTGCCATTGCACTCCAGCCTGGGCAAAAAGAGTGAAACTCTGTCTCAAAAAAAAGAATATAATTATTAAATATAGTACATATGACAGACTAAGAAGTTCAATAAATGAAAAATCAGAATCCCAAAAGAGACTGTATCACACCGTTGTGTCTTATAAATACAGACATTCTTTATAATGCAAGACCCAGAAGTTAAAGACATTTTCATTTTATGCCCCTTTGGATTAAAAGGTTACTAATTTCATACCAAATAGGCCTTGGAAATTTAAAGAGAAAAACAGTATTCAGGTTTTTTTTTTTTTCTTTTGGCCTAATGAGGGTGAATATAGGCAGTTTTAATGAGTAGATTCCAGAAGGGTAGCTTTTACACCACTCTTCAAGCCTGACTCTGGCAAGCAGCACGCGTTAGCATGTGTCTTACTCCAGAAATGCATGAGAGACCCCCACTAAGAGGGCATATGTTCCGAAATAATTTTCATCAGTGGTGACAGATGTGTGCCAAGACAGAGAGGGCACCCTGAGAAGGGTGTGCCCAGGGGCACCTGCTGCTGAACCGCCATCTGAGACGCAGCTGTGCTTGTGGCCATGGTATGGGCAGAGCTGAGTCTCCTGTGAGGGAACTGAAGTCAGAGCTCAGGCCTGGGCAGGGTTTGTCACTCCCCGTGTTCGTAACTCCCTGCTGAAGCACATCCCTGCTGTCCCCCTGCCGCACCATCTGGCAACCTCCTACCCACCTTTCCGGGGCCAACTCAAGCGTCACCTCCTCCAGGAAGCCACGTCAGACTTCCCTGGGCAGAATATTTCCTTCGTGGTTCTATAAAAATGCATGCCCTGCCACGGCGGCGTCTCTGTTTACATGCCTGTCTCTCCCTTTAGTTCTGAGAACTAAAAGCAAGGGCTGACTTACATCTTTACATCCCTAACACCTCGCTCACTGACTGACCCAAATAGTAACTCACCGAATGTTGTTGAAACAAGGATGGAATTACTCAGCAAAGCCGTAATCTTTTTCTTTTCTTTCTTTCTTTCTTCTTTTTTTTAAACAAATGTGATATTTATAGTGCTGGACTCACGGCTTTTAGATCCTTTCAGTCTTTCTACGACATGAAGCCCAATTCAGACCTTTTCTAAAATACCATGGCCAATTTGGAGTCGTAAAGAACAAGAGGAAGGTGGAAAAGTGGCAAAGAGGTGAATAGAGACTGTTAAAAGAATTAAAGAAACAGACCCTGGACTTTTGCAGCAACTTAGATGGAGCTGGAGGTCATTATTCTAAGTGAAGCAACTCAGAAATGGAAAACCAAATATCGTATGTTTTCACTTCTAAGTGGGAGCTAAACTATGAGGTCACAAAGGCATAAGAATGAAATGATGGACTTTGGGACTGGTGGGGCAAGGGTGGGAGGGGTGTGAGGCATAAAGGACTACATATTGGGTACAGTATACACTGCTAGGGTGACAGGTACACAAAATCTCAGAAATCACCCCTAAAGAACTTATCCGTATAACCAAACACCACCTGTTCCCCCAAAACGATTGAAATTTAAAAAAAGAAAAACCCAGACACTGGAAAAAAGAACTTGGAGACGAGAGGGTGGGTGTGGGGGGAACCTCATGGCTCGACACAGGCCACACGCACATTGGGAGGGACATTCCCCCACGTCAGGGCCTTGGTTGGGACCTACGTGTACAAGATCATCAGCGCAGCACACTGCGTGTTTCTGGCTTGAGAGGGGCTGCCCCTTCCTGGGTCCCAGACTCACCTGTGCCATGGGAGCGGGTGTGCTCTGCAGAATGGTCTGAGGCAGGAGCTGCTGTGTGAGGTCGCAGGACGATGGGGAAGGCAGAGGGGCCTGTGGGAGAGAAAGGGGCTTTGTTACCACTGCTTCTGCCATTCCAGGGGACAGGGATGTGGTCTCTTGGTCCAGTGGGTTCTCTACGTTCCGCAATGGGGTGAACAGCTGCAAGTCAAGAATTCTAGAAAGTATAGGTGTCTGTTCCCTGGCTGCACTGCTTCCTACGCAGGGCACACGGGCAGAGCCCCCGCACAACTGGTGCAGGCTTCCGCCCCACCACAGTGTGCCCTGCTAGGCTGCTGCTACCTGCCCAAGCCTGGTAGCTCATCTTCACTTCCCTTCCCTTGCCTGTTGTCCTGGACTCCGCCCTGGGTAGATTTGGTTGCTCTCCTCCCAAACGGATTAATTCTTAGCGGTGTCATCAAGCAGGACGACGTGCATGGACTGCTACCACGAGCTGGCTTGTGCGTCCGTATCTTTTCTGCTCAGCGCTAATGCAGATGGACAGACACGCCATGCATGTTTGTCCATGAACTTAACCAGGCAGTGAGGACTGGGGCTGTTTCACCAGCCTCTGCCCAGAACCTTCTGAGAGACTCCTGGGAAGTGAGCTGAGTCACATCTGTGTTCCCTGATCACTCGGGTGGGTGGGGGAGACAATGTATAGTAACAAGAAATGAAACACTCTGCTTCACGGGCTAGTGGTTTTTTTTTTTTTTTTTAAAGAACAGTGAAAGGACTCGTCTGAAGTTATTCCGACACAGCCCCTAGTTGCTAGGGCCTATATAAAAAAGCAGCTCAAATGGAAAGTGTCACCCAGGACAGCATTGGGAGGAAATGACAGCAGGAGACCTTGTTTCAGTGAGAAGTCCCAGGCACAGGGCTGATCCAGAAGCTGGTCTGGGTTCTGTTTCCCTGCACAGCTGGGAGGAGACGGAAGCACTCTGGGCCTCCATTGTTGGCAAAGTGAGTCACACTGGACAGGAGAGTCTGGAAGAATGGCAGGCACAGCTTGCAAGCGCATCTGGAGGTGGCTGGAGAGCAAGTAAGTGGTCTTTGCCACGTTCTACTTGAAAATAAAACGCATCGCCCAAGCTTCTCAAGTAGGGTGTGCACCGCCTTTATGGAGACAGCAAGCAGGAAGGTGGCACGTTCACTCCATCTCCAAAATGACAGTGAAGTGTGGGTGGGAGGGGTTTGGCAACTATCTGGAGGTGGCCCCTAAAACTTCTGGGTACTTCTCCCATCTAGAAGTGGAGGTCTATATCCCTCTCGATGGGTGAGTTCGGGGCTGCTTTGACCAAGAGGTGTGGCAGTGGTGACACTATGTGACTTCCGTGGCTAGGTCACAGAGGGCTGCATGGCTCCTGCCTGCGTCTCCAGGTGTCTCCTCTTGGAACCTGGAGTCCACCACCATGCCAGGAGAAGCCTAAGGCTTGAGAGGCCCGTGCAAGTCAATGATGGATGGCCTCAGCTGAGCTCAGCCCTCAGCCACCCAGCCCGGGTGCTGGACATTCATGTGCAGACACCATCTGGCAGGTGGGTTCTGTAGCCTAGGCCCATGAGACCCCCGACACCAAGGAGCAGAGAAATGCCATCCCTATGATGCCCTTTCTGAATTCCTGACCCAGACTCCATGAACTTGATACACGTGGTTGCTTTAGGCCACTAAGTTAGGTGTAGTTTGCTACCTGGCAATAGATGACCAGAGTGGTGCATGCCAGTGACTTTACACATAGTCACTGTGCTTTCTCAGGGCCATGCATCCCCTGATGTTCTGGAAGGATCTGGCACATGTTGGGGACGCTACCTGATACGTGCAGAGGTACATTTTTGTTGACACTGAGCTGCTCAAATATTTTCACCAGCATGAAAGGGGATTCAAAACAGAAGAATCCTAATTGTGTAGCCCCAGGGGCTCTGGGGGTCTGAGGGCATGACCCCGGGTTTGCAGTTTTGCCTTTAATCCTTAAAATTCACTTGGATTTTGTATTCTATGGATATGCATCCATGTTAATTTTGTCATGCAAATGTTTAAAATTAGTTGCCAATTAAATTACTTAACTTCCCACCCCCATCTGCCACCCTACACTCTCAATCCCTAAGTAAAACGGATTCTCTGGGTAGACGCAGCACATCGCCTGTGGCTCTGCAGCCCCTACCACATTGTAGCGTACCCCCGTGGAGAAGTTTGGGGTCACCCACTTACCGGCATGGTGGCTGCTTGGCTGAGCCCAGGGACAGGTAACTCTTGGGGCAGGGTGGCTGATCTTGGCAAAGCCGGAGTGCTGGCCTCTGCCATCAGCTTGGTGGGAGTGGCTGTAAGAAAGCAACGAATGACCTTCTTAACTTACGTGTACTTAGCACGTACTCATCCGAAGAGGGGACCCATGACCGTGGTGTGCATAGCACAAGAGCTCAGTTGGGATCTCTGATAAAGGAAGTCCACCATGCAGGGTTGAGCTGAACCACAGAAGCCCAGCCTGGGAGCAGGTAGGAGACACCACAAACACTCCCTAAACTTCATTTTGGCTGCTTGGTCCAATGAGCTGCCTGATCAGACGCCTCCCCAGAATTACTAAAAGCAGTCAAGGGATCAGATCTGTGCGCAACCCACTCAATGTCTTTCCTTGGCACTGAATGGATACCAGAGCGTGGAGAGGTGATCAGGAGGCGGGAAGTCTAGGAAAGGAAAGGAGGAGTATAAACTGCACAGCAACCTCTGTCGGAGGCACAGACTGCCCTGATTCCACTTGGGCCCGGGACTCTCCGTGGGGCTGTCCCTCTGGTCTGATGGGGTCCCCCATCCCACTCCCCATCCATGGACTCGCACTCACAGGTGGGTTCTGACATGGCTGTGTGCGAAGATTTGTGGGAACTTCTTGAGGATGCTGATGGCGAATGACTGGTATTAAGGCCCGATGCACCCACGTCGAGTGCGTTAAAGTGCTGCCGAGGTTCCAGGCTTGAGCCCTTGTCCTGAAACACACACATCAAACAGTCCTCATGTCAGCATCAAAAGGAAAGAATCAGTGGGCGTGACTTTAGTTCTAAATACGGCGACAACCTCAGAAGCTGCTGAGACAAATACCATAGTTGTTTGGGGACGATTCCAAAGACGCTTGAGTAGAGTATACACATACATGTAACCCAAAGCCTCAGAGAGGCTTGCAGCCAAAAAGCAGTGTTTATTACCCTTTCTTGCCTTTTGTTTTTATTGTTTACATTTTCATAACTGGCTTTGCATTTTATTTTTTCCTCAACATTGTCACCTCGCCACCCAGCATCTTGACTTTCCAAGAAGAGGGAAAGACGTTCTAGAAATAAGGTTGCTGCTGGCAGTGGACTGTAAACTCATCCACTGGGACAGGTGCCTTTGGACCTTCCTGGGTCCTTCCCACGCTTTCTCCTGTTACTCATTCTCTGCAGCCTCAGTGTCCCCTGGAGTGGAGAACCGGTGAGGGCAAGGGGTCTCCTGTCTTTTGACCTCTCGCTCCTGACTGACCCTGGCTCCCAGGATGTCTCTGCCTCAAATACAGTGTGATGAGAAAGCAGCTGTGACAATCTGACTCTGAGGGATCGTTTTTCCATCCTCTGTGGCTTAGCTGTTATAGGCACATGAAAACGGGTTGGGTTGGGGCTGGATGCGGTGGCTCATGCCTGTAATCCCAGCTCTTTGGGAGGCTGAGGCAGGCGGATCATTTGAGGTCAGGAGTTCGAGATCAGCCTGGCCAACATGGTGAAACACCGTCTTTACTAAAAATACAAAAATTAGCTGGACATGGTGGCAGGTGCCTGTAATCCCAGCTACTTGGGAGGCTGAGGCAGGAGAATGGCTTTGAACCTCAGAGGTGGAGGTTGCAGTGAGCTGAGATCATGCCACTGCATTCCAGCCTGGACAACATAGTGAGACTCTAAAAAAAAATAATAAAAAAACAAAGGTTGGGATAATTTTTAAGCTAAAGAAGAAAACAAAACAGTGATTACCCTCCTGAGCCGCATTCCTACCTAGTGTTAGAAGAATGGAAACTGCCAGCATCTCTGGGCTACGTCAATGGGCTGGTCTGTGTCCCATGGCCTTGGGTATGAAATCCCATGGGTGCGTCTGCGTGGCTGTTTTGTCTTTTGTGTCACAGCTGCAGTGGGGGTGGATACTGTACGTGTACAGTAGGGATGAAGTGACTGACATGTGACCTACGGGCCTTTGTGCAAAACAGAAATACCAGATGTGGCTGGATGTGCTGAGGTAAATGGCAATTTGGGGACCTTGCTGCTTGGTTACAGTTTCCCTTTGACCAGGCTCCTTAGAGCGGGGTCCCTGGACCACGGCTGTTTGTGAATTATGTGTTCCTAGTCAGCAGAGAAGTTGGTCCAGGAAGTGAGAATAAGCACAGAGGAACCTTGATGCCTATTTGACATCTCTGCACGTCACATCCACACACGGGAATCTGCATTTTACAAATGCACTGGACAGTGACAGACAGCGAAGCTACAGAAACCAAACTGGTTCAACACCACGGATAGTTTGGGAGCTTTTACTTTAAAGGAATTTCTTAACCCAGTGCCCAAGATTGTGTTTGTGTTTTTTTTTTTTTTTTTTTGAGACGGAGTCTCGCTCTGTCGCCCAGGCCGGAGTGCAGTGGTGCAATCTCGGCTCACTGCAACCTCTGCCTCCTGGGTTCAAGTGATTCTCCTGCCTCAGCCTTCTGAGTAGCTGGGATTACAGGTGTGCACCACCATGCCCGGTTAATTTTTGTATTTTTAGTGGAGACGGGGTTTCTCCATGTTGGTCAGGCTGGGCTCGAACTCCTGACCTTATGATCTGCCCGCCTCAGCCTCCCAAAGTGCTGGGATTACAGGCATGAGCCACCGCGCCCAGCGATTGTGTATTTATACATATATGTATTTTGATGAGAAGACATTCTTTCGCAGGGCTCCAGGACTCCCCAAGGATCAGAAACCTCAATGATAAATTTCCGACTGGAAGATACACACTACACCTGTTCTTCAGCGATGATGTATGGTGTGTCTAACATCTGCGTATTAGCAGCTGAATTCCCCTCTATGACATGATACATAATGTACGATGTGACAGAACTGGGTAATAAACACTTCTATAAACAATGTCAGCTGTGTCCTATCAGCGCGCTGGTGATGAATCGCCATGGAACACATCACCACACGGCACAGCAGCCGGGGAGGCTCTGCCAAGGCACCCACTGCTCTCTGATCTTGAAAGGTGATTTCTCCTTCTTCCCGACTTGGCCCTTCAGGGGTGAGAGATGCTTCTGTTGGACCACAGACAGCCTGAAAGGCTGGACCATTGCTGTGGCACCAGCCTCTGGCCCAAGGCTCTGGATTTGCAGTCACTGGGCACCCTGGAAGTTGAGCTTCACCAGTTCTAAGAGGTACTCCCCTCTCCAGCACTCACATTTGAACACTTCTGAAATTAAGACGTGTCCTTCCACTGATGAAAAGAAACTCTTGTTTCAGAGATTGGTTGGCAGCAATTTTTCTCTTATGGGAGAAAAAAATCATGTGGAGGCCAGGCACGGTGGCTCACGCCTGTAATCCCAGCACTTTGAGAAGCTGAGGCGGGAGGATCACTTGAGGTCAGGAGTTCGAGACCAGCCTGGCCAACATGGTGAAATCCTGTCTCTATGAAAGACACAAAAATTAGCCAGACGTGGTGGCAGGCACCTGTAATCCCAGCTACTTGGGAGACTAAGGCAGGAGAATTGCTTGATCCTGGGAGGTGGAGGTTGCAGTGAGCCGAGATCGAGATTGTACTACTGCACTCCAGTTGCGGCAACAAAGCGAGACTTTGTCTCAAAAAAAAAAAAAAAAATTCATGTGGCTCTTCCAGTTGACAGCTTCCTTAACTTTGATGAAATACAACACTCCCTTCCTTTCTTGCTTTTTTTTCTTTTTCTCTCAACATTTGTGTCTTCTTTAAGAATGGACTCTGAGGAACAGGGCTCTGGTCTACTTGCAGATGGTCCCCAAGGTTCCCAGGAGCTGTGTGATAAACCAGAAGCAGGGACAAGTAGACGTCTGGCTAGGCAGAGGGGAACAGAGGGCTCAGTCTGTGGAAGGAAGGACGGAAGGGGCTCTATGGAGGGAACGCCTTTCTACAGCAGGGCTCCCTGACCCAGAGCTGGCTCCAGCATGATGTTCACCAAGACCCCTGGACACAGAAATAGAAAGCACAGGTGACAGGGAGAGTGGTGTGTGAGGGCAGTCTCCCCGTAGGGTGCCTGGGTCCTGGAGGCAGTGCCACGGCCCTCAAGCAAAGGAAGACCAGGGACTCCGGAATTCCTCCACAACCCAGCCGGGGAGGGAGGAACTCCCCCGTGTCTTCTCTGTGGAGGAAATGCCAAGTGGACTCACTGGAGTCATGCCTGCAAGGCTGGAAAGTTGCCGAGCCATGCTTTCAGTCCAGGGGCTGTGTCTAGCCCAGCTCTGCAGGCTCTTTTTTTTTCTTTTTCTTTTTCTTTTTTTTTTTCGAGATAGAGTCTTACTCTGTCATCCAGGCTGGAGTATGGTGGCACAATCATAGCTCACCACAGCCTCAATGTGACGGCCTCAAGGGATCCTCCCACCTTGGCCTCCTGAATATCTTGGATGTATCCTTCCATTGATGAAAAGAAACCCTTGTTTCAGAGACTGGTTGGCTGCATTTTCTTCCTAGCCAACCTTTGCCATATCCGTCTGGCGGGGATGGGCATACCTTTAGTGCTGAGGAGTGGAGGGCCTCGGATGGCGGGTCTTCCAGAGCCAGCTCCTGCCTCCTTTCCACCCGGACATCTGCGTAACTGCACAGGAAATTAAGAGACCACAGTGGAGATGGGGCATTCCAGGAAGGGATGACACCACCTAAACAGACAGCAAGGTACATCGAGGTTCTCTACGTAATCCCTGCCCCCCACAACAGTCAACACAGAGGACCCTAGCCTGTGACTTGGAAGGAATGAGCGTCGTTCTCTGCCTTAAATTCTACCTGAGTAACTTACAATATTACATTCAAAATCTTTTTATTTCCAGGATGTCTTTATTCCCCTCTCGTTTACTATTCTTTTTACTTCCCTGAAATCTCCAATTGTAATTGTCTTTAAAAAACACATTTTCGTCTATGGGATAAGCTTCTGCCTTTAAATAATTAGAAGCCTTTCTTAAAACCTGCTCAGTCTGGACCGTGCATATGGAAGAGTGACACAAAACTTTTTTAGTAGTTACATTTCTCAGAAAGTTTCCTCTCAAACAAACCCGGACTAGCCAAATCCAGACCGGAGATGAGCCCACAGGCCCACTTTTCAGGTGTGGGTAAATCAACTCAACACAGGGACACCCAACTGACCCCGCAGTGCCTTTGCCCCGGGTGTGGAGACCCTGGGGCAAGAGGCCTTGGAAAGCAACGTGGCTCCTGGGCCTCCGGAATGCCTGCCATCTGATTCATTCACTCTGTTCTCTTCCTCCTTTCTCTGAGAGTTTCTTCCAAGGATTTGAGAGGTGGAGGATGGAGAAGAGCTGGTAGAGGGCACAGCCTGAAGAGCGAGGGGTCAGTGCTGCCCAGCCTTCCCTGAGGGTAGGGGCCCTTGGGCAGAGCACCAGGCTGGGTGGCAACAGGCGGCTGCCACGGAGTTAGAGACCACTGCTGCTGCACGCCCAATGGCGGGCTGGGAATCCAAGATCAAGTCCCTGAGCAAAGGCATGAGGTGTGGTCAAGTAGGATCAGGGTCATTGGCTGCTGAAAACTAGTGTTTCTCCCCTCTTCTGCATGTTAAGGAAGAATGCCTGATTTGGTGACCTGATACATGTATGGTGTGTATGTGTAGTGTCTGTCTGTCTGTCTACATCTGTCTGTTACATATATATAGTCATGTGCTTATGGGACATATTGGTGGTTCCCTAAGATTGGAACGCTGTATTTTTACCGTACCTTTTCTGTGTTCAGATACGTTTAGATGCACACTTACACCTGTGCTATCACTACCTGTAGTGTTCAGTGCAATAGCATGCTGTACAGGTGTGTAGCCTAGGAACAATACACTATACGGTATAGCCAAGGTGTATGGTAGGCCACACCATCTAGGTGTGTCCAGTACACTCTATGATGTTTGCATGATGACAACATCACCTAATGACACATTTCTCAAAACATATCCATTATCAAGCAGCAAGTGGCTGTATATAAGAAATGCATATGAAATTTAAAGTAGGTTTTTCTAATTTTATGGAATACTATGCAGCCATAAAAAAGAATAAGTTCATGTCCTTTGCAGGAACATAGATGAAGCTGGAAGCCATCATCCTCAGCAAACTAACACAGGAACAGAAAACCAAACACCACATGTTCTCACTCATAAATGGGAGTTGAACAATGAGAACACATGGACACAGGGAGGGGAACATCACACACCAGGGCCTGTCAGGGGTGGTGGTAGGGGACAAGTGGAGGGAGAGCATTAGGACAAATACCTAATGCATGTGGGGCTTAAAACCTAAATGATGGGTTGATAGGTGCATGGCACCATGCACCATGGCACATGTATACCTATGTAACAAACCTGCACATTCTGTACATGAATCCCAGAACTTAAAGTTTAAAAAAAAAAAAAAGAAAGGCATGCTGTCCTTCCAACTTTTCTTTCTTTGCCCTTCTCCAAGGCTCTTCTGTAGGCCAGCTTAAAACTAATTTACGTTCTTAAAATTTCTGTAGTCAGGGAGAAGACCATTTTCCCCTTCATCCTTGGGAGCAGTGACCCCACAAAGGCGGTGTCTATGAAACCCTGGCCACGCCGCGTCTCTCTGAAGTCCTGCTCACCCGCCCTGGGTGGAGGGCTCTCTGAGGCCAGCAGGGACCTCCCGGGGAACCCACGCCCACTGGCAGCCAGGCTGTTTTCCCAACACTGCCTCAGTTGCCAGCAGGGGTTTTTAAAGCATTAAAAATAAAGGGGAATATGTGTTTGAGTTATTTAGAGGTAAAATTTAAATTTTCTACTCAAAGCAGGAACAAGGGAAGGCTGTGGGTTGGATAGAGATGGGAAAATATGTAAGTAGGTCAGTGAAGCAGTCACTTACTAAGTAATATCCTGGCAGCCTGCGAGAGTCCATGAGGCGTTCAAAAGGGCCTGACTGAGAGCTTGAAAGGAGTCTCAGCCCTGGGAGGGCAGAGCCAGTGGTGCCTGGAAGCGAGCTGAGCTCTGGGAATTGTGCTGTTAACGGCAGGGGATGGCCTGGGCTTGATCCTCGAAATGGGGAACACCCGAGTGACTGCTGATCTGACTTGGCCATCAGGGGCCACCCTGTACCCCTCCCAGGTGTGACAAGGATGCAGCCGCACCCCTGCCCGTGCACGGTACCTGACCACCGAGTGTGTGCACACGATGAACTCGGGCTTGGAGTTCCACTGATGGTAGGTGATGTAGTAGTGAGTCTGCAGCCAAATCCACTGCTGACCTTTGGTCAGAAACCGGTAGCAACACGACTTCCCTTTGCCAAACTGCATCACTGTGAGTAGAAAATGGATTCTGCGTATAACAAATGTTAATATGAAAATGATCTTTTCCCCAAGAGTTATTGTAAAGATAAGCTTTCAAAAAAAAGACAATACCAAACATGGCTTGTTTCCCCGGTTGCCCTGTATTTTAAGTGACTATCAGGATCATGGTACACTGTCATGAATTCTTAAACAGTCTAAGAGTGATCCATATACTTTCCCAAATGCTCAGAAGCTTAAAGAGATCCTCAGATAAGGGCAGATGCAGACGGATTTTCAAACTGCAGGTTTAATGAAACAGAGGCCCAGGTTTGCCTGGTGCTCAACTTCCCACTGCAGGCAGAGCTGTCTTTGGAGCTGCAGGAGCCCAGGAGAGAGCATCCAGAATTGGCCCAAAAACAGACCTGCCAGCCAGCAACCTCTGACGGATTCTGTGGCTGTCAGTCAGCAGTTCATGCTCAGTTGACACAGTTCTCAAGTAAAGAGTCGAGGACAGATGTCTCCACCCCAGGGTTCCCCCTTCCCCAGAGCTGCTTGGAGCCCCCCCATAGTGATGTCTGCTGGTGGCTTCTCTAGGGGTGTCCAGAGCAGAATGGATGCTGATGGTGTATCAAGCCTGGGCAGGGCAGAAGGATGGGCTACGGATCCAAGGAAGAACAACGATTTGGGTTTTATTGCCATAGTGCCTGGAATTTAGCGCCTCTTTAGGTAAACGGTTAAGAGAAATCTCAACTAGGAAACTAACACTACAAAAGGACACTGATGGCCGGGCACAGGGGCTCACGCCTGTAATCCCAGCACTTTGGGAGGCCGAGGCAGGTGGATCATGAGGTCAGGAGATCGAGACCATCCTGGCTAACACGGTGAAACCCCGTCTCCACTAAAAATACAAAAAATTAGCTGGGCTTGGTGGCGGGCGTCTGTTGTCCCAGCTACTCATGAGGCTGAGGCAGGAGACTGGTGTGAACCCGGGAGGTGCAGCTTGCAGTGAGCCGAGACTGGACGACAGAGACTGTCTCAAAAAAAACAGGACACTGACTTGGAGAATGTGATTATCTGAAGAGGAGAAAAGCCCAGCAGATTGAGGGTGTGGGCTCCACAGGGCAAGGACGTCTTGCCCAAGCCATGGAGAAGCCTTTCAAATGCTGAATGTAATTCTTCACTTGGGGATCTTGTTAAAATAGACACCCTGATTGAGTAGGCCTGATTCTACAAGTGTAGCAAACTTCCCGTGACGCCTATGCAGCATGCTCCTAGACCACGCTTTGAGGAGCAATGAGTTACAGTTTTAATGATTGGCTTTAAATTCTAACAGCCGATCCAGATGGAACTCAAGCCTATTCTTCCTTCCCTCTCCACAGAAGAGAAAGCTCTAGCCAGGCACAGTGGCTCATGCCTGTAATCCAGGCATTTTGGGAGGCCGAGGTGAGCAGATCACTTGAAGTCAGGAGTTTGAGACCATCCTGGCCAACATGGTGAAACCCTGTCTCTACTAAAAATACAAAAAATTAGCTGGGCGTGGTGGCACACGCCTGTAATCCCAACTACTCTAGAGGCTGAGGTGGTAGAATTGCTTGAACCCAGAAGGCGAAGCTTGCAGTGAGCCGAGATTGCGCCACTGCACTCCAGCCTGGGTGACAGAGCGAGAATCTGTCTCAAAAAAAAAAAAAAAAAAAAGTTCTAATGGGTACTACAGGTGAGGCATCTTTTAAAGCACAATGTTAGTGATCAATTCATGCATCAGGATCAATAGGTCAGTGTTCCTGTTTAAAGTTAAGAGTTGGCACTGAAAATACAGCTGTAAGTGGTTAATTCTTGAAGCTACTTGCTAAGTGAGAACTTGGACAAGCTTGTAATTCTCACTCCCTCACATCATAAGTCCCAATCCCCATACATTTGCTAATGTGTTCCCCTCGTCTGTGGCAAAGAGCCTTCCCTGAACCCCAGCTGTGAGGGTCTTCTTGAGTCCCCCAGTATGCTGTGTACATCCCCTTCAATGCGCCGACCACATCCCACAAAGTCACCCATTTCTGGCTTTCCCAGAAGACCTGCCCTGCGGGACAGCAAGTAGGTACTGATCATCCCCATATGCCGGCCTACTCGGTATCTGGCCTATGGTTAGTGACCAATACATATCTGCTGATGAAAGAACAGTTATGAGAATTCAGTATTTTATCTCTGAAATGTATTGCATAACTTAAAAAAAAATCCCTGCATCACCTTAGTTTCTTAATTAGGTTTAAACAGGGTGCCTGTCTGGATGACAGTGGGAAGGTGCTAGGGTTTGGGGCCAAGTGAATTCCGGTGAATTCCAGTGACATGGGGGTAGATGCAGATAAGGGGCCTCCACCATGCCCCCAGATCATCTCAGAGAAAACCAAGTTCCTCACCTTAAAAAGAAACCAGGTAATGAGCAGAGGCTTCTGGGGTCCTAGAGCCCTGCTGCTGGGCCCCAGTGGAGTGAACGCAAGGGCCCCCATGCCTGGGCTGGGCAGTGGTACTCACGGTGCTGGTGGCACCTGGCCAGGAGCTCCAGGTCATCAATGTGGTAGTAGTCATAGCCCGAGGTTCCCAGCACTTCAAAAGGCAGGTATCCTATGATTGGAGGGGCTCTGCACAAGGACAAGGAGGACTTGTCATCAGGGAGGAGACACACTGCAGGGCTCACCCTGGTGGCCATGCCTTTCCATAATGATCAACATGGAGGCCTCATTTCTCAAGAACAAGGGGAGAAAAATAACTTTGCAATGGTCAAAACCAGAGAGGCTGTGTTTTCCAAAGGGCTCAACTTTTTTTTTTTGGCATATAGATACTCCTTTCCCTTGGCATAACTTGGCCCAAATAACAATAAGCTTTATCACTACTGGGTAATTAAAAACAGCTACAGATTGGATCAGCCCAACACCAAAGTGTAATATAAAATTAAAGGGTGGGGAGGGGAGATTTGGAGTTCTTCAACTGCAAATAATGTTACAAAAGAAAAAGTAAAGATTGGGCTAAAGGATCAAAGGATGTTGGAAAAAAAAGAGATGAGAGATTTCTCTCACACTTGCTGCTGTCTTACTGGGAGCCGGGAAGGGCCCCAAGTGAGGATCATCCCAAAGATGGCCCAGGGCTGAGGCATCAGACCCAAACACAGAACATATTCACGATGGGGCAGATGCAGTTGGAGGGAAACCACCCACCCTTGGCAGGGACGACTTTTCCTAGCGCCAGAGAGTCCTTCTCCTTCAATGGACCAGGGCCGACTCTTCTCTCCCAAGGAGAGCCTGGCTCACGCAAACAAGACTTGAGAAGGGCCCAACCCAAATATGTTTTTCTTTTCTCAAACCTGTGATCCAGAAATAAAAATTTCCATTCCAAGCTATGCCTTGAAGTGAATTCCTCTAAAGGTTCGTCAACTATGCACATTTCCTGTATTGGAAGCAGAAAAAAAAAAAAAAGTTGCTTGGGTGCCAGATGCTCACCCTAGGTTTGTTCAAGAGGAACGCATGGTGGGTAACAGAAGTTAAAATCGTTTCGAGCAAGTCTCCAAGTCGTGTTGGACTGAAACTCATCATCTGTAGCTAATTTCGGTATTAGCTGATACTAAATTTATTTCACAAGCTGGGGAAAAATACCTAGGAGCCAGAATGTCACACCAACCCTTCCCATTATCGAGAAGTGGCAAACATGTGGAAAACGGCTTTTCATCGGAATCTGAATTACTCATTTAACTCAACATTCATGCCATCGATGTTGAAGCAATCACAGATGAGAGAAGGCAGACAAACCCCCAGCGCTCTGACACTCGGTTCTCACCCAGGCCTGCCCTGCATGGTATTAATGCCGGTGTGAAAGGTGGGAAGATTTACAGTTATCAAACAGCACTTCTGCAGGCTGAACAGCAAGCGATGCTGCCTTCAAACAGAACCACTTGCAGGAAACGGGGCAGGGTAAAGGGCGTGTGTGCAGGCGCAGAAGCCAGACACTTCGATTTTCAAAGCCAGTGACAACTTCACTGCAATTTACTCCCTCCCAAAAGACCATTAATTACATAGAACAAAATGTGAGTCAATCATAACAGCTCCGCACAATGAACTGCCTCTCAAGTACTTGCCTTTAAGAATTGTGGTGTTGCCAGACGAACGGTGGCAATGAAGCAAACCTCCTTTCCTAGTGGCACCCGGCAAGGTCTTGAAAGGGTGTTGTCAAAACCGTTACAGGAGGGGCTAGGCACTGGGGGGTTGGGAAGAAGAGGACACATAGGTTAGCCCTGTCTGGTGACAGCAGCCAATCCCTAGCTGGCACTTAACTGTAAGCCAAGCGCTGCCCCCGGGATTTATGTAGAGTATATTAACTCATTTCATTCTTGCAACAACTGGATGAGGTAGGTCATACTATTATTCCCATTGCAAAATGAGGAAACTGAGGCACAGAGGGAAGTAACTTGTGCAAGGCCAAAAAGCTGGCTAGAGCTGGGATTTGAGCCCATGCTGGTCACCAGCATTCAGCACTCCCTCTCACTTCCACTAGCCCTGTGGCTTATAATGCTGGGAAAAAGAGTCTACAAAATGAGAAGACAGGCCGGGCACAGTGGCTCATGCCTGTAATCCCAGCACTTTGGAAGGCCAAGGCGGGAAGATCACTTGAGGCCAGAAGTTCAAGACCACCACGGCCAACACGGCGAAACCCCATCGCTACTAAAAAAACAAACAAACAAAAAAACCCACAAATTAGCTGGGCATGGTGGTGTGTGCCTGTAATCCCAACTACTTGCGAGGCTGAGAATCACTTGAACCTGGGAGGCGGAGGTTGCAGTGAGCCAAGATCGCACCACTGCACTCCAGCCTGGGTGACAGAGTAAGACTCTGTCTCCAAACAAAACAAAACAAAAAAACAAAATGAGAAGACAGCCTCATTCTGCAGTAACGGTTTGAATACTCCCGCCAGTGTTTTAAGGTGAATTCTATAATCAGTGTTCCTGATACCGATGGTCCCAGGGAAAGTAGGGGTGTCTCCGCATCATTGAAACCCCCTTCCCCGCCCCTGTCTTGGCTGGCGCACCTGGGGTTCAAGGGCCTCTATCCTGAAACTCCCCCTTGGGAGACCAGGATGATACAGGGGTTGGGTCTGGGCCACTGAGGAGACGGGGCTCAGGATTTAGGGTCATCCCCAGAGGAACACAACACCTACGACAAAACTTGCCAGTTCCCTAGCGTGGCCCAGCTGACAAAATCCGCTCTCGCGCATCTTCTTATGTCTTCTCACACATCTGGGAGGGCATTACTGTCCTAGGCCTGGAATGGTTCTATAATTAACCACGGTCACTCAGAAATAACAGCAGGGATGCTATCAAGTTTTTGGGCTCTAGGCCCAGGGTTCTAACAGGGCAGAGGGGGTACTGTCCTAGGCCCACAGTCATGGGCCCACATCATGACGCCGTCTCACACCTCCAGTAGCCTCGGCAGAGTCTTCTCTGTGTAACTCGGTCCCTGCCTCCAGGGCAACTGTGGAGAACCGACTGACCTTCTGGGCTAGAGAAAAAGTTAGCTACTTTTTTAGATGGAGTTTTCTAGGCGGGATAAAGAACCCTGTTAAACAGGAGAAAAGCCAATTTATTACGTATGTGGAATTCTCAAAGTCGGCCACGTGTGGGGTTCCCTTGGGACCCTGGGCCCTAAACAGATCAGCTAATTCACAAACTCTGGGGTGAGGCCCAGGCACTGGCCTTCTCAAAGGCTCTGCAGGTTCACCAGTGTGCAGCCAGGCTGAGGATCCCAGGGCTGATAATCTGTGCTGCGTTTTTCACAATTATATCTTGCACATTCTGAACTGAAATATCATGATGTTCTCCAAGTTAACAAGGAACATATCAAGCATCAGAAAGCTAAATCATTATAAAATGAAATCTGCAAGATTTTCTTTGGATTTTAGCTTTCCAATCATTTTTTAAAATATATATATATTTACAGGTTTCTAAAAGATTCTATAATGTGGTCTTCTCTCCACTAACATGAATAAATTCATTTTACCAAGCAAATTCTCTGAATTCATTCATATAAATACTGATGTTTCCAAACATGAATATAAAGTGGGCAAAATAAAAAACAGTGGTCTCTGGAGAGCTTACATCTGTCACAAGTTGGCTTAGGCTATTGCGAATGAATTTGTAAGATGAGCCAAGAAACTTATCAAAGGGAAGGAAAACAATTCCACATAAGGGATGGGTCTACAGATGTGAACCTCTGCATAATTAAAGAGACATTTAAAAACTTCCCAGATGTGAAATATTCTCTCTGCTTGAATCTAAGAGATATTACCCAGCCAGATAATGACTAATAAAATTCTGACTCTTTCAGAATACAAAGACCTTCCAAACAAGCTTCTAAGGGCCTCCCAGGAATTTAAGAGAAGGCCTCCCTCTTAATCTATCGCTAAACGATGCAACTTCTTTGAACGATCCTCTCAGCTGTTACATTCCTGTGCTGTCAGAAATGCCTTCCCCTGATTCACTGTGAGGAGGAGAAGGGGACAGAAAAAGATTGTGAAGTGGGAGGCCCTGCTTGCTTCTTCAAGGGCAGCAGTGACCTGGACCACGGACGTTAGGTGGATGTTTTGCAGAGCTTACTGTTGGCCTGGCTGCCCCCAGTGCAGTTTTATCTGCTCTTTTATAGCATCTAAGTCTTTAAAGATAAAAATGCACCCCCCAAAAGGAAGTTTCATTATTGCTTGTAGCCTGCATTTGATGAGCTAGATATTTTACACATGTCCAGAACGGAGCAACGTCTCTCTTCAATATGCCTTTCCCACCAAAAGACTTAAAAAAACTGAGGGGCATGATCAAGGGTGACAATAAATCAAGGATGAATGTTTTAATAGAGGCCAAGGAGAAAACCTTGGGGAAAACTAAGGCAAAGAAGATACTTTGAACATTTTGCCAGTTGCATTTGAAATAACTTTTCCCCGCAGCACGAGTCTTCTTGCGTATTCTAGAGGCAACACAGGCGCAAACTGCTCCCTGGGACTTCATAGTCATATTTAGCACTTAGAATAACTTCTCTGGCACTTTATATCCCAAGGTAGTTTAAAGATATTAATTAAGTATTCAATTAGTGTTTCAATTTAAGTAATAGAATATATCTAATTACAACTGGCTCCCTGAGACTCTCACAAGGATTAACCACTAACTGCAGGACCAGCCCTGTTTTCTCAAATCTCTGACCACTCACAATATAGAGAAAAGCAACTCATTCTTGCTACATTTTCCCCCTAGGGTCATCTTACTCAAAACTGACCTTACTCTTGCTGAAAGCTAAATATATAGCCTTCCCCATGGCAGGAACTGGGGCTCATTCTCTGTCTCCACCTCTGAGCAGGTGTCCTGCACACAGCAAGTGCTCAACATGTGTTTATCAGATGACTCTCCCATGAGATGGCCTGGCTCACCTCCAAACCCTAGCTTAAGGTCCAGTTCAGGAAGACACCATCTCATCCTTGCCAGCAACTAGCACACAGGCCTTGGGACCCTAAGGTAGCTTCCCCTCTGCAGTGTGACCCACCTTGGTGCTGCTGGTGGCCCGTC
Source organism: Nomascus leucogenys (assembly GCF_006542625.1). Lineage (NCBI taxonomy): Eukaryota > Metazoa > Chordata > Mammalia > Primates > Hylobatidae > Nomascus > Nomascus leucogenys. The sequence continues at coordinate 82,847,507 of NC_044394.1, forward strand.
CACTCTGCCAGCTGTGGGAGGTGCCCGTAGCACATGGCCTGGGTTCCACTGGCAGGCAGGTGAGCTCACTGCCTGACTGATACATTAACACTGGTCAACAGGAGGCCTGGTCAGGGAAACTGCTGCAGATCAGCACACGGCAATCACCACTCTGTGATGGAAAACAGAGCGGGTGCGTGGCGTGGGCTTCTGCTTGTGGAGACGCAGGGCTAGCTTGCTTTTTGAGACAGAGTCTTGCTCTGTGCCCCAGGCATGTGCCACCATGCCAGGCTAATTTTTGTATTTTTAGTAGAGATGGGGTTTCACCATGTTGGCCAGGCTGGTCTCAAACTCCTGACCTCAGGTGATCCACCTGCCTCAGCCTCCCAAAGTGCTGAGATTACAGGCATGAGCCACCGCGCCTGGCCTCGTGCTTTCTTGATGGTCTTCCTATTAAAACAGTCCATAGGTTATCACGTCCTGAAACTTTCATTACACTCTCTAACTTCAGAGACCCTGAAAAAGTTTTGTCTTGGGCTGGTATTCTTGGGATTCCAAAACCAGGAGAGTCCCAGGGACTCAGAATGAATCATGTCTGCCTCATTTGGAAGCACCTAAGGTTGGCTTCCAAGTCTGTCTGATGACAAAGGTGAGCTCCCAAATCAGCCATGATGAGGAGAAAAAGATGACTATGAGGGCAGGAAGATCTCAGGTGGTACAGAACTTTTTTCAAAAGGGCTCAGGAAGGAGCAAGGAAGATGCAGAAATGGTAATAGCATTAGTTAACAGCAAAAGAATACAAAGAGCTGGAGAAAGATATGTGGCTCTGTTCCACTGAGTTACCAGCTCAGTCATCAGAACAATTAAGTATTCTCATCAGAGATGACCTGCTTATGATAAATTAGTTGCAATGGCTGGAGGAAAACATACTAATAGTCCACAAGGAAGTGACAAATAGCTTTCTCAGCACTTCTCGAAACAAATGAAAAACAAGGCTGACACGTGTCTGGGAAGATATGAAACTATCAGTGATGAGGTTTCACTCCAGGAAGAATAAAGTTGTTAAGTCCCAATTGTGATAAACATTCAAAACTTTCAGGCTATGGCTTTAGAATGTTGAGGGGAAAATAACTTTCTGCACATTCATGAGAAATCATCTCCCACTAATTAAGTGCTATTTTCAGACTCTTATTTTTCTCTCTTCACAATGTGCTTGACCCAATGTGTTCTGAATAGCCAGGTGGCTGGGTTCCTAGGAGAGCAGCGTGATAATCCTGCCCACTTCTTGGCAGGGGCACTGCCTACCTTACCCAGGGCATATTTGATCCTTTCCTTTCTGTTTCCTTTCTTTCAGCTCTGTTTTGCATAGAGAAGATCAATGTTGGAGAAAAGGCAGGAGCCACAAGAGAGAGCTGGGGCTTTGCAAATTTTTTTTTTTTTTTTGAGACAGGGTCTCCCTCTTTGCCCAGGCTGGAGCACAGTGGTGCGATCTTGGCTCACTGCAGCCTGGACCTCCTGGGCTCAAGTGATCCTCCCACCTCAGCCTCCCGAGTAGCTGGGACCACAGGTGTGAGCCACCACGTCTGGCTAATTTCAGTTTTTTTTTTTTTTTTTTTTTTTTTTTTTTTTTTTGAAGAGACGGGGTTTTGCCATGTTGCCCAGGCTGGTCTCAAAATCCTGAGCTCAAATTATCTAACCTCTCAAAGTGCCGGGATTACAGGTGTCAGCCACCGTGCCTGGCCTGGCTTTGCAATTTGCTGGATTAAAAAATGACTCTAAAGGGAAACTACATGTCTTACTCAAATATTTCTTCTTTCCTCTGGCAATTATTAATTAAAATGAGTATTTTTAGGGGCCAGAAGAGTGTAATGGCATTGAGAAGATATCCACTAGATGGTTGGTGTGGATGGGCCAAATTATTTGTATGTTCAGGAAAGTGAACTTCCCTCATCCCTGTCTTCAAAGTGGCTCTCTCACACACATTTTTATCACGATTATGGGACAACTTGTATGAAAGGTCCCCCCACTCCCAGACTGAAATGAGCAGAAAGATGAGGTTGCTTAAAAGCCTGACCATTCCTCATTGTTCCATTTTAATATGAACCCTAGGTGTCTGTGCAGGATGATGCTCTTGGGGCACAATTTTTTTACAGTGATTTTAACTCCCCTGTGGTCTCTCTGGCAGCACTGACCCCTGCAGGGGAAGGACGGCCTGATATTTTGCTGGGTGGAGGGGACACTCTGCTTCCCACTCTTAGGGTCCTGAGTAGATGAGACACTCCTTCTGCGAAGCCGTCCACACTCGTGTCTCCATTCCCAGTGAGGTCTGGCGTGCATGTGCATTGTTCCCTTTACTGAGGCATCTCAATTAAGCTCAGCAAGGAAAAAATTCAAACCACCCCAAAGCCATAAAATGAGGCAACCTCCAGAAATCCCACGGAACATACAAAATTGAGTGTTGTAAGCTGAAAAGTCTCCACTTCTGCCAGTATTTCAAATTTGGTTGTGCGGTTAGAGGCGAGTAGGTAAAACGAGGGCAGGGAAACTTTTATACTCTGGTGTGTGGTTTCTGGAAAGCCCAGAGTGGAATGTTTGCCGAGGGTGACCTATTTGGAACCACACCAGCAACTTTTGAAATACTGCTTTCTGGATTTGTCAGACGCACATCTACATCCAAGTCTGGAGGAGGAGCAAAAAGGCTCAGAGAAAGGATTGCCTTCTTCTTGCATGAAGTTATCTTTCAGGATCTGGAAGCCTGCATATTAGGACCCTGTAAAGCAAAGACCTTTCTCCATGCCTTTGAAAATCACCCGGCCAGTTTCTTTCCACTAAGAGTGGTCAGGTGGGGCTACAGGACTTGGATACCTGGGGTTTGAGAAAGGAGGCACTACTTCGCTGGAGAAGCAAGAGATGGAACTGTGTATTTGTCTGAAAGCATCTCTCTTTTGTTGTTGTTGTTGAAAGTATCTGTTACAAGCAAACATAGCCCTAAATAAAATCATCTCGTTAAGCTCTATTCTGGAAACGTCGATTAGAGGAAGAAAAGGGCTGCTCCTACCAGTGGTCCATGCCAGTGCTGCTGGCTGGCCAGGTCCAGCGTGGGCTTTTCGGGGGAAGAGAATGGGACACGGGGTTACGTATCCCAGCTCAGAGCCCTCCAAGAGGCTTTGCACAGACTGGGTTAGAAACTGTCCTCAAGTGAAACTCTTCTAAAAAAAGACTACTTTCTTGTCCCATTTCCTGACACGTATTTCTTCTCATTTATTAAAAATCTAGGTTAAAGATGTGAAGTCCTGTCTTCCCTCCCCTGCCCCCAGAACATCTGTGGCAAATGCTGAAGTCCTAAGGGGTGAGCAAAATGTGCAAACATTGAAGTAGGGGAAAATTCCACTTGGCTGAAGGACCTGAGCAATGGCTGGTGTGTTTACACTGCCAAAGTGAATGGGGGCAGAGGAGGGGGGGGGCATCATCCACTGGGGAACCTGGACATGTCCAGTTGGAGAGTGTAATGTCACCTCGTTCACCACAGCAAAGGGGCTTTGTTCCTCCCTTCCCCTCAAATTCCTACGAACTCAGCCCCATCACTTTGTGTACAGAGCCTGACAGATCCTGGGTAGCCATGTGGGCGAGCAGACAACAAGATGGGATCCTTGTCTGTGTGCTTCAAGGCTCACCCAGAGCCCTCTCCGGCTCAGCCTCCCCCTCTCTCCTCTGCCCTGGAACCTACACATCTCTTTGGTTTGGGGCCTGAGGCTTCCTGTTGATGTGATTTTTGAGTGGTGGCCCAGGGACTCTCTCAGCCTTGGGCCAACTCAGTTGATCAGAGGAGCAAGAAGAGAGCGCATTAGCTGTGGAATACTATACAGCCATGAAAAGAATGAAAACATGTCCTTTGTGGCAACATGGATACAGCTAGAGGCCGTTATCCTAAGTGAATTAGCACAGGAACAGAAAACAAAGTACCACATGCACTCACTGGTAAGTGGGAGCTAAATATTGAGTACACGTGGACATCAAGATGGGAGCAGTGGACACTGGGGGCTGCTGGAGGCTGGAGGGAGGGAGGAAGGAGGGGGTGAAGGCTTAGGGGCTGCCTGTCAGGTGCTGTGCTCACTGCTTGGGTGACAGGATTATTGGTACTGCAAACCTCAGGGTCAGGCAGGGTTCCCATGTGACAGACCTGCACATGTACCCCCTGAATCTAAAATAAAAGTTAAGCTGGGTACGTGGCTTGTGCCTGTAATCCCAGCACTTTGGGAGGCCAAGGCGGGAGGATTGCTTGGGCTCAGAAGTTTGAGACCAGCCTGAGTAACACAGTGAGACCACATCTCTACAAAAAAAAAAAAAGAATTAGCCAGGTTGTTATAGCATGCGCCTGTAGTCCCAGCTACTTGGGAGGCTGAGGTGGGAGGATCTCTTGAGCCCAGGAGGTGGTGGCTACAGCGAACCATGATGGCGCTACTGCACTCCAGTCTGTGTGACAGAGTGAGATCCTGTCTCAGAAAAAAAAAAAAGCTGAAAATATTTTCAAAAGAGAAAGAGGGTGTCAGAAGCATGAGGCGGGGAGTCCTGGGTAGGGACATCAGGTAAGGGGGCTACTGGCCTCCAAACACCCAAGCAGCTGAGGTGAGGAGGCGGCTTGATGTGGTGGGAGGCACAGAGTGGGGAGTGCACAGAGCCCACAGATGAACTTCCCCAGCCACTCACTGCTGCTTCAGAGGCCCTCAGTGTGGACAAATCACAAGGCACCAGAAGTGACACACTCCAGTTTACCCAGTGTGTACCTACCTGTGTTCAATCTCCACTTTGGATTTAAGGCCAAAGAAGTGGCTGCAGCTCTTCTGCATATAAGTACACTCTATCCCCAGAGTGTACTGTGGAGCTGGTCGAGGAGAGAGCTCTGTTAGCTCCTAGGGAAGCTCTCTAAGCCTCAAGTCTGGTCTGAACCCTGCTCTGCCTTCCACCAGCTGTGTCCTGGGGCCAAGATCAAGCCTCACTTTGAGTCAACCTATTTTTATCCGCTGCTTATTTATGTGCTGGGTAAAGACCATGCTAGGCCCAGGAAGTGGGTACAGTAAGGGTCGCTGTCCTTCCCATTCCATTATTTATACATATATATAAAAAGGACAGGCATCAAATAAGAATGTACTACATAACACTCCACCAACTAAACTGCCCTGCAGAAATACTAAGACTTTTCACAGTAATGGACCAAGGTGGGATCGCCTGAGGTCAGGAGTTTGAGACCACCCTGACAAACATGACAAAACCCTGTCTCTACTAAAAATACAAAAATTAGCCAGGCACATGCCTGTGATCCCAGCTACATGGGATACTGAGGCAGGAGAATCGCTTGAACCCTGGAGGCAGAGGTTGCAGTGAGCCGAGATCACGCCATTACACTCCAGCCTGGGTGACAGAGCAAGACTCCATCTCAAAAAAAAAACCAAAAAACAAAAACAAAAAAAATGATGCTAGTGGTCATTTTTCTTCTACACATATTACATATTAATATTACATCTTATTTTTTCAACTTTCGCCACATCTGGGAACTTGGAGCCTGGAGAAGTTGTATGGGGAGGCTTGTGTAATAGCTATGTTTTCTAGTTTCTTTTTTCTTTTTTTTTGAGACACATGTGTCACCCAGGCTGGAGTGCAGTGGCACAATCTCCGCTCACTGCAACCTCCACCTCCCAGGCTCAAGCGATTCATATGCCTCAGCCTTCCGAGTAGCTGGGATTACAGGCGTGTGCCACCACACCCAGCTAATTTTTGTATTAGTAGAGACACGGTTTTGCCATGTTGGCCAGGCTGGTCTCAAACTCCTGACCTCAGGCAATCTGCCCACCTCCGCCTCCCAAAGTGCTGAGATTACAGGTGTGAGCCACGGCGCCTGGCCCACATTTTCTGGTTTCTGTTTTGAGGCTTTGACATCTGGGGACTTGCTGGTGCTGGAGGGACTGCCTCTCCCAGGGTTAGCCAATTCCTAGGGAGGACAAACAACTCACCTTCCAGGTACCTTTCATATGCAAAGCAACCCACCTAGAGCCCACACCCCAACCAGGTCCTTCAGGCTCTCATGTCCTGGGCCCTGTCCCCTGCCTTAACCAACCCCCGGGCAGGCACCAGATAATTAGAAACAACTCCTCCCTCCTAGACCCCACTGAACTTATTCAAACTACCCGCTCTCACCCATTCTTTCTCTTGGAAGCTACAATAAAGGTTCCCTCGGCCTCCTGACCAACCCCGGTGCTTCTCTGTGTGGCCCTGCGTGGTGGGCCATGTGTGCCTCCTGTTCCCAGGGACCCCTGAGCATGAACCTTTCCCTTCATGACAGTCATTTCCATGACTGTGTGTCTTTGTGTTTGACTAAAACACATCTTGGGTGCCCTGCACACAGCCTGGCATGTGGGTGCAGGGCATCTGACATGCACAGGCACAGGCATCGTAGGCATCGTGGACCAGCAGAATGCCAGGAGGCTGGAGGGGGCCTGTGTGTGTTTCATTCCGACAAAGATGTGTGAAAGGCAGCAGGCACTGGGGTGAAGAGTGTGGGCTCCGGGTTAGAGGGTCTGGGTGTGAATGTGGGCCCCCGACTTCCCATTCACACATCATAGATGCAACCCTTCTACGTGTCCATTTCCTCCTCTGTGAAGACAGGATGATGCCATAAATCACCTCAAAAGGCTGTGGCGAGGATCACATGATCCACGCAAAGCCTGGGCTCTGGGCCGGGTGCTTAGAAAGCACTCCTAGGGTGAGCTGTTTTTGTTACCTCATTGTTCAGTGTTTATTCAGAAGTAAACCTATGAAGTCAAATTTGAGTTCTTATATTAAAGCATATCTCATAGGTCATGGTGGTTAAATGTTGGCAATTTTATAGGGTTTTTTTTTTTTTTTTTGAGACGGAGTTTCACTCTGTCACCCAGGCTGGGGTGCAGTGGCATGATCTCGACTCACTGTAACCTCCGCCTCCCAGGTTCAAGCCATTCTCCTGCCTCAGCCTCCTGAGTAGCTGGGATTACAGGTATGTGCCACCACGCTCAGCTAACTCTTGTATTTTTAGTAGAGACGGGGTTTTGCCATGTTGGCCAGGCTGGTCTCAAACTCCTGACCTCAGGTGATCTGCCCGCCTTGGCCTCCCAAAAGGCTGGGATTATAGGCATGAGCCACTGCATCCGGCCTTTATAGGGTTTAATCTGAGAAATTCATTTGTCTCTGACAATTTTTGCTATTTTAATCCCAGTTAGAATGATATTTCACGTACTCCACAGTTACACGGGGAACTCTTGTCTCAAGAAAGCCCCTTTAATGCTGGTTTGTAGAACAGGCTCTGAAAAGACACTCTGCACTCTTGCTTTTAAATATGCCACATTCAGTGCTGCATGTTTATAGCAGTTAAGTTTCCAAAAAAAAAAAAAAACTCACACATAATTTCCACACATTCTTTCAGACAAACAAACACTATCTCAACCCACAGTGAAAGTAGAGCCCTGCTAGTTAAAAAAAAAAAAAAGTCCCAGGTATTCAGAATGAAGCCTGCCTATTTCCTTGAAATCCTCCAAGACGTGGTAAATGACAGGATGCTTCAAAGGGATATTCGGCAGCATCTTAATGAGATGGTGGAAATGTGAATTCACAAAGGATACAACTGCTGCTCGCCAGCCAATCACAAGCTGGTTTTTTTTTTTTCTTTTTGAGACAGTTTTTTGCTCTTGTTGCCCAGGCAGAGTGAAAATGGTGCGATCTCGGCTTCCCGCAACCTCCACCTCCCAGGTTCAAGTAATTCTCCTGCCTCAGCCTCCCGAATAGCTGGGATTATAGGCACCTGCCATCATGCCTGGCTAATTTTGTATTTTTAGTACAGAAGGGGTTTCTCCATGTTGGTCAGGCTGGTCTCGAACTCCCGACCTCAGGTGATCTGCCCGAAGTGTGTGCACTGTTGTCATGGGGCAAGAGGAAGCAGCATCCTATGATTCCCATAGTCTTGGTGCCCTGAGGGCCAGGGTGCGTTTGCCCTTTGCCCTTTGCCCTCTGTGCATGTGGCCACTGGGGTATGTTGTTATCACAGTGGCTGCCATTATGGCCAAAGCACATCTTTTTTTTTTTTTTTTTTGAGACACAGTCTCGCTCTGTCGCCCAGGCTGGAGTGCAGTGGTGTGATCTCGGCTCACTGCAAGCTCCACCCCCCAGGTTCATGCCATTCTCCTGCCTCAGCCTCCCTAGTAGCTGGGACAACAGGCGCCCGCTGCCACCACGCCCGGCTAATTTTTTGTATTTTTAGTAGAGACGGGGTTTCACCGTGTTAGCCAGGATGGCCTCGATCTCCTGACCTCATGATCCGCCCACCTCAGCCTTCCAAAGTGCTGGGATTACAGGCGTCAGCCACCGCGCCCAGCCACCATTTTTTAAAAATTGTGGTAAAACACATACAACATAAAGTTTGCCATCATAGCCATTTTGAAGTGCACAGTTCAGTAGGGCTAAGTACATTTACACTGCTGTACAACCATCCCCACCATCCACCTCAAGGACTCCTTTCATCCTGCAAAACTGAAACTGTCCCCATTTAGCAACTCCCATTTCCCCCTCCCTCCAGCCCCTGGCACCCACCATTCTACTTTCTGTCTCTATGAATTTGGCTATGGTACCTCATATAAGTAAAATCATACAATATTTGTCCTTTGGTGGTTGGCTTATTTCACTCAGCATAATGTCGTCAAAGTTCTTCCATGTTGTAGAATGTCAGAATTTCCTTTCTTTTTAAGGCTGAATAATATTCCAGTGCATGTATATACCACACTTTCTTTATCCATTCATCCACTGATGGACACGTGGGTTGCTTCCACCTTTTGGCTATTGTGAATAATGCTGCTATGAACACAGGTGTGCAAATATCTCCTCAAGTCTCTGTCTTCCCTTCTTTTGCATGCATACCCTTAAGTAGAATTGCTGGATCATATGCTAGTTCTGTTTAATCTTTTGAGGAACCAGCACACACGTAAAGCAAATTCCAAATCACTGTTTACATTAACTCAATGATAAAGTTGTCTGGGAGGAAGGCCATTGCATTCTCTACAGAATGGCGCTGGTATCACACTAGGGCAGTGCTTTTCAAAGTCCATGGCCCCTGGAACCAGAACCCCACAGTACTCCCCAACTGCACATTCCTGGGTCCTACCCTCCTATCTCCTGAGCTAGACTCTTTAGGGCAAAGGCTGAGAGTCTGCATTTTAACAAGTTGCCTCACCCAAAGAACCACTGTGCTAGGGTTAGTATGATGCTGGGTTCTCTATAAGGTGCCTCTTAGGTCAGTTTCTTTAACTGAGTAGCCCAACCAGCTTCCATTTACTTCTTTGTGTGGTTCATTAAACATTCATTTCATGAAGTTTGGACAAGCCTTTCAGATGAGTAGGATGAGGCATGGTTAGGCCTTCCTCATCTGACTTTGCCCAGACGTAGAGGCCCACTTGGGAGATGGACCTCCCACCACTTCTGACCATCTTAAGCCCTGGATGGGTCTGTTCCCAGAAGGGCCTCCCAGTAGGCCAAGGAGCCCACCACCCAGGCATAAGCCCCGCACCCTGGACCTGAAAATCATGCTGGCAGGATCACACTAAAGGTTTAGCATCTAGTTGGAGACTTTTAAACAAAGTATGTATATTTATGCAAATAACATACAACAAAGGACCATCTGAGGTAGAAGGAAAAATCCTGGTTAGATGTGAGGACTTGGTGCCATTACTTTGGCCGTTTCTAATAGAAACCCTGGGACTAATTTGACTGAGGGAATAGACCCACCACGTCCAGAGTGAAACAGTGGTCAAGAACGCAGCAGAAGTTAATGCTGTCATCATCTGCCCTCTGCATCTCCCCCTCATTTCTGCAGCTCATCTTTCTGTTTTTGTTTCCTTTGGTATTTTTCTCATTTCCTCTTTTTCCCCCATTCCCTGTCAACACTTTATTTTTATTTTTTTCATCTTTGCTGCTTTATAAAACGTTAGCTGTTTCAAAGTTATTTGTTTTGTGTTGAGTTTGGAGGAGCCCAGAAAACAAAATGCAGCCCATGCTGAGCTCAGCCCATAACCAAGTTGGCTTAGGACTTGGTTTCTGAATTCCTGGCCTCAGGCCTGCATTTCCATTTTGCATGGTTCAAAAGTAAAAATAAGTGTTTTAGTCTAGTTCAGAGTTGTTGTCTCTGTAGCCAGAGTTTGGTTAATCAGGTATCCGGGTAATTTTAGAAAATAAGACTTTGCTACTTGGCTTATCCTGCTTGATAATTCATCCAATGCAGATTCCTGGCTCATTGTAAAACGACCCCTTTGCTGTGCATTAGGGCCACAGTGAGCAGAAGAGCTACGGACCAGGTCTACTAAAATACGCTCACAGCAGTACTGCAGGGGGAGGGAAAAGTGTGGAAGGTAAGGTTATGGATTGTCAAGTCACCACGAAGGCCTGTTCGGCAGAGTATGTAGGCTGAGCCTGTTCTGTATTCCCTGTACGTTGTTTCTCACAGTACAGAATTATTTCATCAGCCCGAAGATAAATAAACAAATAATGTGTGTTTCAGTGGGACTGTGTGCACTGGCACAAACAGGTGTGGGAGTGTGTTCCTCTAGAATGGGAGAGAACATTGATGAGCGCAAAAACACATCCTGGGAACTCGAAAATTCAAATGCAAATGTGAAAAGCACACGTTCTCCCTCCTCCTCCCTGGGCGATTCTTAATGCCCCCATGTGCACGTTTGCATGAGAAAAGACACTGTCACAATTATATGACAATTAAAGCTTACCATTGTTGTAAGAGCGAAAATTTCCTACAAATTTTATGTATTCATAAGTTGGAAATTCCTTTGGGTTCAAGCTGCCTCTGAGAAGATGGCAATAAAACTCTAAATCGCTGTCAGCTGGGCCGTTAAAGGAAGAAGAGGAGAGAAAGGGGTCGTGAGCATCGCACAGACTCTGAACAAGTAGCGTCTCTGTGAAAACTCTTATGGGATTTAGTCTACACATGGCCAGGCTAGTTCTCTCATTACGACTGACTTTTGGACCTGGTTTGTAACCCTGCTGCACAGGGGCTTCCTTCCGTAGTTCATAGATATTTTGCATTCCATACATGGACCCAATTAGTCTTAATTTGCTCCCAGATGTCTGTGGTTGGTAATGTCGGCATTGATTAGTTCCGGCTGTTTTCATATGGTATATTAAAATAAAGCGGCTCATATAGAGCTGCTCCCTTTAATTTAATCTTTTTGCTTTGCTTTGAAGTAAAATCAGATGTGCGACAGGACAGATTATTCATGGAAAATGGACTCAGGCTTGCACTGATGCAAGCAGCTTTGCTACCTCATGCAATTGTGTATGCTTCGTTAAGTGACACGTGGTTCACGAGGCATCAAGGTTAGCCTTCTACCTAGGTTGCCAAATATTTTGATAAAAACTTCTAAATTTCACAGAACATAAAAATGTATATAAATAACCAGATGAGAGCCTCAGGAGGACAGAATTTGGATTTTTGACCTAATTATTCCGTTTTCAGTTGGTTTCTTGATATTATATGATTTTAGCATCTTAGTATCCTCCACGATGAGCTGATTGTTCACTGATGTTTGCACTGTTTCTTACTAAAAGACTCTCATGTAAAAAAAAGAGAAATCTTGTCATATACACAAAATAAATTATTATTCTTGAGTTCTCTGCTTTCAAATTTTCCACATAAAAGCCAAATGTCTTACATATTCCAAATTCCAGTTTTAGCTTTAAACCTAAAATATACCTCTAAGGATCTTGGAAATGTTCTGAGTCATGAGGAAAATTATTCTTAAAATTAGTTCTCCCTTCTTAATTCATTCTAACCTCCTTTCAAAAGCAAAATTCTTATCTTTCTAGCTTGTAAAACCAGAAAAATTTAACTTACATTTTAAGTATTCTGGGGAGGGGGAATCCGTCACAAGCATATGGGAAGAAAGGATTTTATAAACTTCTGAATGTTCTTGTTCTGGGAGGAAATTTAACAAATTCTGATCCATGACATCCGACTGAAAAAGAAAATAAAGGACAAAGGTACACCCTCAACGAAGATGAAAAACAGAAGCAAAAACAAAAACTGAACATTCACAACAACTCAGAACTGGTTTCTGAAATGGAAAGTCCGATATCTGATTTTCTGTGGACACTCTCAGTTTATCACTCCATTGTTTTAAACAGTAACCTAAAAGGCTGTATTTGTTCAAATGCGTATGTGCTGCTGTCTGTGGGCCCAGGAGGGAGCTAAGGGTGAAGTTAGACAAATGTAGGAAGGACTGAGTCCTCCTGTCGCTTGAGAAGTGCTGTTTGCTGACACTCCTGCGTTCTGGCTGGGATAGCATGGCCCCTGTGCACACCCAGTGCCGGGCCAATCATTGATTTAAATGGCTCCAAAGAGCCCACAGGGTTCCTTTCCTGACCCTTAGGGCAGCAAAGGGCTGCCAGTCTACTTCTTAAAGGTCTTTAAGTTATGGAACTGCACGTTTTTTTTCTGAGTGCCTTGGCACTGTGGTTACAAAATAAATGTAAGGTAGAGTTCAGATTGAGTGCTGTCCAATAGAACTGTCTGTGATGATGGAAATGGTCTGTAATCTGTGCTGCCCGTAACAGAAGCCACTAGCCACATGGTTACTGAGCACTTGAAACGTGGCTAGTGTGAACAAGGAACTGAATTTTAAATTTCTTTTTTTTTTTTTTTTTGAGACAGAGTGTTGCTCTTGTTGCCCAGTCTGGAGTGCAATGGTGTGATCTCAGCCCACTGCAACCTCCACCTTCCAGGTTCAAGTGATTCTCCTGCCTCAGCCTCCTAAGTAGCTGAAATTACAGGCGTCTGCCACCATGCCTGGCTAATTTTTTGTATTTTTAGTAGAGACGGGTTTCACCGTGTTGGCCAGGCTGGTCTTGAACTCCTGACCTCAGGTGATCCGCCCTCCTCGGCCTCCCAAAGTTCTGGGATTACAGGCGTGAGCCATCAAGCCTGGCCCATTTAATATGAATTGAAATTTAAACAGCCACACGTAGCTAGTGGCTACCATATTGGATATGCAGGTAGGAGCTCACAGTGGACACAGGAGACAGGCACCTCTCTCTTCCTCAGTTTCCCTCAATAAACTCATCCACTCTCACAGCTTCAAACACAATCTGTATATACTTTCAGGTTTGAATGTCCAGCCAACTCTCTCATGTGCCAGCCTCAGCCTTCCAACTGCCACTCAGATGCTCCCTGGGGACCACAGATGCACACGTCCTGAACATCGGCATTCTTTCCCACCCATACCATCTCCAACCCTTGTGTTTGCATCTCCATCAACAGTATCATCAGTTGGTCACCTGCCTGTCCCAGACACTCTGGTGGCATCCTTGTCTCCTCTCCTTCTCGTCCTTACCCTCAAACCAAACAGTGTCCAAGTGCTGCCCATTTTTCTCCCTCAAATTCTCTGCTCCATCCACTTCTATTTCTCCAGCTTCCACCCTAGTCCAGAGCCCCATCCTCTCTTGCCTGGGAATGATTTGGCCACACTGGTCTTCCCACATCCACTTTGGTGCCTGTCCAATTTGTTCTCCATCAGCAGTCAGAGGAGCCTCATATCAGACCAAGTCACAACTGTCCCGTGGCTTCCGACTGCTCCAGGAACAAAGCCTCAACTGCTCAACACAATTTCACGGCTCTTCACAGCTCAGCCTCTGCCTCTCCCAGCTCCCAGCACTTCTCTTCTCCTTCTGAGCCTTTTTTCCTCCAGTTTGCCCTCTGTTCTCCCTCTGAGCCTCACCTGGGCTGTTCCCTCAGGCAGGAACATGCTGCACCCTCCCCATGTGTTTAATGAAGCCCTGTGCAACCTTCAGGTCCCTGCTTTGAAGTCACTTCCTCTGAGAAAGCCCCAGGTGACACCCTCCACCCCCACTGATGATTTAAGCGTCTCCAAGGGGACAATGACCCCCTTGATGGAACATCAGGTGACATGGCAAGGCAGGTGAGAGCTCAGAGCCCAGGCTTGAAAGCAGGTTCTGCCCCTCCACGCCGCATTTTCCTCAGTTGCAAGATGAGGAAACCATGAGGGTTCCATGAGCTCACTTGCCTCCACTGCTGATAAAACAGCACATGGCAGACATTCAATAAATGCCAAGTGTGATTAGGCACTGAATGACCAGTTACAGAGTGACTACAAGGGGCACCTGCACCACAGCGACGTTTTCCTGTACAGCTATGTGCTGACTTGTGCATTCCGCCTCCCTCTCTCCAACAGGAGCTTCAGGAGAGCAGGGCCCAGTGCCTTGTTCACCACCACATCCCTGATGTCCGGGATGGTGCCTGGCCTTCGAGATGACTAAACTGACCAGCTGAAAGAATGGCAAGGCCAGCACTATGACAGGCATTAAAACAAGGTGCCCAGAGAACACTGCGGATGGTATGCTGCCTCCAAAATGAAAGGGTAGAGGAGACTACTGGGGAACAATTTCCAGAGGGAGGAATCCTTGAGTGGGAACCAGGGGACAAGACAGTGTCTGCCAGACAGGGTGGGAAGGTGCTCCAGCCAGGGGGCTCAGCATGCACAGAGGCATAAGGTGGGTACCCTGACAGCACTGCAGGAAGGTGGGAACAACAGGGAGGGCGAGAAGCCATGAGAGAGAGGCCAGAGCGCCTCAGGGACACTCTAGGAGGAAGTGTCCATCCAGCCCACTTCCAGCTCAGCCTCAGTGTACTTTTAGTACAGGCTCATTTAACAGTGTCCCTGCACTGGTGCTGCTAGTTCAAGGCCTGTCAGGCAGTTGGGAGAGAGGACTGCCCACCTCCACAGGCAGGTGACCTTCCCGATCGTGGGACTGGGCTGTGAAGACGGCTGTGGATGGCACATTCCCTACCTTGTCTCCATAATTGCTATTATTTTAATAAACAGAACTCAGCTCATTCAAGGGACCATTCAGGGAAGCACAGGAAAGCAGGGCCCAGATGAGAGAGGCCTCGGAGGAGTCAGGGCTTGACCCTGTGCTAGGAGGAGCCATGAAGCACCTGAAGGAAGGGGGCGGCAGAACTGCTCGTGCATTTTAAAGAGATCCTGCTTGTGGTTTGGAGGGAGAGAGCACTGGAAGTCAGGCTGGAGATGGCCAGGGTCCCAACAGAGACAGGGGAAGGAGTGGAGAGGAGCAGACAGAGTCCCAGGCAACTCATCAATATCGTAGTGCAAACAATACTTGCTGAGAGCCGCCATGTGCCAGTCGCTGTTGGGCATGGGGAAGACACGTTGGGAAGCAGGCAGAGCCCCTCCCTGCCTGCAGTCAGTGTTCCGGTGGGTGTGAGGACAGTGGACACAGCTTGGTGGCTGATCAGAGGAAGGGAGGAGGGAAAGGAAGGACTCAGCATGGCTTCCAGGCTCTGGCTCGGACTCACCGGTCTTTATGGACTAAATTCTACCAGGATCCTCTCTCGTCTATGCTACCATTTCTCATTCTGGCCTTCTCCAAGTTTCTTCGGATGTTCCTGGTTTTATTTTAAGCCCATTCTCTCTAGTTTTTTTAGAAGATGACTCATGTTCACAGATGACAGTAGTCTTTCTTCATAAAGATATTTCAAATACTTGAAAATGAAAACTAAGTGACTCCATGGCCTCTTCTTGGAGGGCTCCATCTGAAGCCACTTCCCCTGACGGTGGGTGTGGCAGAGAGCAAGGCTGGGTGGCTGCCTGGCCGGGTCACCTGTGTGAGAGAACTTTACTGATATAGGTCCGAGGGCCAATATCAGGACACAGGTTCTGCACAGAATAAAGACGAATGCTGGATGCAAGTAGGGGCAGGTATGATATGTGGGAGGTTGCGAGGATGGCGAATTAACACACAGAAAGGGCTCCAGACTGTGCTTGGCTCTTGTATGTATTTGCTAGTACATTGCTATTATGCTATTTCCACATGTTTGTATGAAAACCAACACAAACAACAATAACTTGAAATTTTTAACCCTAGTGGTTACAAGGGAGAAAATTACATCTGCAGTTGAATGGTCCCTTGAATGAGCTGAGTTCTGTTTATTAAAATAATAGCAATTATGGAGACAAGGGAGGGCATGTGCCATCCACAGCCGTCTTCACAGCCGAGTCCCACGATCGGGAAGGTCACCTGCCTGTGGAGGTGGGCAGTCCTCTCTCCCAACTGCCTGACAGGCCTTGAACCAGCGGCACCAATGCAGGGACACCCAGCTACGTTAAATGAGCCTGTACTAAAAGCACACTGAGGCTGAGCTGGAAGTGGGCTGGATGGACGCTTCCTCCCAGAGTGTCCCTGAGGTGCTCTGGCAGTTTTGGCTTGAGATCTGTGCTGGCTGCAGTGTGAAGAGGCAATAGTGAGCAGCCCTGGAGAAACTTCACCTTGAGAAAAGAACGGCTTAAGAGAAGTCATTGGGACCTTGGTCTCCTTAAAGGACCAGGAAGTTGGAGGCATATTTGATCCACTTAGATTTTTAGATTCAAAGTCAAACTAAAGGCCATATAGCTAAGCTTTCAGAAGGTAGTGTAGAGAATGGCTTTGACTTTGTAATAGTAAGAATTAATTGAGATATAAAAGGTACCAATTATACAGAAAGAATCTCTGTTCATCAAAATGCCCTAAAAAAGGGGGAAAGGTAAGCCACAAAGTGAGAGAGGATATTTGCAACACATACGTCTGTGGTATGGCCCAAAATTAAGGTTCTAAATTATATGCTGCCTTGGCATCTGGTAAAATCGGAAGGGCCTCAAATGGCCTAACTGCAGGTTCCCTCCCCACACAGACCCATGGATGAGGTCCCCCAGCCAAGTCCCCCCTTCTTATGATGGGGACAGGTACAGTTTCTGCTCATCCCTGAGTAGCAGGTTGTGGAATTATTCAAACAAGTCAATCACATCCTCCTGTGGGGACCAGGGGTCACCTCACCCTCTTCTTACCGCACAGCCTGCTTCCCATAGCCCCTGCTGGTTCACTCTTTTCCCACATGCAGCCCCCTGTGGCCCTGTGTGGTCCTTATCTGGGCTGAGTATGTGACTAATTAACTGCTGTTGGCCTCATCCAGTGTCAGCTGTCGAGTGTTCAGACATCCACATTACCCTAGGGTGGGGTGAATGAGAGACAATTAAAACAATACCTGCCCACAACCTGTGTCTGGATCACGGAAAGAAAGCCTACTCATAATTGCAAGAAAAAACTCAAAGAGGAGGATGTCCAAACACCTGAGCAAGTAATTCAGAAAAGATGAAATCTAAATGGTTGACAAACATATAAAGAGACACTCAATCTCATTGGTAACAGAGAAAAGCAAGTACAACTCCATGAGACACCTTCATGTACCAGACTGACAAAAACAACAAGTCTGAAAATGCCAAGTTCTGATGCCACAGCACTGCGACGTCTCCACCTTGCTGGTGCGGGGCAAACTGGTGCCACCGCTATGGAATCATTCTGGTATTATTTACTAAAGGTGGAGGCAGAGCTTCCCTCAACCCAGCCATTCTACACCTAGTCAGTTCTCCAGGGATGCTTGCAAACGTTCATCAGGAAACACTACAGGATGTTCATGGAAGCATCTTCCAAGAATTCCTAACTGGGATGAATGCAGGAATTGCAGCACATTCCTACGATGGAACACACCCAGCAATAAGAAGAGCCCACAGCAGCTACATCTGCCAGTGTGAGGCAGATGCGAAGCACAAACGATGCTGAGCAAAAGGAGAAGTCACAAGAGTCCATTTTCAATGATTCCATTTACATACAATGAAACAAAAGGCGATACTAACTTAAGAGTGTAGCAGTGAAGTCGAAGTTGGTGAAACTACAAAGGAAAACAAGCAAACAATGACCTTAAAAGTCAGGAAAATGGTTGCTTCCAAGTAGAAGGTGGGAGTGTGATGAAAAAGGGGCAGACAGGAGCTTCTGTGGTCCCAGCTGCGTTCTATTTCTTCACCTCAGTGACAGCTGCATGTATGTTCACTTATCAACTTAATACTGAACATATGTTTTATACACACATCTGTATTTATGGGATATAAAAATCAAAAGGCATAAAAAAATCTAACTAGAGGCCTGGAAACTTTTAATCCATGATCAACGCTAAGCTGTAGCTGCACCTGTCAGGGCTCTGCTCCGACCCGGAGACACCTCTGATGTCGATCAGGTGGGAGCTTCCAGCAGGTGAGGGCAGGGTGGGGTGGGAAGCGCAGAGGGACGCTTCCTGAAAAGGTGTCTCATGGCCTACACCTTGCTGCTGTGTTTTGTGGTAACATAGGCCAGGGGCTTTGGCTTTCCTTTCCTGGGATCTCCTCCTGCTGTGCCCTTGCCACAGGAACCTGGCTCCATATCCCGTTCTGGTCTTGTATTTTCTTCTCGCTAGGGCTTGTACCTGGCAAGCCAGCATGATACAGAAGTATTTTCTGGCCTGCAGATTTCTCCAGTTTTACGAACACTTGTGCGTTGTTTTCTTTGGGGGAAGGTAGGGTTATCCATGCACATAGTTCTCACATCCAAGGCACTCCCCACCCGTGCCAAGCTGCTTGCAGTTGCTCATAACCCCAGTTATGAATTCAGTCCCTCATTCAATGAACACTTAGGCACATGGCAAATGTTCAGGGCTGGGGATATGATGTCTGCCTTAAGAGCTTAGCATGATCCAGCTCATTAGGCGACACCACATCTATGAACATATCAGAAAGTAACCCAGGAAGCTAACTTTCAAAAAGTCAAATAAAAGCCCAAACAGGAAACACATATTATGCCTACTTTTGGTCTCTCATTTGGTTCTGCCTCAGCCGTACTCTTTCCCCATTCTGTCCAAGGCACGTGACTCATGCCCCTCGGATCTCTCCTGCAAGGTTTTCATTCCAGAGGCTCCCGTGAGCCCTTGGCCTCCATTGTATGCATGTCTGTCTTGCTCATGTTCCTTGCCTGTGTCAATTCTAGACACCAAAATGTGCTGGTGTTGCCACTACTGAACAATTCTCATTATTATTGTTATTTTTTTTTTGAGCCAGGTCTCACTCTGTCACCCTGGCTAAGGTGCAGTGGTGTGATCTCAGCTCACTGCAACTTCCTCCTCCCAGGCTCAAGCAATTCTCCCATCTCAGCCTCTCAAATAGCTGAGACTACAGGCATGCGCCACCACACCAGACCAATTTTTGGATTTCTGGTAGAGACAGGGTGTTGCTGAGTTACCTAGGCTGGTCTTGGACTCCTGACCTCAAGTGATCCACCCAGCTCAGCCTCCCAAAGTGCAGAGATTACAGGCGTGAGCCACCACGCCTGCAGTTCTCATCTTGAAATCACTTTCACTTTGAGCTATTTTATTCTTTTTTCTCTGCCAATTTGGTAAAGAAAGTTCTAGGCTATTTCATCAGAAATTGCTGTACAAAAATCTATCACATGAGCTTCTGTTACATCTGAGATGTTGGCAGTGTGAAGGAAACAGAGAGAGACTTGAAGCCCCACAGCCTGAGAAGTGGGAAGGAATTCTGGCTGCTCTTACCCCCTTACAATATGCTCTCCAATCCCAGCCACACAACGGGCATGGCAGGGGACTCCGGCAGGCCAGCCTGTGCTTGGAGTGACACCAAGAGGGGCGTTGCTGCTGGGGCCCACAGCCTCCTGCCCCCTGGCTACCCTGTGTCCCGACCTCCACCTCAAGAGCCGCCTCTTCCTCGAGGACCGACCACCACCTCTCAGCTCCTCATTCTCCCTTTCTGAGCCCCACACCCTGAGAACATTCAGCTTTACTGTGTCCTGTATAGGATTCTGAGGAGTGGTTAAGCACCAAGCTCTAGAGCCAAACTGCCTGAGTTCAAATCCCAGCTCTTCACTATCTGGCTGTGGAACCTTGGGTAAATTATTTAATCTCTCTGTGCCTCAGTTTCATCATCTGTGAACTGGGTAACTATGTACTTCATGGGATCCATAAGGATAAGGAAAGCAAATATAATACAGCCTCGCTCTGGGCCAGGCACGGTTCTATGTGCCTACACATATTAACACATGTGAGTGACTCTTAATGGTGCCTGCTACATTGTAAGTGCTCAGTGTTAGTCACCCAAGGTTTAATGGATGAAATCTCTCAACAAAATTGCAAAAGGAAAGACAACCTCACAAGTTTCGAAATGTTGTGTCATCTGTGGAAGGGACCTGGGCTCACAAGGAGTGATATTTAATAGTTAAGTATGCATCTATGTAAACCAAACCAAAATCAGAATTCCTAAATTATGACCCAAATCCTGGGCACCAGAAAGACACCAGAGCAGAGTGGTGACCAACTTGGGTTCTGCAGT
This sequence comes from Nomascus leucogenys, assembly GCF_006542625.1. NCBI lineage: Eukaryota > Metazoa > Chordata > Mammalia > Primates > Hylobatidae > Nomascus > Nomascus leucogenys. The sequence continues at coordinate 82,867,783 of NC_044394.1, forward strand.
CAGCTACCCCCGGGGTAAGTCCCGCTCCACCTCTCACTGCCTGGGCCACTGGGGCTTCCTCCCCATCGCGGAAGTCATAGAGGTCTGACTCCCAGATCCGCTCCTCTGCCCAACCAGCTGTATGCTAATTGCACCAGGGAACTTTCCATCCTCAGCAGCCTTTGCCTACCCACTTGCAAAGGAGGATCCTGGTGAAAACTGGATAATGAAAGCTAAAAGTAAATTGCAGTTAAATTTGGGGACTGCCCGGCCCAGGCTCACCTGCACCAGGGAGTTGAGGGCTGACTCACTGTATGTGTCTGGGCATGGGTATATATACAGAGTCTTAGTTTGCATTCAAGTGGGTCCAGCGTTGATAAATTAGAGTCAGGTCATTTCTGGTCCTTGTAGAGTTAGAAAATAATTTGTGAAAGTGGTCCTAAATTGCTCCATAATTTCAAGTCAGAAGAATTTCCCTCTTACTTTCTAAGACCCGTCTGCCACATACAGCAAGTGGGTCATCAGATAATTACAAGAGCATAAAGCAGAACAGTGCAAATCCTGTTTACCCAAACAGCTCTGGCTCCTGTCTCTCATTCCCAGGTCAATAAGCAGGCCACGTGTGGTTGCTTTCGGTCAGTGCCTACCACTGCCGAGCCCTTGCCATTCATTACAAAACACAAGCACCCTCCAAAGAAGTACCCCAGCTCCTTTTCTGTCCTCAGACACCGTCAGATCAGCCCAGCTTCTCTGGGGTGATGATGGGGGTCACTTCTCTATTCATGGTGTCAGCCCCATCACTAGCCTCCTGGCCAGAAATGAAAATGAAGGTGCAGCTGCACCCTCAGCTTCCTCCTTCAGGCTGAGCGAGGATGAACCTCTTCTGATGGCTATCAAGAGGAGAGAGCCCCCCAGCTCCCCACCACCAGCCTGACGCACCCTTGTTTTAGGAAACGGGTTGGAACACAAAGGGGAGACAGATTAGGTTAGATTAGGGCCTAATGGGAAGGCATCTGCTTAGCAACATAAAAAATGCTTTTGTGGGCCACGGCTCAGTGAATGCAAAGAAAAATGTAGGCAGTAGCTTCGATCTGCACACTGCATCATTTGCAGAAATGGTGGGATGAGGGAGTGGCTTCCAGGGAAAGGTATGACCCAGGATGATGTGGAGCCCTGGGCCGTCAGCAGAGCTGGGCTCATCACCTCAAGGCAGATGGAAGCTGCCCATGGAACAAGGCCATGCTGTTCCCTGGGCAGGGGCAGCTAAGGAGAGGGAACTGCGGTCCTCCAGCATCATCCTGGCCCAAGCTTTCCTATGTGTGAACCCGGGGCAAGCTTTCCTCTTTTCGTCACATAAACTGGCCGCCCATCCATGGATGAGTAGGGGTGGGGGGTGGTGGGGAAGGTTTTGGCTGGGCTCATTGGCAGAAGAGCGGAGAGAGGACGTTTTATTCTTGTCCATCACACGTGCTGCTCCTGGTACAGCTGTCATTCACAGTGATGCTGTGTGCAGATGGAAGCTGCCGCCTAGGAACAGGAACAGGCAATGGTGTGGCAGGAGATGGAAGCCTGGCCAGATGCCCATGAGGGAGCCTCAAAGGTGGGTCCTCCACCAGCCAGGTACAGACCTGTGAGTCACTTCGTCCTGAGTCAGGGGTTACCAGAGAGCCAGCAAGGCTTATGCAGAGAGGAGGGAGGGAGGGAGGGAGGAAGGAAGGAAGGGAGGAAGGGAGGAAGGGAGGAAAGAAGACAGGGAGGGAAGGAAGGAGGGAAGGAGGGAGGGAGGACAAAGGCAGAGGGAGGAGGGAAGAAGAAGGGAAGGAAAGGAGGGAAAGAGTGGGGAGGGACGTCTGTCAGGGTCTGTGACCATACCACAGCCCCTTCTGCCACCTTGGAGCTTCCATCATACACTTCTGGAATGCAAAGCCAACTTTCTCCTGGTCCACCCAGACACTCCTCACTCCCCACGGCCTTCCAAGACATTGGTCTTCCCAGAGCAGTTCAACCCCCAGGGAACGGCCCTGCTGCCGAATCCTTACCACCACTAAGTGTTGCTACCCACTTGCAACCTCAGACATGTCCCAAGTAAGCCCCAAACCATGTTTCAACCCAAGCCATCTGTTGTTCTCTCCCTTGATCAGCTGTCGGGTGACCCTGGATGTCTGTCAGCCTCCATGATGGCTCTGAGCTCCACTAACAGTGCTGTGACTCTCTCATCAGTCCCCATTTCTGACCCGAAAAGAATCTGTAGCCACAGCTCCCACTCCAGGCCTTGCCTGTTCCAGGATGGCACACGCCTGCATCTGCCCTTTTCCTGGAAGGCTCCTAGGACCTTGACCTCGGCCTGGTCCTGTCCCCAAAACTCAGCAGTGCTTTACTCTCCACCCCCTTCTCACCTTCAGCCCCCTGACACCTGCACCACCTTCCATCTGAGATCTAATGATTCTCAACAGAAACATGCTAACATGAACCGGTAAAGGCCATTGGAGCAGAAACTCACCGGTAAATGCCCAAGGAGAGGCGTGATACTGTCAGACACATAGATGATGCTGCCGTCTGTTGTCACTGCGATAATGAAGCCATCTAATGCCTGTGGAAAATGCAACATTTGAAAGCTCCTTAGCAATGCTTTTATGGAGGAGCATGTCACTGAAGCAGAGGACACTATTTTAGGACACTGGCTTTGTTTTATAATCCTCAGAATATTTCCATGAATAACCTCACAGCACTTCTTGGCCTTCCACGGAGGACAGCTTCTTACAGAGAATGTATCTGGCCCAGGAAAAGCGTTTGCAAAAGCACTACAGGATCAGTGAAAAATGTGACCTAGTGGCATAATAAAATAACATTTACCCATGGAAATTCCTTAAGTAGGTTTAATGATAAGCATATTATTAGCCTGATTCAGAAATACCACCATTGCCATTAGAAAACATCAGCCATAATTTATGGTTCCCATCTCCCTACCCCTGCCATCACTTTGAGTTCAATGGTAAACATTTGCCCTGATAAACATATCAGACCTAACAGATGCATTAAAAACAGAAAGTGTGCCTGTTGGCCAAGGCAGGCCTCTGCTCACATTCATTGCCACAAGAGAAATGCCCACTGAAGGGACTGTTTGTAAAGAACATTCACATTACTCTACAGGGCTGGGTGGGTGTGGGGGTTGTGTAACTCAACTGGATCCATAAGCATTTCGGAATGTCTGAAAAATCCATGCATTTGAAAGTCTCTACTGAGTGCCTACTCTATGCTGGGCACACTGTCCTGGGTGCTTGTGATATAACAGGTTGAAGGTGGGCAATGCTTTCTCATAAAGCAGACACTTTTGCTCATGGGTTTTTTTGTTTTTTGTTTTTGAGATGGAGTCTCACTGTCGCCCAGGCTGGAGTGCAGTGGCCTGATCTCAGCTCACTGCAATCTCTGTTTCCCAGGTTAAAGCCATTCTCCTGCCTCAGCCTCCCAAGTAGCTGGGATTACAGGCACACACCACCATGCCCAGCTAATTTTTGTATTTTTAGTAGAGACAGGGTTTCTCCATGTTGGCCAGGCTGGTCTTGAACTCCTGTCCTCAAGTGATCCGCCTGCCTCAGCCTCCCAAAGTGCTGGGATTACGGGTGTGAGCCACTGTGCCTGGCCACTTTTGCTGGATTTAGATTATTTATTGGGATTTATTTTTGTGTGGATGCTTGTAATGCTTTCACAAGATGTATCTGAAAGTTGATTTCTAAAATAAAGACGACATAATTCAGCAGAGAATAGGATCACAGTGGCAACTGGCTGTCTAGGGTGTGCCAGTGAGGGGGAGGAGACTAGAAATGAAGCCTACCTCTCCAGAAAGCAAGTCTTTAAGGGAATAATAGCTCAGGGAGACTTTCACGGGAAACCTGTCACTGTTGGTCCACTGACTTTTTCTTTGAAAGACTATCTTCCCCGAATCTGGACATTTTTCTGCTTAGGAAAAAAAGTGAAATATGTGCTTAGAAAGCTCTGGAAACATGTTGCATGCACTCAACTAGATGGTGACATGATGTCTGAGAATCTGAGTGGACAAAAGGGCATTCATTCTTTCACGTTAGGAGGGTGTGGCTGAAGTGCATGGCAGCGGGAACCTGGAAGAGGCCACGAGCAGTGCGTGAAGGGCACCTTTATACCATGCCGAAAGGGGAAAGAGTTCTTTTCACCAGGAAAATTAACACTAGACTCATTTATTATTTTACACTGTCAGCTGGCAGGATTTAGACTGAAAAACATATTCAAGTACGTTTCTTAAATGGACCTCCTCCTCTTGGATGACATCAGTGGTTCTCAACTGGGGGCAATTTTGGTAATGTCTGGAGGCATCTTTGATTGTCACCACTGGAGTGGGTGGTGTTGGCATCTAGTGCTGCCAAACATCCTGTAATACGCAGGACAGCCCCCACGACGAAGAACTACCAGGTCCAAAATGACCATAGTGCAACGCTGGGTTAGATTTATGAGTTATGGTAAACAAAGAAGTACATCCCAGTAACTTTTCTTTCCCAAGTATTTTTCTAAAAAATTTTTAAAGTCATCTATGAAGCCCTCTAGGAGGTGAATTTTTTTAAGGGGTAAGAGCACTGTTGATGACGTCAGTGAGACTTTTTTGGAAAAAGCAGATTGGAAAGCTGGGAAAAGCAAGGGCAGTGCAAATGGTCTTGCACAGTGAGCCCATGTCCCTCCTGAATGTCTAAAGCAAGCGGGTGTTAAAAAGCTGAAGGTATTTATAGACGGGAGATAACTTTCATCAGCTCACTGGCATTTCCATCAACTCTATGAGAACTGCACTGAGTCACTGCTTTAAGAAAGCTCGCTGTGGTTCTGGAAGTCCCATCAGTAGCATCTGAAAGGGATTCAACAGCAAGTGATTGCAAAGTGCTGTGCCCCTATCCATGGAAGGGTGATTTTGACTGGGGTGTTTCCAAAGGTGCCATAATGGCCCAGATTTTTATACCTGCCACACACTAGAGGGAAATGAAACCTTCCCTTTCTGCAAATTCCTGAGTCAGATGGAATATTTTCTTGTGTTCTCTGGGACAATCTCTGGGCTAAGAGAAGAGATTGCTTTTCTGATTAAAATTCAGAAATTCCACAAGCTCCCTATTCCCCAGGCCACAGGCACTTTGCCTCCTTTTGAGTGCAATTGTTCCAATGCTGGTAGCCACAGTCTTTCCAGCTGATACTTTACCAGCTTGGCTGGTCTGCAGCCAGGTCAATTTTGTTTTTTCAAACTTCATAGCTATGTGAGTCCTCCTGGAGTCTGGTTTTGTGCCTCTTTGAGAGAAGAGGGAAGAAGACGGGAGTCACATCTGGAAGGCATTAGCAGTTCCCTAGGGACATGATGGGTTATCTCCTGGGCTCTGTCCTCATTTTAGAAAGGGAGCATCCTGGCCACTAAGACATGGCACCTGGATTCTTCACAGTCTCTGAAATGGCTCTGAAAAAAACAGAGGGATGGGCAGCTGGAGAGAGACCCATGCTATGGGAAGGTCGCACTGGACAATGATGACATCACCCTGGGAGCTCCTCATCTCCCTCCATCACAGCTGGGGCTCAGGCCATCAGGGAGGAGATGCTATAAGGCTCCAGTCCCTCAGCACTAGGTCTGTGTCTGCCGAAGAGCAACAGGTTGGAAGAGAAGCCTGACACAGTCAGGGTCAACAGTACTAGTTGGTGGACTTCCCAGACCACTCACAGCTGCCATTCACCCAGGCCTGCTGGTTGTGCAGGCTTAATTTCAGATCCAATTCATTCATCTAGCGTGATTTCCTTTCCACCGGCTTCTAGGAGTCTACACCGGGAGCAAGCGAAAGTGCATAGACTATACAAATATGAATCTTCCTTGTCTAGAAATTCCAGTCTCCTGAATCTCAGTCCTGTCTTCTAGCCCTGAAATTTATTCATTTTTAACTTTACAAAAGCCCTATTTCCTCAAATACTTTTGATAGTTTGAAAGTCACTGGGAAAAAAAAAAAAAGGTTGTGCTACAGGCTCTTAAAAAAAGGCTGCTGCTATAGGGTTATGTGTTTTAACTACTTTTCCATAAGAATTAAAAGATAAATCGATTTATGTAAATTAGCATAATGATACATTAATTCAACATTTCACAAGCTGCTTTAAATTTAACATACTTAAAAATGCATTGCTTCTGCAGAAAGTTCTGTATTTTCTTTAAATATAGTTCACATGTAGATTTAAGTATCTTTCATCTTATGCAAATGTTCATTAATGCGTTTACATTTCATAATATTTGGACATCTTCATTCTGGCATTTTCTTACTCCAGTACTTTCTGTTTTCTGCAAGTTAATCTATGTAAATTGAAGTTTACATCAGTCTTATATAGGCACATAAGATATGAGAGAGAAAGATTTATCCCCAGAAACCACTCTCCAAACACCCTGCCAGGAACCACTGGTCACAGCCAGTGTCTAACTTCCTTTTGCTCAGCTCATCTGTCCCAGTTCGCCTCTTCTTGGTTGCAGGCCTGGATATGCCATGCCTGGAGCTTTCTCTGACCCACTGCCATATCCATATACTCCAAAACTTATCCCCAGGTGGCAAGCCACAGCACCCTGGCAGTTGTTTCTGTAGAGGCTTATGCTCATCTGTATTGAGGAGTTTCACCCATATATAAATATATGATGTTGAGGCAGGGCACTCGTTCAGATCAGCCAGGTTTTCACAAATACTGCCCTGTAGATGAGTATGGGGTCTCTGACCCAGAGGGAGGAACATGAGCATCTCACTCAGCACAGGAAGGGTGTGAGCTGGATGGGGTGGCACGGGATCCCTGTGGTTGATATCCATATGCCATGTGGATGTAACATGAGTTCAAGTTCAAAGCCTATCTTTAAAAGACAACTTTCAATTTCAAAACGTGTTTCTACTAAGGGAAAAGATGTATAATCATAGCAGTCTAAAGAGGAGACTCTCTGAGTCAAATGACAGTGCAAGCTGATGCATCTTCTCTCTGTCCTTCTCCTCCCTCTACCTACCTCGAACCCACCCTTCCTGGCTCCCCAGCAAGGTGTCCTCTGGTTGTGACACCATCAAGGGGCTCATCCTGTGGTCACTGTAGTGAAAACACATGACCACATTCAATTTTGGGATTCTTGTTGACATGGCCCATAGGCAAGGGCAGGCAGAGAGCCTCAGGGAGGGTGTCTGTTTCAAAGCCAAGTCTTCCCAGGATCAAGAACAGTAGTTTCCTTTGGGCACAGGGACTTATCGCAACAAGTAGCTACATTTTAATTGGCAACTGTTTAAGCTATTTTGAAAGTGCATTTCACCTCCAACATCAGCTGGGTGAATTCTTCATTACTGAGGAATGAAGGCTTCCAGTCTTGCTGAATGTCACAGATTTCCGTTTGCGCTGAGACTTCTAAAAAAGAGACACAAATAAGCCTTTATATTCAATGGCACCTAGAAATTGGAATTAACAAATGAAGCACATGTTACTTCTATGTAATTTTGTGTAAACTTCTGTGTAGTTTAATTTAAGAAGCCAGCATAAGGAAATACGTTACCCTGATTTCCAAGGACTGGGAGCTTCGGATGTTCTCATCTCCCTTAATGAGGCTTTAGGGAGGTGCATCCCCCGCCTTCTCTATGGCTGTGGTGCCTGCCCTTGCAGGTGGTACCACGGCCCTGAATGTCTACATGACAAACTCCATCGTCAACAGTTGGAATTAGGTAGTTACCACCTATGAAGGCAACAGGAACAAACACTGGGATGGTGTGACACCTTCGTAAGTGGCTTCTTCATGGTCCAGGTGAAGCAAAACACTTCACAGACCTGGGATTTTAAAAATTCCAGAAACACCTTCGGCGTGTGGAAAATAATCCACTGTGTTATACAGAATGTACCATATTTTTCAGCATTTCCGTTACTGAAATACAGCGTGCTATACACATACACAGAATGTACTCTTCTCAAAACTTTTTGGGGTTAATCTATAGTTTATCCATTTCACAGAACTGCCTTGTACTGAAGACATTATGCGCATTTGTAAATTCAAATAGTCATTGGCCTACAAGGGGCTCCTTAAATATTTTAGTTCTTCTGCATTTTTAAAGAATGTTTTGTCCTATTATTAAATGATTTCTGATAAGATAATTACAGGTAGCTCAAATGCAATATCAAATATGTTTGTTTTTCCTTCAGTTTATCCTCCATCTTAAACCAACACTTTGCTCCATTTCACGTAGTAAGAGGTTTCTTCAGAGATTATTTCCTTGGTGCTAGGAAAAATGTAAGAACATAAGACTCATATCTCAGAAAATACAACCTGTTTAACAACTTTCTGGAGAATGCAAATCGTCCAGGCAGATAATCCATCAACTTTAAGCCAGGAGAAAGATTTCAAGGCTCTCTCCTTTGTGCCTGTGTTTTTGATCATCTCTCTTACATGGAGCATGAGGAATGCATTCTGCCATTTGAATGAATGAATCTGAGTGAATGCAGCAGCTACTCATGAACAAAAGATGTAAAGAGCTGAGTTATGGCCAGGTGCGGTGGCTCACGCCTGTAATCCCAGCACTTTGGGAGGCCGAGATGGGCAGATCACGAGGTCAGGAGATCAAGACCATCCTGGCTAACATGGTGAAACCCCATCTCTACTAAAAATACAAAATATTAGCCAGGTGTGGTGGCGGGCGCCTGCAGTCCCAGCTCCTCGGGAGGCTGAGGCAGGAGAATGGCATGAATCCAGGAGGCAGAGCTTGCAGTGAGCCGAGATCATGCCACCGCACTCCAGCCTGGGCAACAGAGCAAGACTCCGTCTCAAAAAAAAAAAAAAAAAAGAGCTGAGTTATGCGTGTCATCCTGTAAACCTCCACTTGTTCCAAAACCCAGTGTTCCCGGCAGTGCTCGGCTCCACCAGGAAGATTCCTTCCTTTGAGATGTCAGAAAGAACAAGTTGCTGCTGATGTTATACAAAATTGGATTTTTGTCTTTGTGATTTTAAAGGGGCAGAAAAGAGCTGCTATGAGCCTTTCTTTGGTAATTGAACACTGGAAGAAACCCAGGAGAGGAAACCGCGCTGGTGGTCAGGCAGCCAACGACACTGAGAGGGCCCCTGGAGGGAGGGCCATGCTGTGGGGAAATGCCCAGTGCCGGGCGTCATATGCACATGGTGGAATGCAGCATGGGAAGCAGAGGCAGGTGCCACATGCACATCATGGCCAGAATCCGTTCTGTGGTGCTGGCCGAGGCAGGGAAGAGAGGGTGCAATTCCCAGTTCTTCAAACAGATGGTTGCCACAGTTCGACCACTTAGAAAAGAGAGGGACTGAAGATGTGCTATAATATTAACCCCATAAATGCCTTTCCTCTTCTCCTCAATATGCACACTCATCTGTAAGACTCTTTTGACCACTAGGATCAAACTATAGACTAACTGTTTTTCTAGCGGAAGAGTCTTTATGGCAGTCCAAATTTCATTTAAATAGAGATCCATTCAACTTAATGGTGAAGGAAAATGAAAGACCCATTTCTTTAAGTAATTTTTAGATCATTCTGTATGACTGGGTATTTTGTCAACGCTAGCATAATAACACTGAAAGCAGCCATCTCATTCACTTTGTATTTCAACAATTGAATTAGATTCCTTGGAAGTTAAGGTTCATTTCATAGCATATTAAAAAAATATGTTAAGATACGATGTCTTGAATCGAGGAAAAAATGTTACACTGGGAAGTAAAGTTCAGTGTTATGGTCAAAGTGGTTTCCAAATTTCAAGGGAAACAAAAACCACCTGAGAGCCATTTTTGTAGGAAAACATTGTGATTAAGAGCCAACCCCCAAATTCTACTCTGATATCACTTGTACCCATTTCCTAGAGTGCTCAACTCCCGACTGCTCCTGGTATATCTGAATAATAAGCAGTATATGTTTGGGATGTATGTGGTCAAATAAAAGCCTGGAAAATGGAGCAGAAATTCCACAGCTGTCCTGGGTAAATATTACCCTGTTCAATAGGGAAATTTCTCCTTGTTCTACAGCTCTCCCCACCTCACCTTCCATCCATGAAGACAGACACATTAAAGAGGTGTGAATGAGGAATGGGACTTAATGTTAGGAAAAAATTTCATTAAGTCAGCTTGAGACTCACTCAGGAAGAACGATAACGTGTAGGCCAGCCTGACCCTGTAGAACATTTAGATGGACGTAGATAAGGATGTCCAATATGCCCTGCTATTTACAGACTCCATGGATTTCTCTAATAGCTACTGTTACAAAATTTTGCTACAAAGAATCATGATCAGATTCTCATTTTGATTTGGATTACTTCAGAGAGAATAAGTGTACAGTTCAGGATTAAAATTCATTTCCCAAGCTGAGAAAATAGCAATGCTGAAAGATTATTAGGGAAAGAGCTGAATAATTATAATAACTATTTGGACCTAATCATCTTTCCTTACTTACCATGTGGTCTCCCTTTAGCATGAAGGCAGGAAGCACGTTGAAATTCATAGTTCTTAACCCTCACTGCACACCGGAATCACCTGGGGAGCCTTAAAAATGCTGATGCCTGGGCCTTACCTAGCCATCTGCTGGTGAAAGGCTCTCCACCCTCTATAACAAACAGCCCTGATTTGCAGTGTTTGCCCCTTTCTGTGGTGTAAATACTCCTACCATGGCTGATTTCAAGCTACCAACTTGATGCCAACTGGCTTGCAAAACTCCTGAAAAGTGAACAATCTTCTCTTGCGAGCTGGTATCCCATTGTGGTCCCACCTCTAGAGATAATGACATATTGGTCTGTGGGCAGTTACCTGGTAATACGTATTTTTCAAAAGCTCTTCAGGTGATTCAAATGTGCACACAAGGTTGAGAACCAGCAGTTTAAATGGACACACTCATGAACAGCTGGAGTGCAGCTGTGATATAAATAGCCACAAGAAGCCCTGTAGATCACCTCTTGTGGAGGAGCCATAGAGTGTAGTGCTAAAAGGTTGGGCTCTAGAGACAGGCTGCCGGGTTTAGATTCCACATTTTCCTGGCTGTCTGACTTGGATGAGTGACTCCACCCTGTGTGCCTCATCTGTGCAATGGAACTAACTCAAAGTGCTGCCATGGGCCGGGTGCAGTGGCTCACGCTTATGATCCCAGCACTTTGGGAGGCCAAGGCAGGCAGATCACTTGAGGCCAGGAGTTCGAGACCAGTCTGGCCAAAGTGGCAAAACCCCGTCTCCACTAAAAATACAAAAAATTAGCCAGGTGTGGTGGCATGTGTCTGTAATCCCAGCTACTTGGGAAGCTAAGGCAGGAGAATCGCTTGAACCTGGGAGGTGGAGGTTGCAGTGAGCTGAAATTGCACCACTGCACTCTAGCCTGGGTGACAGACGAAGACTCTGTCTCCCAAAAAAAGTGCTGCCATGAAGAGGAGCTCTATGTAGAGGAGTTCCTGTATGTAGAGCTCTTAGAATATTGCCCAGCTCACAGCAAGCCCTGAATAGATGCTTACGGTCAGTATTCTCTACTCTGTTGCAGATGCCTGCAGAGTTCATGTCCATTTGCACTGCAAATAAAGGAAAGTGATTGCTTTGTTTTTTGCTTTAATCCAAGTTTTGCTCCAACAACTCTATTTCCCCAAAAAACGTACCATGAATTTTCTGTTTTATTTTGAATATGAAATCACAGAGATGAGTGAGATCCTGGCATGATCCTCGTTGTGTTTAAGCGGGTTGTGCGGAGTAGGCCTTCATCTTAGGAAAAAGGCAAGCTGAAGCAGGCTCTCCCGGTATTTGGAGGCTGCATTTCTGCTGACTTATCCTTTCCAGGGCCCAGATTTGACAATTCTGTAATTCCACAGTGGACAGAGCCCGGCATAAATGTCAGGCTGATGAACTTGATCCCAGCTGTCCTATTTAACAGCTGTCCTGCTTCTCAGTGGCACTGACCTAGTTTGAGTAATTTGCACAAAATATCTTGGCAATCAAACCAACCTGCTATTTCACTTGGCTAAATCATTATTTAGGAAATATAACCATTTTGATTAAATTATCAGGGCAATCAAATACTGCTGTAACACTCCGTTCCAATCCTGCTTGATTGGTCTTCTCTGACTTTTAACAAAAGCAATTAACATGTTCTTTACTCTCTCCTGGGCAGCTTTGGAAAAAATAATATGAGGACATATCATCACTGTCACATTTTTAATAGGTATATATGATCATCAAAGAAATAATAAAAGAATAAGAAGTATAATGAAACTTTCTGATGTCCCAGCCGCACCCTCTTTTATGAAATCATCTTGTCTAGGAAAATGTTCAGTGGAAGAGTCACTGCCTGCATGGAAGAACTGTAATTATTTCCTCACTAATTCTGACATTTCTGACTTATTATGTTTGGTGTCATGATTAAAGAAAAAAGAATTCTGCTCTTCCTGCTTGCTAGTAGGTTCTGAGCCCTCAACTATTCTGTGACTTTTTGTAACATCCTGGGTGACTGGCAGGGTAGGTGTGATCACACACTAACAGGTAAAAGCGTTTGAGGGAGAGGAAAAGGGAGAGAGAATGATTTGAGAAAGACGTGAGTTCAAGGATGAATTCAAGTGGCATATGCAGGTGATCATGTGATGGAATACTATACACTAACGAAAGGAAACTAGCAATAGCACTGGAAGAATGAGAGGAATCTCATAAACATCATGTGTATAATTCATGGTTCCATCTGAATAAGGTTCCAACAGGCAAAACCAACTTATGGGGTTAGAAGTCAGCACAGAGGTTCCTTCTTTTGGGAAAGCAGAGGAAGACAGGAAGGAGCTTCTATTTCTTGACCTGGGTTGTTGGTTCCCTGGCTGTGTCTGCTTTGTGATAATTAATTCAACTGTACAGTTATGATTTGTATATTCTCTATATATGTTATTTTATAAAGTATTACAAAGTTAGAAAAAGAATGGAGTGCCAGGATAACTGGAAATGCACACGCAAAAGGATGAATTTTCACAGCATACCTTATGACATCTACAAAAACGAACACAAAATGGATCAAGTATCTATGCTTAACCTACAGTTAAAAATTACAAACCTTTTAGGCTGGGCACGGTGGCTCACGCCCGTAATCCCAGCACTTTGGGAGGCCAGGGCGGGTGAATCACGAGGTCAGGAGATCGAGACCATCCTGGCTAACATGGTGAAACCCCATCTCTACTAAAAACACAAAAAATTGGCCAGGTGTGGTGGCGGGCACCTGTAGTCCCAGCTACTCGGGAGGCTGAGGCAGGAAATGGCGTGAACCTGGGAGGCGGAGCTTGCAGTGAGCCGAGATTGCACCACTGCACTCCAGCATGGGCGACAGAGCACGACTCTGTCTCAAAAAAATAAAAAATAAAAAATAAAAAAATTATAAACCTTTTAGAAGAAAACATAGATATAAATCTTCATTACCTTAGATTAGGTAATGATTTCTTAGATAGGATGCCTCAAGCACAATCAAAAGAAAAAATAAATTGGACATTAACTGATTAAAATTTAAAACCTTCATGTGTCAAAGAGTATCACTTGATAAGTAAAAAGACAATCCACAGAATGGGGGAAGATATTTTCAAATTCTATACCAGATAAGGGTCTAGTATCTAGAATACATGGAGAACTCTTACCACTCAAGCATAAAAAGAAAAATCAATGATTTAAAAAGGGGCCATGGATTTGGACATTTCTCCAAAGAAGATACACAAATGGCCAGTAAGTATATGAAAAGATCATGAAAAGGAAAACATCATTAGTCATTGGGAAATTCAAATCGAAGTCATATAAGATACCACTTCATACCCACTAGGGAGATTATATTAATAATAGTCATAATAAAAGAAGACAGTAATAAGTGTTGACAAGGATGTGGAGAAACTGGAACCCTCATACATTGCTGCTGGGAATGTAAATAGGTACAAGCCACCTGGGAAAACAGTTTGGCAGTTCCTCAAAAAGCTAAACACTAACATTTAATGCAGCAATTCCTCTCCTAGGAATACAAACAAGAGAAGTGGAAACATATATCAACTCAAAAATTTGTACATGAATGTTCACAGCAGTATCATTCATAATTTCCAAAAATTGTAAACAACCCAAATATCCATCAACTGATGAATGGTTAATCAAAATATGGTATTAATATATCCATACAATGGAATATTGTTGGTCCATGAAACGGAATGAAGTACTCACATGTGCTAAAACACAGATGCTACGTGAAAGAAGCCAGATACAAAAGACCACATATCGTATGATTCTATTCATATAAAATGCCTAGAATAGGGGAATTGATGGAGACAGAAAACAGGTGTGCCAGGATCTGGAGGGAGGGGGAAGAATGGGAAATGATCACTAATGGATACAGGGTTTCTTTTTTGGCGTGATGAAATTAGATAGTGGTGATGGTTACATCGCCTTGTGAATATACTAAAGACCACTACACTCTATACTTTAAAATGGTGAATTTTATGGTATGGACATTATATCTCAATAAAAATAGAATGAATGTGACATTAAGAAAATGAATTCTTTTCAATGTATTTTTTCATGATGTAGCTGAAAAGACGAAAGAGTTTGAGGGCAGTGGCAGAGAGGGATGAAAAGGCCCACATAGTCTGATCCCACAGGAAGTGAGTACTCAGCCACTGCGTCTGCCTGTTCAGCATTGAATAAAAGACACTTGTTCCAGGGATTTTTGATCAAGAAGTTGTCACTGTGAATGCCACACTGCTTTGGCTGGGTGCCACCTGTGAAGTTGTTTTGGATTCTCTCGTCTGGCTTATAATGCAATTGAGAGGTGTGTGCCCTCTCCCCACCTAGCCAGAGATGGGCTGATAGACGGAGGAGTGCCTTTGAAATGGGAAGCCCTCAACCGGTAAGGCTGGGCAAGGCTGGGCCTGGCTGGGGAGACAAAACCAACCAGGCAGCCCGGATTGGTGAAGTCATCACCACATGGACAGGGCAGGGTGGAAGAAAAACAGAGAGAAGGGTGACCTTTACCATTGTGTTTCTGCAAAAATCCGATGACCTTTTCCAGCACGGTGGTTTTGTCCATTTTCCGCGTGTTGCCAGGGAGCATGGAACTGAGCTCTTTGATGAGAACATTGAACTGGTCCCGACGCTTCTTCTCAGACTTGTTTCGAGAAGCTCTGTAAACACAAAACGAGCAGGTTACTGGAACATTCCACGTCACAAAGGCTTTGTGATGAAACAAAAGCACTTTCTATTAGAGCACATTCTATTGTGATCATCTATCTTATCAAAAAACTCTTTCAGGAAGGTCACACTGGCCACATTTCTGAGGCAGGAGGATAGAAAATGTTTTGCTAGACTCTTGGCCACAAAGACAGACAGCATTAATAACCAGTAAGTTCTGACTCAGACGCAAAATCTTACAGATTAGCTCTGAGGCCGGATGCTGCTCATTCCGATTTCATAGAGCTTTCACTTTCAGAGAGCAAAGGATACATTGCTGACTGAGATGGCTGTGCTCAGAGAGCCCTTCCTAAGACTCAAACCATGTCCCCTTCAATCCAGAACACCCAGCCCAAGGGGTGGCCAGGTGTCCCATGTGCCACCAGTGCATATGTCCTGGCCCCTGCTCCAAAGAGCTCATCGCCCTATTGGGGGAGGCAAGACACACCCTGCCTACAACAGCCAGGGCTGTACAGACCCAGGGCAGACGTATGACAGGTACTGCACATGGCTGTCAAGCTGCTAAGAGCAGATCAACACTTTTTAAAATGACATGGAGGAAAGCTAAACACATATTACCAAGTTGGAGAAGCCGGTCTGAAAAAGCTACACACTGTATAATAGCAAGTATATGACATCCTGGAAAATGCAAAACTACACAGACAGCACAAAGATCAGTGGTTGCTAGGGGTTAGGGAGGGATGAACAGAGGATTTTTAGGGCAGTGAATCCACTCTGTATGACACCATACTGGTGGATGTGTGTCATCACACATTTGTCTAGACTTGGAGAATGTACAACACAAGAGTGCGCCTTGATGTTAACTCTGAATGGTAACAATGTATCAATGTAAGCTTATCAGCTATAACTAATGCACCACTCTGGTGGGGGATGCTGACAATGGGGGAGGCTGAGTGTGTCTAGGGAGGGCTCAGGGGGATATGGGAACGCTCTGTGTCTTTCACTCAATTTGTCTGTGAGCCTGAAAATGCTCCAAAAAATAAAGTTTATTTTAAATGACACCCTGTGCTGCACACTTATAGGAGAGATCAAAGCAAAGCTGCTTGGTTAGAGGGGAGGGGCATCCCCCAAGCCACCCAAGCACGTCTGAGGACCCTGAGATCCTCAGGAACTTGAGTAGGGAATCGTTGCTCTCAGGGATGCTCTAATTAACAACGAACAAGGAACACGTGATGCAGAAAGCCCTCCTGAAAAGTCCAGAAGCAGTGCTACTCGAGGGGCCTCCATCTTCAATGACATGCCACAGGCCCTTCATCAACGATCCACGTATTTGAAGGTGATCCAGGTCTGAGAAAGCTGGCTCACTCCTCCCCAATTCACTGAAGACAGACTTGTTCCAGAAGTCAGCTCTCTGAGAGAGAACACGGGCCCCAGAGGCCAGGCCCATAAAACATTGCTGCTTTTCCAGGCACCTGGGGCCCGGGGTCATGGTTTCCAGGGGAGCAAATCTTTCACCAGGAGGCTCCTGGCCAATGTGTGGTCAGGACAGAGTGTGCTGCTGGATTCTGATTCACCTCCCTTGGGGCAGGTATAAGTATCTATAGGTAACAATATCAATAAACAGCCCTTGGACACAAAAGGACATATTTCCAAAACCCTTTCCCTAGACACCACGAGGACCATAACCACTCAGTTTGCCCCTGCCTAATTGCACACAGCCTGCCTTTATTTCAACACACACGTTCACAACCCATCGTTTACCGGTCCTATCTCAGTTTAGGCTGTTTCCTGATAATATTTGGGCAATTCTTCAAAGCTCAGCTAACACGCGTGGTAACTACCCTTTACCTAGAAGTCTTTTCCTGCCTCTCCCCTCCTCCCTGTCTGTTCTTGGCCTTCTACAAAGGCCCTGCCCCTCGCCGAGCCACGCTCTTCACCTGTGCCCCCTCACATCACACACTAACTGCAGGCGTGGCGGCAAGATGTTGCGGAGTCTTGTTGCTAGTCCAGGCTGAAAGGCCATGTTCAAACACACGGGAGAGAAGAAAGGAACCCTTTCACTTTCAGAGTGAGTGTCTATGCATTATAAATAATTTTTTGGCCTAGATTTTAAAGAGTGACATGCAACCTCCTTAGCCAGAAAAAGCTCTGTTCCTGTCCTAGTTTGTCCATTATAAATTATTTGTGAGCCGATAACACCCAGCTCATTACTGCTCTGTTCTCATCTTCAATGGGTGTAATGACGACCAACATGGCCTGGTAGCAACTCCGACGAAGGCTCCTATCGTTAGTGACAGAGACACAAGCTTGTTTCCATCTGCCTCCGGCTGGGACACACTGTGGTGTCCACTGGAAACTGGTCGCTGTCAGCCAGTTCCTCTGCTATCAGGCGAGAGAAAGAAAATGAGCCTGGAATGACCTTATTTCCAAAAAGAAGGTCCTCTCGGCAGGCCCCGAGACCACCACACACAGACACTGGGATGAAGGTTTTGAAAGACACTCCAACAACTAGGCTTTGGGTTTTTGTCTTTGAGATGGAGTCTCACTCTTGTTGCCCAGGCTGGAGTGTAGTGGCGTGATCTCAGCTCACTACAACCTCCGCCTCCCGGGTTCAAGTGATTCTCCTGCCTCAGTGTCCCGAGTAGCTGGGATTACAGGCATGCACCATCACACCCGGCTAATTTTTGTATTTTTTAGGAGAGACGGGGTTTCACAATGTTGACCAGGCTGGTCTTGAGTTCCTGACCTCAGGTGATCCACCAGCCTCGGCCTCCAAATGTGCTGGGATTACAGGCATGAGCCACCATGCCTGGCCAGGCTTTGGAGTTTTAAGGCATTTTTAAAATTCAATAAAATTCATCCATTTTAGTGCATAGTTTGGTGTATTAGTTGGGTAACTACCACCAAAATCAAGATAAACAACAGTTCTTTCATCGTAAAGAGGTTTCTCCTGAGTCTTTGTGATTGATCCGCCCACCCCCAGCCATAGCCACAGGCAACCACTGATCTGCTGTTAGTGCAGTTTCACCTGGTCTAGGATTTAACAGACCTGGAATCAGAATATACAGTCTTTTTGATTTAGCATGACATTTTTGAGATGCATCATGTTGCTGCACATATTAACATCCCATTCCTTTTTCCTGCTGACTAGTATGCCCGTGTATGAATATGCCACAACATCTGGTTCATTTCCAGTTCAGGGGTAATAAGAATAACGCCGTTCTCAATACTCATGTACAGATCTGTGTGTAGATATAGGCATTCATTTCTTTTGGATGAATACAGAGGCATGGAATTGCTGGGTCATCTGTTAAGCGTATGTTTAACCTGATAAGACACGGCTGCACTGTCATACAAAGCTGGCTACACTGTTTTTGCTTTTCCACCAGCAATGTATGAAAGTCCTGGTTGCTGCAATCCCTGTCAATGCTTGGTGTTATGAGCTTTTTTTTTTTTTTTTTTTTTTTTTACTTTAGCCATCGAAATGTTATCTTACTGTGGCTTGGATTTGCATTTTTCTGGTGACTAGTAATGTCGAACATCTTTTTACATGCTTAATGGCCATTTATGTATCTTATTTTGTGAAGTGTTTGTTCAAATCTTCTGCCTATTTTCCAGTTGGGTTATTTGTCATCATCTTATTGAGTTTAAGAAAGAGACAGTAAGAGAGAGACCAAGGCAGGGAGGAAGGGAAGGTATGTGTGTGTTTTAAATATACATGGATATTGATTTTTGAATGTGGGGCTAAAAAAGCCCCAGCTTATCTGTTCTGAAGTGTCCATCATTGGGCATCTTGGGGAGTTTGGGTCTGGTTACACAAGGAACATTTGCTGGGCACTTACTACGTATTTAACGGGCACCATGTTAAGAGCTTTACATCCATTCATTCCTTCCTTCAATTCTCATAGCAACTCTTTAAGGCAGGTACTATTGCATTTCCATTCCAAGGGGAAGGAACGAGGCACTGAGAGGCTGTGTAACTCACCACCATTACAGGTCTGGGAAGTGGTGCCACAGGCTGGCTCCAGTGCCCACACTGTAAGGCCGTGCACCCTCCTGCCACTTCCTACAGCTCCCTCCAAATCATTGTGGCGGGATCTGTTATGGACCTACGGACCCAGTGTTCTGGGAACACAGAACTGAGAGTGACTAATTCTGGCTGCTTCAGTTTATAGCACAAAAACTAAGCATACCGTGCAGAGAAACAGTGCCACACACTAACAGAAGGCTGGTGTTTGCGTTCCCTGTTGGGGAAGGGTACTGCAGGAAATCAAGGGAAGACTGTGACCTTCGCTTCAGCTCCTAGGAGGAGTGGCCTTTCCCACTGTCATGGTCACCTGTGGTGTTAGGATTGCTGTTCACCAAATATTTCCAGTTTGTCTTCTAGACAGAGTAGGATTGTGCTTCCCTGCCCCTTCGCTTGGCCAAGAACATGTACGCACAAGTGCCATGTGTCGGTTCCCAGGGAGAAGCATGAAGACTGCAAAATCTGGTTCATTCCTTTTTCCATTTACCTCCCTTGGCAATGGGAGGTGAAGCCTCTCTCAGCCTGGGTCCTTGGGTGAGGACACTTTAGAGCGGGGTCCAGCAGCTCTGTGATGAGCACGTCAGCTTTATTGAGATTTGGGGATTGTGTGCCACACAGCCCAACTAGCCTATCTGGATACACATAGTAGGGGATTGAGCAGAAAGGCACCCACGGGTGGAACTCAAACATCCATTTATTAAATGCAATACAGACAGACCTCCAGGGAAGTGGGGGACAGGTTACCTTCCAGGACCCTTAAAAACTGTACATGTTTATGGGGTACAATGTGATGTTTTGATATACATATACAACACGGTATGATTAAATTAAGCTAATTACCATATCGGTCACTTCGCTTATTTGTGGTGAGACATTTGACATTTACTCCCCTTGCAATTTTGAAATATACAACACTGTATGTTATTATTCACTACAGTCACCCTGCTGTGTGATAGATCTCAAAACCTGATTCCTCCTGTCTCTACCTGATTCTACCCTTTGACTAACATCTCCCCACTCCCTCCCCCTTTGACAGGGCCTCTTCAACTTCTGACTTCAGGGTTCTCTGGACCAGGGCAATTAGAGACAGGAAGAGTATTTGCTCTATATTCTCTGATTAGCACCTTCTGTGCACAAGGTGCTCCATCAAGTGATATGGAGGAGGTGCCAATGAACAGGTCTTGGCCCTCAACTAAAAGCAGCTCAGCGTCTACAGGAAGAGATGGAACTCACTCCTCAGAAGGTGGTACAGGGGGTGCAATACAATACTGCCCGATGAGAAGTTCCAACGAATCGCCAAGGGTGTTCACCAAGGAGGGAGCCCAGCCACGGAGCCCCTAGTGGCAAGAACATGAGGTGGCTTTGAGGGGTGCATAGTCAGGGGTGGAGAGGACAGCCCAGGGGAAAGCTGGGTGGTCAAGTTTGGCAGCAGAGTTGGGCTCAATTGGAGAAGGAAAGGATAGGGTGGGGAGGCAGGGGGAGGCCGACGGCACAGTCGTGAATGGTAGGCCAAGCAACCTGGTCTGAGCTTTTGAATGAGTGCGGACAGGGAAAGGAAATGAAATGGGTCCTCAGAAAAGGATGAGGAACCCAACTTAACGGGAAGTGAGTAGAGACAGGAAGGGTCCGTGAGGCTCCTCCACCCCAAAGCACAGCACTGCGCTTCTGCTCCCTACCGCCCCGAGCGGGGGATGTAGGGAAAGAGCCAAGCAAGGCTCAAACTTCATTAGCCTCGAAAAAGTGACGCTGACGGCGGATGCTTTAAAACCTTTTTTTTTTTTTCCCTTTAAAATTAAGGAAAAAGTCAGTGAGCCTGACATTTTCTTCGGGGGCACGGTTCTATAAGCTTTAGCACATGTATAAAGGTATGCAACCGTCATCACCATCCAGACATGAGACAGCTCTCTACAAAACTCTCTCATGCCCTCCACTCCCCCAAAACCCTGGCCAGCTCTGTTCTCATTTATCCCTATGCTCTCTTTTCAAGAGTGTCGTAAAAGTATAATCCTATAGCGTGTAACCTTTTGAGCCTGGCTGCTTCTACCCAGCATAATGCCTTTGAGATTTATTCAATTTGTGTCTGTCAATACCGCATGCCTTCTCATTGGTGAGTAGTTTTCTACTATATGGGTGTTCCACAGCCGGTTTATGCATTCACCCATTGAAGAAATTTGGGTTGTTTCCAGTTTGGGTAATTATGAATAGAGCTACTATGCCCATTGGTGTACAGGTTTTTCAGTGAACATGTTTGTATTTTTCTGAAGTAAAGAACCCAGGACTAGAACGTCTGGGTCCTATGGAAACTATATAAGAAACTACCAAACTGTTTTCCAGAGTGGCCATGCCATTTTACCTCTCTACCAGCAATGTATGAGTGATCCAGTGTTTTACAACCTTAAAGGGAATTAATATTGTCAGTACTTTAAATTTTAGCCAATCTAAGAAAGTTGCAGTGGTACATTATTAGAGGTTTAATTTGCATGTATCTAATGGCTAATGGCAGTGGACATCTTTTTTTTTTTTTTTTTTGACATCTGTAGACCCTCTCTGAGGAAGCATCTGTTCATGTCTTTTGCCCATTTTAAAATTGGGTTGTCTACTTCCTTACTATTGAGTTTGGACAGTTGCTTGTATTTTCTGGATACAAGTCTTTTGTCAGAAATGTGATTTGTCAGTATTTTCTACCCGACTATAGCTTGCCTTTTCAATCTCTTA
Source organism: Nomascus leucogenys (assembly GCF_006542625.1). Lineage (NCBI taxonomy): Eukaryota > Metazoa > Chordata > Mammalia > Primates > Hylobatidae > Nomascus > Nomascus leucogenys. The sequence continues at coordinate 82,889,664 of NC_044394.1, forward strand.
ATAGTAACTTACAGAGTGAGTTTTTAATTTTGATGAGGTCCAGGTTAACAATTTTTTCTCTTACAAGTTGTACTTTTGGTGTTAGGTCTAGAAACTCTTTGTCTAACCTTACAGACTACAAAGACTTTCTCCTATTTTTTCTTCTTACGGTTTTACAGTTTTATGTATTTTACATTTAGATTTATAATCTAAGTACTGATTTTTATTTCATGAATAGATGTTGCATTTTGCCAAAGTCTTTTTCTGCATCAATTGATATAATCATGTGGTTTTTCTTTTGTAACTTCATAACATAATGGATTACATTGATTTTTGAGTTCTGAATAGCCTTGCATTCCCTAGATAAGCTCCACTTGATTGTAATTTAAAATATATATGTATAAATATATATATATAGTTGGATATAATTTGCTAATGTTTTGTTGAGAAATTTTGTATCTACATTTATGAAAAATGCTGTTCTGTAGATTTCCTTTCTCATACTGTCTTTGGGTAATGCTGGTCTCATAAAATAAACTGGAAAGTACTTCCTCATCTTCAACTTTCTGGAAGAGTGTGAACAGAATTGGTGATATTTCTTCTTTTAATGTTTGGCAGAATTCACCAGTGAAACCATCTGGGTCTGGAGATTTCCTGTTCAGGTTTTCAAATACAAATTCAACTTCTTAGTTATAGGACTCTAGGTTTTCTCTTTCATCTTTTGTGAGTTTGGTAGCCGTGGTTTTTAAGTAATTGGTCGGTCCATCTCATCTAAGTGGTTGGATTTTATGCAGATCTAATTGTTCATAGTATTTCCTTAAGGCTCTTTGAATTTCTCAGGAATATCTAATGATAGGCCTTCTTATTCCTGCTATTGATAAATTGTGTCTTTTTCAGTCCCTTGATAGACATCAATTTTATTGATCTTTTATTATTTTTATTAGTTTTTTAGATGGAGTTTCACTCTTGTCACCCAGGCTGAAGTGCAATGGCACGATCTCTGCTCACTGCAACCTCCACCTCCCAGGTTCAAGCGATTCTCCTGCCTCAGCCTCCCAAGTAGCTGGAATTACAGGTGCCTGCCACCACGCCTGGCTAATTTTTGTGTTTTTAGTAGAGACGGGGGTTTCACTATGTTGGTCAGGCTGGTCTTGAACTCCTGACCTCAAATGATCCCCTCACCTTGGCCTCTCAACCTGCTGGGATTATAGGCATGAGCCACCATGCCTTGCCAATCTTTTTTAAAAAATCACCTTTTAGTTTAGTTGATTTTTCTATATTGTTTTTCTGTTTCTAATTTTATTACTTTCTGTGTTTATATCTAATTTCCATCTTCCTTGCTGTGAGTTTATTTTGCTTTTCTGTTTCTAGTTTCTTAAGGTAGAGGTTGGTTGTTGATTTGAGACCTTTCCTTTTTTTCTCATATGAGCATTTAATGTTGCAAGTTTCCCTCTAAGCATTGCTTTAGCGGCAACCCACTAATTTTGAAATGTATCTTGAGACTTTCTCTTTGACCCATGGATTACTACAAAGTTTGTTGTTTAATTTCCAAGATGTGGAGATACTTTTTTTCCTGCTATCTTTCTAATTTTTTCATTTGAATTTATTTACATTTGTTTTATGAAGCACGGTTTGGTCTAGCTCGGTAAATGTTCAATATGTACTTGAAAATATGTGTATTCTGTTATTGCTGAGTGGAATGTTGTATAAATACCAATCAGACTGTTGGTTGATGGCATTTTTCAGTTCTTCCACACCCTTGCTGAAGTTTACTCTACTAGTTCTACTACTAAGAGGAGCATGTTAAAGACTCATCTAACTTCTTCAGGTTGTGCTTCCTGTGCTTTGAAGCTTTGTTTTTAGGTGTATACATATTAGAACTGTTATCTGTTCTTGGTGAATTGATCCTTTATCATTATGTAATGTCACTCTTTATTCCTAGTAAATTTCTTTGCTCTGAAATCTATTTCATTTGATATTAATAGAACCATTTTGGCTTTCTTTTAATTAGTCTTTGTGTGGTATATCATTTTGCATAGTTTTCCTTTTACCCTCTACCTATATCATCATATTTGAGTTGAATGTCTTGGGGACAGCATATATTTAGGTATTTAGATTACTGAAAAAAAATCATTGCAACAAAATCTGTTCTTTAGTTGGCATATTTAGAGAATTTACATTTAATGTAATCACATATATGTTTGGATTTACATTTTCTATTTTAACATGTTTTCTGTTTGTACATTCTTTGTTTTGGGTTATTGTTTATTTCCCCTTTCCTGCTTTCTTTTGGATTATTTAAACATTTTTTAGTATTCCATTTTAATTTATCTATTGTTTTCCCCTCCATATTTCTTTGTATGACTTTTAGTAATAATTCTAGGGATTGTAATATATAAACTTGTCTTTCAAAGTCCACTTAGAATATTTTATCATTTCAAATGGAATCTAGAAACTTTTCTCTATATAGCCCCCTCTACCTTCCCCCCTTTTATGCTGCAATTGTCTTATGTACTATCTATATATACACTGAATATATCCTATCAGATTATGCTGTTTTTGTCAAATATTTACCATTTCTGTTATTCTTCCTTTATTCTTCCTATTCCAAGTTTCTATCTAGTGTCATTTCCTTTCTGCTGAAAAAACTTGCTCTAGTAATTCTCTCAGAGCAGGTCTCTTGACAGAAAGTTTTCATTCATTTGAGAATATCTTCATTTTACCTTCATTCCTGACGGATATTTTCACTGCATGTCGAATTCTGGGTTAATAGCTCTTTTCTTTCAACATTTAAAAAATATTGTACCCCTATCAGAAGGCTTCCCTGGTTTCTGATGAGAAATCCATAGTGCTACTAAAATATGTTCCACATGGCCAGTCTTAGACCTTGGGTGGTGGTCTTTTCTGAAGTTCAGACCTGAGGGTCTATGGTATGCTGCTCAAGATCAGATCCATGCAGATTCAGCTCAGGGGTGAGCCCAGAAACTCACAACCAGCTTTATAGAGTCACTTTCCTGAGCGCCTCCCTCTCTGAAATCTGCCCAGTACCTTCTGGTTCCCAGGCTCCCTTTCTGTTCCATTGGCCAGAAAGCTGGCTCTATTTATCCTGCCCTTCCTCATACTACCTACATCTGTGCTTTCATCTGGGGCCAAGCAGTAGGAAGATAGAGAGCAAGGGGGAAGAAAGCAGCAGGGTTTCATCCCACCCTCTTGGAAGTGTAGCTGCTCTGTCTGGAGAGAGGTTCCCCTCCCTCTGCACAAAAGGTTTCATGTGGATTCTGATTGCCACTGTTGCTCCTGCTAGGCTGCTGTCGGAGGATTGCTTCCAGGATGCAAAGAAATAGAGAAAAAACAAAAAAGGGCAGATTTAACCTTGCACAATCTGAGCATTAGGAGACCTTGTTCCTGCTCCTTAAGCCAGTCCTAGAGCTCCTGGTCCTCTCTCTGTCAGCAGAGGCCCACTTCTGGGTGTGGGGCTGCATTGAGTCTAGGCTAGGAGATATTACAGGGGAAAAAATGGTGAACTTGCTGCTGGTTTGGTAGTGCTTCCCCAATCTGCACCCTACTATTTACTCTTCAGGGTCCTCAAATGGCTGTTTCATGCATTCTGCTCATGCTTTACAGCTGCATTCAGTGTGATGGACAGGACGGAGTAGGCTAACTCCATCTTACCAAGATCCAAAACTCTCATGTATCTTTTCATATATTTTTTTAATGAGTTTGTAAAAAACCCATAGGAATCAAAGGGTGGGAACAGAGAATATAAAAGCCTGGTGGCAGGGGCTGTTAATAAGATCCTTTTGCAGAAAAGCGTATGGGGTGAGCTGGACTGTAATTATAAGAGACTCTGGAAGAAACATATTTCTGGGTAGCTCTTGCAGAACAAAGAGAATGACAGATGAACTGGGCAGGCCCTTCTTCCCTTGGTATTAGTGTATCACTCTGGAATGAGCTAACATTAAAAAAGCATCAAAAGGAATCCGCCATTGCACACCAACATGGAGTTTTACTAACCCAATAAAACTACTGTCCTATGCTTCCCTACCCTCTGAGAGTAGATGTGCACCTCAGGCGTAGCTCTCTAGAACTCTGGAATTCCAGAGGAGGGTTGTACTTGCAGCTCAGGACCCAAGCACAGTAGCCCCACACTCTTACAAAGGGACTGTGTCTGTGCTATTTCAGGAGGGCTGAAGGAAGGAGAGTCACCATATAACGCAAGGCAGGAGAGGGCCATGGTTCCAAGGCAAAGTGTCACACACACACACAGACACACACACACACCCATACCCCTCAGGTTTCTCCCACAGGTGGAATCTTGGAGGCCCTTCTCTGAGAGGATTTCATAAGACAGATGCATATTATATACACCATACTCAATGCTTCTCTCCCCTCCTTCTTGGTGAAGAGATGACACAGGGGTGCACACTTAGTGTGCAAGACTGGACTTCACACCTAGCTGCCCAAGATGCATGGCTGTAGCTGGGATGGGGATCAGGTCCTTCTGAGGGGCCTGTGGCACAGAGGAGGAAGGAAGATGCTCATTTCCCATCCTGCTGGGAGAGACCCTGTGCCAAGAATAGTTTGAGCATGCAGGTGAATGACAACGAGCACGCCCAAGTCTGTGTCCTTGGCCCTCTGTCTTCCTTAAATTCACAAGAACGCATGCATAGTGGTGCAGGGGCATTTTGTACATCACCAAAAGTCCTATGTTTCCCTTGGGAAAAAATTAAAAACCATTGAATCAGAACTCCTCATCTGTGAGCTGGGTCAGGAATGAGGATAAAAAGCAGTAAAAAGAGAAAAGAGAGGGAAAAAACTATCATTCCTAGCAGGCTCTTCCTTTTAATCCATTTCATATGTGGACTGCTCTGGCTGGCAATGTCTTCAGCTTATGCATCTCTGGTATCCATTGGGAAACTATCCATAACATCTATCAGGCTTCCCTGCTACTAAGATGCTTTTCCTGGTGCCTCTTCCCAAGGGTGCCATCTTTTAAACTGTCTCCACTAAGTCTAGTTCTGTCAACTGAGTAAATAGGGCATCCTGATGGGGGAATATGGAAGATGCTCTCTGAATCTAAGACAGTTGATCAAATGGATTGAAAGCTCATAAATTAAATGCTTTCCAATCAAGTTGGAAAGCTATGTTCAGAACTGGTGAAGAGAGCACTAGCAGGCTCCCTTGCCGCCAAGAAGGGCTGGTATTTGAACAAGAGGTACAAATAGGTAAGCAAATAGATGGGCAGCTCTCTGAAGACTGACTTCTTGCCCTTGGAGGGTCTCTATGGTGAGGAGCTAAAGGCATTCTGTGAGGCATCCCAATTCCCACCGGGAGCTGAAGAGAGGTAGAGGGAACAGGAGAATCCAGACAATTTGGCTTGGCTGAGATGAGCATTAGACAGACTTCAGAAGATGTGAGTTCTCATCCTCATTCTGCACCTAAGCCAGGAGAGAGTAAGCAAGGCACTCCCAACCACACAGGCCTCAGTTTCCTCTTAAAAAATAGTGAGGGCATTGATACGGTGATTCTGACACACAGCATTTAAATTCTCTGAAGCTCTCCCATCAAAAGATGGGTTCTAATTCTCCTTCCCTTGAATAAAGGCTGGCCTTGGAGGCTGGCTCCTGGTGAATAGATAGCAGCAGCAGTGACAACGTTTGACTTCCAAAGCCAGGTACTAAGAGGAGATAGAGCTTCCCCATGACATTCGCCCTTGAATGCAACCACGTGTTGTGAGGAAGCCATATCTCCATAGGGAAAGCTACTTCCAGTGGACATGCTGGTTGAAAGCCAACATCAACCAAAGGTGTGGGAGTGAGCGTGTCTTCAGGGGTTCTACCCACCATCTTTGAGCTACTCTGGCTGATACCACCTGGAACGAAACAGGCACTCCCTGCCAAGCCCTACCCTAGTCAAAGATCCATGAGCAAAATGAATGCCATTGCTTTAATCCCTCACATTTTGGGGTGGTTTGTTACATAGCAACAGAAACCCAGAATAGTTAATGCCTAAACCAAAGACTCACTGATACCCAAGTTCCTTCTAGATGGGGAATTCTGGCATATCTTACCTGGGGTCACTAGTTCTGCATTATAGGATGGGACAGGAACTGAAAAGTGTGCAGCACTAGGCTTCCCAAATCTGAGTTTTATAAACTGAGCAAATAATAATAATAATAAATAAATAAATAAATAAATAAACAAACTGAGCAAACTGAACCTTTCTAGAAGGCATATCAGGACTAGGCCTTATTCTTCTTTTGTAGTCTCCGCAGTGCCTAAAACTGAGGTTGTAGAAGGAACACACATTTCTGGTAGAACTGAAATATACCAAATAGGTGCTCACAGTTTTAAGAGGCAACTGCAGCACGTGATGCTCAGTGAAGACAGTGCTGTCCATAAAAGGTGAACTTTCCTAAAGAATACATTAGAACTGGTCATCCACATTAACAAAGAGCATCTATGAGTATTCCTATTAAAACTGAATGGAAGCCGGGTGCCAGGGCTCACGCCTGTAATCCCAGCACTTTGGGAGGCCAAGGCTGGTGGATCACTTGAGGCCAGGAGTTTGAGACCAGCCTGGCCAACATGGTGAAACCCTGTCTCCACTAAAAATACAAAAATTAGCCTGGCGTCATGGTACATGCATGTAATCCCAGCTACTCAGAAGGCTGAGGCAGGAGGATGGCTTGAACCCGGGAGGTGGAGGTTGCAGTGAGCCGACATCATGGCAGTGCACTCCAGCCTGGGCAACAGAGTTAGACTCTGTCTCACAGAAAAAAAAAAAAAAAAAAAGAATGGAAATGTATAAAAAAGGCTGATAGGGAATATGGTATAATATTAACAGTGGCTATCTCCAGGTGGTATGATTATAAATGATCTTTGTGGCCAGGCAGGAGAATTGCTTGAACCTGGGAAGTGGAGGTTGCAGTGAGCCATGATTGCGCCACTGCACTCTAGCCTGGGCAACAAGAGCAAAACTCCATCTCAATAAATAAATAATCTTTGCTCAATCTTTAAACATTTCAGAATTTTTCAAATGTTGTTTTGGAATTTTTTTATGTATAAGAAAATGTATAATTATAATGGGAATACAGATGACATATCTATTGCCTAAGATAGTGTTGGTCAATGGGTCTTCTGTGGAAAATCATGGAGAATTACTTAAAGAAAGGGGAAGGACCATGGCCAGAGGAGGTTATTTTCTTGCTACTATGTTTTTATTTTTCAAGATAATTTTTTAAATGCAGGGTTGTATGATTTTTGATTATTTGCTAATTGCAGTCTTAGCACCTTTAATGTGCTGAGAAGCCCTGAAATTCTCCACAAAGGAGAAACAGTAAATATACACTCCACAATTATTTTGGGGGCATTTCCTGGGATTAATATTCTCCAGAATATATTTTAGGTAACGTTGGCATAAAACAAGGTCCATATAAGGTCAGTGCAGTCCCCTCCTGTGCCCAGGCTTAGAGCCTGGAGACAGGTGCACAACCCCTCACTTCCATAACCCAGGCAGCATCCCTGCATGCTGAGGCCATGGGGCTTGGGGGCATCACTGGGCTCAGAGTCTCAAGAAGTTTGGTGAAAGAAGAAGACATCAGGCTGGGCCTGGTGGCTCATGCCTGTAATCCCAACATTTTGGGAGGCTGAGGCAGGTGGATCACTTGAGATCAGGAGTTCAAGACCAGCCTGACCAACATGTTGAAACCCCAACTCTACTAAAAATACAAAATTAGCCAGACATGGTAGTAGGTGCCTGTAATCCCAGCTACTTGGGAGGCTGTGGCAGGAGAATCACTCGAACCCAGGAGGCAGAGGTTGCAGTGAGCTGAGATCACACCATTGTACTCCAGCCTGGGCAGCAGAGTGAAACAGAGTCTCTGTCTAAAAAAAAAAAAAAAAGTCATCTGGCTGTGTGGGGAGAAAAGTCGCCCCAGCAGGCGGGCTGATGCCATCCTCATCTCATGGAGAACTTGGGGAACTATTGCAGAGACTTAGCAAAGCGTCTGGGGGTGACTGAGAGCAGTTGAGGCTGTCTATTCTCCCCAGAAGCAACAGAACAGCTTTACTCTTAACCACAGTTAGCAGAAAGTGTCTGGGCCCAAATGGGAAGCTGGCCTAATTTCATAGTGACTCTTAGTTAACAGTAACACAGGCACCATTTAATTGGAACATGATAGTTAGGAACCTGTCACCAAAATTCTAAAAAGAAACGTTTAGCCTTTTCTAAAGAAAGGCAGCATTTTCATGTGGTGCATTCCTGATCATCTCTTTTCAATTTAAAATTTACTGAAATTATTGAAAAGGCTTTAGTAAACTGCCTTTTGCCTCAGATGCCCCCAGAGAGGTTCTGGATCTCCTTGAACGAAGACATTCCCAAGTTTCTAAGCCTGCTAGACACCATGCTTCTCTGACAACTCCTCTGAGCCAATCAAAGAACGCTAGCAGGGTAAAAGCCAAAAGCCCCCAGCAGAGGGAGGCCCCTTTTCCATTCCATCGTTTACTGGGCTACAGGAAGAATTAGCATTCTGCCTGCAAGTACAGTTCTACTTTCCCCTTTGTTTTGAGAACAGAATCACTCATCTGGAAATTACAAGGTAATATACACGAATCGCACGTCCTATTGCCTCCCGCGTTCTCGCGATGCCTGCTGCTGCCTTAACCATCAAATAAAACAAAGAGGGAGCCTCAGAGATGTTTTACTGCCATTTTTTTTCCCCCGTGTGGGAGCTTATGATGATGTAAGTAAAACCCAATCCAAAGCCTATGAAAGGAAATCACAGCAAAATTAGCACGACAGGCTCCAGCTGGGAGCATCAGCCCACTGTCCAATGCTGAGGGCCCAGGGTTCTCACTGCACTGTGCCTGCATGCAGGGGCACTCTGCAAGCGTGCACAGGGCTGGAGTCCTCCAAAAGGGCTACAGCCTTTCTGGGCAGACCTTTGCTTTCAGACCTACAGAATTTATATCCAAAGAAATGGTACAAATGAAACGAGAACAGTCTCTCTTCTTTGCCATATTACTCTCCCTGAAAGAGCAATTGGCTGAAAGGGTTGAGTTTACAAATTTCGATCTCCATCCTGTCGTGGCCTAAAACAGACTCTGCAGAAAGTGTTTTCTTTTCCTTCTTTATGCTCATTTTCATGAATGCATCTCTAACTTGCCTGAAAGCGCTCTGAGGGCAGGATAATGCTATGTATCCTCATCTGTAGCATCCACTTGCTCACCACATCACTTAGTCAACAAATACAGATGGGATGGTCTCAGCCATTCATTGGTCTATGTCATTAAACAACCCTATCCTTTTCCTCTACCCTGGAGGACCAGAAGAAATAAGCAAATGGCTAAAGCTTTTCCTTCTGAAATATCTGCTTCTGCAAAATGGCATGCGTAGGCTTCTTGTTTGCTTATGTTTGAACTCTTCCCTCTTATCTGAACCACTTTATTGACATTGAGTCTAAGAACGAGTCAAAGAATCATAAAATTGTTTAGCTGATGTTTCAGGACCAGCATCCACTCCATTAAGAGCCCCAAGAATCAGCGAATCTGACCTGACACTCCTGATTCTCATGAACAAAGGCAGCAGAGCCATAAACTCACCTTCTACTCTCCCTCTCTCAACCAAAGTTATGGGACTATGGAAACAACCTCACAGCTGACTGGAGAGAGGAGGTCATGGACTCATTTAACACTGGATTAAAGGAAGAGGTGAGTATGAAGCAGTTTCTTCTTAGCCAACAGGTGCTCATTTCTGTCAAGAAATGGAGTAAGCTGGGTTTTGCAATACTGCAAAGTTAGATAATTGCTTTCTTTGGAAAGCAAGAATTCCTATCAGAACTTACTGTCTCTACCCCTTGGGAAGGTGGTGACTCAAAAGGAGCGGCTTCCATTTACTGAATGTCATAGACACTGTTGGGAGCCCAGACTTTAGAAACAGATGTGTGCATTTGAATCCCTGCCTGCCGCCAACTGGCTGTGCAATCCCTGAGCCTCAGGTTTCTCAACTGTAAAATGGGGCTAAGAATAACCTATTTTATGAGGAGGTGTTGTAAGGCTTGGTGAATTACTGCATGTAAAATGCTCCAGGCAGGCTGTGAGTGCTCTGCGAATTTTAGCTTTCCCTATCAGCACTGTGTACTGCACTGTGCCGGGGTTAGACGCAGCTGCATTTAATTTCTGCAATAAGTAGCTACTATTATCACCCCACTTGACAGAAGAAACTGAGGCTAAGAGAGATTTAGTGACTTGCCCAAGGACAGACAGTAAACATTGGCAAGAATCAAAGCCAGGCCTGTCTGATTCTAACCCTGTGCACTTCCTGCTATCCCAACACTACTTCCTGGATGACCACACGTGCACGCGCATGCACGTGCACACACACACACACCCTACGATACTGTTTCACATCAGAATTAGAAAGACATGCTTATAACTGGAACACAGAAAAAGCTGTGAACTTCATTATCTAGGGATTACAAATATCTCTCAATCAAGCTGTTTCCTTCTTGAGTACAAGGACTATATTTTTGCATCTTCCCTAAAGAATAGAGCACTCAGTTCTGAACACACAATAGACACTCAATTAATACTCTCTGGATTTACATGGAAATTCACGGAAGAAAGTGGAACCGTGCCCTTGTTCAGAATACTTGATCAAACAACCCAAATACACCATAAATTCCCTAAAGCATCGAAAGCCTTGCTTAACACAAAGCATGTTTTCTGGAGACAATGAGAGTTTTGATCTCAAGCTAAACATTTCTAATCTCATCAAAAATAGTGGGTGAGTGAAAACAATTCACTCCAGGACTCTAGGTGGGATTAGGGGAAGGGCCTCCCATGTTACTGCTATAAAAACTACTTTGAAAAGAATACGATCTTAGGGGTGTGTGTGTGTGTATGTGTGTGTGTGTGTGTGTGTATGTGTGTGTTCCCAAGTGTTAGGAGGGGTACTATGTCCTTGCTATTTCTGGGTACCACCAAACGTTCTAACCCCCTTTTTCCATCTGAGGACAAGGGAGGAGGGTGGGCCCCAGCCTCACTACACAGGTCTCTGTGCAAAGATTTCCAAGCAGATAAGTTTTGGGGTGGGGGAGGTATGCTTATGGCCTAAAGCAAATGGGGAGGGGAATGAATGAAAAGAAACTGCATACAAACTGATTTATTTCTAGGAACTTTTAGCCCAGATTTTTTTTGGCATGTCTATATTTGCTGATTTCTGCGTATGGTAGAGCCTAAACACGCATTTTTATCTCTTCCTGATTTAGAGGTAAGCGGTGCAGGAGAGAGGCAGGGATGGGACTAGAAGGGGTTTGGAGGGTGATATTAAAGATGACGACAGCAAAAGTAAAACTCCTGTGAACTCCTTAGTCACGCTAGAATGCAACTCTTTGTCTAGTCGGCCAGGTAGATTGAGTTTGGTCTTATATGAAGAGCCTCTTGTGGTCTGGGGATAAGAATAGAGTCTAAGATTAAAGAAGTCTGTATTGAAGTTCTCATTCTGCCACTTCCTAGAGCTTTCTGATCTCTGACAATGTACTCAATCTTGTTGAACTTTAGTCTTCTCACCTGTAAAATGGGAATAAGAATGACACACACTTCAAAGGAATGTTGAGAAGATAATATGAGATGATGCACATAAAAGGACTTAGCTCACTACTGTGGGCACCCAGCGAATGCTGGCTACCACTGCTGTTCTTTCCATCATTTCTAATAAGAATGGCCTGCGCTTGAACCCGGGAGAGGGAGGTTGCAGTGAGCCAAGATCGTGCCACTACACTCCAGCCTGGGCAACAGAGTGAGACTCCATCACACACAAAAAAGATTGCCCTGTAAATGCATTATTGTAAAGTGTGCTGCATATTCATACACATGTAATGATGAACACTTAAAAAGCACTACTCAGTATTTTGTAGCTAATTTCCAAAATAACCAGTGAGGAAAGCAGGACAGACATTATTACCCTTATGTTGCAGGTGAGAAAACAGAGGCTTTGAGAGATGAGGGGTCAGTTGGAATTCATCAGCTAGCACAGGGCAGGCCAGGAATGTAGCTCACATCTGTCTCCAGTGCTCCATCCATAGCTACACTGGAGGAAACCAAAACATCCCAGAGGAAGGAATTCTAGTCTGGTCTGATCTAGTCTATTCATTTGTTGCTTGGGACCCAAGTAGATTTTGCAACCTTTGTAAGTTGTGACCTACAGTTTGCAAAGCACCTGGGTCCCAATGCCAAGTAAAGGGCCTGTCACTTCAGGATAAGCTGGGGAGTTCTTTGCACTGATGCTTGTTTGAATTTTTATTGCAGAAATTTGCAAACATACACAAAAGTAGAGATAAGAGTACTATGAGTCCCCAGTGCTGATCTCCCAGATTCCTGGGATGAAGGCTGTTCTGTCTACACCTCTGGCCATTTCCTCTGCTCCCTGATTTTTTTAAAGGAAATGCTGGGGGAGTTTAAAACAATCCAGACTCCCCCTGTACCTTGCAGACTCAGGTCTGGCAGGTCTGGGGGTGACCGGGGATTTGTGGTTCTCATGGCTGCCTCTCCAGGTGACATGGAAGGACAGCTACCCTGCAGCCACAGAGCTGGGTGGTACCTGAGGGCACTACCATTTACAGGTGACAAGCAAGCAGTGGGTTCTGTGAAGGTAATTGGGCAAACCCTTTAGCTCTGCAGGCTCATGAGGCTGTCACAGAGGACGGAGAGCCCTGCCACACACAGGCAGTGGCAGAGGCAGAAAGGGGTGAGATCACAGCGAGGAGGCTGGTCCAGTGGGGCTGCAGTGAAGGGTGTCTCCAGAGAGGATGCCCCCTGCTGCCAAGGCTCTGTGGCTGGGCCTCCACCCAAATGACCTGCAGGGAGCCACTGAGGAGCTTCCTGCTCACGTTTTTCCCCCAGAGCGTGGCACAGTAACTGCCGACTTGGGTGAATCGTGTGAAACCGATGACATTCAACTGTTCCTGACCCTCTTAATGTCACCATTATGATTCCACTGCATATCTAGTAGGCATTCAATACATGTCCAATGAAGGAATCAACATAGACAGGTTATCAGGGCTCTCACATGCCAGCTGCCAAGTTAGTATTTCTAGTCGACCCAACCACAGTGCAAGGTGTCTGTGACATCTCTAATCCACAGCTGAGGAAACTGAGCTAGTGTGTGGCAATGATCATTATTATTATCCAAAGCCACACAGAGTCCCAGCAACTGAGTTAGGACTTGAAGAACCCAGCCCTGCTGGGCTCCAGTCAGCCTGCCTTGTCAAGTAGTGTCTGTCCTGGAAAAGCAGTAACCAGAAGCCCTGAAAGATGACCAATGTCAACAGGGGTACACAGGAGCATGACAAAAACCCAGACCACTCAGCAAGTCCTAGACAATGTGTCATTTCACAGTGAGGGGCAGGGCTGAGCGAGCTCTCTAGAAGGTTTCTCACGGAGCACTGCAATATGTCACGGAGACAGCGTGTCCTGCAGCTGCCTATCTTGCTGGTGGCCTCACCTGCACAGAGTGAAAGCCAGCGAGATTCTGCCAGGCAGACCCTTGGGGGCCAGAGGGCTCTGCTGAGGAGGGGGACAGCTGCATCTTACCTCTTGGCTCTGTCTTTCTCATCTTCATCCATTAGATTTTCTATGCAGTTTTTCCTGCAAAAAAAAAAAAAAAAATTAAAAAGAATGGATAATTACTGTCTGCTTCTACATCTTTCTTAAAAGTCTTTCAGGTTGTCGTCATTTTGGTCTTAGCCCAGTGGTTCTCAAACTTGTTGGTCCCGGCACCCCTTTACACTCTCAAAATGGACTGAGGTCTCCAAAGCACTTCTGTGTATGTGGATTAAGGCTGAGAAATGTTTAAATGCACAGGCACTCATTTCATCAGGCATCGGAGCAATGAAGTCATCAGATGTCAAGTAACTTCTGGAAAAGTCAGAACAATTATGTCGTGTACACTCATAAGACAAGGAGAGCTCTTTTAAAAGGAGCAAATAACGAGTTAATTATATTTTGAAAAAATGTCTTGACCTCAAGGACCCCAAGGGTCTCCAGACCACACTTTGAGAACTGCTGTCCAGACCTGCTCAGTGAAGCAGCATCTGTTCATCTCAAGCCTTAGGTCACACGCACCTCCCAGTGCCTGCCTGGGATCTGCTAGTGACGCCACAGCGGGCCTTGTTCACTCCTGCTTGTAGGACCCCAGTGGCCTATGACATCCTAAAGGAGAGTGTTTATCTGTCCATTCAAACCACACAAGCTCCTCTGACAAGTGGCCTGGAAGAATCAGCCCCAAAGGAGTGTAATCCGCAGTTCCTCCCTTAGGGCGTTTACTCTCCTTGAGACAGCGAAGGTGCACAGATGTGAAAGATTAAGTAACAATCCAGGAATGTTCTTTCTCAACACCGGCGCCTCTACTCTCCCAGGCCACTGGCTTGATGCTTCTCAGGCCCACAGATCCAGCTTCCTCTCCTACCACACGCAGGCATGGGTTCCCTCCACCCCTCAGAGCTGCACAGCCCTGGTTCCTTTCTTCATTCACACATTTCCAAGAGCCCCACCTGTCTGGGGTGTGCCTCCCAAGTCAGCACATCAAGCAGAACCATTCTCAGGGCGCTCATGAGGCCAATGCCAGCTGTGGGAGTGGGAGGCTGAAGGCTGCGGTGGCTGGGAGGGCCAAGTGTGATCGAGGTAAAGGTGGGGACCATGGAGAAGCTGAATCACCACTGCCCACCTGCTTCTATGCTCAACACACAGGGTCTTCAGTCGGAACTCCCAAACCAGCACTTCGCAAATGCACCACCAATTACTCTCGAAAGGTGAAGTTTCAAATAAAAATTTTCAATGGAGCCAATCAATCTTTCTCTGAGCTCATTTAGTTTTGTGATTTTGGTCACCTACATACACAAACATGGGTCTGAGCCAAAGCAAAGATGAATTCTGCAGCCACAGCCCCTGTTTACATAATGCCCATGCAGTTAACAGCAGGCATATTCCACAATGGACTAGCAAGAAATGCTGCTTAGAAGTTAAAGCCTGTATTACAATTAAGTCAGCATTAACACATCTGCAAACAGGCCTGTGCTTAATGTTTTCCAGATGGAATCTGTTCAGAGTTTTATGTCAATTCATTGAATGATGCCCTACCCCAAGCCTGTGCTTTCAAGGAGGATGGTGGCTGACCAAAGCCCCAGGGCATGAGCGAGGACCTGGCCGCACTGTGTTCTTTACCAGGGGCCCCTGGACAGAGCTTGTCCACAGGAGGGCTGGCTGCTGCTCCTCAGTCCACTCTCCTGAGCTCCTGGGATCCTGTTTGGACGACCAGGGCTGCTGAGTCATAAACTAAACATCTAAAAATGACTAACAGCTCTTCTTTATCAACCACATCTTCTGTGATTTGTATGTTTATCCTGCAGACATTTCCTGAATCTATAAAACCTGGATCTCTACACCCATTTCCTCTTCTTCAGCATCCCTCTCATTTCCCTGTCCCGTTCCTCTCACTTGACCCCTGACTAAGCCATTCAGCTGAGCTGCACCGTGTGAGGAGAAGGCCCCTAAGCTGAGTTCCGATTGCACCTGCCACAGAAGCTCCGTGCTGATATTTTTACTATTTTGTTACCTCTGTTGTCTACCATGTTATTTTTTAACTTAAAAAATTGTGATGAAATACACCTCACAAATTTACCATCTTAACCACTGCTGAGTGCACAGCTCAGTGGCATTAAGCACATTCATACTGTTATGCAACCATCACCACCATCCATTCCAGATCTCTTTGCCCTTGCAAAGCACAAACTATTCATTCAACAAGAAGTCCCCATTCCCCACTCACTCTAGGCTTGGCAACTGCCCTTCTACTTTCTGTCTCTATAAATTTGACCATCCCAGGTCTGTCATGTAAGTGCAACCAGACAGTATTTGGTTTATTTCACACAGGATAATGTCCTCAGGGTTCATGCATGTCACTGCATGGGTCAGAATCTCCTTCCTTTTTAAGGCCGAGTGATATCCCATTGCATGGAAAGGCAGTGTTTTGCTTGCCCATTCATCTGTCCATGGATGGGCTACTTCCACCTCAGCTGCTGTGAGTGTGCGTATCCATCCCCCCTTGCATTTTAGAGTCACCCTCTTACTTAATAATAGGATCTGGAAACAGCTTGAAGGCAAACAAGGAACAGGATGAAAGGGAAGAAAAGCAGTCCTCTGAGGTCAGGTTAAAGGAATCACAGAGAAGTTTAGGGGG
Source organism: Nomascus leucogenys (assembly GCF_006542625.1). Taxonomy (NCBI): domain Eukaryota; kingdom Metazoa; phylum Chordata; class Mammalia; order Primates; family Hylobatidae; genus Nomascus; species Nomascus leucogenys. The sequence continues at coordinate 82,905,879 of NC_044394.1, forward strand.
TGACAATGGCTCTTCTAAACCGTATAAAGTTTTCAGTGAAAGGATTTTGAGCATCTATTTTTTTTTTTTTTTTTTGATCACAGAGTGCCAGAAAACAGAAAAGGAGCTTAAATGAATGCAGAGGAGACTTTGTTTGGAGCTGAGACATAATGGTTGAGGTGATGAACCCCCAGAGTGAACAATGGAGGGATGCCGTACAGCCTTTACCCCATTTAACCATGCGTCCTACGTGGCGTAGACAGTCACGAGGCGTGTGAATAAGGGTCCCGACAGGAAAGCAGACAGCAGGTGGGATCCTCTGAGGAGCGTTGATTTACAGGGGGGCTCTTTGTAAAGGTGTGGGTGGGGAGTAGGGAACCAAGAGGGACAGTGTGGTCACCTGAGGTGGGGAATGGCAGAGCTGTGAACACCTGTAAGGGGAAGGGACAAGAGGGAAATCACTTCCCAAACCTGGAAGGAGGGTGTCCCATAGGAGGCAGCCTTCAGTGAAGGGACAAGAAGGGAGCCAAGGGAATAAACAGCTCATTCTCATTCTCCACCCACCCTCTGATCTCCTGCTGCATCTCCTTTAGCCATGTCTGCAGGATCCTCTGCACAGGGCAGCCTCAGGGAAGAGAGAAGAGAACACGCCTGGTAACATTCATCTCTTTGGGGCTCTTCCAGTTCTGGGTTTCTTGGGTTTTCCTAGAACACAAACTCTCCAGAGTCTTTTTAAGCTTTGTAACATCCCCCCCAATTTGAAATCCAGGCATCTGCACCTAGCAACTGACCACACAATAAATCATGATCAACAATACAATAATTATGGGAGCCTGATGAAAAGAGAGGCTGAGAGGGGTTCCCAGAACAACCTGAGCAACAAAATGAGTGACAATCGTATTGATTATAGCTTGTGCCACAAACTAAATACTCATGAGTCTTACTTACTTGTTTTATCGTTCCCCACCTCAGGTAACCACACTGTCCCTCTTGGTTCCCTACTCTCCACTCACACCTTTACAAAGAGCCCCCAAATAAATAAACAAATGGGGAGGTAGAAGGAGGGAGGGAGACAGCTTCTTCTTATAGAAGATTCCAATTAATAAATGTCGAAGGAACAATGGCAATAGAAAATCACCATCATGCCTCATGCCTGTAATCCCAGCCCTTAGGGAGGGAGAGTGGGGAGGATAGCTTGAGCCCAGGAGTTTGAGACCTGCCTGGGGAATACAGTGAAGCACTGTTCTCCACAAAAAGGAAAAAGAAGAGAGGAGAAGAGGAGAGGGGAGGGGAGGGGAGGGGAAAAGAAAAGAAAAGAAAAGAAAATCACCATTAGCATACCATAGTAATCATTGTTGCAGGCAAGATCCACCAATGGATGCTAAAATTAATGTGAAAAAGCTTGGGGAGAAACAGGATATTTGCAGAGTTTCAAAGTATCTCTCTCAAGATATTTATTAATTACAAAAGAAAAACATTTTACAGGGAAGAACGTTGGCAGACACCACTTTCACCTACTGGTCAACATTAACATCACCAGTGTTAAGTCATATAGAAGTCTCTGTAGAAATAAGCACTCATTCCTCTTGGGTGTGTATATCTAGGAGTGTCATTCTTGGAACACAGGGTAGCTGTACGCTTACTTTATTAAAAACTGCCAGGCTATTTTCCAAAGTGAGTGTACAATTTCATATTTGCACCACTAGTGTACAAGGAGTTCCAGTGGCTCCATTCTAACATTTAATATTTCTTAATTTTAGTAATGTACGTGGGTGTGTTACGATATCTCATTGGGATTTGCATTTCCCTGATGACTAATGATGCAGAGCACTTTTCAATGGCTATTTAGATATCTTCTTTTGTAAGATGTTTAATTCTTTTGCCTACTTAAAAAAATTGGACTGTTAGTCTTCATCATACTGATCATAGAAGTTTATCTCTTCCAGGTACAAGTACTTTGTCAAAAAATATGTATGGTGAACATTTTCTCCCAGTCTCTGGGTGGCCTTGGTGCCTTTTCGATGGTGTCTTGTGATGAGCAGTTTTAAATTTTGATAAAGTCTAATTTATCAACTTTTAATTTTATGGTTAGTGATGTTTTGTATTCTAAAATATATTTGCCACCTCAATGTTGTGAAGAATTATCCTATGTTTTCCTCTAGAAGCTTCATCACTTAGCTTTCACATTTTGATCCACAGTCCATTGCAAGTTAAATTTTATGTGTAGTGTTGGATAGGGCTCAGACATTATTCACCACCACCCCCACCACACCCCCAATATGGACATCCCTCCAGAATAGTTTGTTTAAAAGGCATTTATTTCCCTGTTGAGTTGCATTAGCACTTTCATCAAATAGTGTGTGGTCTTATATGCATTATTTATGGACTGTATTTAGCTTCATTTATCCTATGTGTCTCAATTCTGCGGGACAGAATCAGGATGTCTGTGGAGTGAAGACACATAAGATAAACTTATTAAAAAATAAACTGCATTTTTAAGAACAACTTTAGAGTTACAGAAAATGCAAAGAGAGTAGAGAAAGTTCCCTTATCCCCACACCCAGTTTCCTGTTATTAACATTTTACATTAGTATGGTACATTTGTCACAATACTGATACCTTATTATTAAGAAAAGTCCAGGCCAGGTGCCAGTGGCTCACACCTGTAATCCCAGCACTTTGGGAAGCCAAGGCAGGTGGATCAACTGAGGTCAGGAGTTCAAGACCAGCCTGGGAAACATGGTGAAACCCCATCTCTACTAAAAATACAAAAATTAGCCCATGTGATGGTGCATGCCTGTAATCCCAGCTACTTGGGAAGGGTGAGGCAGGAGAATCACTTGAGCCTGAGAGGCAGAGGTTGCAGTGAACGGTGATCACGCCACTGCACTCCAGCTTGGGCGACAGAGCCAGACTCTCTCTCAAAAAAAAAAAAAAAAAAGTCCATAATTTTCAGACAAACTTGCTCAGATTTCCTCAGTTTTTACGTAACGTCCTTCTTCCATTCTAGCACTCTACCCAGGACACCACAGCACGCGTTGTCAGCATGTCTCCTTAGACCCCCCTTGGCTCTGTGAGTTTCTCAGGCCTTGACAATTTTGAGGAGTATCTGTAGAACGTTCTTCAGTTTGGGTTTGTCTGATGTTTTTCTCAAAGTCAGGGTCAGAATATGGGTTTTTGAGAGGAAGACCCAGGAAATAAAGTGTCCTTCTTATCACATCATGCTGTCAACATGGCTTGTCACTGTGGATGCCAGCCTTGGCCACCCGACGGAAGTGACGATAAACTCACTCATAAGAGGTATGTGAGTTACATTTACATGTAATATGTACAACGTGTTTTCCTTCAACTTTCAGGTCTTTTTTTTTTTTTAGGTGAAGAATGTCTAAATTTAAAGTGGTAGATCCAATTATTAAACTGAAAAAGATTATATGATTTTTCCCTGTACTTTTGGACTTAGATATATAATGACTGAACCTTTATCAGATTAACAATTGGAGCCATTGCTTTACCTTTAGCGGCCCTTCATCTGGAAACATATTGAGCATTTCACTTGAAAATATAACTGGTCTGTTGTTTAAACAAACTTATTCCATGTTTCCCAATTCCACTACACCTTTTGTCTATTGTTATGCCAGTACCACATTATCTTAACTTCTAAAGTTGTGCAGTAATTACTGACATAAATGTAGGGTGGGCTCTCCAACTTTATTCTTATTCAAGTTTGCCTTGGCCATTCTAGGTCGCTGCACAGCCACATAAATTTTAGAATGAGCTTGTCAATTTCTATAGAAATCCCTGATGTAGCTGGGTACAGTGGCTCATGCCCATAATATCATTGCTTTGGGAGGTTGGGGCAGGAGGATTGCTTGAGGCCAGGAGTTGCCTGGGCAACATAGCAAGTTCCCATCTGTACAAAAAAATAAAAATCAGGGCCTGGCGCGGTGGCTCACGCTTGTAATCCCAGCACTTTGGGAGGCCGAGGCGGGCGGATCACGAGGTCGGGAGATCGGGACCACGGCGAAACCCCGTCTCTACTACAAATACAAAAAAATTAGCCGGGCGTGGTGGCGAGCGCCTGTAGTCCCAGCTACTCGGAGAGGCTGAGGCAGGAGAATGGCGTGAACCCGGGAGGCGGAGCTTGCAGTGAGCCAAGACTGTGCCACTGCACTCTAGCCTGGGCGACAGAGTGAGACTCCGTCTCAAAAAAAAAAAAAAAAAAAAATCAATTGGTCATGGTGGTGCATACCTGTGGTCCTAGCTACTTGGGAGGATGAGGCAAGAGCATTGCTTGAGCTCGGAGTTCAAGGTTACAGTGAGCACCAGCCTAAACAACAGTGTGAAACCCTGTCCCTCAAAAAAAAAAAAAAAAAAAAGTGATAGCTTGATGCGATTTTGATTGAGAATGAATTGAATTTGGGGATCAATTTTAGGAAAACTAACAATGTGCAGGTCTCTGATCCATGCACCGTGTGTACTATCTCCTTCTATTTGCCTCTCCTCTTGGGCTCTGTGATGAGGCAGGAGAATGTATTTGCCAAAGCACTAATGTCCCAACTGCATGTGATATACAGTGATTCAACAGATACTCCCTGAGTGCCTGGGCAAAGGGGAACCCACTGTGAGCAAAGCTGCTACTCTCATGGCGCTTACATGAGGCACGGGATGCATGTGTCAGGGGAGTTGGGGAAAACTGCAGGCAAGCAAATAAGTAAACACAGAGCCTGTTCTTTGGTTATCACTGCAGTGCAGGAAAAGGTGAATCCTGGGTGGGACGGGGTTCGGGAAGTCTTGTTCTGATGTTTTAGGGAGTCTTGGAAGACCTCCTTGATGAGATGCTATGTGAGCTGAAGGGAGTGTGGGAGTGAGCAGTGAGGGTGCCTCCCCCCGGACAGCAAGGAAAGCGAGGAGCAGCCCAGAGGCCAGCCCGGTGATGGTGTTGGTGAGGGGGAGGTGGAGCCAGGGGCAGAGGGGCATTGTGGCTTTTGCTTTATGTGAGATGGGAAGGCACTGGAGGTTTTGAACACGAGTGACAGACACCTATCTCAGAGGAGAGCAGTGAAACTTAAATGAACTTAAGTTTGCAAAGTCTGGCCTGCAGCAGACACTCAAAAACAGGTTCTCTTCTTTGATGGCAAGGATTAGGCAAACTGCATCTTCACCCATTTCACGATGGCTCGTCCAGCTATGATATGTTTTGGCTGTGTCCCCACTGAAATCTCATCTTGAATTTAGTTCCCATAATCCTCATGTGTCCTGGGAGGGACCAGGTGGGAGGTAATTGAATCATGGGGGCAGTTACCCTCATGCTATTCCCATGATAGGAGTGAGTGCTCATGAGATCTGACGGTTTTATAAGGGGCTTTTCCCCATTTTGCTCAGCAGTTCTCATTCCTGCCATCATGTGAAGAAGGACATGTTTGCTTCCCCTTCCCCCATGATTGTAAGTTTCCTGTGGCCTCCCCAGCCATGCGAACTGTGGATCAATTAAATCTCTTTTCTTTATAAAGTACCCAGTCTCACACAGTCCTTTATAGCAGCATGAGAATGGACTAATAGAAGCTCCTTACCCATATTAGGTGCTCAATAAATGCATGAGGAATGAAGAAGAAAAGTAAGGGAGGAAGGGAGGAAGGGAGGAAGGGAGGGAGGGAGGAAAGGACGGACAAAGCCACAGCCAAACCCCTATATGAATCTCTGTGCCACTACCTGACATTCACTCCCACAAACCTCCCCATGATCGTGGTGGCTCCAAGGTAATAGTGCTTACAAAGTACCTTCGAAGGTATAGTTATATTCTGGTGACTAAAATTAAAACAAAAACTTCTGCATGTGCAGGAGCTACTGACTAGAGGGAAAATCCACTCAGAAAGCACTGACAGCCAGGGCTCAATGGGTCCCTCACCAACCCCCGGCAGCTGCCAAGTTCTGAAAAAACATAATCTCATTTTGTCTCCATCAGTTCTGTGGGTGGAATGGGCTGGCTATAGTTATCCTCCACTCATAAATCAGGCAGCACCACCCCCCAGCAAGGCTAAGTGGCCTGCCCACAGACACAGGCTTGGGGACAGAGCAAACCCTGGGCTCTGCCTCTTGGCACTGACTTAGAAGGCCTTTCTCCACCCACTGTTGCTCAGAATAGGGGGTTTCCGACTTCAGAGTCTGTCTGATTTAAATCTCCATTCCAACCTACTTGCTCTATGACCTTGAGTAGGCCCCTTAAACCTCATAAGCTCCTGTTCCCCTCATTCCTAACACAATGCAGCTAACACCTACCAGGCAGCAATTGTGCAAGGTGCAAACGGGAAGCAGGTCACAGGTATGTGTGCAATAAAGGGCCCAGCATGATGCCTGGGGCACAGAAAGCTCTAGGTGAGTTCCATTCATTGCACACCTGCCTCACCTAACTGTCCTACCCGTTCTGTTCACACTGTGGCTACTGAGCCCCTGCTAAGGGAGGTGACACTAAGCTTCAGCCTTTCTTATCTACTTTGAATTTCAATGAACGCATTCTCTGCACAGTAAGGAGGTCACCAGCGGTGAAACAGACATGGACTCTGGGGTCACACAGACCTAAGGTTTCAGAGAGGGGCTCCTGAACAGAGACAGAAAAGGCCATATTGGTAGGAAGAGTGCCTTACAGCCAAGAGGCACCCGCAGGCAGGGGCTCCAGCTGAAGCCTGAGTCTGCCCCACCCCTAGGGACTACCTGTGGCCGCTGCAAACAGGACTGTGAGGACCACTGAGCAGGCGCATGGGGGTAAGGAGCTCTGCCAGTTCCAGTAAACAGACCAGCTGGGGAATCTAATCAAGCAAGGCCAGTGGAGCACTGAGTATGGAGGGGCGGGGAGGAGGGCTGGAACTCCCAAGGGAATTGGAGGACAGCCACCCCTGCCGCTGGCAGGCAGAGCTACTGGGGCACACTGGGTGTCAGAGTTCCTGGGTCCAGCATCCACATCTGTGAAGGGAAGAAAGGCAGTGGTGGCCTGGGGTCAGGTGACCCAAACTGAGACCGACCCAGGCTTTGCCCTTCAGTATCTCTGTATAACCTTGGATAAGTGTGATGCTCCCAGCCCCAGCTCTCCAACTGCAAAGTGAGAGAACAGAAGAGCTTTTCTCACTGTTTGGCTGTAAGAAGGCATGAGAGAGTCCAAGAGAAGCCCCCAGCACAGTCCCCGGCACAAATAAGTCATCACAAAATTGTAGCTGCAGAATTTTAATCACACTGTCACTAATGATCATGAATTAAAGGGCTCACAATAGAAACTGGTACTTAAGCCCAACAAGTGTCTTCGGGAGAAACGGGATAATCATTCCCTTCTACCAGTGTTGAAAATGTGTATGTGTGTCTGTATGCATGGTGGACAGACACACATATGCTGTCTAGAATACTGGACTAGCTAGTGATAACTGTATACAGCACCCTTGACACAGTAACTCCATCTTACAGAAAGACTCCATCTTACATTTTAAAAGGCACCTTGCCAACAAGACTGGCTGTTTTGCCTAATCGATGAAGACTGCTTCCAACAAGGACATAACCAAGTACACTCCTCCACTCAGTCCTCACCAGAGGACTCTGCGGCCATAAGAGCAGTACTTCACCAGCTAGAAATGGCTGTCCCCACAGACCCCATCTTGCTGTCGCTTGTGATCAGCACCCAGCCTCCACTGCCCAATGCTCTGCCCACATCAAAGACTCTTCCCTGTGAGACCAATGGACTGCCCAGACCAGGCCAGGACATTTTTTTTTTTTCATGTTGCTCTCCCTGGACTGGTCCATTAACCCCTTTTCCTACCCCTTTTCTTTTGATGTTAAATGTTACTTCATTTATTGTGAAATGTTTAATCTGTAACGTTTATATATTGATTAAGTGTACTATTATGCATGGTTTGCAACACTGACTGACCTGTGGAGTGGCTGGAGCCTGTGTGTGCACGGCTCTGACTCCTGAGTGAATGGGAAGTAGTAAGGGGAAGTTCCTCCTTGGGAACTCAATGGAGCTTCCAGCTTTTGTGACTGAAATCACATCAATAAAAGTCTGACCTTGTGGAAAGACACAAACGTGCATGGACCTGGTTATCACTGACCCTGAGCCACTCATAACTAAACAGGAAAGCAACTGGCTGTTGTGAGGTTGTGCGGAAGGAAAGAAGGGAATGGAATGACTATCAGGTGAAATGACTGGGGTTTTCCTTCACACAGCAGACCCTCAAAAAATCTATTGACTCTAACTGAAGCAAAGGACAAAAATGAAGCCTGCAAATGACATTTACACACCCAGGTGAAATTTCTGCCCCAAAGGCTTTAGAACATTCTTTCTCACAGCCACCTACTACAAAACTGATTAGAATTCTGGCCCCTGGCAAAGGGGACCTGGAAATGGCAGCAGGATTATTTTGTCACGCCATATCCGCCCTGGGTCCCAAGTGCATCAGCAGTGAGACAGAAGACTAATGACTCACATAAGTGACAGGCCCCCCCCAGGGATTAGCAGCTCATCCAGGTCTCCAGAAAGGGCCTCGTGCAGCATGCATGGAAAGGCGTGTTACTCCACTCATGCAGGAGGTGGCAACCCTTTTCTCCAAAGGGCCACCTGGTAACTATTTTAGATGCAGAGCATCCAGTCTTTGTTGCAACCACTCAACTCTGCCATTATAGTGCAATGCAGCCATAGACAACATGTAAATGAGTGGGCATGGCTGTGTTTCAATAAAACTTTATTTACGAAAACAGGCTGTGGGCCAGATTGGGTCCCCAGGCAGCCGTTTGCCAAACCATGTTAAAGAATCACTGGAATCACTACTAAACTTTCCTCTTCAGTGTCTTTTAATTTAGAATTTTTTGTAAAGTCTTTATAGGCCCAGTGGGTCACTTTGTATCATCATGAATTATCCCTGAAATGACTACCCCGAGCCTGTTGTGTCGCAAGGCCTAAGTTTTTACAAACATAAAATCATGATGTATTGAAATTGGCTGAGAATTGGTTTGAATTACAGGTCCCAAGTTAGCTGGAAAATCCTAACACTCCTCCCCACCATACCAACCAAGCCTGGTAGAATTTAATCAAAAGAAAAAATATGCAAAACAAGAACAAGTTGAAATCATAAAACGCAAAACCGAGCACACACATCTCCCCAATTGATGGGGGTTTATTTATTGCTGACAGAGTGTGTACCTTCTGTCCTCCCAGCCAGTCCCTGGTGAGGGGACCTCATGTCGTTTTGGATTAACGTCTGTATCTCACACATGGGAGCTTGGTAATGATTTTTCCTCATTATGTTAAGGAATAAAACGCCTTTGAGCAACAGTTGCTGATGAACTGCGACGCTCACTTATCTTCCTTTGTCATTTGGGGAAGCTGGGAAATAACTTCCATATTTTGATTCTTCCTCTCCAGGGAATGGCTTTTGGTGTTGCAATGATTCATTCAGTGAGAAAAGATAAATTTCTAAGGGCAAGCACAGTGGCTCACGCCTGTAATCCCAGCACTTTGGGAGGCTGAGGTAGGAGGATCACTTGAGGTCAGGAGTTCTAGACCAGCTGGCCAACATGGCGAAACCCTGTCTCTACTGAAAACACAAAAAATTAGCCAGGTGTGTTGGTGCACGCCTGTAATCCCAGCTATTCGAGAGGCTGAGGCAGGAGAATTACTTGAACCCGAGCCAGAGGCCGCAGTGAGCTGAGATCATGCCACTGCATTCCAGCCTGGGCGACAGAGCGAGACTCTGTCTCAAAAATAAATAAATAAAATAAAAAATAAATTTCTAAAGGAGATGGACAGTGAAAGCCTGAGAGCCAGCAGCTCCTGCAATCCCAATTCCCCTCCAACTAAGGAGTTCTCATTGCATTCTGGCACATTCTCTGACCTGGAAAAGGCAAGGTGGACAGATCCAATCCTAACACTAGCCCTCTCCAGCCTTGTCCCAAGGAGCCGGGTCTCATGGTGCTTGCTGGAGCCTCATAGAGCCAGACGGCTAGAAGAAACCAAGACAAGACTCTCATGAGCGTCATGACCATAAGCAAACACTACCATGAGTGTCCAAAAAGCCAAGCTGAAGCTTTATCTGCCTATTACAACCATGGTTCCTCCTTCGTGCTTTCCTTTTTCCAAGAATCTGATGATTCATTCTTCAGAGAGAGGGTGACATATGCAATGAAGGAACGGATGAAGAAAGTTGAAAAATTTGTTATTAAGTAAATGTACCATAACATCGTTTGGTCAGCAAATAATTCTCAAGATAGAAACCGCCATGATATCTGGATGGAAGGGCCATCCTAACACAACATATTATTCTTGCAACTTTTGACATTTATGTTGCTATCACCTCAGGTTCCTTTTTAGGGGCCTCTCTATCAAGAGTTCAGATGGCACAGTGTAAACCTGAGTCAACTGGAGACTCTGATGGGTGACAGTGTGTGGTCAGGGTGTGGACAATAGATGCCTAGAAAAATCAGCAAGAGGGGAAAAGGAGATTTATGAGTCATGCTTGGAGCTGAGTCAGTGAAAGCCTTTGTTGGAAACCACTGTTCAGCTGCCACAGACAAGCCGAAATGAATCCACAAAATACTGCTCCAGCAAGCATCTCCCTCCATGGAACTGTTCCCCAAATGCTCCTTCAGGTCCAGAAATGCTCATCTTCACTGTGCTCAAGTTTGCAAGGAGAGAAAAAGTAGGTGCCCTTGAAACAGGAAGTCAAATTAGTTTTGGACACCTAGACTGTGGAATCTTGGGTTTAATATCAAGAGTTTCAAATAACATTTAATCAAAACATAGGAGGTTTGATGTGAATTGCTAACCCAGGCAGCAGAATTAGTTTGGGAACTAGACAGATCTAGGTTGAAATGTCCTCAGTGCTCTTGCCTTCACTTGTGTGGTGGCCTTGGAGCCTGGGCATGATGACCTCATCTGTAAGCTGAAGTGGATAGACCCACTTTTCACAATCGATAGGAGAATCTATTGGGACGCCTCATCCAGTTAATTGCCTCCCCTTCCACAGCACAGCAGTCAGAAATGGTGACTTTAGAACAGGAACAGGTGGGACCTTCAGAGCCACAGGTCACTTGGTCACGTGTGTCCAATGCTGCACACCTTGTTGGTAGGAAGCACCCTCATGTTGCACCATCTTCCTTCTCCTGTCTTCCTCACTTCTTTTTTTTTTGAGATGGAATCTCGCTCTGTCGCCCAGGCTGGAGTGCAGTGGCGCAATCCTGGCTCACTGCAAGCTCCGCCTCCCGGGTTCACGCCATTCTCCTGCCTCAGCCTCCCGAGTAGCTGGGACTACAGGCGCCCGCCACCACGCCCGGCTAATTTTTTGTATTTTTAGTAGAGACGGAGTTTCACTGTGTTAGCCAGGATGGTCTCGATCTCCTGACCTCATGATCCACCTGCCTTGGCCTTCCAAAGTACTGGGATTACAGGCGTCAGCCACCACGCCTGGCCCATCCTCACTTCTTTTACTTACCGTTTAAGCAGACAGTGCACTGCTACTGTATTAAACCCTCCCTGTGCAGCCAGGGGCCTCCTGTCCACCACCCCTGCTGACTCAGCCAAGGCCAAGTCAAGCTCATGGGCTGCAAGGGGCCCCGCAGGGGGCAGATGCGACAGCACCAGCAGCAAGGAGTGCTCTTCCTTCACACCCGGGACTCTCTCATGATGTATTAGGTTTAACATATTCACTATTAAAGTATCTGTGATGTTAGATCCTCCTCCATTCCTTCCACTGTCACTGTATCATGCAATTCAGCCGAGCCTGGAAGAGGCATGAAGGCAGAAGGAATGGTTTATTCAAAGGCCCTGGGGCATGAGAAAATGGGACATTTGGAGCCCCTCAAGTGGCTCTGAGTGGCTGGCTCCTCACTGTATTTGGGCCTGATGACCTGAGGGTACAGGGACACCTGTGGTACTGCCCAGAGCACCTGCACCTCTCCCTGCCCCGAGATTCCCCATAGGCTAGGGTCCCTGGGAAGGCCTGCACAATTTTGTGTGGAGGTGCATTCAGGGGTAGAAACTATCAAGGAGATCAGCGTTACTAACTTTGCCACCCCTTCCCTGCACCCACCTGTCCCTATAGTCAGAGATGATGAAGGGCCTTGGCTGGGCCCTGAGGCCAGCTGAGAGCTCGCACTACCTCTGAGCCCGGCCTGCTCTCTGGACACAGCCGGCCCACCGTAGGGGCCCAACATGCCTTGCAGAGGCATTATACCAGGGCTGGGGCCTAACAACCCTCAGAGACGTGACCTTGTTAGCTGTCATCCCGGTGTGTCACGCTAAGATCTAGCAAAGCTACACACCTCATACAGTATGCACACAGAAGCAGGAGGGTGCCCATCTCACTCCCAATGAACCAGGAACTCACCACTGCACGCTGCCAGGAGGAGGGTGTGCAGGCGAGGAAAACCTCAATCCTTCTAGTTGCTCTACATATCCCTCCCCGCCCCTGAACATGCCCACCCCAGGCTCTCAACCTCAGGGGACGTCTCCACGGCATCTACATAAATCTACACAATGATGCATTCATACGGAAAATGGCACTAATTCACCATTTTTTTTTTTTTTTTTTTTTTTGAGACGGAGTCTTGCTCTGTCACCCAGGCTGGAGTGCAGTGGTGCCATCTCGGCTCACTGCAAGCTCCGCCTCCCGGGTTCACGCCATTCTCCTGCCTCAGCCTCTCCGAGTAGCTGGGACTACAGGCGTCCACCACCACGCCCGGCTAATTTTTTGTATTTTTAGTAGAGACAGGGTTTCACTGTGGTCTCGATCTCCTGACCTCGTGATCCGTCCACCTCGGCCTCCCAAAGTGCTGGGATTACAAGCGTAAGCCACCGCGCCTGGCCTAATTCACCATTTTTAAAAAGTCAATTAAAAAGTAAAAAGCATTGAGATGTATCTCCTAGGTCACCAAACTGACAGGTTGCTGCTTTTCTTTTTAAAATCTGAGTTGTCTGAAAACCCTGGTTGGTTGGGTTGGATGCAGGCCCAGCTGGGAATTTAGGATCCATTGGTGATTGCTGCCCGGCGAGGCCTTTCTCCCACCACCTTGATACAACTAGCCCCTAATCCACAGAGTGAACCAATCCTGGACATGCCTCTCCCAAAACCCCAACCAGCCCAACTTCAGGATATCCGGTCTGGTAAACATGTGTGCATGGATCAAATACACAGGAACAAAACTAATGTCAGGAAGACCAACCAGTAGGCAGAGAAGCTGGGATGTGGGGATCATAGGTCAGTAGGGAAAAAAACTGGTCGGGACGACTGGTCTCCTCGAATGTCACACGGTGAAGGGCATGTCTCTGCCTGTGCTAGAAGAGCCACCGGATATAGGGTGAACCTCAATAAACAGAAAGCCCCGTGGCAAGCCCTTCCCAAGAGCTTACAGCTCTCCCTACTGAGGAGCTTAGGCAATGTAGGGTCGAGTATTTCCATTTTCCCTCTTCGAACACCAAGACTCAGAGTCCCATAGAGGTATTCAACAAATGTTTGCTGAATGTCTAAAGAAGAGCTACTGCCTTAACTGAGTGACAAACATTACCATCACCGGTAATGGGACAGGTAGAAATGACCGACTTTTATGTCATCTCTAGGTCATTTGGGTTTTGCCTCAGCAGGACTAGAAATCTCCAGTTTCTCAATGTCCATTAGATATTCATGTTGTAAATTAAAGATGTTTTAGATCCCTCTCCTTATATCTGTCATTCTGCCTCTGAATAATGCTGGGGAAACTGCAAGACAAATGAGAAGTACATATTTTTCTTTTTAAAAAGAGACTGAGTTCCTCCTTCTGCAAACGTCTAAAGAAGTGGCCCCAGTTAAGGCACAATTCACCCTCCAAAGCTCTGGGTGGTGGCTTCGGGGGGTCAAGGAGAGTCCAAGGCACGTCCTCCTGAGTCAGAAGTCATGGCATCAGAATTAGAAGGCACAGGCCCAGGACGCAAGGCATGTTGCTACACACAAATCCATGAGCTGGAGAAATAAACTAACATGAAGCTCTGGCTGGTGGTTTTCTTGTACATTAGCTTATTTAATCATGACAGTCTGGGTCTGATCTTAACTATTTTCCCCTGAACAACTCTAACAGATATTATCCTACGTCCACAGGCAGCAATATAGCAATATTTCAGCAAAGAATAAAAGCGGTAAATATGGGGTGGGGGGATAACATGTACATCTACTAGCACTTCACATGGTTCCAAATCGTAGCATTCAAACCCTCAAATGACAAGCTGCCAGTCTGTGACTTTAGCCCCATCCTCATGACATCGTCCCCCTTTCCAACACTTTCTACCCTACTAGCGCATCTTCCTCCGCCCCCACGGCTCATCCCCTTCCTCTTCTGTTTCTGCCTCTCCTTGGCTTTAGCTGTTCACAACCCTCCCCCACTGGATGGTAAACCCTTCAAGCACAGGCATGGGTCCCACCCTCCTGGCATCTCTGCAAGTGGCTGATGTTCTTAGGGCTTAGTATAGAATATGAAGAGCTTCCATTTAGGAATCTGTATTTAAAGTTTGGAAAGAAGCCTGGCATTGGTTCCCGCAATAATTCATCCTAACGCAGGATCTCTTCGGGAGAGGCTGAATATGGGTTGTAGGATGTCCCTGTGCTTGGACCTGGGCTCGAGCCATCCTGGGTGCTGGGCCCTAACTCTGCAGACTAGGGGCAAAAAGGGCAAACAGATTCAACCACACTCACTCAGAAGACTGCCATCTGTATGACTCGGAAAGCAACTTGCTCTGCCCAGCCCCTCTGGACAAGGCTAAACAGGCTTAGCCTGCTGTGGGCAAACAAGAAAAGTAGGTCAGCTTGACAGCCCAGTTCTTCCATGGTGATGAACTAATGATGCGAATGCAGGGCCCGTTCGCGGAGAGGGGCGGTGCCGGCACCAGCCCAGGCCCTCGGCTGATCCCAGACCCAGTCTGGGTGGCTCATGACAGCCTGTGGATGGCAGACAGGGGACCCGGGTAAGAGGAAAACCCAGAGAACACTTGGGAAGATGGCTCAGAAAAAAAAAGAAAAAGAAAAAAGTGCAGAAAAACAACTGTGTAAATTGACACATTGCCATTTCCCTGTTATTAAAGACGCATCAATTCATGTCTGTATGGCGCTGTGGTACTTGCACAGGCTGCTGGGCCTGCACGGGTGCATTATGGTGATAATTTGCACGAACACTGCTGAGAAACCGTGGTGCTACCTCCCAGCTCGCCTGCATGACGTCGTCTCCCCTCACCTCTCCGTCAGCCACTGGCAATAACTACAGGCTCACTGGAGCTGAGGACGGACTTGAGTCAGTGGTTCAGTGGTGCTGGGATTGGTGGGCACAAGGCCCCATGCCACGGAGTAGGCCACTGCTTTGTTCCTGCTGTTCCTGCATCCAGTCTGGGCTGTAGCTGTCCAGACAGAAAGGCTTCCACTTCTGGCCTCTCTGGCTCAGAAGCTGGAACACTTTAAGGGAATTCCCCTCAGTCTCAGGTGATCTACTTATAGGAGCTAGTGTCTGGATTGGGGTTGTCTCAGGAGGGTCCAGCACAAACCTGGAGGCTAATGCTGGGGTCCTCAGGAGGCCAGTCCTGCTTCCTAGGGCTCATAAGAGGACAGTGGCCTTGCAGCCCAGGCCAAGGAGGAAGCGAAGGAATCTGTTCAAATGCAGTTATGTATAATATTTAGAGCTCTTTCTTCCAAAATGCTGGACATTTTTCCTCTTTATATCATTTTTATAACAAATGTATTAGAAGGTTCTGTCAATCAACATTTTAGAAACATTCAAATCTAAAAACTCATGACTCTAGGAATGTTTACCCCACCTCTTCCAGGAAATAACCTTGTCTGAAAGTTTCCTCTTTGGCATTTTTAAGAACTGAAGGACAGAGCCGACATCATTTCTTCCTTCTTTCTCTCTTTCTCCTGTCCCTTGGCCTTTGTTCATGAATTCATCTAGAGGATATTAAAGGAGATGGGAAATCTACCATTTATGAAGAGAGGCAAGGACTCTCGCAGAAAGTGGGAACAGTCCTGAAAGATCCTGGCTTCTAATCGTGACTGTTGCTTAACTAGCTTAGGCAAGTTCCTAACCCTCTCTGCCTAAGTTTCTCCCCTTCACAGGCCATCTGTGAGAGCTGAGAAGACAATCCCTTAAAGCAGCTAGAATGTGGGACAGCATAAAAGCTCAATGAATTGTTAGCTCAGGTGGTGGCTATTATCACAATGCAAAAAACAACTCCAAAGGCATATTTACATGCTTCTACATTTAAATAACAGATCCTAACCATGGACATCAACTATCTTCATATTTAAATTCCCAAGATATTCACCAGCTACCAGGGAGCCTGCAGAGCAAGTCCTTTTATGTGTGGACCTCGTGATCCAAAAGGTTGCCGGATAGGAGACCTCGGCTTGTGTAACAGTGTTTTCCTGAAGAGCTGAAGACAAACAAACTTGGGTAAAGTGAATCATACTTTAAATGTGCAAGTGGCTCGGGGCCCACTAATTGGAGGAGTGTGGATTCCCACCCACCCTCACTAACGAGCCTTCTGCAATGCAAAACTCCAAGCTGCCAATTAGTGTGCTTAACAAAGTATCGTACACCTGGTTTCCAGGCGACCACAACTCACTGCAGTTTTGAAATTCTGGATAAAATAGGGAGAAGTTTGGATTTTTAAATTTTAAATAAACGATTTTACACATCTAGCCAAATTTAACAGAGTTGAAAGTGAAATGCTGTTAAAATAAATTGGCTAGCCGGGTTCGGTGGCTCATGCCTGTAATCCCAGTACTTTGGGAGGCTGAGGCAGGCAGATCACCTGAGGTCAGGAGTTCGAGGCCAGCCTGGCCAACATGGGGAAACCTTGTCTCTACTAAAAACACAAAAATTAGCCAAGTGCCTGTAATCCCAGCCACTCGAGGCTAAGGCAGGAGAATCACTTGAACCTGGGAGGGGGAGGTTGCAGTGAGCTGAGATCACACCATTGCATGCCAGTCTGGGTGACAGAGCGAGACTCCATCTTATAAATAAATAAATAGGCTATACATTAGTCCTACCTACTATTCAAAACATTTCTTAGAATGCAACAGCATTATCTCGAAGAACGTTCCATTTACTTGATTTACTTAAGTAAGCAATTCAGGATATTTAATAGTGTTATATTCCTATCTTTACCTAAATAAAGCACGAAGTTTTCAATTCCCAGAGTACCCTAAATTAAGAAGTTCATTTAAAAACTATCAGATTCTTTAGAGCAGAACTAAATAATCATTCCAAGGCCACATACACATATACTCTTGAATGTTATAAATTTAAACAGAAATTTAATTTTTGCAACCTATTTGGAAGGAAAAGAAACCAACAAGGAAATAAATAAAAAAAGTATATGTCTGGTTTAAATAAAAACATTAAAAAATTTTCTGTTTTCTGGAGAAGCAATACATATTCATTGTAATTCATTCCCTCTTTAAGAATATAAAGGATCGGCCGGGCGCGGTGGCTCACGCCTGTAATCCCAGCACTTTGGGAGGCTCTGAGGCGGGCGGATCATGAGGTCAGGAGACAGAGCCTATCCTGGCTAACATGGTGAAACCCTATCTCTACTAAAAATACAAAAAAAATTAGCTGGGCGTGCTGGAGGGCACCTGTAGTCCCAGCTATGTTGGAGACTGAGGCAGGAGAGTGGCATTAACCTGGGAGGTGGAGCTTGCAGTAAGCCGAGACTGTGGCACTGCACTCCAGCCTGGGCGACAGAGCAAGACTCTGTCTCAAAAAAATATATATATATATGATCTTAGGCTATTTTAGGGAGAGCCAAGATGTCTCTTTATATAGTAAAAAAAAATTTACAACAAAACGGCAGAAGTACTAAGTCTAACTCTCCTAGAAATATTAATATTTTCTCTCTACCTGTACTCTCACTAAATCACTCCTTTGAGTCTTTCCTCCTTCACATGGTTTAAACCGTGTATTCTGCCTTGCTCTGGAGAAACTATGTTCATGTCTGTGTAAGAAGGACCCCAGGCCGACTCCCTCTGAGGAATGCTCCATCTCCGACCCCAAGCTTGGGAACATTTTGAGGTCATGAAAACTTATATTAACAATAACACCACCACAATATTTCTCCACCTCGATCACAAGGAGTGAAGTCTTAATAATGTGTGTGCGAGAGCATGTATGTCACATGGCATCACAGCAGGATGTAAACTATGATAAGACAAGTGATACTTATCCAAGGGGCAGGAAGAACTGGCCCGTATCAGAGATGGTGGGGTTAGTGAGCTGTACAAGGCATACACATTCCTTTATCTACTGTCTCTTATCTTGGTTGTAGAAAAACAAATGCAATAATTTTTTTTTAAGTCTTCTGAAGGTACTGTTTGCTTTCTGCTAAGTTCCTCAGTGCCCTTGAGACCTCTTATATGGTCAACAGGAGGAGATGAGGGTGTGGCTTGCATTTAGGCAAAGAGAAAGGAACTGAATTCAAGAACAGCCTCACAGAAACTTAAAATACTGACAAATATAGGGGTTTCACACAAAAGCAAGCAGCTTGCAAAATGCCCCACGGATCGCAGCCACAGTACTGAGTTTGGAAAACCCCATAATCCGGAATCAGGGTCAAGTTCTCTCAAGCACCTGCCCCCGGTTTTGGAGGGCATTTAAGGGACAGGATGTGAAGAGAGGAGTCTGGCTGTGCTCCCTACGGAAGCAAGAGCTGCTCCTCTTCTCTTTCTTTCCACCAACTCACAAGATGCTTCAGGGCCCTCTCCAGGGGTGAAACAGAAACACTTCTCTGTGTGGGCTGGGACCTAACCAATAGGGAGGTGTAATGAGAAGATGGGAACTGTGGTGCTGATCCATCGCTGACCAGGTAGGTGGCCTCGGGGGAGGCACCAAAATTTTTGGACTGTGGTTTCTTCATTAGGTGGAATAAGAAGTAACTTTTGTAAACTACGAAACCTCATATAAATATGAGGTTTTATAACCACCTGAAGATTGCTGTTTAGCTCATGTACTATTCTGGGCAAGAATGACCTGCACAGGTGGCTGTACAGGTAAACATGGATGGGGAAGGGTGCTAAGAACCCATGGAGACTTGGAGTGCTGGTAATGACAGAGCATTCTCCATCTGTGACTGTGCTATGGTGACAAATCAGAGCCATTCATGCTGGTCCTCTCAGCTGCAAGCAGTGGGCACATAAATCTGCAGCATCCCACAGCATGTGGTTACCTGAAGTTCAGGTTTATGCTGCTACCATGTGTGGCTCTGACACACCGCTCTGCAAATGAGTCAGCAGGTCGGGAACCTCATTCCCACTCTCCAGTCAGGTGCTGATGTTCTTGGTTACGAATGACTGGGCTGTGAACCTGCCCTGACCCAGCAACCTTGCCTGCACCATCTCCGACCCAGGTCACCAATAGCCTGGCATAAACCCAGCCACTGATGACAACATCTGGCCTTGGTGGATCTCAGCCAGGCATTTGTACTTTGGACTGGGGTCAGTTCAAAGATAATCATCCTTTTATTTGGAATTTAACATGAAAGAAGTAAAATAGCTACACTTGTGGGTCATCTGCTCCTGTGGTTTCTGGATGCAAATTCTTCCTCTAGCTGTGTAGATTCCAGTCCATCACAGACACTGATGTGGAGCTATGTTTCCAGCACGGGACACAAGTGATTTCAAGTGATTGCCTGCTGGTTAGGTCAGTTTCCTTTTCTTACAGATGAGAGCAACTTCCATCCCCAAGACTATCTGACTTTGTGTCAGCTTCTCCTCTAAAAAGAAATACAGGTAAAAGGAGTGGGCCCCTCCCCTAGCCCAGCCGAGGAGGAACAGGTCTCAGAACAGCCACCAAACACTGTGAAGTCTTCCACAGAGAAAGTGCATGGCACGTGTGTGTGTGTGTGTGTGTGTGAGTGACAGAGAGACAGAGACAGAGAGAGAGACACTTCACCCAGGCAAGGCAGAGGTCGCTGACCATACCACTCTAGTGGGCTGCCTCGCTTTGTGATGTACAGCAGCTCTCTCTCCTGCCAGCAGGAAATCAGTCTTTATATAAAGTGTGTTTGTGGGGACCCCACTGTTTTTTTTTTTTTTTTTTTTTTTGAGACGGAGTCTCGCTCTGTCTCCCAGGCTGGAGTGCAGTGGCGCGATCTCAGCTCACTGTAACCTCCACCTCCTGGGTTTTACGCCATTCTCCTGCCTCAGCCTCCCGAGTAGCTGGGACTACAGGCATGCACCACCTACGCCCGGCTAATTTTTTTTTGTATTTTTAGTAGAGATGGGGTTTCACCGTGTTAGCCAGGATGGTCTCGAACTCCTGGCCTTGTGATCCTCCCGCCTCGGCCTCCCAAAGGATGGGATTACAAATCATGCTGGGATTACAGGCATGAGACACTGCGCCCGGCTGTTTGTTTTTTTTTTTTAAGTCAAAGAAAGAAATGGGTGGTGGTTTTGCAAATCCACAAATGTGGCAAATGACACAGAATTCCACAGGCCCCTGTGGCAGTGCTGCCTTCCTGGGGGTGATATTGTGCTAAGTGACGTAAGATGTTGCCACTGGGGGAAACCAGGTGGTGGGTATACCGAACTTGAACCTCTTGGTAACTTCCTTTGAATCTACAATTATTTCAAAACAAAGAATGAAAAAAGAAAGGGAAAAGCTAATGACAAGCTGAGCCACGCATTGAGGATTCCCACGGCATCAGGCTCCAAGCTGAGGCACGGGGTCTCCCTAGCCCCAGCAGTTTCAGCACATCCAATAATTACCCAGCCTGGGCTCTGGGCAGGGCACTGCGGGCACATGAGGGAGGTGGTGGGTGTCACAGAGAGCTGAAGCAGGCCCTGGGCCTGGGGGAGAAGGCCCTGAATGGGGCACATGGGAGACCAGCACTGTCCATGGCATGGGGAGTGAGTGAAGCCCTCCGCGCCTGGACTTCCTCCCCTGTCAAACAGCTGAACAAACCAGCGATTGTTCAGAAGATAAAACGAGGAAAAGCACCTCGAAGTGTCTTGTAAATAAAGATCGACAGCAGCACTTTTTTTTTTTTTTTTTTTTTTGAGATGAAGTCTCACTCTGTGGCCCAGGCTGGAGTGCAGTGCTGTGATTTCAGCTCACTGCAACCTCTGCCTCCTGGGTTCAAGCGATTCTCCTGCCTCAGCCTTCTGAGTAGCTGGGATTACAGGCACCTGCCCCCATGCCTGACTAATTTTTGTATTTTTACTAGAGATGGGGTTTCGCCACGTTGGCCAGGCTGGTCTCAAACTCCTGGCCTCAAGTGATCCGCGTGCCTTGGCCTCCCAAAGTGCTGGGATCATAGAGGTGAGCCCCCATGCCCCGGCCCAGCAGCACTTCTGAAACTCAGATGGGCACACAGGTCCCCTGGGATCTTGCTAAAGTATGGATTCTGACTGGGCGGGCATGGGGAAGGGAGATGCTGCATTCCCAGCCAGCTTCCAGGTGAGGCAGATGCTGTGGGTGCCCCACTCACACTGAACGGTGATGATCCTAGGCTCGCAGGCACCACAGTCATTAAAACAGAAATCCCGGTTGGGGCCGAGGTAGGACGGTAGGGACACAAAAGGTCATCTGTTTCCACCTAAAGCTAAGCCACCAGGGGCCTTTGTCCAGATGCCCAGTCCACACCTTAGGCCAACAGCGTCAGCATCCCTGGGGTGGGGCCCAAGTGTGGCTTTCTTGTGCCACCAAGTGAATCCCAGGTGTCCTCGGGGTGAGAACTGCTGCTCTCGGGCTTGAGTGCAGCACCCGACAGGCGCTCTACAGCCTCTTGCACTTGCTGCTTTCTTGGGCGTCCTCTTCAATTTCCTGCTAATTGTATTTATGAGTCAGTTTTTCCTGCTGAGCAAAAATACTGCTCTCCCTCCTCCCTGCTGTGCTCCTGGAGCTTCTACTCATTTCCTCTTGCCATATGTCCAGGGGTCACACAGAATGACAGCCCTCAGATTATTGTTTAAATTGATATAAAATTCACATAACACAGAATTAACCATTCAAAAATGTACAATTCAGTGGCGTTCACTGCATTCATAATGTTGTGCAACTACCACCTTTCTCCGGATTCAAAACCTTCTTATTTCCCCAGAGAAACAGCCCGTACCCACTGAGCCATGCTCTCACTCCCACCTCCCCCAATTCCCTGTCTCAAGGGATTTTCTTTTTCTGGATATTCACAGAGGGGGACTATACAACCTTTTGCCATGGCATCTTTCATTTAGTATAATGCTTTCGAGGTCCCTCCACATTCGGGTATGTTTCAGAATTTGCTTCCTCTTTAAGACTGAATAATATTCCTATATATATATATGTATGGTACCACATTTTCTTCATTCATCCACTGATGGGTGCTTGGGTCGCTTCCATATTTTGGCTATTATGAATAACGCTGCTGTGAACATTGTTCATAAGTTAACATAAGTTTCTGTAGGGACATATGTTTTCATTTCTCTTGGGTATAGACCAAGGAGTGGAACTGCTGGGTCATATGGTAATTCTATGTTTTAACGGTTTGAGGAGCCACCAAACTGTTTTCCACAGCGGCTGCACCAGTTTACATTCCTACCAGCCATGTATGAGTGTTCCAATTTCTCCATATGCTCACCAACACTTGTTATTTTCTATTTCAAAAAAATTCTTTTAAAGCCATCCGAGGGATGCAGTTGGCCCTCAGATATTGGAGCAGAGTGATCTTGTTCCCCCAGATGTACCCCATTTTCAGGCCAAATATCTTCAGTTGCTCCCTGCTTCTTGACTGTCAAAGACACCCTGAAATGCAGTCTTCAAAAGTGGGCCCGGTGTCCCTATGTGGAGGGACCAGCCCTCAGCCGTGCAGGCCACCAGTGGCCAGCCCCAGAGCTGACTCTCCTGGCCACTGATTCGGGGCCTCTCTCCTTGAGTGGCTGCTAGGACACACCTTGTCCCTTGTTGCTGGTTGTTTTTTAACCTAAAAAAGTGAAATCCTTTTGCAAAGAACACAGCACCATATCCAGTGTGAAGCATGATATTAAGTAAGGCCTGGCTACAGTGAGCACTGTCTCTAAAGAGGGAATCAGGAGGTCCTGCCATTTCCCACAACATGGTTGGGCCTGGAGGACATTATGCTAAGCAAAATAAGTCAGACACAGAAAGAAAAATACTGCATGATCTCACTTACATGTGGAATAAAAAAAATAGAGATAAGAGAAGAAAATAGTGGTTACCAGGGGTTTGGGATGGGTGGAAGGAAGGGAGAGAGAAAAGGAGGAAGTAGAGTTCAAAGGATACAAAGTAGCAAGTGAGTGGGCTGAGCAAGGCTAGAGGAACACGAGGACTGTAGTTAATAACATTGTAGTGCATTAGGAACTGTTGTTAAATAAGTATATTTTTAGCTCCTCTTGTCACACAAAAAAGTAATTGTAACATGATGGATATGTTAATTTGCTTCACTATAGTAACCCTTTTCCTGTCTATACATATCCCATAATATGTTGTAAACCCTAAACACAATAACATTTATCTTAAAATATAATTATCAATGAAGCAAATGATTCATGTTTAGCAACATGTGCCCTGGAGATCTATTGCACCTTCATGAAAATATTTAGAAGGCTTTCTTTTTTTTTTTCTGAGACAGAGTCTCGCTCTGTCTCCCAGGCTGGAACACAGTGGCGCGATCTCAGCTCACTGCAACCTCCCAGGTTCAGGCGATTCTCCTGCCTCAGCCTACCAAGTAGCTGAGATTACAGTGTGTGCCAACATGCCTGGCTAATTTTTGTATTTTTAGTAGAGACGGGGGTTTCACCATGTTGGCAAGGCTGGTCTTGAACTCCTGACCTCAAGTGATCCACCCACCTCAGCCTCCCAAAGTGCTGGGATTACAGGCATGAACCACCGCGCCTGGCCAGAAGGCATTTTCTTTTAAATAATTTACAGTGCCTTTAAAAAAATTAGTGGTGAACATTTAAAACCCAGGTTATATTATTTGGACTCAGATGAATTTCAAACAAGTAAACATCTCTCCCTTATAGTTGGGTATCAGTGAGAATCTACAAAATCAATGCCACCAAAATTAGAAAACTTTTTTTGAAACAAAGCCGCAAAGTTACCTTGATTCTGTTAGCAGATAGCTGAAGGTGTATATTCTTACTGAACTTAATATACCACACAGGGCCATTTCAGTTAATGGTTAAAACCAGGTGTTCCTTTTGAAGAACAAAGAAAGTAGCCAAATCTCTCCATGCCTTTTCTTCTTGCTTCAATGTCACAGAGGGAGCTATTCTCTAGCTTGTCGCTGTGGGTCTTTCTCATGTCCTTGTCCAACGCTGGAAAGAGGAACTGCTGGTTTTCCAGGTCCTCAGCTGCTTCCCAAGAAGGACATTCCGTTGTGGGTGACAGTCTCCTCCTGGCCTGTAGGGCCCTTGCTTAGGCAGAAATGTCAGGGATGCTGCTTGCCTCACTCCTGGCTCCCTCCCGAGCTCCTTGGACAGTCCTCTATATTTTTTGCCTTCTGCCTGGCTTTCCCTAGCATCTGGAGCCAGGGCCACTGATCCTTGCATGGCCACATGCACTGACCTGGTCCCTGGAGACTGTCTTCTGTCACAGGCAGCCTGTCTCAGCTGCTGCCAAACAACCTTCCATGGACATTAGGGAACGCTGACTCGTCACCACTTTTTGCAATCAAGGCAGGTCCACGGGGCCTACAAAGAACAGCACTCTGGTCTTAGCTATACCACATGTAACTGATAAATTCTGCAGGCCCCAGACTATAAGTTTCCAGCACTTTTTATGTAGTGTTTCAGCCATGTTTACTGTTTGATAATTTCATTTTACTTGGTCCCTTGTATTGTACAAGAGAAGGTCCTTGGCATTCTTACAAGGCAGTATGTGAAATGAAATAAAAAGGATGCACCGGCTGAAGATACAGCTGCATTTGAGCCAAATGATGGGGTTCCCTAAGAGGGATGCCAAGCCGAGCTGCTTGGGTGATGAGTCACGCCATAGTCAGTTGACCAGTGAAGGTTGGTACAGTAATCACAGGGTGCAAACATATTGGAAAATGCGCATGGGGCTGTGTAAAATGGGTGCCATGATACTCACAGGATACTCTCAAGTGAGAAGGTCCCCCGTGAAAACCCTTGGGGCTGTGAGCCCACCTAAGGGGAGGGGAAGCTGAAGGCTGCTTGGCCAATGCTTGCATGGCTCCACTGTAAAGAAAAACAATCGTTAGAACCAACTCTTCCAGAAAGCTCTCTTATTTCAACCATTTCTTTTTTTTTTTTTTTTTTTGAGATGGAGTCTCACTCTGTCACCCAGGCTGGAGCGCAGTGGCGCCATCTCGGCTCACTGCAAGCTCCGCCCCCCAGGTTCATGCCATTCTTCTGCCTCAGCCTCCAGAGTAGCTGGGACTACAGGCACCTGCCACCACGCCTGGCTAATTTTTTGTATTTTTAGTAGAGACGGGGTTTCACCATGTTAGCCAGGATGGTCTTGATCTCCTGACCTCGTGATCCACCCGCCTCGGCCTCCCAAAGTGCTGGGATTACAGGCATAAGCCACCGCGCCCAGCCTATTTCAATCATTTCAAATATGGCAGTTCCCAGGAGGAGATCACACTGCCCTGACTGCCTCAGCAGAGTCAACTGAACATAACCATAAGCTCTCCTGGGTGGCTTGGTCATCAGGAGGAACTTGATCCATGACGTTGATGGACAGGGCCCTGAGGAGGGTGACTGTGGGCTCCAGAGTCAGGTGCCCTGTGAAATACCAAATCTCTTTGGTTCTTCTACCAGTTTTCTATCATGTTTCTGTCCTTTTTCTGGTCCATGGGAGTCACCTGCATCTCCTGGTTGCTGCAGCTCTTGTTCTTTGCAGCATTTCTTGAACCCTGAGCGCTTAAGGGCAGACGTCCACCTCCACATCTTTGTTAAGAGTCGGGGAGTGCTCTCTGCCTTCCCTAGGAGCTTGGTGTGCATGGCCCTGGGACCTGTTTTCCAGACAGGTGAGATGCCCAAACAGATGGGATTAGGCCTGAGCCACCATAACATGCACACCTCTGCCACCAACAGCAACAAGCAGAAGGGATCTGAAAAACTCCCCTTGCCACCAAGCACACCCCAGGCCCACATCTAAGCTCTTCATGAATCACCACTGATGGGGAATCACTGATTTAAGGCCATAGTCTCCAAATACAGCTGGGCAGTGGAATTACTTGGAGAGCAACTAAAATACAGATTCCTGGGCCCCTAGGGCAGCTGGAAATTCTGACATATGGCCACGTGGAAAGGCCAGGTCCGAAAGGAAGAGACAGATGCCGGATTCTGCGTTCTCCTGAAGCCCTCTTAGGAGACGTGGGAAGCAGCACCACTGACAGTCACGAGGGTGATGGGGCCCTGAGCAGCAGGCGTGGGGACCAGGTCATCACTGCATTTCTCCACGCAATGCGTTCTGGCCCCACAAAGTGATACCAGCCACACGCCTTGGTTCAGGAGTTGTGAATACCCTGTTTACCCTGGAGAAAGGTTGCTAAGCGAATCTGTGGCTCCCAGGTGCCACTACAAATACCAGATATGGGGAAGAGAGGAACAGAACCAGAGAGGCCCCAAAGGAAATCTCTGTCTGATGTCAGCTGCCTCTGAGAAGGCCTGCTCTCATTTACTCAAGCAAAAAAAAATTAGAGCGGTAAAGGTAGAGAAAAGCAAATAATTCGATCCACTGGAGTGTAATGGGATAACAGGATTTATAGCATTTTTGAGGCTAAAAATAACTTAAGAGCCCTCACTTCAGAACTCTGAGCACTTCACACGGTTTTAACCCATCCTCCCATTTCCCTTCTGTGCTAATATCACGTGGCTTGAAGTTTGCTTTCTGTGGTATTTGATTCCATGTGGGTGTTTTTTCCTCATCCGTCTCCCCTTTTGTTACTTCAAGGGAAAAATAACCCTGGGAAAGCTTTCATGCCGTCTGCCATTGTTCTGCGTTTAAGGAAAAAAGTGCATGCTGCTTAATCTGGGCCTCGGGACCAAGCAGGCTGGCAAATTCCAGAAACTTTAAATCTTTGTTAAAAATGCCAAAGTAAACGACCTTCGGTCTACAAAGCTAAGGGGAGGCAGCCCTGCCCGCGCCTTTCAAGCCTTGACAAGCTGCGTGTCCGGGAGCCGCGCTGTGTAGGAACCAGCTAAGGAAAGCGACTGTCTCATCCCTCTGAGAGGCCAACGCTGGGGCATCATGCTCACATCTGTGTGATCCCTACATGCTGTGTGTGGGTGTGTGTAAGCTTTTAATTTTTAAAAATTTTATTTTTAAAATTGTGGTAAAATACATATAATTAAAAATTTGCCATTTTAACTGTCTTTAAATGCACAGTTCAATGGCATTAAGTCCATTTGCACCGTTGTGCAACCGTCAGACAGAAACTGCACCCACTAAACACTAACTCCCCATTGCCTGCTTTCCCCAGCGTTTGGCAACCACCGTTCTGCTTTTTGTCTCTAGGAATCTGACAACTGTAAGTGACTCAGGTAGGTGGAATCATGCAGCATTTGTCCTCCTGTGACTGGCTTATGTCACTTAGCATAACGCCCTTAAGGTTCATCCATGTTGTAGCATTCATCAGAATTTCCCTCGTTTTTAAGGCTGAGTAATATTCCACTGTATTGTATGGATAGAGCACATGGGCTTAAGCTTTTCATCCTAAAAATGATAAAATATCAACCTGTCGTATGTCTTGGATTCCACATTCATTTTCAATAAATAGGAACTTAATAGACAAATGATCCAGCATGAGGCCCATCACAGTCATTGGGGCCCATCCGCCTCCTTGGGTCCTTGGTGTGGGGCCTGCCATGAGAGCCCCTGGAATTCCAGGATAGGAGACAGCCTGGAGGAAACGGCCCTGGGTTCTGGGCATTCTCTGCCTTGGCCACATTTTGCAGGGCTGTGATTACACTTGCAGAAAACTGATGTTTACTTCATTTTTATCTTTTTTTTTTTTGAGATGGGAGTTTCACTCTTGTCCCCCAGGCTGGAGTGCAACGGTGTGATCTCAGCTCACTGCAACCCCCGCCTCCTGAGTTCAAGCGGTTCTTCTGCCCCAGCCTCCTGAGTAGCTGGGATTACCGGCGTGTGCCACCACACCTGGCTAATTTTTGTATTTTTAGTAGAGACAGGGTTTCACCATGTTGGTCAGGCTGGTCTCAAACTCCTGACCTCAAGTGATCTGTCCTCCTCAGCCTCCCAAAGTGCCAGGATTACAGGCATGAGCCACCGTGCCCAGCCCATTTTTATCTTTTTAAGTGGTAGTTGCTATATGAGAATTCTCAGCTTCTTGGGGAAAGCAGAGACTATGCCTCCACCTTGTACAAGGCAATGTGGGGTGCTCTGCATATGGCAAAATCAAACATGACCCATCGTTGTTCTGCTCCATCGTGTGGGTTCTACTCCATTACTTTGCTCTACTTGCTCAACAATTAAGAGTTGGTTCTATATACTTGGGAGGCCGAGGCAGGCGGATTGCTTGAGGTCATGAGTTTGAGACCAGCCTAGCCAACATGGTAAAACCCTGTCTCTACTAAAGATAAAAAAATTAGCCGGGTGTGGTGGCATGCACCTGTAGTCCCAGCTACTCAGAAGGCTGAGGCAGGAGAATCGCTTGAACCCAAGTGGTGAAGGTTGCAGTGAGCCGAGATCACGCCACTGCACTCCAGCCTGGGCAACAAAAGCAAGACTCCATCTCAAAAAAAAAAAAAGACTTGGTTATATATAAAACTGCCAGCTGAAGAAAGGCTTCTAGAAGCCCCTCTTATTTTTCAGGTTGACCAAAATGGGAAGACATTTCTGTCTTTAAGCCTTCAAAGCTACAGACAGTTATGATGGGGAGGAACAGGTATGATGCTCAGGTATGATAGCAGTTGAGATTTCAGAGCTTACTTGCATATCCATTACACCAGTGCAGCAGCCCTGCTCAAACTGCAATCCTAATCCACTCATAAATGCATCCCCGCTCCATTACTATGAAAGTAAGCACTTTATAATATCGTAGTTATAAAATATTTTTACAGAGAGCATAAGAAAATGAAATGGTGTTTGAACAAAATGTAAAGGAGAAAATACAGAGGTTTAAAGGACTATCTATGTAGCTGAGTTGGCATATACTTTGGGGGTTACTTTCTGGGCATATTTCCATTAACTGAAATTTGGAGACAGGTTAAAAAAAGGGATACAATATATAGTGCTCTTGTGAGATTCAGTATTGTATTGAGAAAATGAATCATACTGCAAATTTCTTAAGGTAGCTTCCTTGTGTGTTTTCAAATATATATATATGATATATATTTGAAAAAATATGTATATATATGTATATACATATGTGTGTGTGTGTATATATATATATATATATATATATATATTTTTTTTTTTTTTTTTTTTTTTTTTTTTTTTTTTGAGATGAAGTCTCACTCTGTCGCCCAGGCTGTGGTACAGTCTCGGCTCACTGCAACCTCCGCCTCCTGTGTTCAAGCAATTTCTGGCTAATTTTTTTTCATTTTAGTAGAGATGAGGTTTCACGATATTGGCCAGGCTGGTGTCAAACTTCTGACCTCAAGTGATCTGCCCACCTCAGCCTCCCAAAGTGCTAGGGTTACAGGCATGAGCCACTGTGCCTGGCCAGTTTTCAAATAGATTTTAACTGGCATTCATTTATTCATTCATTGAACCAGGAAGTCTTTGGTACTTACTAGAACTTAGTCTGTTAGTCACAATAGATAGGCAGATGAATGACACCAGTCTCTGCTCCAGTAGACAAATAGGATCTCAGGATGCCACAGAAGCACCAAGGTGGTAGGGGGTTAGGGATCAGGGAGGACTTCCTGGAGGTGGAGGCTGGATCTTGGTAAACAGAGTTAGCAGACAAGAGACTAAACTTTTCTGGGCTTCTCATCCTGTGTTCAGCTCTAGAGTAAGGCAGTAAGAAGTTACCAAAGATCCACCATGCTGAGGATGGCCACTAGATTCTAGATGTTTCTAGAAACCATTTCCTTTGAAAAAGGAATGTATAAATAGCCTCAGTAGGAAAAGGGAGATAGAGAACAAATATAAATGAAACCCCAGAAAATGGTATCTATCTACCATGTATTTGGCTCCTACAGTGTCCCCTGTTTTGGTGCTTTAAATCTATCATGGTTACTCCTTAAAATAAAAGTTTGTTATTATGATTTCCATTTTACAGCAGGAAACACAAAGTCAGAAAGATTAAATAACATATTATGATAATGAATTACATTTGACGGCTTCCTAGGTTGCAGGCATGGTTCTAAGTAGTTTAAAATATATTATCTCATTT